>NC_133326.1:28082628-28718878 GCF_042186555.1 Aquarana catesbeiana
TTGGAAAAAAAATACACTTTCATAGATAAAACACTAAAGTTAGCAGAATTTTTTTTTATAATGTGAAAGATGATGTAAATAGATACCTAACATGTCACGCTTTAATATTGCGCACACTTGTGTAATGGCGACAAACTACGGTACTTAAAAATCTCCATAGGGGACGCTTTAAATTTTTTTAACTGGTTAGAGCTACAGTACAGAGGAGTTTTAGTGCTAGAATTATTGCTCTCGCTCTTACAATCGCAGCTGTACCTCACATGTGTGGTTTGAACACTGTTTACATTTGCGGTTGTGACTTATGTATGCGTTCGCTTCTGCGCACGAGCACGGAGGGATGGATTGTTTTAATTTTTTTTTTTTTACACTGTCCCTTTTATATATATTTTTTTTATCACTTTTATTGCTGTCACAAGGAACATAAACATCCCTTGTGGCCGTGATAGTCACGTGTCAGGTCATATTTTGGAGGGATCTGGGGTCTATAAGAACCCATATCCCCCATTTTTTTTAAATCTGGCGCCTTTAACCGCTTCCCGACCAGCCGCCGCAGTTATACTGCGTCAGGTAGGCTTCCCTGCATGAAACCACGTAGCTTGCGGGGTCCGGATAGCAGGCGCGTACCCAATGCACAGCAGGGGGTGCCGATACTCGTGGCCGAAGGTCGTGATGACCGTTGGCCACAGGCGATCGTGAGCAGGAGACACAGAACAGGGACGAGTGTGTGTAAACATACAAATCCCTGTTCTTTTCTGACAGGAGTGACAGATCGTGTGTTCCTATTAGCTAAGAAACCACGACCTGTCACTTCCTCTAGTCAGTCCCCTTCCCCTTCAGTTAGAATCACCTCCCAGGGAACACAGTTAACCCCTTGATCGCCCCCTAGTGTTAACCCCTTCATTGCCAGTGACATTTTTACAGTAATCAATGCATTTTTATCGCATTGATCGCTGTATTAATGCCAATGGTCACAAAAATGTGTCAAAATTGTCCGATGTGTCCGCCATAATGACGCAGTCACGATAAAATTCACAGATTACGAGTAAAAAAAATTAATAATAATAAAAATGCTATAAATATATTCCCTATTTTGTAGACGCTATAACTTTTGCGCAAACCAATCAATATACGCTTATTGCTATTTTTTTTTTTACCAAAAATATGTAGAAGAATACATATCGGCCTAAACTGAGAAAAAAATTAGCTTTTTTTTTTAAAAAAAGGGGGTATTTATTATAGCAAAAAGTACAAAATATTGCTTTTTTTTCAAAATTCTCGCCCTTTTTATGTTTATAGCGCAAAAAATAAAAACCGTAGAGGTGATCAAATGGCACCAAAACAAAGCTCTATTTGTGGAAAAAAAAGGACGTCAATTTTGTTTGGGTGCAACGTCGCACGACCGCGCAATTGTCAGTTAAAGCGACGCATTGCCGAATCGCAAAAAAGTGCTCTGGTCAGGAAGGGGGTACATTTTTCCAGGGCTGAAGTGGTTAAGGCTCCAGTTAACTGGAAGTGACGTTGTCCTTCCCTCCGCAGGGCTTCAGTGCCAGTTTCCTTTAGCCATGATGACATCGCCAGCATCTGAGAACCAATTCAATCTGGGGCGAGGACACCACTGGATCCCTGGACAGGTAAGTGCCCTAATAGTAAAAGTCAGTAGCTACAGTATTTGTAGCTGCTGACGTTTCATTTTTTGGGTGGGGGGGGGGCGGAATTCCTCTTTAACAACCCGCTTCTTAGCAGCTCTTAGCAGCATTTAGGAGCCTGTAGGAGTGTTCAGCATTTTTTTCTGCTGGAAAATAGTTCTCAAAAACGCAAAGCAGGGAGTTTTTTTTTTTCTGCTCCTAAACGCTGAGCTTAAAAAATGCCTCTGGACTACAAAAGTGTGCATGGACACATAGGATAACATTATTTGCTTCTAGAAGCAGAAAATAAAAACACTAAACGCTGCTCCTAGAAGCATTTTTTTTCAAGCTAGTGTGCATGGAGAATACTAAGCTAGGGGGAAATTCCCTTGCAAAGCGAACAGCCTATTCGACGTTTTGGTAAATAAACCTATGTTTTTTTCATCAAAGAAGAAATACCAATCTCAATAGCTAGATTTTTATTCTTTACTTATTTATTATTTACTATATTATCTATTATATTTATTAAAGGCAAATAGGCTGTTCTTTTTTTTTTTTTTTTTGAAGGTGCACTTTTTAAAAGGAACTTTCACTTATCTTATTGAATAAGGCAAAGCTCTGCTGCCTTTCATCATCCAATCATGTACAAGCAAAAATACATGTTTTTTTTCTTTCTTTCCTTGCACATGATTGGGTGAGCTAAGGGAAAATCTCCTTGCAAAGTGAACAGGCTATTTGTTTTTGGTAAATGAGCCCCTTTATCTCCATCAAAAAGAAAATACATATTTTAGGCATTAAAATATTTACTTAGGTGCAGGGCCGTTTTTAAGGCAGGGCAAAAGGGGCAGCTGCCCTGGGCCCTGTCATTGTTGGGGGGCCCAAAGCAGCTGCCTCATACCTGCCAACTATCCAGGTTTAAATTCCCTCGTCCCTTGAGGTTTTAGTCCCGTGCTGTGTCCCAATATCTCAATGTGAAGTGCTGCTACTAATGCTGCCCAGCTCTGTCCTTTTTTGTACAGATGACTCACCTGCAGACCCTGTGTTTACATGTAATTTACTGGCATTCATATGTAAATAGCGGCATTCATATATACGGTAAATAGTGGCGGCATTCATATGTAAATGGCGGCGGCCGGCCGCATTTATATGTATATCATGCCCCCCTGAGGTCATATCCACAGTAATCTCTAGCAGCCAATCAACAAGCAGAAATCATGTGCTGTAACCTCTAGCAACTAATCAGCGAGCCGTAATGTGTGCTGTAACCTTGAGCATAGCTGCTATTTATTGTATGTCTCAGAGCAGGTGGAGAGCGAAATTGCATGGGGGGGCCCCAAGAAAAGTTTTGCCCGGGGTCCAATCAATATTAAAGACAGCCCTGCTTAGGTGTGCGCAGCTTATTCTATTAGAGTGTGCACCCTAAAACACACGCATGTGTGTGTCTACATATATATATGACCCCGGCACATCGATCTCCCTGCTGGCATAGTGAAAGAGAAGTGTGTGAACAGAGTGATAATGCAAATGCGCATGGGGTGATTAGGGTGTGCCGAGGCACATCCGGTACACCATGTGCGGTGCGCACGCCTATAAATACTTATTTTAATACCTATTTTTATCTTTTATAATATTTTAAAATATTTTTCTGATGATATAGAGTTTTATATTTATTGTTTATTATTTTTTTTTTCTGATCACTGTTCTATTTTTAGCTTTTTTTTTTGTTTTGTTTTTGTAGCTATTCTTTTTATCACATCCTAGCCTATGATAGACCATTTAGCCATGTGTAAAGACTCACTTTTCTGAGGCCACAGCTAGTTCTCTGCTTTAAACATTCCTGACCTGTCTGAACTGAAGCTAAACAATGCCCCATCCTCTCCTGGAAGATTTATAGTCCTTACTTCCGCCAAGAGAAAGAACTGAAAATCTGATTTTATGTCCTACAGTCCTACACGGTCCCCTGCGTCTGCAGGGGCCATTATTGCAAGTTAGACTTTACATTACAGCTGGTATGCAAAGGATAATGGGATTTTGAAATATATATATATATATATATATATATATATATATATATATATATATATATATATATATATATATATATATATATATACAGTATATTATAGGATTTCTACAGTGTCCACCATAAGATGGCCAGCTTAATACAGTGCTATGAAATAGTTTCACGTTGCATTGTATTTAAAATTTAAACACATCCATTGCTATTGTAGTTTCTGCTTACTATTTAGTGACTATAAACCCCATCTAAATCAGAATTGTATATGTGCAAGCAGGGGCGTAACTAGAAATCACAGGCCCCCATAGCAAAATGTTGTATGCCCCCCACACACACACACACACACAAAAATGGCGGGGCCTAAATTAAATAGTGGGTGTGGCTCAAAGGGGGTGTGGTTCGAGTTTGAGATGAATGAGGGATGGAGGAAGGAAGAAAAGAAGGAAAGAAAGAAAGAAAGAAAGAAAGAAAGAAAGAAAGAAAGAAAGAAAGAAAGAAAGAAAGAAAGAAAGAAAGAAAGAAAGACAGGCCCAGATCCTACACCACAATAGCAATATATGTATTCCAGAAAGTTTAACAATCAACAGATAAAGATAATCCAAACACCTGGTATTGGCGCTTCAATCACCCTCACCTATGCCCATTGCAGCGTGAGCAGTGCCCAATGTGGATTGTGTGTTCCCAATGCAGCGTGGCCTGCCCATGCCCAATACAGCCTCACCTGTGCTCAATACTGCCTCACCTGCGCCAACTTGTGCCCAATGCAAGGTGTCTAGTGCCCAATGCAGCCTCACCTGTGCCCAATGCAGCCTCACCTGTGCCTAATGCAGCGTGGCCAGTGCCCAATGCAGCGTGGTCAGTGCCCAATGCAGCATGACCTGCCTGTGCCCAATGCAGCATGTCCAGTGCCCAATGCAGCCTCACCTGTGCCCAATGCAGCGTGGCCTGTCCGTGCCCAATACAGCCTTACCTGTGCCCAATGCAGCGTGGCCTACCCGTGCCCAATACAGCCCCACCTTGCCCACCTGTGTCCAATGCAGCCTTCCTTTATATGCAGCCACCCACTTGTGACCGGGCCCTGTTGTTCCGCCATCGGGCTCGGAGAAAAGAGCCCTGTCTGGTGGTCAGGGGGGCCCTCCATGGTTTCTTGCATCAGAGCCCTGAAGGTTCTAGTTGCGCCACTGGGTCTGATGAGACCAAGATAAATGTATTTGGTTCAGATGGCGTGAAGCGTGTGTGGCGGCAACCAGGTGATAACAAAGACAAGTGTGTCTTGCCTACAGTCAAGCATGGTGGTGGGAGTGTCATGGTCTGGGGCTGCATGAGTGCTGCTGGCACTGGGGAGCTACAGTTCATTGAGGGAACCATGAATGCCAACATGTACTGTGACATACTGAAGCAGAGCATGATCCCCTCCCTTCGGAGATTGAGCCGCAGGGCAGTATTCCAACATGATAACGACCCCAAACACACCTCCAAGAGGACCCCTTACTTGCTAAAGAAGCTGAGGGTAAAGGTGATGGACTGGCCAACCATGTCTCCAGACCTAAACCCTATTGAGCATCTGTGGGGCATCCTCTAATGGAAGGTGGAGGAGCGCAAGGTGTGAGGGTGTAATCACTTTTGTGAAATACTATATATATATATATATATATATATATCTATCTATATATATATATATATATATATATATATATATATATAGATAGATATATATATATATATATACTGTATATATAAAACACATATATACACACATAAACATATATAGTTTATATCAATCTTTAAGCACACTGATCCTGATATTAGGAAGAAAGAAGTCTTCTTCCACACATCACAGCAGCTTCTCACCCAGATTGTCCAGCTCTGGGCTGGAGAATTTGGGACAATGCAGGCCTCTTGAACCCATTGGGAAAGAGAGCCCTGACTGATGGGGGCATAACCAGGGCGGAGTATGGTGACTAGGGGTCACGGTGGATTGGTGGGGGGACGGGATGGGGTTGGGCCTGAGCTCACTAAGGTGATTGCCCCAGGGGATTCTGGGCCTTTTGGTGAAGAAGATTGGTAAGAGCTGCCCATCCTCCCGCCCTATTTATGGTTGGTACGTCACAGCTTGCTGCGGTTTTTGGTGACCTTGCCAGCAAAACACGGCGGTAAGAGGTACGACCTTCATGCTAATTGGGAGATAGACGGCAGTCCGGCACTTATGGTAAGAACAGGCCCCTCAGTTATCTCCCTTTTCACCAGTCGGAATTGAGTGCTCACAGTGCTACTGTGACTGGCACTGTGGAATGTTAACTGTTATGTTTAAGTTGTTAAAGAGTTGAATTTAATAAAAGCTGTGGCCTTGCCCTTTCCAACATGAATGGTGGTAAGTGGTCTTTATTGGATGGGAAGAAGGGGTAAGGTCTAATTTTGGATGGATCATGGTATGGACCTGGGTTTATTGCACCTCAGCAGTCAAGTTATTTTACAGAGATGGCCAGTGAGATCATCAAATCTCACCTTCATAAACCAGTTATCTTAGCGACAGAAGGGTGTGTCCTGTGATGAGAAGTGAAGAACATGTTCTCCACTCCTCATCTCAGCTTCATGAACTGGCACACCTGAGAGATCAGCTATGATCTTCAGGATCTCGGTTTTTCTCTGTTTCATAAACGGACACCTCAGTGTGATTTCTGTCTGCTGCTTTGTTCCTCTGCTATCTCCATAGGTCACTTCTGACAAGTTTTCCCTGACACCAAGAGAAAGAAAGGGGTGGGACCTCCAGCAGATTAACATCCTCAGCTCTGTTCCTGTGTGCTGTGTGGAGGGGGGGTGTCCTCACTAAGCCCAGCAGAGTATGACTTCAGCTCTCCGCCCCCTTTTTACTGAACTCTCAGACAAGCTTATAAATTTAGTACTTTAAATGGATGTAGAGAAGAGAAAACTGTAGACAGACAGATACAACTTATGTAGGAGAATTTGTTTCATTTCTGTGTATTACCAGCAGGGCAGCCATCAGAAATTTTTGGGCCCCTTAAACAGCTTTAGACCTGGGCCCCCCCTCCCCCAGCCTGACCACCAGCATTCCCCAGGGCTTACCTATGGGCTATCCTAGCGAATATACGTCAGCCTCCTCACAAACACACCTGTATATATGGCAGCCTCCTCACACATACCTGTATATGTGTCAGTCCCCCCCATACATACACACACCTGTATATAAGTCAGTGCCCCCCCCACACCTGTATATATGTCATTGCCCCCCCACACACACCTCTATATATGTCAGCCCCCCCATACATACACACACCTGTATATATGTCAGCGCCCCCCCCACACACACACCTGTATATATGTCAGTGCCCCCCCACACCTGTATATATGTCATCGCCCCCCCCGCACACACCTGTATATATGTCATCGCCCCCCCACACACCTCTATATATGTCAGCCCCCCCATACATACACACACCTGTATGTATGTCAGTGCCCCCCCCCACACCTGTATATATGTCATCGCCCCCCCACACCTGTATATATGTCATCGCCCCCCCACACACACCTGTATATATGTCAGCCCCCCCCCCATACATACACACACCTGTATATATGTCAGCGCCCCCCCCACACACACCTCTATATATGCCAGCCCCCTCCATACATACACACACCTCTATATATGTCAGCCCCCCCCCATACATACACACACCTGTATATATGTCATCGCCCCTCCACACACACCTGTATATATGTCATCCTCCCCCCACACACACCTGTATATATGTCATCGCCCCCCCACACACACCTGTATATATGTCATCGCCCCCCGCACACACACCTGTATATATGTCAGCGCCCCCCCACACACACACCTCTATATATGTCAGCCCCCCCCATACATACACACACCTCTATATATGTCAGCCCCCCCCCATACATACACACACCTGTATATATGTCAGCGCCCCCTTCCACACACACACCTGTATATATGTCATCGCCCCCCCACACACACCTGTATATATGTCATCGCCCCCCCACACACACCTGTATATATGTCATCGCCCCCCCACACACACCTGTATATATGTCATCGCCCCCCCACACACACCTGTATATATGTCATCGCCCCCCCACACACACCTGTATATATGGCAGTCTCCTCACACACACCTGTATATATGTCAGTGCCCCCCCCACACATGTATATATGTCATCGCCCCCCACACACACACCTGTATATATGTCATCGCCCCCCCCACACACCTCTATATATGTCAGCCCCCCCCATACATACACACACCTGTGTATATGTCAGCACCCCCCCCACACACATACCTGTATATATGTCAGTGCCCCCCCCACACCTGTATATATGTCATCGCCCCCCCCACACACCTCTATATATGTCAGCCCCCCCATACATACACACACCTGTATATATGTCAGTGCCCCCCCACACCTGTATATATGTCATTGCCCCCCTCACACCTGTATATATGTCATCGCCCCCCCACACACATCTGTATATATGTCAGCCCCCCCCCATACATCCACACACCTGTATATATGTCAGCGCCCCCCCCCACACACACCTCTATATATGCCAGCCCCCTCCATACATACACACACCTCTATATATGTCAGCCCCCCATACATACACACGCCTGTATATATGTCATCGCCCCTCCACACACACTTGTATATATGTCATTGCCCCCCCACACACACCTGTATATATGTCATCGCCCCCCCACACACACCTGTATATATGTCAGCGCCCCCCCACACACACCTGTATATATGTCAGCGCCCCCCCCACACACACCTCTATATATGTCAGCCCCCCCCATACATACACACACCTGTATATATGTCATCGCCCCCCCACACACACCTGTATATATGTCAGCGCCCCCCCACACACACCTGTATATATGTCAGCGCCCCCCCCCACACACACCTCTATATATGTCAGCCCCCCCCATACACACACACACCTGTATATATGTCATCACCCCCCCACACACACCTGTATATATGTCATCGCCCCCCCACACACACCTGTATATATGTCATCGCCCCCCCACACACACCTGTATATATGTCATCACCCCCCCACACACACCTGTATATATGTCAGCGCCCCCCCCCCCCCCACACACACACCTGTATATATGTGGAGGAGCACCACCTGCAGTGGAGAAAGTAGACTGCACCTGCCTAAAGTCGCATCAAGTTGCTAGCAAGTAGCAATGCAAAGTTGCGCTGGAGGTCACACGACTTTTAGGTGGCAGCAGTGTGAACCGAGCCTGAGGAATGTTTGCATAATCCTTGCACATTGTATCAAACAATACCAGAGCTCTTGTTCGGTGGTCGGATTAGTTCACATTGGACCACCATCTGAGGTTTGTGGTTACCTTTTCTAACTTAGAACAAGGTATTTGCTTTCACAGTGAACCTGGATGTCGGCTTCACATGTCATTGTCACGTTAGGCCCCACATTTGGTTTGGCATACGTTGTGCTCTTCTAATATCCTACAAAGCCTTCTTCTACTTATCAGCCACCGACGTTGTTATTTTTGGCAAGGACATTTTTTTTTTTTCATTTCCAACTGAAATAGCTTTAAAACTTTTGGTTCGTCATATTCCATAAAATACTTCTTCTATATGAATACAAAGGTTGCGGCTCTACATTACTTTTATTAATGTTGGAATAAGCGCCATATATTACACTGGAGGTATTCCGAGCGTTAACCTTGTCTCCTAAATTTTGTCTGTGAGAGCGAGGAAAGATTTTTTGGCCCACTGCACAAATTATCGCAAAAAGCATCGCTTTATCACTCAGCCCCCCCCCCCCCCTCCCGGCTTCAATAAGAGCCTCCATATCGCACAATCTTTTAACATAAGGTGAAGGTTTCTGAGCCAGACTCTTACGGAAGATAACCCTCGGTTAAGCTTTGGATTGATGCCACATAGCATCCTCTGAGATGATTTTGTAAATGTGGCCCTTCCTGCACGGAAGTCTCTCTATTTCCTGGATTTACCTTAAACTCTAAAGTTCCAACTAGTTTTGTGTTTCATATAATGCTGCGTCTTCCGCTTGGACGCGCGTGTGTCAGATTATCTGCTAAAAGGTTATGACCTACTTCCTGCCACTGCGGACACAGGAAGAGGAACTGAACAAGCACACAAGGAGTGATTGGATTTCAAAGGTCAACAATCCCAGGAGGTCGCTTAGAGATTAGTCAAAGAAACTTGCAAAACTGTAGCCTTCGCAACACAAAGGAAAAGCCTCACGATTTTTCTTTGGCTGTGTCGGAAATCACTTTTCATAACAGCTGACAAAGTAGCCCGCCTAACAATGGGCAGACGGCGATGTTTATTTTATATATTATCGGCGGAAACAATGTGAAGCTATCAGGGGCCGTAACTTTGGACACACCTTGGCTGATGAAAGGCCATTCACAATGCCATGGAAGTTAAATCATTCTGTCCAGAGGTTGAATGCATTAATGTTGTAGACTCTGGCCCTCTGGCTTCCAAATGTAGTCTTTTAAATCAAAAGGTTAAGTGTATAAATTATGCTGAAAGAATGCATGTTGGAAGAGCGGGCGAGGGAGGATTCCTCCGGGGTGGGTGGGATAGTCAGTGTCCCGGAACTCTCCATTCTTCATTTTCAGTGTATTAGACAGATAAGGATCGTTCGGCATTCCCTAGACAGTGATAAAATGTGCGGCTGTGATTGGCACGGTATGGTTTTATTAAAATATCTCTCCTTTTATTGCGAGTTGTAACAGTTTAAAGGAAAATAGAGCCTTTTATATGGCTGAAGGTATCTTGAAAAATGACAACCAAATCATGCAGGCAGCTGATGTTTAAACCTTTAACCACTTCAGCCACGGAAGAATTTACCCCCTTCCTGACCAGAGCACTTTTTGCGATAAGGCACTGCTTCGTTTTAACTGACAATTGCGCGGTCGTGCGATGTTGCAACCAAACAAAATTGATGTCCTTTTTTTCCCCACAAATAGAGCTTTCTTTTAGTGGTATTTGATCACCTCTGTGGTTTTTATTTTTTGCGCTATAAACAAAAAAAGAGTGAAAATTTTGAAAAAAAAGCAATATTTTTTACTTTTTGCTATAATATTTTCCTCAGTTTAGGCCGATATGTATTCTTTTACATATTTTTGGTAAAAAAAAAAAAAAAAAACGCAATAATCATATATTGATTGGTTTGCACAAAAGTTATAGCGTCTACATAATAGGGAATAGTTTTATGGCATTTTTATTATTTTTTTTTATTAGTAATGGCAGCAATCTGCAGTTTTTATCGTGATGGCGGACACATCAGACACTTTTGACACTATTTTGGGACCATTGTTATTTATACAGCGATCAGTGCTATACAAACTGATTACTGTATAAATTACACTGGCAGGGAAGGGGTTAAACACTAGGGGGCGATCAAGGGGTTAAGTGTGTCCTAGGGAGTGATTCTAACTGTGGGAGGGATGGGCTACCTAGGACATTACAGAGATCACTGCTTCTGATGACAGGGAGCAGTAGATCTCTGTCATGTCACTAGATATAAAGGGGAAATGCCTCGTTTACATAGGCATCTCTCCGTTCTGACATGATTGTGGGACACTGGCAGACATCAAGTCCGCGGGTCCCATGAGCACGGTCATGGAGCATGCGGCAGGCGTGGCCGGCCAGTTTCGTTCTGCCGTCAGGCTGGGGGGGCGTAAACTACAGGTCAGGTGATCTGTGACCATGATGCGGGAGGGGATCTGGAGGAGACACTGGACCACAAAGAAGGTAAGCTCCCTATACGCCTGGATAGGAGGAGTGACAGGATGGCTGCATAGAAGAATCAATCTCTTTATTCTACTCCTGCAGCCTCTTAAATCTCGCTTCTCCTCCTCTCTCTTCCGTATACATTCAGAGGCTGCACGAGGAATATGGAGAGATTGATTCTTCTATATCCTCCCATCCGGCTACTTTCTGCTGCCCCTCCTGTGCTCTCTGCCCCCCCAGGCTCTCAGGTCCCCCCATGTTCTCTCCACCCCCCAGGCTCTCAGGTCCCCCCATGTTCTCTCCACCCCCCTGGGCTCTCAGGTCCCCCCATGTGCTCTCCACCCCCCAGTGCTCTCTGACCCCCCCGGGCTCTCAGGTCCCCCCATGTTCTCTCCACCCCCCTGGGCTCTCAGGTCCCCCCATGTGCTCTCCACCCCCCAGTGCTCTCTGACCCCCCCGGGCTCTCAGGTCCCCCCATGTTCTCTGCACCCAACTGGGCTCTCAGGTCCCCCCATGTGCTCTCCACCCCCCAGTGCTCTCTGACCCCCCCGGGCTCTCAGGTCCCCCCATGTTCTCTCCACCCCCCTGGGCTCTCAGGTCCCCCCATGTGCTCTCCACCCCCCAGTGCTCTCTGACCCCCCGGGCTCTCAGGTCCCCCCATGTTCTCTCCACCCCCCTGGGCTCTCAGGTCCCCCCATGTGCTCTCCACGCCCCCAGTGCTCTCTGACCCCCGCTGGGCTCTCAGGTCCCCCCATGTGCTCTCCACCACCCAGGTAAAAGTGGTGAGTCAGCTATATTTGAGCATTAGGTTGTGCTGTTTACAGTGCTGTTATCACAACATAATACAAGTAGTAAACTAGTAATTCTTGCACCCAACGCGTTTCGGAGCACATATGTGTCTCTCCTTCCTCAAGGGTATACTTAAGCAAGAATACGAGGAGAAGTATTCTCATATAAAATATTTGAGAGAAATAACATGAGTTTACAGATTTGCATAAATATACAGAGACAACAGGCAGAAATGGTGCAAAATTCACTTACATATATATTGGGATGACAACCCTTTCAGACCATGCAGATTAAAAACATAAGAGTGCAAAAAAAATTTCCCAGTTTGCTTGAGCCAGAGATCCAACACAGGTGGCGTGCCTCAAAAAGAGGGGTGCCTGGCCTGGAAAGCTGACCCAGCTCCCCCACACAACACAGACCCGGGAGGGGGAGGCCAGGGGACCCACTGAGGCCAAAAGAGGAAAAAGTCCCTGAAATCCTGAAATAAAAAAATGTATGTACTCATTAATTTTATTTCATGATTTCAGGGTCGTTTTCCTCTTTTGGCCTCAGTGGGTCCCCTGGCCTCCCCCTCCCGGGTCTGTGTTGTGTGGGGGAGCTGGGTCAGCTTTCCAGGCCAGGCACCCCTCGTTTTGAGGCACGCCACCTGTGTTGGATCTCCTGCTCAAGCAAACTGGGAACATTTTTTTGCACTCTTATGTTCTTTATCTGCATGGTCTGAAAGGGTTGTCATCCCAATATATAGGTAAGTGAATTTTCCACCATTTCTGCCTGTTGTCTCTGTATATTTATGCACATCTGTATACTCATGTTATTTCTCTCAAATATTTTATTTGAGAACACTTAGTATTCTTGCTTAAGTATACCCTTCAGGAAGGAGAGACACACATGTGCTCTGAAACGCATCGGGTGCAAGAATTACTAGTTTACTACTTGTATTATGTTGTGATGACAGCACTGTAAATCTGTTCTATTATATCTTTTATGTGTTTTTTATACATATTTTGTACTTATCATACTGAATAAACATTTTTCAAACTATATTAATTTTTCTTAAATAATTTCTGTACCTTTAAAGTCCACCACTAGGGGATTTTGTTATTTTCTCCACCCCCCAATGCTCTCCACCCCCCCCAGTGCTCTCTGACCCCCCTGGGCTCTCAGGTCTCCCCATGTGTTCTCCACCCCCCATGCTCTCTGACCCCCCGGGCTCTCAGGTCCCCACATGTGCTTTCCACTCCCTCAGTGCTCTCTGACCCCCCCTGAGCTCTCAGGTCCCCCATGTGCTCTCCACCATACCCCCAGTGCTCACTGACACCCCCAGGGCTCTCAGGTCCCCCCAAAGTGCTCCCCTGCTCTCCAGCCCCCCCATGCTCTCAGGCCCCCCCATGCTCTCAGCTCCCCCATGTGCTCTCCCCCCTGTGCTCTCCAGCCCCCCATGCTCTCAGGCCCCCCCTGTGCTCCCAGCTTCCCCCACCCATGTGCTCTCCACCCCCCGTGCTCTCTGACTTCCCACCCATTGCTCTCCCCCCTGTGCTCTCCAATACCTCTGTGCTCTCAGGCCCCCCGTGTCCTTCGCCCCCACTGTGCTCTCCAGCCCCCCGGTGCTCTTCGCTCCCCCCCATGCTCTTCAGCCCCCTAGTTCTGTGCTCTCCGGCTCCCCCCAGTGCTCCACAGCCCCCCTAGTGCTCTACAGCCCCCCACAGTGCTCTCTGCCCCCTATGCTCTCCAGCACCCCCTTCCGTGCTTACCAGCCCCCCCCCACAGTGCCCTTCGCTCCCCCACATTCTCCAGACCCCCCTATGCTCTCTGCCATCACCTCATGTTCTCCGCCCCCCCCCCCCATGACTGCGACATTGCGGCGGACAGATCGGACACTTTTGACACTTTTTTGGGACCACTGACATTTATACAGTGATCAGTGCTATAAAAAAGCACCGATTACTGTATAAATGTCACTGGCAGGGAAGGGACAATCAAGGAGTTAAATGTGTTCCAGACCCCCTATGCTCTCTGCCATTACCTCATGCTCTCCGCCCCCCATGCTCTACGACCCCCCCCACCCCGTGCTCTTTCCCGGTCCCCCTCGCCTCCATTATGGTCAGTCTAAAATGCCCGGGCCTGTTTTTTCTCCCAGTCCGGGCCTGGATGCCAGTACAAATCAAACATTATATACAATTACATGTATATGTTTTAAAGCAATTTGCCATCATGCTAACAGCTTGGCTTTTATGTTTGTGCATTTACTCAGGTTTTAATAAACCATGTTACTATGTTTTATTTTACTTTGTTGGCCCCCATGCTTGCTTCATTCAAAGTCCCATGGGCTATTTTCCTTTTGTTGCGTTCTTTAACAAGGCAAATATGTATTTTTCTACATATTTTTGGTAAACAAAATTGCAATAAGCATATATTGATTGGGTTGCGCAAAGGTTATGTCTACAAAATAGGGGATAGATTTATGGCATTTTTATTATTTATTTATTTTTTACTAGTAATGGGAGCGATCTGCGATTTTTAGCGAGACTGCGACATTGCGGCGGACAGATCGGACACTTTTGACACTTTTTTGGGACCACTGACATTTATACAGTGATCAGTGCTATATAAATGCACTGATTACTGTATAAATGTCACTGGCAGGGAAGGGGTTAACCACTAGGGGGCGATCACTCAGTACTCCCCTGACAGAACGGGGATCCGTCTGTTTGCAATGACAGATCCTCATGCTGGCTCATTCCCGCAATCGCGGGTGGCCGGCAGAGATCGCAGCCGCCGGTCATGCACACCGGGTACCCCGCCATGCAGCGGGCGTGCGCGCACGCGCCTGCTATGCCTCTTATAGGAGCCAATGTACACCTACCACGGTTTGCGCATGAAAGCCAACCTGCCACAGTATAATGACGGTGGCTGGTCAGCAAGTGGTTAAAAGAAATCCAATAAAATAAAATTTCCTCATACATTTAGGTCAGAATGTATTCTGCTACATGTCTTTAGTAAAAAAAAAGCTGATAAGTGTATGATAATAGGTTTGTGTGATCACGGACAGATGTGCGCAGATGATCATGGACAGATGTGTGGGGACACTGTTTTGGGGACACTGGGCTGGTGATCAGCGTGTAAAAAAGCTGTAAAAAAGCAACTCATACTCACTGATCACCAGCCGGCTGCAGAGATCCGCTCTCCTTCTCCTCACTGACAGGCTCCATGTGAGGAGAAGGCGAGCCAATCGCCTAGCAACCGGCTCTCTATTTACATCACATGATGGCTGTGTTTGGACACAACCTTCATGTGATCAGGAGGGCCAATCACAGAGCCCTCCTGCCGATCCGAGATGTGCCAGGTCTGGGTGACACGAGCGCATCAGGATCGCGCGGCTGCACTGGCACGTGACCAAGCGATCCCACTCCTTCTGAGGGACTTTCAGGTACATCTACTCAGAAGGAGGAAGCACCCACGCAGCCGTTTATGTGCAGTGGCTGCGTGGGAAGTGGTTAAAGGAGCATTCTACCTTTTGCAAAAAAAAGAAAATAAATAATAATAATAAATGCACCCATACCGCAAAAAGCAAAGACATGAATTAAAGTGGATGTAAGGCTCCATTCACACTTGTACGACTCAAAAGTTGCGGTGGCTTTGGAGTGAAACTGTGATGCAACTTTGTATGGGTGCGACTTGCATATAATTATTATTCTTGTTATCATTATTATACAGGATTTATATAGCACCAACAGTTTACGCAGAGTTTTTACAACTTGAGGGTAGACAGTACAATTACAATACACTTTAATACAGGAGGATTAGAGGGCCCTGCATATTAGAGTTTACAATCTAAGAGGGAAGGTCAGGGCCGTCCTTAATATTGATTGAACCCTGGGCAAAAATTTTATTGCCCCCCCCCCATTCAATTTCACTCTTCACCTGCTCTGAGGCATACAATAAATAGCAGCAAGACTTAAAATCAGTTTACTGTATCAGATCAGGCAGCAATTGCAATTGGTTGCTAGCGGTTACAGCACATCTTTACTGCTTACTGACTGGTTGTTAGAGGTTACAGCACACATTACGGCTCACTGATTAGTTGCTAAAGGTTACAGCAAATGATCTCTGCTTGTTAATTGGTTACTAGAGATTACTGTACAGTAATACTGCTCACTGATTGGTTGCTAGAGGTTACAGCACATCGTCTCCTCACTGCAGGGGAGCATGTTATACATATGAATGCCACCTTTATTTACATATCAATGCCGCCGAACACAGCTATTTACTTAGTAATGCCACCGCTATTTACATATGAATGTCGGTTATTTACATGTAAACACAGGGTCTGCAGGTGAGTCATCTGTACACAACAATAGGGCAGAGCTGGGCAGCATTAGTACCAGCACTTCACACTGAGATATCGGGACACAGCACAGAACTAAAACTTCAAAGGACAAGGGAATTGAAAGATTTACTAAAACTGGAGCACACAGGATCTCAAAAACCACTGTTTTTTTTTTATTTTTTGTGCTATAAATAAAAAAAGACCGACAATTTTGAAAACAATATTTTTTACTTTATGCTATAAAACGTATCCAATAAAAACATTTTACAAATCAAATTTTTTCATCAATTTAGGCCAATATGTATTCTGCTACATACGGTATTTTTGGTAAAAAATAATTTCAATAAGCGTATTTTGATTGGTTTGCATAATAGCGTCTACAAAATAGTACATATACTGGGATTTTTATTTATTTAGTTACCGTATTTATCGGTGTATAACACGCACTTTTTTCCCCTTAAAATCAGGAGAAAATCATGGGTGCGTGTTATACGCCGATCCCCCCACTGATTGTGAGCTTTTTGGCCGCTCTCGGCGGCTCTCGGACACTTTCGGCTGTTCTCGGCAGCTTTCGCCGGCTCTCGCAGTCCCACTGCGTCCGAAAGCCGCCGAGAGCGGCTGAGAGCCGCCGAGAACGGCTGGGTGCATCCTTAAGCCGCCGAGAGCGTCTGAAAGCCGCCGAGAACCGCCAAGAACGGCGGCGCCATTTTTCAAACTTGTGTACCTATAAGTTTGCAAATGACACAGGGACAAGGCTACAGATAGACACTGACAAGGCTACACTGACACTGGCTACAGATGGACACTGATAAGGCAGCATTGATGGGCATTTAAATGTAAGTTTTTTTCCTTAAACTTCCCGGTGATCAGCAATTTATAGCGGGACTGCGATATTGAGGTGAACAATCTGACACTAACTGACACTTTTGACACTTTGTGGGAACCAGTGACACTAATACAGTGATCGGTGCTAAAAGTATGCACCAGCATTGTATTAACGACACTGGCTGGGAAGGGGTTAAATATCTAGGGCAATCAAAGGGTTAACGTGGTTGTAAAGGCACAAGGTTTTTTACCTTCTATGCATGAAATTAAAAACCTTCTGTGTGCAGCAGCCTCACCCCCCACTACTTCCCCGAGCCCCATCTCCATCCAGCGATGTCCTTGAGAGCCTTGCCTTTCCGGGGAGTCACACTCCTAATTGGCTATTGACAGCAACGGGAGCCATTGCCTCCCGCTGCTGTCAATCACAGCCAGTCAGGAGGGGGCGGGGCTGAACCGCTGCTCTATGTGTAAATGGACACACAGAGCAGCGGCTCGGCTCAGGTGCACCCATAGTGAGCTGCCTGCTGTGGGGGAACACGACAGAAGGGAAGAGCCAGGAGCGCCGGCGTGGGCCCTGAGAAGAGGAGGACCACCATTACAAAATCACTGCAGAGAGCAGGTAAGTATAACATATTTATTATTTTAATGAAAACAAATTTAAGCTTTACAATCACTTTAAATGTGTGCCTAGCCAGTTTTTTTGTGTTTACTATGTGGTGCTTTTACTAAGGGATGTGCTGGATTTTCTTCCCTGCTTTGTAGGGAAACAAAAACCGCCACGTCCCCACTGACAGGACAGAGGTCTGCATTGTTTACATAGGCAGA
Source organism: Aquarana catesbeiana (assembly GCF_042186555.1). Taxonomy (NCBI): domain Eukaryota; kingdom Metazoa; phylum Chordata; class Amphibia; order Anura; family Ranidae; genus Aquarana; species Aquarana catesbeiana. The sequence continues at coordinate 28,100,822 of NC_133326.1, forward strand.
GCTCGGTTCTGACTGTCTCCTCGCTGATCAGTGGGTGTCGGCGGTCATCCATTGGCTGGCACCCACTGATCTGCTTCTACTGTGATGCGGCGCGCCGATAGCGCATGCGCCCCCTACCCTCAAGTGCTGGATCACTTATCTACTACGCGATCAAGCACAGGAGAACCGCCTTGCCTCCAAATATGCATGTTATACAGTCGGGAAGCGGACATGCTATGAGTCCATGGGGGAGATTTACTAAAACTTTTGCACACAGAATCTGGTGCAACTGTGCATGGGAGCCAATCAGCTTCTAACTTCAGCTTGTTCAGTTAAGCTTTGACAATAAAACCTGGAAGCTGATTGGTTTCTATGCAAAGCTACTATCAGATTCTGTGTGCTCCAGTTTTAGTAAATCTCCCCCCATGTGTACGTCCTTCTGGATGCTGGAATAACATAGAGTGCGGAGTTGGAAGGTCCCCTTATATCTTTGACATTCTCTCTTCCAATGGCTTTTATTTTAACGCTATTCCAATTGCCCTTCAGTCTCGAAATTAATTGTGTTTGCTGCTAAAAGGCCAAGGCGTTTTAAGGTTACTCCTGGGTCTGAGCAGCCTATGTATCTTCAATAAAAGGCTTGATTGCATTCAGTGGAGAGGAGTGCTGGGAGAGATTTGCTTGACCGAGGCTATACATTACAGTCCAATTAGTGTGGAGATCACCGCAGAGTCTTTAACTTTATCTAGTAACTGTCCAGACCCGTTAATAGAGACTCCAGAGAATCTGCTAGAAGGGAATTTCTGATCTCCTGGAGTGGCATTGAAGGATACCCCATTATAAACTTGCCTTTCTCCGAAAAGAGAAGAAAATTGCTAATGGAATTAAGTTATTTTAATGTACTTTGACTGCCGGGGCTAAGTGCGTCCTTCAGGATCAGCGTGGATGTCTTCCTGTGTTATCTCATTTATCATCTGTTCCAACATATTCGTTATCTGTGGGCCCAGTTGTGATATATTTTTGTGATGAAGGGAATTTGTCCTTCAAAAAAGAGCACTTTTCTATGCAGCAGTCCACAAGTTACATAAAAAAGTGCCCAGTTTATATTACAATATATTGCCATCCTTCATAATGATCTCCAGGGTCCAGGTACAAAGTAGCATCAAATGTCCCAAGGCCATGCTGCTTTGTGTATAGGTATGCACAGCCTATTGCATCAGAGTGTGCACCCCAAAGCTCAAACACCCACTATATTGTCAAAAGTATTGGGACACCCGCCTTTACACACACATGAACTTTAATGGCATCCCAGTCTTAGTCCGTAGGGTTCAATATTGAGTTGGCCCACCCTTTGCAGATATAAGAGCTTCAACTCTTCTGCAAAGGCTGACCACAAGGTTTAGGAGTGTGTCTATGAGAATGTTTGACCATTCTTCCAGAGGTCAGGCACTGATGTTGGATTAGAAGGCCTGGCTCACAGTCGTCGCTCTAGTTCATCCCAAAGGTGTTCTATTGGGTTGAGGTGCAGGCCAGTCAAGTTCCTCCACCCCAAACTCGCTCATCCATGTCTTTATGGACCTTGCTTTGTGCACTGGTGCGCAAAGGATCTCCTCTCCTCTCAATGATCTGGATGACATCACTTCCTCCTGTGTGGTCCATGTGGAGCAGCCCATCCTCCTGTCCTCTCCATGATCTGGATGACATCACTTCCTCCCATGTGGTCCATGTGGAGCAGCCCATCCTCCTGTCCTCTCCATGATCTGGATGACATCACTTCCTCCTGTGTGGTCCATGCGGCGCAGCCCATCCTCCTGTCCTCTCCATGATCTGGATGACATCACTTCCTCCTGTGTGGTCCATGCGGCGCAGCCCATCCTCCTGTCCTCTCCATGATCTGGATGACATCACTTCCTCCTGTGTGGTCCATGCGGCGCAGCCCATCCTCCTGTCCTCTCCATGATCTGGATGACATCACTTCCTCCTGTGTGGTCCATGCGGCGCAGCCCATCCTCCTGTCCTCTCCATGATCTGGATGACATCACTTCCCCCTGTGTGGTCCATGCGGCGCAGCCCATCCTCCTGTCCTCTCCATGATCTGGATGACATCACTTCCTCCTGTGTGGTCCATGCGGAGCAGCCCATCCTCCTGTCCTCTCCATGATCTGGATGACATCACTTCCTCCTGTGTGGTCCATGCGGCGCAGCCCATCCTCCTGTCCTCTCCATGATCTGGATGACATCACTTCCTCCTGTGTGGTCCATGCGGCGCAGCCCATCCTCCTGTCCTCTCCATGATCTGGATGACATCACTTCCTCCTGTGCGGTCTATGCAGAGCAGACCGGTATTCCTGTTGCTTCCTGTTTCCCTGCTCTCTCTTCCACAGCCATCTGGCCCCGGGAGACACACTGGACTGTGGCAGCCTTTGAGGGGGATGATTTCCTAACACAATGCGTATGTTCTGCCTATATCTTGTAAGTGCAATGTACCTTGTGCAATAAACTGTCTTACTAATACTACACGTTGGTGCACCTCCTTCTCCCCTCCTTTCTGTCATAAAGACATGGATGAGCGAGTTTGGGGTGGAGAAACTTGACTGGCCTGCACAGAGTCCTGACCTCAACCTGACAGAACTCCTTTGGGATGAAATAGAGTGGAGACTGCGAGCCAGGCCTTCTCATCCAACATCAGTGCCTGACCTCACAAATGTGCTTCTGGAAGAATGGTCAAACATATCCCATAGACACACTCCTAAACCTTGTGGACGGCCTTCCCAGAAGAGTTGAAACTGTTAGAGCTGCAAAGGGTGGGCCAACTCAATATTGAACCCTACGGACTAAGACTGGGATGCCATTAAAGTTCATATGTGTGTAAAGGCAGACGTCCCAATACTTTTGGCAGTATAGCGTATGTGTATATATACTGGTAGTGTCTGTAGAGCAGTGGACATTGTCAGTAGAGCAGAGATTGGTGTCAGTAGTTTATTTCTTATTATTTTTTTACAATATCTTTAGAACCCCCATTAGGGGGCTTTGGTATAATATCAGTGGTCTAACCAGGGGGAATCTTCCCCACATAGGGTGATTAGCGTGTGCCCAGGCACACCTGGCACACCCTGTGCGCACGGCTATGACTTTGTGATATAGTACAAAGCACAACAACAAAACTGTCTTTCCACCCCTCATTACTTTGCAACAGCAGTCTGACTAAGTAAAAACAATTTCTATATGGTTATCAAGTTTTTAACTGTGAATCAGGCCAAAGAGACCCTGTCACCAAACCAGGTGCATGTTTTCTTTACATAGTTAATCTCAAAACAGAAAAAAAATACCAGAACACACACAAATCGAAAAACCTCCATATACACAATCCTATACCCATAGTTGATCAAGAGGAAGGCAAAAAACCCTAATAAAGCATCATCCAATTTGTTCCAGTGGTGGAAAAAAAATCTTTCCTGATCCCCCGACAGACAATTTATTCCCTGGATCAACTTTACTTATAAATATATGTATCCATCAGTGGCGGTGCGTCCATTAGGGGCGCTCAGGCGCCACCCCCTCTCTCCAGCCACCCCCTCTGTGTACTATGGATAGATTCATGCATTGCATGAATCCATCCACGGCCGCTGTAGCCACCCCCCATTCAGGTGTCCAGCCCCTTTTTGGGCAGCAGGCGTCTGAATTACGTTGTTTTTGAAGCACCCGATTAGAGCCATAACCATAGAGCCAAATCATTGCGCTCGCAGTGCACCCAGGTGTGTTAGCAAGCTCTCCGCCTGGCCCGCTGCCTGACCCACCACCACAATGGGGTAAGTCCTGGGCAGACAGTGGGCGGGCAGGGGGGGGCACAATTGCTGCATTTTATGGGCACAGAGGCTGCAATTGATGAGCACAGAGGCTGCATTTGATGGGCAAAGTTGGCTGCATATGATGGGCACAGTTGGCTGCATATGATTGGCACAGTGACTGCATATGATGGGCACAGTGGCTGCATATGATTGGCACAGTGGCTGCATTTGATGGGCACAGTTGGCTGCATATGATGGGCACAGTTGGCTGCATATGATGGGCATGGTGGCTGCATTTGCTGGGCACAGTGGCTGCATATGATGGGCACAGTGGCTGCATTTGCTGGGCACAGTGGCTGCATTTGATGGGCACAGTGGCTGCCTATGATTGGCACACTGGCTGCATATGATGGGCACAGTGGCTGCATTTGCTGGGCACAGTGGCTGCATATGATGGGCACAGTGGCTGCATTTGCTGGGCACAGTGGCTGCATATGATGGGCACAGTTGGCTGCATTTGATGGGCACAGTTGGCTGCATTTGATGGGCACATTTCGCTGCATATGATGGGCACAGTTGGCTGCATATGATGGGCACAGTTGGCTGCATATGATGGGCACAGTGGATGCAAATGATGGGCACAGTGGCTGCAATTGATGTTTTTATTTCAGTATTTTTCAGAATTTTTCAGTTAGTTTGTGCCCCCCCAAAAATGTTGAGCACCAGCCGCCACTGGTATCCATCTATTATATTATTTACCTTTAAACGTCTCCCTTGTGTAGACATACAAAAGCCCTAAGATTGCTTCTAGGTGCTGCCATCTTGGATGTGATGCCAGTAACCTTAGCAGAGTCAGAGCTGTCACTCAAGTGGCGTTATATAGTATTCTCCTTTGCTTCTCTTTTGGCCGCTACATAAAAGTTTTGGTGAGGGGAGGGGCAGGGAAGCTGGGCCAGCATGGACAGTAAATAGACACTCCCAGAAGAGACGCAGGCTATGGTGTACAAGTAGGGAGAGGCAGTGCTAGGAAATTGACTAGTTAATTTTTTTGAGCAAGTTCAAAGGCATATTACAAGTGAATAAAAAGTAGTTAATGGAAAGGAAAAAGCACTAAAATTAAGCATTTAAAACACATATTTTTTCTGTCCTTTTACAAGCAATTTTTTAAGCTGGTGACAGAGTCTCTTTATAATTAGAATGGCGATGAATACATTTATTATTATTTATTTATGTATTTTATATATAAGTTTTATTATTTTTATTATTATTATTATTATTATTATATATTATGCTCCCACTACTATCAATCTGACCTGAGAGGAGGGAGAGATCGGAGAGAGCTGCTGTTCTTGTGCACAGCGCTGGATCGAGATGGGGCTCAGGTAAGCATAAGGGGGGCTGGTTGGGGAGCTGTCCACAGAAGGTTTTTTACCTTAAAACGGTTGTAAACCTCAGACACGAAATATGAACAAAGCATATCCCACTATAGCAGTGATGGCGAACCTTGGCACCCCAGATGTTCCGGAACTACATTTCCCATGATGCACATGCACTCTGCAGTGTAGTGGAGCATCATGGGAAATGTAGTTCCAGAACATCTGGGGTGCCAGGTTTCGCCATCACTGCTCTATAGTGTGTACCTGTCTCAAGCGTAGGTGCTGGTAAAAAAAAGGACTAAAGGATCCCAAGATGAACTATCTGAAGCTTGTACTTTATTCCAGGATCTTGTAATAAAAATTATGAGAATTTAAAAAATAAAAAAATAAATAAAAATAAAAAAGTGTAGTATTAGTTACACAGTTTATTGCACAAGGTACATTGCACTTACAAGATATAGGCAGAACACACACATTGTGTTAGGAAATCATCCCCCTCAAAGGCTTCCACAGTCCAGTGTGTCTCCTGGGGTCCAGATGGCTGTGGAGGGGAGAGCAGGGAATAATGGCACCATAGGTGTGCGCAGCCTAATGCATTAGGGTGTGCACCCTTAATCTCAAACACACATGCATATGTATGTATCTACATATATATACTGCTGGCACAGCAGGGGTGGACTGACCACTCGGGCACTGCCCGAGGGCCCCATGCCCTAAGGGGCCCCATCAGGGTTGCCAGCCTCAATAAAACCAGGGACAGTATGTAAAAATCTGTGTTTTTAAAAAAAATCCCAAGATTATAGCTGCCCCGCCTTTCCAGTACCTTTTCAGTGTGTGTATGTGTATTCTGTGTGTGTATACTGTGTGTGTATATTGTGTGTCTCTGTGTGTGTATACTATGTGGCCCCATAATCTATTGCCTGGGGGCCCCATAATCTTCTATTGCCTGGCAGGCCCCATAATCTCCTATTGCCCGGGGGCCCCATAATTTTCTCCTATTTCCCGGGGGCCCCATAATTTTCTCCTATTGCCCGGGGGCCCCATGCGTTGTCAGTCCGCCCCTGTGGCACAGTGAAAGAGAAAAAGATAAACACTTCTCTTATGGCAGAGCCGGTAAGAGGGAGATCTTTCCCATGTTCCTGTTGCTACACAGAACGATAACACTAATGCGCATGGGGGGATTAGGGTGTGCCTGGGCACCCCCGGCACACCCTGTGCACACGCCTATGAATGGCACCCAAAGGTGCATTGTGCGCTCTGCAGCGATTTAGGATCATGGGATCGATTCTGCCCACAATCCCAAATCGCAAGATGTGAACAGGACTTTAAACAGAGGGTTTAATATTATTTTAAGCATTTCTCGCCCATTCCTTTAAGAAGAAAAAAGCCCATTCCAACACGATGCACAAAAAGTAACCCATGTCAAGGTTTACCGCCTGAGATGCGGACATAAACTTCAAGGCAAGCTGGGAAAAGTGAAGTTTCTGTGTGCTAAAAAGTGATGAATAGTTTTGACAACTGGCGAATCCTGGGACTATTGTAGACAGTAATGTGCTGAGAAGCAAAAGGTCAAAATTTACAACCCCCTGCTTTTCCAAATTTCAGACAAAATGTTTTTTTTTTTCTTCTCCCAGCCCTGCATATTACTGAACCAGTTTAGGTGTGGGACTTAAATCTCTGCCTTATCATTTGATGATGAATGATCTTTCCTCTGAGCCACTGATCTTGTAAGCCAGCTCGCTGGTAGAGAATCAGCCCTTTCCCGGTGTCATGCCGTCCACATACATCACCAGATGTGATTCACCCGGCTCTGCTTAGGGTTAACACACACCCACTCAGCTATGGCCCCCGTGAAATCACAGCCAATTGTTACTGTAATGATCATGTTAACCTTTCTCTGCGCTTTATGAATCATTGTCTTACCAGCTATCGCTTTTTGTTAAAAGGACTACCGCCAAGAGAATTTTTATTCTTTGTTCTGCTAAAACCTAAGAAGTTAAAATTCTATGCCCGGCAAAAAACTTTTGTCATTCTTTTGGATAGAGAGAGAATTGAATAGAACCTCTGCCGGGTTTTTACTGTTAAATGGGTTTGTGGGAGCGGAAGTGACACCGGGGACGGCCGGAAGGGGTGGGTGGAACGCAAATACACCCACACTTCCTGGCTGTTGGTGGCGTGCGGTCCACCTGGTGGATCTGGCAGCTGTGTGCATATGTGATACTATTCACCAAGGAGTTTTCCTCACAGTCCCTTACCCACTTTGTAACAAATATCCAATATCAGCATCCTGTGTACCCCGTATGATGCTATAGAGATGGGTAGGTACAATGACTAATGGCTAAGGTTTCTGGCCAGTACCATCAGTTATTTATTTAATTTAGGGCTGCAAAAATTAACAATTAATTCCTCGATTAATCGTTAATATTTTTGATCAATCAAAATTTTTTTGATCGGTAGGCTGCCTGGCCTGGGGCCGCTTTGGGCCAAGCTGTGGCTGCAGTGCAGCGCTCCGCTCCCTCCTCCTCCACTATATGTCATACACAGTCTGCGGGCATCTCCCACTTGGTGTCTCCGAGCTGAGTGTGAAAACTTTGGCCGGGCTGTGAGAAAAGTCCCGCCCTCCTCCTAGATCAGCTCGTGTGATGGACGCAGTGTTCTGTCTATCACACGAGCTGATCTAAGAGGAGGGCGGGACTTTTCTCACAGCCCGGCCAAAGTTTTCACACTCAGCTCCGAGACACCCAGAGGGAGATGCCTGCAGACTGTGTAATCCAGCCACAGGCACTGACTACAGTGAGGCTGCGATTATGGGCACGGTGAGACTGCATTATGGGCACGATGAGACTGCATTATGGGCACGGTGAGACTGCATTATGGGCACGGTGAGACTGCATTATGGCCACGGTGAGACTGCATTATGGCCATGGTGAGACTGCATTATGGCCACGGTGAGACTGCATTATGGGCACGGTAAGGCTGCGGTTATGGGCGTGGTGGGGCTGCGGTTATGGGCACCGTAAGGCTGAGATTATGGGTATGGTGAGGCTGAGTTTATGACGTGTGACGTCCTAGCCATGCACCGCTATGTCCGGGTTCGGCTATTGCCATAACAATGGTGCTAAATCAGCTAGAAGTAGTTGGATCTGTATGTGCGTTATATTTAATCGAAATTAGTCAAAAAATTAAAAAAAAACAAAACGATTACTGTAATACTGACACATAATCACACACATAGGTTGGACTTGATGGACTTGTGTCTTTTTTCAATCTCACCTACTATGTAACTATGTAACTATGATTAATCGAACACGAAAATTTTAATCAGTAACAGCCCTAATTTAATTAATTATTTATTTGTTATGATCCTGATATGAGATATTGATTCATCTGGTGGTGCGTTACACCTACACAAATCCCTGCCTGTAATACTTTGGATGGGGACACTTCCAACATAGCAGGGGACGGGCATGTGATCAGTTTGAGTCACCAGGTGGATTTGTCCACTTGGATGGGTGTGGCTTGTTCTGGTGGGCGTCGATTTGGGCGCAGACATGTGGATATATATATATATATATATATATATATATATATATATATATATAGGTAACCAGAGGAGGCAAGTCATTGACCGCTTTGGCTCTGAAGAAGAGGGTATGCACTTGAAATGCGTCAGCCGTTTGTGATGCCATCTGACCCCTCCAATATCAGGTCCGGGTTGCAGGCGTTCAGAGACACAGTCTCATCTACTAATAAGCATCTTTTACACACTCATTTGTGAGTATGATTATTGCTGTTATAGCTTCTAATAAAATTGACCATTGGTAACCAACAAGGTTGGTGCGCCCTCCTTTCCTCTTTTTAGGTTTTTACTGTTATCCAGGGCTCCGTTGCGCTTGGCTAAGAAATGAGAGTAAAAGAAACACTGTGCTGCAGCTGCTCTCTATGCTTTCACTAAACCTTTCAGACTGTACATTGCCTGCCTACAACCAGTAGGGAGAGCAGACAAACCTAAAGAAGAGATGATGGTCACAATGGAATGTGGGAATTGAAGTTCAAGAAGTGAGCCATGGTATAGACCAGTGATGGCGAACCTTGGATCCCCAGATGTTTTGGAATTACATTTCCCATGATGCTCAACTACACTGCAGAGTGCATGAGCATCATGGGAAATATAGTTCCAAAACACCTGGGGTGCCAAGGTTCGCCATCACTGCTATAGACTATAATGGGCCACTGGACTATAGTTCCCAGAGGGAGACAGTGATAGGTGGAGAAAAGAGCTGCATTTCTCAGGATGCAATTTGAAGAGCGTCCATAGGGGGGCGAATGGGCGCTGCCCCCTATCCATGCGTCCGGGCCCCTGATCTACATGCAGGGCGCCGGACGCATGGATTCCAATTGGTGTTTTTGACTGGGGGGCGGGGTCCTTGGGTGGATTGTTTGCCGCCCCCCCCCCCAAAAAAAAGAAACACCAGCCACCACTGAGTTTGAATAGCTTCCTTTTGCCATGACGGAGACCGTAGAGCAGGGATCTCCAAACTTTCTAAAGAAAGGGCCGGTTTACTGTTTTTCAGAATTTAGGGGGCCGGACCGTGCCTAACGGGAGTAAACAATGCGCGATCTTTGTTATTAGGTAGATAAATAGTTGGCGTCAGTGGAAGGAATTATGCCCCATTGTTGGTGTCAGGGGAAGGAATAGTGCCCCATTGCTGGTGTCAGGGGGGGCTGGACTGTGGCCAGTGGGGATAGAAAATGTCCCGGTGTCCCGGTGTCAGTGGGAGTAAACAATGTCCCATCTCTGGTATTAGGGGGATTTTTAGTGCCCCATTCCCCTCATTTGTGTCAGTGGGAAGAATTGTACCCCATTATTGGAGTCAGTGAGAGGAATAGCACTCCGTTGTTGGTGTCAGTGGCAAGAATTATGCCTCCAATGCTCATGTCAGTGGGAGGAAAAGTGCCCCAAGAGCCAAATCCGGCCCCAGGGCCACAGTTTGGAGACCACTGCCATAGAGTATACATTGCTGTTCAGTGTGCACTATCACTGTTGCATGCCGGTGGCCAGAGCAGGATCCAGAGCACTGAGTTTGGGGGTGCCGAGTCACCTGTTTGTAGAGCAGAGAGTTGACTAATCACTGTGCATGATGACCAGATAGTGAGTTGCAATATCGCTGGGATTGGGGAGCTTCTGCTGTGTGAAGATTTACTATCTGCTGCTAGAGAGACTGAGCTTTAGGAACTGACCATACAGCAATCTAGTAGCCTTATTGGCCTGGGTCTGCCCATTCTCCCCTGACCTCTGATATCAACATTTTGACATCTGACATTTTCATCCACACAACTGGATATTTTCTCTTTTTCAGACCATTCTCTGTAAACCCTAGAGATGGATGTGGGTGAAAATCCCAGTAGATCAGCAGACTTTTAAATACTCAGATCAGCCCGTCTGGCACCAACAACCATGCCACGTTCAAAGTCCTTAAATCCCCTTTTTTCCCCATTCTGATGCTCGGTTTGAACTTCAGCAAATCGTCTTCACCACGTCTAGATGTCTAAATGCATTGAGTTGTTGCCATGTGATTGGCTGATTAGCAATTTGTGTTACCAAGCAATTGAACAGGTGTACTTAAGAAAGTGGCCGGTAAGTGTATATACAACAGTAAATATTTTATTCTATCTTTTCATGTGACAACACTGAAGAAATTACACTTTGCTACAATGTAAAGTAGTGAGTGTACAGCTTGTATAACAGTGTAAATTTGCTGTCCCCTCAAAATAACTCAACACACAGCCATTAATGTCTAAACACCCCTAATGCTCTATTATGGAAGTAGCAGACTTTATCCCCACCTCTGTAGGCCATTCCTGTTTAACCCTAGTGCTGGACTGAGATAATCTGCATCACACTTTTGATCCCTGAAGGAGAGCATTGTGGGATTTGTTGTCTTCTGAGCGGCCATTACTGAATTGCTGAACCCTTTGCAAACTATATTTCCCAACAAGCCGCCCTCTCCATGGCAGAATTATAGGAGAAGCTATAAAAGGAGTCTCCCAGCAGGCCCTAGCTCTATTTCCCAGGATCCATTAAGTGACCACCAGTCTCGCTGCCCAGCTGTGGGAATTGCGGCCCACCGCGGCGCCAGGAGTCATTGCAGTTCCTGCCCAAGAGGAGCTGCCATGCATCTTTGCTCTGAAGACCCCCCTGTGCCCCTCGCTGATGAAAGGGAAACAGTGCAAAGGGTGACAGCTGAGACCGCTGAATCCACATCTGGCCAATCCACCGCATCCAGCTCCCTGCTGTGTGGTGTACAGACCTTGCATCACCTCCTGTGTGAGTGCCAGCCGTCTCCAGGATCTGGTGAGCGGGGTCATGCCCAAAGCCTCCCCTGCCTGTCAGTAACATACAACACATGGACACTGTATGCAGACAACATAACCTGGATTGTCAAGGGATCTGCAACTTTAGCATACCTAGCATTCCCCTGCTTATATATCTTTATCTCTCTCTCAATATATATATATAATATATATATATATATATATATATATATATATATATATATATTGATTACATATTTGATATATTAACCCCTTCATGCCTAAGGGTAAAACAAATCTAAATGCCTAAGCCAAATTTTGCAATTTGGACATGTGTTAGTAAAACCGTTCATAACATCACAACTACTTTGTGCATTCAGGTGGATTATACCGCAATTTTTTCAGGACAAATTGGGCTTTCATTTAGTGGTAAATAGTAATGAATAGATCCTGATTTTTTAATTTTTTTATTATCAAAGGAAAACTGTCCCAAAATAGTAAAAAAAAAATGTTTTTTAAATATCCCTGTATATTTCTTCCTACTGCCATAACCTACCACCGAAGAACATCCCAAAATAAATTCTCCTGCTCCTGACCATTGCAATAATACCACATATGTGTATGGTAATTGCTGTTTTGATAATTGCTGTTTGTACCCATAGTATAGCCCAAAAACAATAGAGTGCATTTTGCTTGCAGGATATATACAGTGCCAACAGTTTGCACAGTGCTTTACAATATGAAGGGAGATAGTACAATTCCAATACCATTCAATAGAGAAGAAATAGGAGAACCCTGCTCATGGGGCTTACAATCTAAAGGGACGGGGAGATGCTACTAAAGGTAATTGCTGCAGGAGATGATCTGATGGAGGTGGCCAAAGTACAGGTTTTAGGTGGAGGTGGAGGTGGGGTAGGCTTACCTGAATAAATTGGTTTTCAGGGATTGCCTAAAGGCGGACAGCGTGGGAGATAACCAGACATACTGGGGTAGGGAGTTACAGAGGATGAGAGAAGATCTGGAGAAGTTCTGAAGACAAGCATGGGAGTAGGTGATGAGGGAGCTAGAGAGCAGGAGGTCTCGGGTCATCACCTGGAGTGCAAAGCATGAGCATCACCCTTGGGTATCCATCTTCGTGATCAAAGTATCTCCCCTACCCGATAAGTGTGGAAATTTTTTTTCTGTGTCAAAATATTTTGTTGTTCCTTATAGTGAAACACTGCAATTAAATACACTCACTGGCCACTTTATTAGATATTCCTTGCTAGTACCAGGTTGGGCTCCCTTTTACCTTTGGAACTGCCTTCATTCTTCGTGGCATGGATTCAACAAGGTGTTGAAACATTCCTCAGAGATTTTGGTCCATAGTGACATGATAGCATCACACAGTTGCTTCAGATTTGTCTGCTGCACATCCATTATGCAAATCTCTATTCCACCACATCCCAAAGGTGCTCTATTGGATGAGATCTGGTGACTGTGGAGGCCATTGGAGTACAGTGACCTCATTGTCATGTTCAAGAAACCAGTGGTGAGATGATTTGAGCTTTGTGACATGGAGCATTATCCTGCTGGATGGAGCCATCAGAAGATGGGGACACTGTAGTCATAAAGGGATGGACATGGTCAGCAACAATACTCAGGTAGACCGTGGCTTTTAAATGATGCTCAGTTGGTACTAAGGTGCCCAAAGTGTGCCAAGAAAATATCCCCCACACCAATACACCACCACCAGCCTGAACTGTTGATACAAGGCAGGATGGATCCATGCTTTCATGTTCTTTACACCAAATTCTGACCCAACCATCTGAATTTCGCAGCTGAAATCGAGACTCATCAGAACAAGCAACGTTTTTCCAATCTTCTATTGTCCAATTTTGGTGATCCTTTGCGAATTGTAGCCTCAGTTTCCTGTTGTTAGCTGACAAGCGTGGCACCCGGTGTGGTCTTCTGCTGCTTTAGCCCATCTGCTTTAAGATTGGATGTGTTGTGCTTTCAGGGATGATATTCTGCATACCTTGGTTGTAACGAGTGGTTATTTCAAAATCCCAGTAGATCAGCAGTTTTTGAAATACTCAGACCAGCCCGTCTGACACCAACAACCATGCCACATTCAACGTCACTTAAATCCCCTTTCTTCCCTATTCTGATGCTCAGTTTGAACTTCAGCAAGTCATCATCACCACGTCTAGATCCCTAAATGCATTGTGTTACTGCCATGTGATTGGCTGATTAGCAATCTGTGTTACCAAGCAATTGAACAGGTGTACCTAAAAAGTAGCTGGTGAATGTATATCGATTCGGTAAAAATGCAGCGCAAAATTTGACATGAGATATGTATGCGCACCATGGAAAATCATTCATATATACATACACAGGCCTGCGTGTTTGTGGGTGTTTCTTTTTTTTTTTTTTTTTTTATGAGAAGGTCTCATCCACAAATATCATCATCTAATCATGATAGGGCAAGGTCATCTCAGGGCAACAGCTACGTGTGATAATATATTTAACCTCTAGATAGTGCCATGAGTCACCGTAATGACAACTATTGGGGACATGCTCCACATTTCTAAGTGTAATATTAAACGTGATTAAAAAAAATGATGTATTTTGTATTTGGTGATATGGACGATTTAAGGTTTTATAGTGTAGTTGTTACTTTTTTATGCTTTCATAACCACTTTCCTTTGAGAAATCCATTTGGCGGCCCCATAAAAGGTATCGCACCCTACAAAGAATTAATTTGTCCAAGGGACCACTATGGCTCTTTGGAAGTCATTATTCACCTCCAGTAACAGGGATAGCAAACAAGCCGTAAAAAATCAATGGAAGGTCATTTCTTAGTAACACCGAGATAGCAGCTTTACATTTTTTATGTCTTTGCCCTTCAGACAGCATGTTCGTCCGCACAACCCTGCACCTTCCCCCGCTACTCTTGGATTCCAAATTTGATCTAATTCTCGGTTTACGTAAACCAGTAAACTGGAAGTAAATTCCCGGTCATGATTTCCAGATGACTTTAAGAAAATGCTGTAAATAAACAGTGCCCTTCACTCTGTTTGGCGCTGATAAGGTTTGGCAAGACTTGGAGGCTATTGATTTATACAACTGTTACAGTTAATAGTTCTATAGTAAAAACATTTTAAATGTAATCATTTGATGTATGGTCCTGTAGAAGCACGAGTCCTGCAGAAACACTGCCCTGTTAAAAGAGCCGGGATACAAAAGGTCAACCCAATTTTTTTCATGAGTAATGGTGCCATTAACAAAACCTCCACATAATACAGTGCATTTAAGGCCTATTATAGGAAAAAATGTTGCAATTTGTTTTCACATGTCGTTAAAAGAAGACATTCGCAGAAAGCTAAGATCGGCAAGAAAATGACTATTTGCAAAATGCAATGATCTTGGCAAAACTCACTGTGATCAAATAGCTTTTTGAATCTTTTTTTGCGTTTTTTTCCTCTTTTTTTTCTCTCTTAATGATGATGTTCAAAACACATTGGGGGTCAGTTACAGCTGGATGGTGCTGTAAAAATCGTCAGCGGGGCTTGGGTACCAAAATGCTGGGAGGGGGTGGGCTGAACGGGCTGACCCTTCTTCTGTTTTATCATTTCATCATATTTTTTTCTCATGTAAATTTGGTAAAGAAAAATGCATTATCTACAGTATAACATTTTACCATTTTGTATGAGTGATACAATTTTTTATAGAATCAGGGATTGGAGGCATAGCTTGAAGCTTGTGGGCCTCCCTGATGCAAAAGTCGATCAGGCCCCCCCCCCCCCACTACCACCCACCTCTTCGATTGCACCCCAAGACTCTCCAAGTGGCTAAAGAATAAACCTGTGCACAATGGACACATTTTGTTTCATGTCAAATATGTTCATTAAAGTATTACTAAACCCAGGACTCTGCATTCACTATATCTGGTCTCCTACAGTACACAGAACATGGAAATGCTATTATTTTAGTAAATATAAACTGCAAAATACCTTTTCTCGTCAGCAGTATACAGCAGTCTTGTGATTTCGATCAGTTCCTGGTGAAACTTGTAGGAGGAGTTTTCATACTGCACTGAGCTGTTCTATGAGGCTGCAGGACTCCTGACCTCTGTCTGGACAGTGCTGATTGGCCCTGTGCTGATCACATGCACCCTCCCAAGAAAAAAAAAACCTCTCTAGCAATATACACCAAACTGAGCATGTGCAGCCTGACTACAAAGGCTCTATCTAATCCGGACTTGTCCAGGGGGACAGTGCAGGGAGAGGAGGATCTGTGCATACAAGATCAAGCAGCCTTTTTACACAATGCAGAGGATTAACCCCTTAGGTTCCACAGTGAGTATAGCAAGCATGCTTTACTGCATATACAGACTGATTTTACTGTTGTGGGTTTAGTAACACTTTAAGTTAATAATTTTGTTTTGTCATATTGGTTATGTTAGAATGAATCTGGTTCGGATTTTTTTTTTGTGTATAATAAAGTGTTACTAAACCCAGAACCCTGTATTCACTATATCTGGTCTCCAACAGTACACAGTACACAGAATGTGGAAATGCAATTATTTTAGTAAATATAAACTGCTAAATACCTTTTCTAATCAGCAGTAGATAGCAGTCTTGTGACTTCTATCAGTGTCCAGCCAAACACTGGTTAAAGCTTGTAGGAGGAGTTTTCTGACTGCCTTATAAGACCCCAAGACCCCTGACTCTCTGTCTGGACAGTGCTGATCACATGCACCCTCTCAAGAAAAAAAAAGAAACCTCTCTTGCATTGCGCACCAAACTGAGCATGTGCAGCCTGACTCCATAGTCTCTGTGTTAGAAGGAAATTATTGGGGGACTGTGGAAGAAGGGGAGGATCTGTGCTTACAGGATCAAACAGCGTTTTTAGTCAGTAATAACCCTTTAGATTCCACAGTGAGTATAACAAGCATGCTTTACTGCATATACACACTGATTTTACTGTTGTGGGTTTAGTAACACTTTAAGTATTCATTCCGTATATTCAAATTTGGTTAGCATAATCTGTATTTTTAGTAGACAGTTATATTTGTTCTATTCTATTCATTGTCTTATTTCACTTTTATACCTTACTGTATTTATGGCAATATGGAATTAGTGTTGGTGTGGCGCTGCCAATAATGATGTAATGCTTAAATTAGGTCTCAAACAATATGATCATCAATAATCCCTCTTTTGGGTTAAATGAAGAACTTGAAGAGAGGTCCATATTGTAAATTCTGATTTATTCTTACTTTGGAACTGTTCAATTTATATTTTAGTTATTCGTGGTTGGGATTTGAACCAGCAACCTTAGTGTTGCTGGGTGGAGGCGCTAAATACTGAGCCACTGTGCTGCCTTAGAGAGGGTGGTGGATTATAGATCAACATACTGTCTGAGACCTAATCGAAGCATTATATCATTATTGGCAGCGCCACACCAACACCAATTCCATTTGCTACTCTACTCACTGCTGGTAGAATTCTCGGTACAGGCAGCTTTCACTTATTTATAGGGCAGAATTGGTTTCCACTTAATTTATTGTAATATGTTTCCATTTCAAATTCAAATTAATTTTTTTAAATGTTCCTAATTTGAATTTGTTATTTCTTTACGTTTTGTTATAATGTTTTCAGGTTCATTGAAATCTTGTGATTTGGAAATTCAGATAAATTTGAATACCTGAAAACAAAATTTGCTTCCGAAAAACGAATCGAAACTAAATGAAACGCACATGTCTACTAAAGGGTTATTTTTAGATCTTTTTTTTCATACTGAGAGGGTGATCTAAAAGCTTTTGGAGAAACTGTCCATAATTTGACATACCGCTTCAATTCTCTTGAATACCCTGAAAGGTGGGGTGGTGTCGCCATTGCGATCCCTGTGACCCCTCAAGCTCCGCCCATGGGCATGCTACAAGAGATAGTCAGAAACTAAAATCATGGTGCAGGAGATGATCAATGACTACAAACATGCCACAGGAGTTGTTTAGAGACTAGAGATATGCTTTAGGAGACAAAGGCTGAAAAAAATCAAAATCTTCAGGAGACAGTGCTTAATATATATTATCTTATGTATCAAATTACAAATATAAATATAGTGTAAAAGAAAGGAAAAGGTCCCTTTAAGTGTGATCATTTCCAACCAAATGTCCAACCCTTGAAATAACATTCTGGTCTCAGGAAACCCCTGGTAAAAATGACTATATCTACAATATGATACATTACATGGGAAGAATGCTCCTTACACCTGTGGTCATTGGGAAGAATTACCGGCTTGCAGATAGCTAAAAAGATCAATGGTGTCAGTGGAAACTTTTCTGAGAGGCAGAAATTGGTCGTTGCTCAAGGAACTCCTAGCAACCTCTGGAGAAACCCCAGGGCTCCATGGAACCCTAGTTGAGAAACTCTGTATTAAAGTATCCATTCTTCCAATATAGTGTGTGTACAGTGAAAACGTATCTATCCTTCAGTATCTCTACAAATGTGCCACTCAACACTGTGCCCTCCACCTAATGGAATAACACTCACCGGAAGGATGAACCCTCAAATTATAGCTAGGTTTCTGCACCATAGGAAAGAGCTTGCCCCGTCAACCTGTGTAGGTAAAATCAAAACCTCAGAGAGCCCGGGACGGGTCTGGGCGGGCTGCTGCCTGGCCAGCCAAGGCCCTCTGAGTTTACTGAATTGCCTAGGTAGGGTGACACGGCACTTTTTTCCAGCGACAGTGTAAAACCTAATGTGACAGGGAGGCCACACATGCTCCCTGGAGCATGGGCGGAGCAGCCATTGTGACCCCTGTAACCAATCAAAGTTCCACCCATGGCAAGGACTATGGGACCCAGCGTTGGCACAGTAAAGTTGGCCATAGATGGATTTGAGGTAGCAAGAAGACCTACAGCCAGACATTGCTGAGGTTCCAGGTTCAGATCCGGATCCTGACACACACTAGGGCCAATTTCTATATAAAGGCTAATTAATTATTTGACCCCCTCTTTGGCAGTTCCTTGCTGACGCTGTCCACTCCTCCCTCCTACAGGTGCCTCCTTAGCAAGCTGGGTGCTAAGGGGGTACATGTGTTTTTTTTGGAGGGGGGCACAATTGCTTAAGTGCATAGATTACTGTCTTTACCTGATGATGCTGTCCACCCTCTAAAGCGTTGAGCCTTTTCCCATTGTGGTCATGGTCTTCTCCTGCTCAAGCTCTTCTCCTGCTTTGGCTGCTTGCTCCATATTGGACCTATATGCCCATGTTGCTAAGGGTGTGCTATTGTTAAGTAAAAATGAGGCAGTCTATAAGTTAAAATAGAGACTGGCCAAAGAGGAATCACTTTGGCACAGCTGACCAGCTTGAACATGTATCACAATACCGTATATGCAAACTAAGAATCATTATTTTTATGCAAAAATTTGCTATGATTATATGTAAGGGTCAGCATGTGGTTACCCCTCTTTAGTATCCTATGTGTTGTATATATGGTATGGAAGCCATTTAAGACCTGAACACAGATATATCTTCATTCCTACTGTGGATTACAGGTCAGTGATTAAAAGGTCAGGGATGTCTGGTAACCTGGATTATTCTTTAATAGGAACAACAAATTTTGATCTCTGTGCTGTCTTGTATTTTAGAGTAATATATATATATATATATATATATATATATATATATATATATATATATATAAAACCATTATGGGGGTGGGCAGTTATCTTAAAACATAGCATACCGCATATATTTATAATATATATATATATATATATATATATATACAGTATCTCACAAAAGTGAGTACACCCCTCACATTTTTGTAAATATTTTGTTATATCTTTTCATGTGACAACACTGAAGAAATGACACTTTGCTACAATGTAGAGTAGTGAGTGTACAGCTTGTATAATGCCTCGTACACACGACAGGATTTTCCGACAACAAAACCGTGTATTTTTTTCCGAAGGATGTTGGCTCAAACTTGTCTTGCACACACACGGTCACACAAATGTTGTTCTATGGAGAATACACGTGGTCCGACAACAAGCTCACATCCGACATTTGTTGTCGGAAAATCCTATGGTGTGTACAGGGCTTTACAGTGTAAATTTGCTGTCCCCTCAAAATAACTCAACACACCTCCATTGATGTCTAAACCACTGGCAACAAAAGTGAGTACACCCCTAAGTAAAAATGTCCAAATTGTGCCCAAAGTGTCAATATTTTGTGTGGCCACCATTATTTTCCAGCACTGCCTTAACCCTCTTGGGCATGGAGTTCACCAGAGCTTCACAAGTTGTCACTGGAGTCCTCTTCCTTCTGTTTGAGGATGCCCCACAGATGCTCAATAGGGTTTAGGTCTGGAGACATGCTTGGTTAGTCCATCACCTTCACCCTCAGCTTCTTTAGCAAGGCAGTGGTAGTCTTAGAGGTGTGTTTGGGGTCGTTGTCATGTTGTAATACTGCCCTGCGGCCCAGTCTCCGAAGGGAGGGGATCATGCTCTGCTTCAGTATGTCA
Source organism: Aquarana catesbeiana (assembly GCF_042186555.1). Classification (NCBI taxonomy): domain Eukaryota; kingdom Metazoa; phylum Chordata; class Amphibia; order Anura; family Ranidae; genus Aquarana; species Aquarana catesbeiana. The sequence continues at coordinate 28,120,791 of NC_133326.1, forward strand.
CAGTACATGTTGGCATTTGTGGTTCCCTAAATGAACTGTAGCTCCCCAGTGCCAGCAGCACTCATGCAGCCCCAGACCATGACACTCCCACCACCATGCTTGACTGTAGGCAAGACACATTTGTCTTTGTTCTCCTCACCTGGTTGCCGCCACACACGCTTGACACCATCTGAACCAAATACGTTTATCTTGGTCTTATTAGACCACAGGACATGGTTCCAGTAATCCATGTCCTTAGTCTGCTTGTCTTCAGCAAACTGTTTGTGGGCTTTCTTGTGCATCATCTTTAGAAGAGGTTTCCTTCTGGAACGACAGCCATGCAGACCAATTTGATGCAGTGTGCAGCGTATGGTCTGAGCACTGACAGGCTGACCCCCCACCCCTTCATCCTCTGCAGCAATGCTTGCAGTACTCATACATCTATTTCCCAAAGACAACCTCTGGATATGATGCTGAGCATGTGCACTTCTTTGGTCGAACCATTGTGAGGCCTGTTCTGAGTGGAACTTGTCCTGTCAAACCGCTGTATGGTCTTGGCTACCATGCTACAGCTAAGTTTCAGGGTCCTAGCAATCTTCTTATAGCCCAGGCCATTTTTATGTAGCGCAACATTTTCTTTTTTTCAGATCCTCAGAGAGTTCTTTACCATGAGGTGCCATGTTGATCTTCCAGTGACCAGTATGAGAGTGAGAGCGATAACACCAAATTTAACACACCTGCTCCCTATTCACACCTGAGACCTTGTAAGACTAACGAGTCACATGACACCAGGAAGGGAAAATGGCTAATTGGGCCCAATTTGGACATTTTCACTTAGGGGTGTACTCACTTTTGTTGCCAGCGGTTTAGACATTAATGGCTGTGTGTTGAGTTATTTTGAGGGGACAGCAAATTTACACTGTTATACAAGCTGTACACTCACTACTTTACATTGTAGCAAAGTGTCATTTCTTCAGTGTTGTCACATGAAAAGATATAACTAAATATTTACAAAAATGTGAGGGGTGTACTCACTTTTGTGAGACATTGTATATATACATACATATTTTGTTTTATATATATATATATATATATATATATATATATATATATATATATATATATATACAGTGGGGACGGAAAGTATTCAGACCCCCTTAAATTTTTCACTCTTTGTTATTTATATTGCAGCCATTTGCTAAAATCATTTAAGTTCATTTTTTTCCTCATTAATGTACACACAGCACCCCATATTGACAGAAAAACACAGAATTGTTGACATTTTTGCAGATTTATTAAAAAAGAAAAACTGAAATATCACATGGTCCTAAGTATTCAGACCCTTTGCTGTGACACTCATATATTTAACTCGGGTGCTGTCCATTTCTTCTGATCATCCTTAAAATGGTTCTACACCTTCATTTGAGTTCAGCTGTGTTTGATTATACTGATTGGACTTGATTTGGAAAGCCACACACCTGTCTATATAAGACCTTACAGCTCACAGTGCATGTCAGAGCAAATGAGAATCATGAGGTCAAAGGAACTGCCTGAAGAGCTCAGAGACAGAATTGTGGCAAGGCACAGATCTGGCCAAGGTTACAAAAAAAATTCTGCTGCACTTAAGGTTCCTAAGAGCAAAGTGGCCTCCATAATCCTTAAATGGAAGACGTTTAGGACGACCAGAACCCTTCCTAGAGCTGGCCGTCTGGCCAAACTGAGCTATTGGGGGAGAAGAGCCTTGGTGAGAGAGGTAAAGAAGAACCCCCAAAAAATTTAAGGGGGTCTGAATACTTTCCGTCCCCACTCTATATATATATATATATATATATATATATATATATATATAAATATATATAAATTTTTTTTTGCATAAATAATATTTATAATATATTTACATAAATAATAATTATAATAAAATTCCTCATTAAACTGTTTGTATGCATGATAAAATTAAATATTATTTTTAATCTGCTTAAATAAACTTAAATATATCAGATTTCCCTATCACGGAATCATTTTTTAATTTTATTTTTAATCATTTTTCAGTTGTTTTTTTTTTTTACCTTGAACCTCACATATTACATTGAGAAACATAATATGACTGCTTAGATCTTTATAGCGAAGCATACTAATCCTATTTTTAGATGATTTTCCTGCCATGGGAGTTACATTGTTTTTTTTTTTTTCTTCTGCAATTGAGAGAGAACCACACTGAGTGACAAACTGGCAGGTGTCATAATGTGCCAGTTAGCATGTCCAATACAAGACAATCATTTAAGTGTCTCTCGGGATTAAAAGACAGAAACGTAACAAAGAAAGTGGATCAATAATGCTTGGTGAAATAAGACGGAGAAGGTTATTTACTCTGCATTGATCCGTTGCTGCAGCGCCATAAACTTGGCCTGTTTTTCTTTTGTTAACCTTCAGCTTTAAGAATACTGGAGAGCGACCAGGGAGCTGACTAACAGGTGTAGATTAAGGATCGAAGGAGGTCATTGTACCTCTGTCACCACGAGGCACCCATGTAACAACATCCCTGAAGAAATTTAAACATCAATAGCCATAATAAGAGCAAATTTATCAAACCTGGCCTATTTTTTTTTTAGCGGAGAGCCCTGACTCCGTCCGGCTAGTTTTCTCAAGTGAGAACTCAATGCATTAGGACATTATTTCAGTGGACTTGATTATCTTTCCTGACACAGCAGATTTGTAAGGCGGCGTGTTCTGTGTTTGCCGCAGATTTCCAAGCTCAGGTTTGCTGTTTATTTTCTTATAATAGATAAAGATGAAGGAATCATTGCTGTGTCAGTTTAACTTTTTGCAGCTGCCGGCTGGGGCTAGAAGGACATCATCTGTACACCTCGGATCAGGGTATTATCAGAGAGCATTGCTTACTGAAATTAAGATTACACGTACATGCATAACATTATATATATATATATATATATATATATATATATATATATATATATATATATATATATATATATAATTAGGCAAGTTTTATTGAAAATGTGAAAATATATACAGTATATATATATATATATATATATATATATATATATATATATATATATTTTAGGGCTGGGAAAATTTAAGAATAATTCCTCGATTAATCGTTAATGTTTTTGATTGATCAAAATTCTTTTGATCGGTACTCACCTCTCCGCCGGCTTCCGGGTCTTCAGGGAGTTCCGTTGGAGATCCAGTGATGTCACAGACATCGACGTCACCAGACTCCTCCCCCCTTCCCCAAGTGCCTCCGTCGATGTCTGTGAAATCATAAATTGAGGAAGACAGATCCTAACGATTTGATTGATCTCACTGGTCAAAGTATTCAGATAAACATCTATGTAAATCCTGGACTTGGCTATGAAAATCAACATATCTGAGGGCTTTGCTGGCTGTAAGTCAGTTTGACGATGAACTGACATTGATTGGTTATCCAGCAATCAAGAAACATTTATGATCAGCTCACTTTTTTTCCAAAGAGCTGACACTTTGCTGTCTCAGCAGGTGATGGATGTCTCTGGCTCTCCATCGGTCCCCCTGATGCACAACGGTGCTATTTAAATAGACTGTAGGGAGGAATCTGAGAAGTTCTGATTGAACGTAACGCGTACGGGGGAGGAGCTACGCATGACGCCAGCTAAAAGTAGTTGGATCTGTATGTGCGTTATAATTAATCGAAACTAGTCAAATAATCGACTAAAAAAAATCGATTAATCGAACACGAAAATTTTAATCAGTAACAGCCCTAATATATATATATATATAAAAACATGTACGTATACACTTAATTTCAGTAGGCAACACCATGACCTGAGGCGTACATACAGGTGCATCTCATAAAATTGGAATATCTTTAAAAAGTTAATTTATTTCAATAATTAAATTCAAAAAGTGAAGCTCATATATTTCATATAGATGCATTACACACAGTGTATTATATTTTAACCTCTTCCGGACCGGTTCCCCTGCGCGAAACCACGTAGCTGTACTTTGGCTCGAAGGGTTAAGATAGCAGGCGCGCGCGTGCCCCCTGCACAGCGGGGGTGGCGATGCTCGTGGCCGACGGTCGGGATGACCACTGGCCACGAGCGATCGTGGCCAGGAGACACAGAACAGGGACGAGTGTATGTAAACACACACTTCCCTGTTCTGTTCTGACAGGAGTGACAGAGCGTGTGTTCCTATTAGATAGGAACCCACGATCCCTCACTTCCTGTAGTTAGTCCCCTCCCCCTTCAGTTAGAATCACCTCCCAGGGAACACAGTTAACCCCTTCACCGCCCCCTAGTGTTAACCCCTTCACTTCCGGTGACATTTTTACAGTAATCAATGCATTTTTTATCGCACTGATCGCTGTATTAATGCCAATGGTTCCAAAAATGTGTCAATATTGTCCGATGTGTCCGCCATAATGTCGCAATCACAATAAAAATCGCAAATCGCCACCATTACTAGTAAAAAAAATAAATAATAATAAAAATGCTATAAATCTATCCCCTATTTCTAAACGCCATAACTTTTGTGCAAAACAATCAATATACGCTTATTGCGATTTTCTTTACCAAAAATATGTAGAAGAATACATATCGGCCTAATCTGAGAAAAAATTAGCTTTTTTAAAAAAAAAAATGGGGATATTTATTATAGCAAAAAGTACAAAATATTGTGTTTTTTTCAAAATTGTCGGTCTTTTTTTGTTTATAGCGCAAAAAATAAAAATCGCAGAGGCGATCAAATACCACCAAAAGAAAGTGGGAAAAAAAGGACGTCAATTTTGTTTGGGTACAACGTCGCACGACCACGCAACTGTCTGTTAAAGTGACGCAGCGTCGCATCGCAAAAAAACGCTCTGGTCAGGAAGGGGGTAAATTCTTCCGGGGCTGAAGTGGTTAAGCATTTCTTTCTTTTAATTTGGATGATTATGGCTTACAGCTAGTGAGCCGGCGAGGACACCCGTATTCATAGCCCTTACAGGTGTTTCCTTCCCTATCGGGTTTTGGTTTGGCTCCATGGCTGAGCCTCCAAGGGGATGATATTTGATACACCATTAAAAGGGTTTTTTTTTATCCTTACTTGGTGACCGGCTAATTAAGATTCAAGATCATATGAAAGAGACACCTCTAATTTTGTGTCTTTCATCATTTATGGTATTCTTATTTGAACCTCTGTGGTTTTCTACTTGCTCTCTGCACTGAGTTCTAATGCCGCACACACATGAGCGGACTTTACGGCAGACTTTGCCCGGCGGACGGGATTTGGTCGGACAATTCGATCGTGTGTGGGCTCCAGCGGACTTTGTTTTCTCAAAAGTTGGACTGACTTAGATTTGAAACATGTTTTAAATTAATCCATCGAAATCGAGTCCAGTCGAAAAGTCCGCTCGTCTGTATGCTAGTTTGATGGACATAAAGCCACGCTAGGGCAGCTATTGGCTACTGGCTATGAACTTCCTTATTTTAGTCCGGTCGTACGTCATCACGTAGGAATTCGACGGACTTTGGTGGATTGTGTGTAGGCAAGTCCATTCATTCAGAAAGTTCGTCGTAAAGTACGTTGAAAAGTCCGCCGGGCAAAGTCTGCCGTAAAGTCCGACCGTGTGTACGCGGCATTAGTTACCTACAATATTCCATCTCGATTAGAATTACCATTCTGTCTCGGCCACCCCCAAGGGTGGATAATTTGCTGATCCAGGTGTTCCACATGGGACCAAAACGCCATTAATTGTTGTACCTTACTGTTTGGAAGGATTGATCTGGCTCACCACTTGTTTTATGTGGTCGAACGTTCAGCGGGTGCATTGAGTCTGCGGTACCCGCTGATCAGCTCCTGCTGTGTATAATCACAGTGGGAGTGAGCCAGCGGCGGCATGCATTCGTGCCTGCTACAGGGAAGTGCAGGATCATGTATATATGCGTAAACCTGTGCACAACGGCCGCCCTGTAGCAGTATATTGAAAAGTGCTTTACTCCACGCCCACGGTAAAGTCGGCCTGACGTGTAGCGATCGGCGTCTGGAAAGCCCACTGAACGCTACACATTCAAGTCAATAGGGGAGTGCCGTAACTGCGTACAATGCAAATGGTTGCAGCAGGCTTGTTGGCCAAAATGGAGTTAAAACAGGGCTGGGCTTCAGAGGCAATGGAGATTTAGACGCACTTCTATCTATCCTTAGATCTATAAGGAATTATGTAGTGCCAGATTGGATAGAAATGAATCGCAGATTTTATTTAGACCCTAATATTACATAGTTGCGAGTTGATTGTACAGATTGTTTGGTTTGCTAGTTAATACCGACCACCAGTGACATGGTGGCTTAATGTTCACGTAGATTCAAAAACTTTGCAGAACATTATTTTTTCTTCCAGTGTAGAACTAAACGCCATTTTTTTTCATTTTGGATGGAGTAAGGGAGGGTTATAATCCCTGTTTTTTTGGTTTGACATTGTTTGTATTGTTGCAAATGATTTTTTTTCTAGGGGGGGGGGGGGGGTCTTATGTTGCTGAAGGGTCTATTGATGCTGGCTGCTGAGAGATCTATTGTTGCTGGTGGGGTATATTGCTGCTGGGGTGGGGTATATTGTTGCTGGAGGGTCTATTGTTGCTGGCTTCAGGGGGATCTATTTTTACTGCTTAATCCTTACAAACTCATTAGCACCACAAAATGAATGGTTCTGTATTCCCAAAAAGGAGCAATATTGGGAGGTGGGTAGAGGGCACATCCAAGGGGCGGAGCTTGGAGGTGGGTAGAGGGCGGAGACAAGGGGTGACTTAGGCGGGGGGAGTACCTGCACCTATTCTGAGAAAAAAAGCCATGTGTATATATATACCTTTAGTTTTAATTTAACACTAAAAAATATATATATGTTTGCCCAATTTTTGCTTTGCCTGGAGTTTTTTGAGTTTGCCAGCAATCCTTAGCGGAACAAAACAGATGTAAGAGGATTATTCAAATTATAATAACAACACAAATACTATTTCCACAGTAAAAAAAAAAAAAGAGAGAGTTGGAATAAAGCTTGAAATCTGCAATAATTTTAGGAAATGTAATTAACTATAATGAAGATCTTGACCCAAAAGTTAGGATGTTAATCAAGAGAACAGGGACATCGATAAACAGCTTTAATTGATTCCATTATTTTTTTATTGTTTGATTTTTATATGTCTAGCAGAGGGTCTGGCCACACTGACCTGTTTACTTGTGTTGGCTGCTTATGATGTTGGCCATTGTCCAAACAGTCACCGCCATGCAAACATGTCATCGATCACTGCTATAGTCAGAGAGATGGCACCTACCTGATGGGGTAGGCCAACGCAGCCTCTCTAGCCATATGCTGGGGATTGTCAACGACCGTTCCATGCCAGGGCATTCTCTCATCTATGCCAAACAAACCTGCCTCCTGTGCAGACTGCCAGTTGGAATATGACATGCCGTTAAATACGTTTCCCCATGTCTAATATTAGATGGAGCCGGCTTCTCAGTCATATTTGTTTTTGCTGTCAGCGTGGGCAATGTCATTTTTTAATGCTTTTTGCAATATAATAATACAGCTTTGACGCGGGACTGCTTTATTACAATTTTTACAGATGTGGGTTGTCAATGCATGTGCTTCTCTGTAGTTCAATGGTAGATGGAATACTGCTGAACGTTTGAAGGTGGAACAGAGGTCTATGGAAGGAACGGAATGTTGGGACTAGTAATTGTTCACAATGAATGAAAGAAGGCTCAGGTTGCTAAAGTGATACTAAAGCTAAAAACATTCTTTGCATTAAGGTAAAAAAATGCTTTAAGGAAAAAAAAACGCTTTAGACTTCTCTGTCCTCCCCTCTTCACTGTGTGAAGGGAAAGAGAGAGAAGAGATCCAGCACTGTTCATGGCTGCATCTCTTCTCCCCTCTCTTCCTTTTCACACAGGGACTCAAACAGCAGCAGGAGCCATTGGCCTACATCTCCCTTACTAGGAAGAGCCTGTGGCTATCAGCAGGAGGCAACCGAGTGATCCTGTGGTTAAATGAGTCATTGACCCCCCCTATCAGTGGCAGCCTGTCCATACGGGGCGCAGGGGCACCGCCTTCCCTAATCAATGTGCCCAGCCCCTAATCTACATGCGGGGCACCGGATGTATGGAATCTAATGTTTTTTTTTTTCAAGGCACGTGATTAGAGCCGGAGGCTCTAATTGGCTTCAAAAAGGGTGGGCTCGTAATGCAGAGCACTACTCCCGAGCCCACCCACCTGTGTGAAAATAGCAAATTAATATTCGCTTTTGTCTTCCTGATTCTCTTCCTGGTGAATCACGAAGTGGGTCCTGAGACCCGATTGGCAGGAGAAGCGACCATATGGGCCACCGAGAAGGAACCCGAGGAGGAGGAGATGCAGGGGAAGCCACCGGGAAGCCACCGAGGACGAGGAGACACAAGGAGGATCCAAAGCTGCCCGTGACCTAGATGGGGTCAGTGCGGGGCTGGCGGGAGGATGGACGAGCAAGCGAGCGAGGGGGGGTGGTGGGTGACCAAGCTTCTCATTCACTCCCTTATCTCTCGCTATTGCAACTCCCTTCTCATTGGCCTGCCTCTCCATAGGCTCCTCCCCTCTTCAGTCTATCATGAATGCTACTGCCAGACTTATCCACCTTACCAACCGCTCAGTGTCTGCCAACCCTCTCCACCAATTCCTACACTGGCTCCCAATCACCCAGCGAATTAAATTCAAAATACTAACCACAACATACAAAGCCATTCACAACTCTGTCCCGAGCTACATCACTAATCTTGTCTCCAAATATCACCCAAATCGTCCTCTACGCTGTTCTCAAGACCTCCTACTCTCAAGCTCTCTCATCTCCTCCTCCCATGCTCGTCTCCAGGATTTCTCCAGAGCCTCTCCCATCCTCTGGAACTCGCTACCTCCACTGGTCCAGCTATCCCCTACTCTTGCTTCCTTCAGTCGATCCCTGAAAACTCATCTCTTCAGGAAAGCCTATCATGTCTCCAACTAATCTCCTACCACTTCCATTATCTCATTCCCCACAGTTACAACCTTTTGTACCACCTGCCCCACCCTATTAGATTGTAAGCTCTTCTGAGCAGGGCCCTCTTAATCCTCTTGTATTTTATTGTATTATAACTGTATTGTCTCCCTTCTATATTGTAAAGCGCTGCGTAAACTGTTGGCGTTATATAAATCCTGTATAATAATAATAATAATAATAATAAAGACCTAACACCTTGGTTGAGCCTACAACTTAATGAATATAGTACAGGGACCAGGATTGTGTAATTCACCAAGTACAGACATCAGAAACATTGTACACATACTGTATTGTGTGCATGTCCACTGCCATCAAGTGGGCTATTTAAACCTGAAATCTGCACTCCTTGATAAATGGTCTTCAGTCTTGCTCCAGTGATCCTGATCCTTATTCTGATACTGTTATTGATCCAGCTTCCACCCAGCCTGCGTTTGGATTACCCCTGTCTTCTTATGTTTGCGGTCTATCTTCACTACTGACCTCAGCCTAGACTTCTGCCCAGGGAATTTGTACCTCACTGTCTGCTCATTGCTGACCTCTGCCTTTTTCTGACTCTGATTTTGTCTACGACTTGGTGTCTTTCCTCTCTTCTGTCACTAGACCAGGCTTGGGACCAGACTCAGCCTTTATTTGAACTTGGAACATCCACAGTGCACTGCCAGCTGTAACCCCACCGCCTCACCTGATGCCAGCACTCTCAAGTACCAGTACCCACAGTCTTGGCACCCTGGCACTTGTGCCTTTCCTTTGCCACTGCAGATCCTGTTTCAGCTTCCAGGGGTGCTCACATGGGAACGGTGCTAACCTCATCATCTTGGGCTCTGCATACAGGTACTTAACATGAGGGTATTTATGGTGCCAGGACCTGAAGCCCCAAACAAGAGATGCAGGATTTTCCCCATTGCCATGCTGTGTTTTTTCTTCTTAGCTTTCACTATCAAACTGTTTTGCTTTGTGTCTTTTAAAGAGGAAGTAAACTTCATCTGCTGACATTTACCTATAAATAACCCTATAATAAGGCTTAGCTATAGGTAGTGTAAATATCTTGCGAACCCGGAGGAAACTCCGGGGAAGATGTCGGCTGTGTCAGCGGTGTGCAGCAGGTGAACGGAACCATCCAACTTGCCTTGTGTCCCATCCTAGCTTGTCCCATTGAGTGTTGGCTCTTTGGAGATTGGTTTTTATCTCACCAAAAGCGGACTATATCACCAACTATCTGCATATTTTTTATAATTTTTTATAGTGTTTGTATAGGAGGTTTGTTTTACACCACCCTATTTTTGGTGCATTTTAATCCAGTTCCGTTTTTATGTGTATTAGATCCCTGTATGACACATACTAGTATATGTTTGTAGTCATTTTATATTTATGCACATAAGTTTATTTATTTATTTTATTTATACACTATACACATTTGTTTGTACTGAAAGAGGTAATCTGACACATAGGATTTGTGGATTTTAGCACTTAGTGTGATATTAATTGGTTAATAGTAGGGCAATCATCTATTTATTATTTACTAATATGCGGGGGGCCACTGCAGCAGCTTAGTTCTAAGGTAGGTATTTCATAATGAGCTAGTATGCGATGTATGTGATAGTATACACTAAACAGTTACTTAAAGAGGAACTCCAGTCTGTAAAAAAAAAAAAAAATGAAAGTCAGCAGCTACAAATACTGTAGCCGCTGACTTTTAATATAAGGACACTTACCTGTCCAGGGATCCTCAGATGTCGGCACCCAGAGCTGATTCATCAATCAGCTTTGGGTGCAGGCACCGGAATTGTAAGTAAGGAAAACCGGCTGTAAGGCTTCACTGCCAGTTTCCTACTGCTCATGCATGAGTTGCACTGCACTTTCTGAATGATCCCACTGTCTTCTGGGACCTGTGTGTGTCCAGAAAGGCAGCGGGGGTAAGGAGGAGGGGCCAGGAATGTCATAGATCGCAGCTCGGCAATCTTACCCGGAAGTGGGAGTGGGTACCTGTCAAAACCAGGTACCCACTCCCCCCCAAAAAGTGCCAAATGTGGCATTGGAAGGGGAGAGGGTACGAACAAATGGAGCTTCCCCTTTTGGGTGGAGCTCTGCTTTAACTTGCATTGTAGATTTTGTGTCATCCCCAGGTTCCTATTTTCAGTCCTTTTTCATCATGGACTCTTCCAGATTGCTTCTTTCGTCTCTGAATCCTCCAGACTAGTTGTCCTTTTTTTTCGTCAGGGAATGGCTGTGTTCAAATACTTTGTCCTTCTCCCCTTACATCCTGCCAACATCACTTCCTGTTCCGTGAGCTCCATAAAACCAAACGGGTTAATTAGCATATGAATAGGGGAAGCCCAGTTTCTGAAAACAGTATGGTAACTAAAATGTTATTTCCTATGTTTATGCTATAAAATGACTAAAATATCCAGAGCAACACACAAACTAAACCATTTGAAAAAAATGTGTGCAAGATTATATCTTCATACATTTCACTACCTAGACATATTTATGAGTAGGGTAAATCTAGAACAACAAATTGGTGTTTCATGGGCCGCATGCAGCCCTCTTACTCCTTATGGCCTTTGACCAATGTAACACTTTGAATTCTGGTTATGCGTCCACACATAATTTTGCAGTTCAGTAATCTAGGAAATAATTTCTTGCACCTCTTTCAGGGTTTAAAAGAGGTTACAAGATCCATTATTCAAATGCACAATCCATTCCTATGTTTTATAATGAGTATTTAACAATATCTAATGTTTTTTATAAATATGTTAATCCCATAAAAACATGGCATACAGTATTTATTGCAATCAGGTAAGTACAATCCTCGGCAGAGCTAATGAAACCCCTTATGGAGTTCACCTACACAATTTGGCACTTCGTTTCATTTGAGTTCATGCCTCAGTTAGACTGTCAAATGTATTTAAAATATAGATCACTCCAACAAGGAGTAAGTAATTTTCTGATACAATTCAGCACAATTTTTTACAGGAAGTATTTTGCTACTATAAAGTGTTTATTAAGCCTGGTAAATAAAGCAAGAGCATTTTAAAACGGTGCAAAAGCATAAATTCTGCAAAACTGCCTATATTTTTTTTTGCTAAAGTGATCTCAAGGTCAGTTTCAGGGTCCTTAGGTTTCTATATTCAATTCAACCACATCTCATCTCATTGCTGTGCTTGCTTAACTTACTAGAAAACTTGGGCTCAATTGTGCTTGCGTTGGCAGTTTTTAGGTATGGATTCATGCAGGCTATTTACAAGATGCCAAAGAATGTCAAATCCTGAACATGTGTTTTGGTCCTGCAGTTACTCGCTGACAGCAGAAACCTTCTGCATCGTATCAGGTCCATTTGCTGATACTTGAAGTCATTTTTTTTTTTCTCTCCCAAGAATGGATTTTGTTGAGTTGAATTTTAATGGCTTTAGATGCTAAATGTTGCACACGAGAAAACCGAGAAAAGAAGGCCGCAGACAATTAAAGGTAAATCATGCTGTCTTAATAGGTCTTGTCAAGGTAGTGAGCCATTTTTAAAATGCTTACGATAAATCTATATACCAAAATAAGAAAATCAAAAACTGTCACACATATCACTTTGTTGCTGTTTAAATAAAAAGTACGGTAATTCTTATTGCTTAGACCGGGATCCTGCTGAAAAACAATATTGAATTTCAGGTGGACAAAAAAAAATAATAATTTGTATCTAATTTTTCTTTGGGTTTACTCTATTAATTCTAATTTTTCCCACAACTAAAGAAAATGTTGGTAGGTTAAGGCCCATCTCATGGCAAATTCCTCTTTGCCCTCCTCTTTACAAACCAGTGTTTTTTTTTGTTTGTTTTTTATACACCTTAGTAAGTTTTTAAGACTCACCGCCATCCATGTCCCTCTTCACTACAGCTTTTTGCAAGTCATGACTCTTTGAATGACCCTTTGAATCCAACACAATTGTAGACCAGTCAAATCTTCATAACAACATACTGCTGCAGGCTTCAGAGGACCCTGCCATTAGACAGCCAATTGGAGCTGCCCAAGTAACCCAGCAGTGACTTCAACACCCAAAGATGGACCCACCTCCACTGCAGGAAAGAGGAGAAAAGACCTGTGATCCAGGCTAAGGCCCATCTCTTAGCAAAGTGTATTCCTTTCTGCCCCCCCCCAGCTTACAAATTCAGGCTTTTCTCTTTTTTCTAAATTAGCAAGCTTTTTTGGACTCACCACTATCCATATCCTTCTCCACCACCACTTTTGGGAGTCACGACCATTGAATCCAGTTGTGTTGTAGACCAGTCGCCTCTTCTAGATGTCAGCATACTACTACACTCTTCTGAAGACCCTGCCAGTAGACAGCCAAAACGAAGTGCCCAAGTACCCCAAGCAGTTACTTGGACACCCAAAGAAGGTCCACCTCCATTGCAAGGAAGAAGTCAGAAGACCCAGGTTAAGGCCCATCTCCTGGTAAAGCTTATTGCTCTCTGCCCCACCCCACTCCCTTACCAATATTTCCGGCTTTTCTTTTCTTTTTCAAGCTATTTAGGCTCCGTATCCCTCTCCGTTACCACTTTTGGGAGTCACAAATGGTGGATCCAGCACTATTGTAGACCAGTCGCCTCTTCCTGATGTCATTATACTGCTATAGTCTTCAGAGGACCCTGCCAGTAGCCAGCCAATAGGAAGTGCCCAAATAACCCAAGCAGTGGCTTGGACACCCAACAAATGACCCACCTCCACTGCAAGAAAGAAGAGAGAAGGTTACCCAGGTTAAGAGTCATCTTCTGGCAAAGTTTATTCCTCTCTGCCTCCACCCTTCCCCTTTTACCCTTTACCAATTCAGAGGCTGCACAGACACTAATAGGATGCTTGCACAGGAATGCAAGGAATGCCTGTGTATCCCCATACATGCAAACATGGTCCGCACATGGGCGTACGCTTAAGTACATTCATGTGAACAAGGCCTTCATGGCCCTATAATCAATTTTTTATGAAATAGATTCTTATTGTGTTTTTTTTTACTTCATGTGACGCCCCCTGTGCGCTCCTGAACCCCTCCTTCTCCCCCGCTCTTCCTGCTGTTTGGAAACAAGCATTGCACATTAGTATACACTGATTTATGTGTACTACACCTCCCATAGTCCATAGTCTGTTGCACTTGTAGGGTTCTAATGAGGAAAGTGGCAGGGTCTGTATCCATTTAGATGTGATTTCCTATTGGGAGTATCTCACCAAAAATGATGTGTCTTGCAGGGGATGCCCAAAATCTGACTTGTATCTTAGTGCAGACTTCTGGGAAAATCAGTGAGCCAATCACACAAGTAAGAAATTACATTTCTGAGGGGGGTTCTGTACTCCAAATGTGTACAGAATGCCTCCAGGCTGCCATATTGTATTTTACAGAAAATTACAGCGCTGCAGATTGAAAAGGAAAGGTAATTTTAAAAAAACATTCCAATACTATGTGGCTGGTGTCACAATTATATATGTTATATTATTTTTTCTTTATTTGCTATTGTTTCCCCACAAAAGTGGAGTTACCCTTTAACCGCTTGCCGATGACATCACTTAGATGTACGGCGGCAATGCAGCTCTCCTGCGCTGGATCACGTACCTAGTATGTGATCCACCGTTTCCAGGTAGAGGGCGCGCACACGCACCACCAATGCCGCGGCTGTGCTGTAGTTAGATACAGCACAAGCTGATCAGCGGGTGCCGGCCAAAGGACTGTCTGCTACAATATCGTAGTTCCGCTAAAAGTTGCTGACCACCGCCACTGCTAGTATAAATAAATAAATAAATAAAAATACCAGCATATACAGTTGTGCTCATAAGTTTACATACCCTGGCAGAATTTATGATTTCTTGGCCATTTTTCAGAGAATATGAAAAACACAAAAACACAAAAACACAAAAAAATTTCTTTCACTCATGGTTAGTGTTTGGCTAAGGCCATTTATTATTAATCAACTGTGTTTACTCTTTTTAAATGGCAACAGAAACTAACCAAATGACCCTGATCAAAAGTTTACATACCCCAGTTCTTAATACCGTGTATTGTCCCCTTTAACATCAATGAGAGCTTGAAGTCTTTTGTGGTATTTGTGGATGAGGCTCTTTATCTTCTCAGATAATAAAGCTGCCCATTCCTCTTGGCAAAAAGCCTCCAGTTCCTGTAAATTCTTGGGCTGTCTTGTATGAACTGCACGTTTGAGATCTCCCCAGAGTGGCTCAATGATATTGAGGTCAGGAGACTGAGATGCCACCCCAGAACCTTCACTTTATTCTGCTGTAGCCAATGACAGGTCGACTTGGTCTTGTGTTTTGAATCATTGTCATGTTGGAATGTCCAAGTACGTCCCATGCGCAGCTTCCTGGCTGATGAATGCAAATGTTCCTCCAGTATTTTTTGATAACATACTGCATTCATCTTGCCAACAATTTTGAACAAATTTCCTGTCCACCTCCGTACCTTTCATCATAGGCCTTGTTGACTCCTCTCCAAATGTAGTGTTTATGGTTGTGGCCAAAAAGCTAAATTTTGGTCTCATCACTCCAAATGACTTTGTGCCAGAAGGTTTGAGGCTTGTCTCTGTGCTGTTTGGCGTATTGTAAGTGGGATACTTTGTGGCATTTGCGTAGTAATGACTTTCTTCTGGCGACTTGACCATGCAGCCCATCTTTGTTCAAGTGCCTCCTTATTGTGCATCTTGAAACAGCCACACCACATGTTATCAGAGAGTCCTGTATTTCACCTGAAGATATTTGTGGGTTTTTCTTTGCATCCCAAACAATTTTCCTGGCAGTTGTGTCTGGAATTTTAGTTGGTCTACCTGACCGTGGTTTGGTTTCAACAGAACTCCTCATTCTCCACTTCTTGATTAGAGTTTGAACAATGCTGATTGGCATTCTCAACTCCTTGGGTATCTTTTTATATCCCTTTCCTGTTTTATACAGTTCAACTACGTTTTCCTGCAGATCCTTTGACAATTCTTTTGCTTTCCCCATGACGCAGAATCCAGAAACGTCAGTGCAGCACTGGATGAAAGATGCAAGGGTCTGTCAGGAGTCCAGAAACTCATTGACCTTTTATACACACACACTAATTACAAGCAAACAGATCACAGGTGAGGATGGTTACCTTTAATAGCCATTCAAACCCCTTTGTGTCAACTTGTGTGCATGTTATCAGGCCAAAATCACCAGGATATGTAAACTTTTTATCAGGGCCATTTGGGTAGTTTCTGTTGCCATTATGATTTGAAAAGAGTAAACACAGTTGACTGATAATAAATGGCTTCAGCCAAACACTAACCATGAGTGAAAGAAACGTTTTTGTGTTATCATTCATATTCTCTGAAAAATGGCCAATAAATCACAAATTCTGCCAGGGTATGTAAACTTATGAGCACAGCTGTATGTACCATAGTTTGTAGATGCTATACCTTTTGCGCAAACTAATTAATATACGCTTATTGGGATTTTTTTTTTTACCAAAAATATGTAGCAGAATACATATTGAAAATTATTATCGAAAATTATGAAGAAATTAGATTTATTTTAATTTTTTACTGGATATGTTTTATAGCAGAAAAATAAATATTATTTTTTTTTCAAAATTGTCATCTTTTTTTCAAAAAATAAAAAAATCCAGACTGATTAAATACCACCGAAAGAAATCTCTATCTGTGGAAAAAATGAACATAAATTACCCTGGTTGGGATTGTTTTACCAAAAATATATAGTAGAATACATATTGGCCTAAATATGAAAGAAATATAATGCAAACTATAGGACTTTAGAAGTGCTGGGAACCTCCTCTCAGAATAAATACCACATATATAAAAGTAAATGTGGTGCTGATTTTTCAGCCAAGCTAATTTTTGTTACATTGGCCTAAATTTATGAAGAAATTGGATCTTTTTCCATTTTTTTATTGGATTTGTTTGATAGGAGAAAGTAAAAAATATGTCTGTTTTTTAAAATTGTCGGTCTTTTTTATATATATATATATATATATATATATATATATATATATATATAGCAAAAAATAAAAATGCAGAGGTGATCAAATACCACCAAAAGAAAGCTCTATTTGTGGGAAGAAAATTATATAAATTTAAGTTGGGTACAGCGTTGCATGACTGCGCAATTGTCAGTTAACCTCTTCAGCTCTTCAGAAGGTTTACCCCCCCTTCATGACCAGGCCATTTTTTGCAATACGGCACTGTGTACTTTAAGTGACAATTGCGCGGTCGTGCGACGCTGTACCCAAAAAAATTGATGTCCTTTTTTTCCCCACAAATAGAGCTTTCTCTTGGTGGTATTTGATCACCTCTGTGGTTTTAATGTTTTGCTCTATAAACAAAAAAAGAGCAACAATTTTGAAAAAAAAAAAATATATTTTTTACTTTCTGCTATAAAACGTATCCAAAAATCTAATTTCTTCATCAATTTAGGCCAATATGTATTTTGATACAAATTTTTTTGGTAAAAAAATCCCAATAAGCGTGTATTGATTGGTTTGTGCAAAAGTTATAGCGTCTACAAATTATGGGCTAGATTTATGGAACTTTTATTTTTTTTAAATCTTTTTTGCTAGTAATTTTTAGCGGGAATGCGACATTGCAGTGGACAAATCTGACACCAAGTGACACTTTTTGGGGACCAGTGACACCAATACAGTGATTGGCGCTAAAAACAAATGCACTGTCACTGTACTAATGACACTGGCATGTGTTCCCCGGGAGTGCTTGCTAACTGTAGGGGAGGTGCTTTGACTGGGGGAAGACAGAGATCCATGTTTCTGCTCAGCAGAAACACAAGATCTCCATCTTTCCCTCTAACAGAACGGAGATCTGCCTTGTTTACATAGGCAAGACCACCGTTCTGTCTGCCTCTGGAACGATGGGCGGGTCCTGGCGGACTATGGGTCCGCCGGACCCGCTGATTGGCTCCCACTGTGTCCAATCACAGCGGGTTGCCGGCGGCGCATGCGCGCCCCAGACCCGACAAAAGAAATTACATACAGGTACATGATTTTGCGCTGAAGGGCCACCCTGCTGCAGTAAATGTACGTGGGGCGGTCCGGAAGCAGTTAAAGTAACGCAGTGTCGTATAGCAAAAAATGGCCTGGTCATGAAGGGGGGTAAATCCGGAGGTCAAGGGGTTAATGATTTAAAAGGAGTTCTTTTCTTTAACCACTTGCCGACCAGCCGCTGCAGTTATACTGCGGCTGGTTGGCTCGGCTGTGCAAATCGCCGTAGGTGTATGTCGGGCTCGTACACGGCGATCTGTGGGCACGTGAGTGCCTCAATTGGCCAGCGGGAGAGCCATTCAGCGGTCAATCCCCGCAGTGACAAAACGGGGATCTGCCTGTGTAAACAAAGCAAATCTCCATTCTGACAAGGGAGAGCACACAGATCCTGTCTTTCTGCTATGCAGGAAGATGGTTCTGTGTGTTGTCCCAGTGAGCCGATCCCCCCATACAGTTAGAACACACCCTGAGGGAACACATTTAACCCCTGGATCGCCCCTGATGTTATCTCCTTTACTGCCAGTGTCAGTACAATAACAGTGCATATTTTTTAGCACTGATTACTGTAATAATGTCACTGGTAAAAAATAAATAAATAACAAAAATGCCATAAATCTATCCCCTATTTTTTAGACGCAGTAACTTTTGCGCAAAAACGCTTATTGGGATTTTTCTTTACCAAAAATATGTAGCAGAATACAAATTGGTCTAAATTGATGAATAACTTTGTTTTTTTTTAATTTTTTGGGGGGGAATGTTTTATAGCAGAATGTAAATTTTTTTTTTCAAAATTGTTGCTCTCTTTTTGTTTATAGCGTAAAAAATAAAAACCGCAGAGGTGATCAAATACCACCAAAAGAAAGTTCTATTTGTGGGGAAAAAAAGGGACATCAATTTTATTTGGGTACAGCATCGCACGACCGCGCAACTGTCAGTTAAAGCGACGCAGTGCCGTATCGCAAAAAAATGGCCTGGTCATTAAAGTGAGGTGAAGAAATCCTGGACTGCCGCACTCCGAACAAAGGCATCTTTATTATAAATCCTTAAAATCCAACATAAACCAAAGTAACTAATGCGTTTCACATTAATAGATGCTTACTCATAGCTATGAGTAAGCATCTATTGATGTGAAACGCGTTAGCTACTGTGCTCTGTACTGTCCTTGTGATGTGGCTTATGTTGGATTTTAACGATTTATAATAAAGATGCCTTTGATCGGAGTGCGGCAGTCCAGGATTTCTTCATCTCCATAGACTTGCGCAAAGCCTGCACCTGAATCCAATCCCGGGTGGTAACACTCAGATGAGGTCCGGAGGCTTGGTGAGCAGCATATCTGGTCATTAAAGGGGGTAAATCATTCCGAGGCTGAAGTGGTTAAAGGGTCAAAGTGGTTGTAAACCCTTTACAACCACTTTTTGATACAGGTAAGCCTATAATTAGGCTTACGTGTAGCTACACTGGATATCTCCTAAACCTGCACGGTTTAGGAGATATTCCCTGTATTTGCATGTGCCGACGTCATCGGTACATGCGCACTGAAGCAAACTGAAGCAATGGCACCTATGTGCGGTTGCTTCAGTTAGACTGTGACGTCATCGCGGCTCCGGCCAATCACAGCGCCGGAGCCAGCTATACCCGGAAGTCACTCCGGGAGCAATGTCGGCCACCGCAGCGGGGTGCGAGGACGGCTGCAGGGGCTTCTCTCTCAGGTAAGTAATTCATAATGAGCTAGGATGCATATGCATCCTAGCTCATTATGCGTTTGTCTTGCAGGTTTTTTTTGTTCTTTTGTTTTTTTTTTTAGGGTTTACAACCACTTTAATATTATAATTTGTAGCTCATGTATTTTTTTCTTTTTTTTTATAGAGAAGTGATGTCAATCCAACCAACAATTCTAATGGTGGCTGAAAAGTAATCTCACAATGGCTGCTCATGTTGTCTATTTTCGAACTGTGTACATATCCCGAGTTGTTAACATGCTGATCCTTGAAACTGTTATAGTGAGTTTGATTTGCCAGCTCTGGGTAACCTTGGTCAAGTCACAATGGCATCCACCTTCTCTACGAGTCATGTGCTTGAAAGGCTTCTTGTAGCGGCATTGTTATCACAGGCACCAATCTGTTCCTTTTTGTTTAGAGTTAATATTTCAGAAGTGACACTTGAAAGATACATACTTGTACGATGTGAAAGTGCACTTTCCTCCAGGTATGAGCGAATTCTCTAGGCAAAGCTGTTTTCCCCATGGAGAAGGGAATTTTATATGCCTTGGGAAGCCAAGCAGCGGACCCTGCATGTTATTAATGGATAAAATCTAAGCACCAGCCAACCCCAAGGTGAACCCTATGCATTTAAAACATTTCATCAGAAAGCTAAGTATTCCTTTTTTTTTTTTTAAGCTTCCAGTGTTGTGGATATCTCAACTGCTAACACTCAATAGATGCTGATAGCAGAGAGAAGCGGGCAAGATCAGTAAATGCGAAAATTGATATTATGAGCTGCACAATGTAATATAAACATGGGAGCCTTTCAAATGTGGAAACATCTCTATCTTCTGGAAAACTGAGGAATGGAGACTTGCTGTATGTGAATAAATCTGGCTTCAGATTAATAAAAAAACATCTTTAATGTGTCCCAAAATGCATTTTTGGAGGGGGCGCAAATAACCCCCCCCCCCGAGCGGCCGGGGGCACTTCCCCCCCTCCCCCCCTGTTTGGCAGTCGGTCCAGGACTTACCCCATCTAGGCGGGCGGCGGGCAGTGTGCAATGGCTCAGCATTCTTTCCTCCATGGCGGCTTCCAGCGTGCAGCTCCGCCCCCCCTCCTAGGCGTCCAATAGGATCGCCTGTCTTTTCAGCCAATCGGGTGATGGGTGTCAAAACCCACTTCCTGATTAGCTGGGAGGAGGATCAGTATTTCAATAGCGAATATTCATTCACTGTTGTGACACGCCTGGGTGGAGCTCATTTGCTCCCCAAGCCCACTCTCTTTTGAAGCCTAGTAGAGCCTCTGGCTCAATCAGTGCTTCAAAAAAACACCCACCTAGCATTGGATTCCATGCGCCCGGCATCCTGAAAGGGGCCGGACACATGGATAAGGGAGGCGGTGATGGACAGGGGAGGCGGAGCCCATGCGCCCTTAATGAACAGGCCGCCCCCGCCTAAATGGCTTAGGTGACACACTGACTCTTCAATGGCTTTATAGGTACTCTGTTGACTTTAATTAATATAATACCAATATCTTTTTACTTTTTGATGTAGCACTCTCCAGGATAGGCTGATAGGAAATAAGGTGATTTAGTAATTTTTTTGGTTGCTTTGTAGTCATTGGAGTGGCTGTTGATTTCTTTGGGCTGCACAAGCTGGGGGTTTGACTATTCCTAACTGCTTTCTACAGGCTTCTAGAACATAGAGAGGGGAGAGTCAAATCAGTAGCTTTTCAAGAAAAGTATGTTTTTTTGGGAATCATACTTACCTAGCTGGGTATGGTCGCAATCCATCCTGAACCTGGACCGGCTCTGTGACGTCAGCCAACAGCAGGTGCACAGGAGTGCAGAACGAATTGCACTCCTGTGAATTACAGAAGTACAGCCAACCAAGCTTTGGCTGTACTTCTTTAATATTTATTGAGCACCAGCCAATCCCTGGGAGGGGTGGCCCATTAGGTCGCTGGAAAGGCTGATAAATAGTGTAAACTCTAGAACAGCAGGGTTTTCCTGTTGAAGGTATTCCACCTGTCTTGGGCTACCTGTAGAAGGTTCTACTAAGTCCAGTTGCTGTTCATCAAGTTCTCAGCTGTTGCAGAGCTGGGGGGGCTTGCACCTAAAGTTTGAAAAACAAGAAGCAGAAGATTTGAGGCAACTATGGACTCTCATGGTACGGCAAGGACTCACATACACAATCGTATAAAAAAGTATACATTTATTTGAGACAAGAGCATAATTAAAAAGGTCCTTTGAAGATAGGATATACAGTACACATAAATTAGATTTCTGAAGAGAAACTGAACAGTTAGACACAAATCCATACATGAAGGAGGACCACTTCTTCAGGAGTGTGCTTCAGAAAGTAATGCGTGTAGATATCTCTACAGGGGACAAACAGTGTATAATCAAGCTTCAGAAACAAACAGAAAACATATGGATGATAATGATAGCATGGATTAGAACATACAAGGACCCAACTCAAATCTGCCATAGAGGTGGCCCAGTTCAAGATCCAGCAATCAATAAAGATAATATATAACATATAATTCACCATGCATATGTATTCCCATGTAGAATTAACATAAGGAGCTTACCAATATTGGACCAAACCAGACCAAAAGGACATCTACAGGCCCCTAGGGGCAATTTCCCGGGCGTGTGCGGGAGCCAGGTCACAATGTAAAGATTGGACAATAAACTGCACCTAAAGTTATCTTTAACCCCATGAGATCCTAAGGGATCCTGTGGGTAGGGTGTAGGGTGGTGCGCCGGCAGGTAAGAATACACTCAGAGGCCGAGGTGTATGAGAACAGTATATTGAGAGAGATCCAACAACGTACAGTCAGGGCAGGCAGATAGGCACATACGACCAGAGACCTTTACAAACAGTAGCAGAAGATTGCGATCCTGTAATGATCCCAACAGCTTTTGCAGCAAGGAGGGGAAATGTGGCCTGGCCAGCCCACACCCTACGTGGAAATAGTGTAGTCCTTGCACTTTCCCTACTCCTCAGAAACCTTTGCCTGTATCTATGCGCTGTCCCTGCCAGACGGAGAACCTGTCCCTACACCAACCTTTTGCACAAAGCATGCAAAACCCGTGAGCCAGAATCCTAAACAGTCTCTGCCCATACCCAAGATGACCTTCAAGATCATGTGGGACGCCAGCATCCAGTCAGACAGCTGTCTCCCTGGTGACTGCAGGAGGTCATAGAGGAATCGAGTTCCTCACAACTTCCTTCCCCTTCTGCATCACTGCTTCGGTCGAGTCTCGAGTACCACCTACAGTGGGGAGTACAGACTGCACCTGCCTACAATCCCATCTGCAAGACCTCACTAGAAGGCATCTGGAGGAAGCTGAATGGACACCTGAATATTCACTGTTTTGCACTATCCTGGTGATTGTGTACTCTTGAGATATTGGAGCCAAGTAATTCTTCCTCTATGGGGTCCCTAGCTCTGGCCTTCCCTTAGTCTCTTGAGGGGAACTGTATCCTGAAGTCTAGCAGAAAATTTGTCTCCGAGGAGTATAGCACAGAGAAGAGAGTCCTCCTATTAAGCTTTACAGAGTATATCATACCCTGCATCATCTCCCATTGTACATGTTTAGCAAAAAATTTATAAAAAGACATTCCCCTAGTCTTTTTACTTGTGTCGGTGTGCTTTGGACTGTACTTGGGTGTGCTGACAGCCTCTGTACAAGTGGGAAGAGAACCCAAGTCATCATCATTACCAGTGCTGCTGTTGTCATCATCATCAAGTAGCGGGTCCAACCATACATTTTATTCATTTTATTTCAAATAAAACAATTTTTTACTTGTCGAGAACCCAAATGGCATATGTTTCTTGTTGCATTAAATAAGATTACTTTTTTTTTTTTTTAAAGTACTTTTTTAACATAGCAATTACTGATGCACCACAGGCTTATGGGAATAGACAAAGTTTTGTAATGTAATGTGCAAAAAAATCTTTCCAACCATATGAAAACAGAGGGGGAAAAAAGCCTAAAGAAAAAAAAACGATTGCAGCCACGACATCTAATGATTGGTAAACTGCAATGCAATATATTAAATTTTTGCTTTTGGGTTTAATACCGCTTTAACTGTGTTGCTTAAAATTGCCTATTGTTACAACACTCAGTAGCTCAAGGTTATATTGCCCAAAGCTGAATAAATCAGAGAACTGGCGATCCCTCTCTTTGCCTGCTCTGTATGTACCAGTGGCATGGATGCGCACTGTATTAACCACTCCTTTTTTTTTTTGGTTTGCATTTTTTTAACTTATTGTTAGACATGTGCACTGCCGAAAAATGTGTTTATATTCGTTTTAGAAAATTCATACATTCAAAAATTCGATAATCCGATAATCAAGAAGATTGGAGAATTCGGAAATTCAAAAATTCTGAAACTCACAAATTTGAAAATTCGAAAATCTGAAAATTCGAAAATCCGAAAATTCAAAAATTCGAAAATCCGAAAATAAGAAAGAGAATTTGAAAGAACAAAGATCCGAAAATCCAAAAATTTTAAATATTAGCTAACTAACTAATAATAACTAACTATTAAATTATAGGTATTGGAATTTCCTTATAAATTTGGCTGTAAGTGAACGTAACGAATATGAATTTACCCGAAGTTCCGAATTATCCGAAATAACGAATGCCGCATCTAAACGAATGGAGCGGAACAAATGAATAATAAATAATAATAATAATAAGGATAAAAAGTTTTTATTATTTTTTTTATTGTTATTTTTTATTCTTAATTTGTTATGTCTCATTTGTTTAGATACAGCATTAGTTATTTCGGATAATTCATAACTTCGGATAAATTCGTACTCGTTATGTTCACTAACAGCCAAATGTGAAAGGAAATTCCAATACCAGTAGTTTAATAGTTAGTAATAGTTAAGTTATTATTTAGTTAGTTATTATTTCAGATTTTTTAACTTTCGGGTCTTCGAATTTTTGTTCTTATTTTCGGATTTTTGTTCTTTTGAGTTTTTGTTCTTACTTTTGGATTTACTGATTTTCGAATTTACTGATTTTCGAATTTGCAAAATTGCTAATTTACGAATTTTCGAATATATTCGAATTTACGAATTTTCAAATATTCGAATTTACAAATATTCTGAAAAATATGTTAATTCAGATGTTTCCAAATTAACAAATTTGTCGAAATTCGTTACAAAACCAAATTGAAACAAAAGGAATTGCACATGTCTAATTATTACTATTTTCAATGCAAACCAAAGAAAAATTACATTGAGGGTTATCCCCTTGGAATGTCTGGTTTCGGCAAAGACTGTCAAAAGTGACTCAATCAGATGGCAGAGCAATAAGAGAGGAGACAGAAATCAAACTAGTTGATTTGGATAGAGGCTAGTACACCCTTTAGAAGGACATGCTTTGTTTATTTCAGATGTTTACAATCACTTTAACCACTTGCCTACCAGGCCAATTCTGACATTTCTCTCCTAGATGTAAAAATCATATTTTTTTTGCTAGAAAATTGCATAGAACTCCCAAACATTATATATGTTTTTTTAGCAAAGGCCCTAGAGAATACAATGGCAGTCATTGTAACCTTTTATCTTGCACTGTATTTGCGCAGCAATTTTTCGAATGCGTTTTTTTTTTGGAAAAAAAACAGTTTTGTGCTTTAAAAAAAAACAAACCAGAAAAGTTAGCCCAATGTTTTTACATAATGTGGAAGATGAAGTTACGCCGAGTAAATAGATACCTAACATGTCACGCTTCAAAATTTCACACGCTCGTGGAATGGCACCAAACTTCGCTACTTAAAAATCCCCTTAGGCGACGCTTTAAACATTTTTACTGGTTACATGTTTTGAGTTACAGAAGAGGTCTAGGACCAAAATTATTGCTTTCGCTCTAACGTTCGCGGCGATACCTCACATGTGTGGTTTGAACACTGTTTTCATATGTGGGCGGGACTTACGTATGCGTTCGCTTCTGCGTGGGAGCTCACGGGGACAGGGGCGCTTTAAAAAAAAAAAAAAATTTTATTGGTAATTTTACTTTATTTTAGCTTGACACTTTTTTTCCCCAAAAAATTTTTTGATCACTTTTATTTCTATTACAAGGAATGTAAACATCCCTTGTAATAGGAATATGGCATGACAGATGCTCTTTACAGTGAGATATGGGGTCAATAAGACCCCACATCTCACCTCTAGGCTGGGAAGCCTGAAATAAAAAAAAAACAAAAAAAAAAACCATCACCGCTTCCCAGCTGAAGCGGCGCCGTTTTTTTTAATACAGAGGCCGGGAGTGACGTCATAACATCGCGCCCGGCCTCTGAACGATCATAGAGACTCCGGCGACCATCTGGTTTGCCGAAAATCTCTATTCTGAACATGCGGGGCCGGCGGATCCTGTGTCCGACTCACCGATCGTATCGGTGAGTCGTTAGAAATACCGATGGGCGGCGGGAAGGGGGGGGACATCCCCTCTCGCCTCCCGTAAAAACGATCAAGCGGCGGAACAGCCGCTATGATTGTTCTTATGGTGCACAGATTCGTCGGCTCTAAAAGACGATATCTGAATGATGCCTGTAGCTACAGGGCCGAGGACATCATTTTGCGTACGGCGGGCGGGAAACGGTTAAAAGCTTTCTTAAAGAGGTTTTAAAGTCACAAAACACAATTACTTGTATCCTCTCTGTTATAGCAAGATGTAAAGTGCAGTGTGTGTGTTTCTTTTAAATTATAACCCTAAATATATTTTTGCACAGCTCCTCTGTGCAGTCACGTGACCTCCCTCTGCTCTCCTTCCTCGATCTGAGATTCCCCACTGATGTCAACCAACAGAGAAGCTGTTTCAAAAAAGGTATTTAGGATTATAATTTAAAAAAAAAACTGACATACTGCACAGAGACTTGCTAAAACAGAGAGGATGTAATTGTGTTATGTATTACATCGGAATAGAGGCAGGAGAAGAGGAGAGGGGCGAGGAGAAGATCAGCTCTCACACACAGACTAGGAAATGACAGGCAGGAAGGGAGGGGGAGGAGGAGGAGGAGACTGTGTACACACAGCAGGATGACAGATGCACATAAACTGACCACGGTATCATGGATCAGCAGCCATGATAGACCGTGGTCAGCACACACAGCGGGACACAGGAACAGGCAGAATCAACTAGGTATTTTAGATCAAAGAGACTGCAGCACCACTATGCTACTGATTATGCTTTAAAGAAACAGGAGCATTTTTTTAGGGTTACAGTCACTGTAAGCACTGATATGGATAAGGCATAGAGATAAGCAGTTCTAACACTTTTCTGGCAGCTTCATTTACACCATGCATGGTCCAGGTCTGTGACTCAAAATTGCTGAAGCTAGACACTTCCATGCAACTGTCATATTTACAGCATTGATAGCAACTAAATGCCCCAAATCACAGATGGCACGTAACGGTTACCAAAGATATTAAACAGAAAGGTGCAGATGACACTGAGACTGGCAACTTTCAAGCATTGGTAGATATGAATATATTCTGAAAAACTGATTTAATAACCAAAGCAGGCACAATGTCACCTTCCAAAATATGAACCTTCTTTATGGAATCTGGGTCATGTTCTGTTTGGACCTTACATTTGGTGGTTTGCAGCATTATAAAATACAACTTTTATTGGCCCATGCTAAAGGTTTATCGCACCCAGATGCTTCACTGTTAGCCCAGTAGTTAACAGAAAGAGTTAACCAAAAAACATATGCCATTTTTCACACTAATCTGTCAAGACTGCAGATCAAGACAGCTTGACTGGTAGCAGAACGGGGTGTTGAAAAGCTAGCCTTTTCTCGCTGTATTCTTGATGGCGCCTTGCTCAAAATTTCTATTCATTTCTCACTAAAGAACAGGTGTAATATTCATTAAACCAAAGGAAATATTGTTTACAGGCTTTATAGGCATTAATAAAGGTTTATAATTTTCCTTTCTCTCTTACTTACTTCCTTCCTTTCCTCCTTCCCTCTTTTCCTTCTTTTCTTCCTTCCTTTCCTACTTCCCTCTTTTCCTTCTTTTCTTCCCTCCTTTCCCCCTTCCCTCTTTTCCTTTCTTTACTCCTTTCCTCCTTCCCTCTTTTCCTGTTTTTTCCCTCCTTTCCTTCATTACTCTTTTGCTCCTTCTTTCCTCCTTTCCTTCATTCCTCCTTTCCTCCTTTCTTTCCTTCTTTGTTTCTATCCTCCTTTCATCCTTTCTTTCCTCCTTTTCTTCATTCCTCCTTTATTTCCTCCTTTCCTTCCTTCCTCCTTTCTTTCCTTCCTCCTTTCCTCCTTCATTTCCTTCCTTCATTCTTCCTTCCTTCCTTTGGTGAGATACTTTTCTTTTCACTTCCTGCTTTCCCCCTTCCCTATTTTCCTTTCTTTCCTCTTTCCCTATTTTCCTTTCTTTCCTCCTTCCCTATTTTCCTTTCTTTCCTCCTTTCCCCTTTTCCTTTCTTTCCTCCTTTCCTCTTTTCCTTTTTTCCCCTCCTTTCCTTAACTCCTCCTTTCTTTCCACCTTTCCTTCATTCCCCCCTTCCTCCTTTCTTTCCTCCTTTGTTTTGATCCTCCTTTCTTTCCTCCTTTGTTTTGATCCTCCTTTCATCCCTTCTTTCCTCCTTTTCTTCGTTCCTTCTTTCATCCTTTATTTCCTCCTTTCCTTCCTTCCTCCTTTCCTCCTTTCCCCCTTTCCTTCCTTCCTTCCCTTCCTTCCTTTGGTGAGGTACATATAGTTACATAGTTACATAGTAGGCGAGGTTGAAAAAAGACACAAGTTTATCAAGTCTAACCTATGTGTGATTATGTGTCAGTATTACATTGTATATCCCTGTATGTTGCGTTCATTTAGGTGCTTATCTAATAGTTTCTTGAAACTATCGATGCTCCCCGCTGAGACCACCGCCTGTGGAAGGGAATTCCACATCCTTGCTGCTCTTACAGTAAAGAACCCTCTACGTAGTTTAAGGTTAAACCTTTTTTCTTCTAATTTTAATGAGTGGCCACGAGTCTTGTTAAACTCTCTTCTGCGAAAAAGCTTTATTTCTATTGTAGGGTCACCAGTACAGTATTTGTATATTGAAATCTTATCCCATCTCAAGCGTCTCTTCTCCAGACTGAATAAGTTCAGTGCTCGCAACCTTTCCTCATAACTAAGATCATCCAGACCCTTTATTAGCTTTGTTGCCCTTCTTTGTACTCGCTCCATTTCCAGTACATCCTTCCTGAGGACTTGTGCCCAGAACTGGACAGCATACTCTAGGTGCGGCCAGACCAGAGTCTTGTAGAGTGGAAGAATTATTGTTTTATCTCTGGAGTTGATCCCCTTTTTAATGCATGCCAATATTCTGTTTGCTTTGTTAGCAGCAGCTTGGCATTACATGCCATTGCTGAGCCTATCATCTACTAGGACCCCCAGGTCCTTTTCCATCCTAGATCCCCCCAGAGGTTCTCCCCTCAGTGTATAGATTGCATTCATATTTTTGCCACCCAAATGCATTATTTTGCATTTTTCTACATTGAACCTCATCTGCCATATAGTTGCCCACCCCATTAATTTGTTCAGATCTTTTTGCAAGGTTTCCACATCCTGCGGAGAAGTTATTGTCCTGCTTAGCTTAGTATCGTCTGCAAATTCAGAGATTGAACTGTTTATCCCATCCTCCAGGTCGTTTATGAACAAATTAAATAGGATTGGTCCCAGCACAGAACCCTGGGGAACCCCACTACCCACCCCTGACCATTCCGAGTACTCCCCATTTATCACCACCCTCTGAACTCGCCCTTGTAGCCAGTTTTCAATCCATGTACTCACCCTATGGTCCATGCCAACGGACCTTATTTTGTACAGTAAACGTTTATGGGGAACTGTGTCAAATGCTTTTGCAAAATCCAGATACACCATGTCTACGGGCCTTCCTTTATCTAGATGGCAACTCACCTCCTCATGGAAGATACTTTTCTTTTCACTTCTTTCTTTTCCTCCTTCCCTCTTTTTCTTTCTTTCCTCCTTTCCTATTTTCCTTCCTTTCCTCCTTCCCTCTTTTCTTTTCTTTCCTCCTTCCCTCTTTTCCTTTCTTTCCTCCTTTCCTCTTTTCCTCCTTTCCTTCCTCCTTTTCTTCATACCTCCTTTCCTTCCTTCCTTTCCTTCGCTTCTCCTTTCCTCCATTCTCCTTTCCTTTATTCCTCCTTTCGTTTCCTTCGTTCCTCCTTTATTCCTTTTCTTTTTCTCCTTTCTTTCCTCCTTTCTCCTTTATTTCTGCCTTCCTTAGATATTTTTAAAGAATTAATTTGCTGTGTTTACTGAGAACATTAGGTGTGAAGTCCAAGTATCGGTTGGTCTTCATCAGAGCTCCTCAAGCTAGAGCTGGGTGGAAACCCTGGTGTTTTTTTGGTGCAAACTGGCACCAGGTCACCACCCTCAGGATTGCCCAACCACGGGGTTGCTAGGACAGAAGCACTATGGTGCATAGACTGTTCATAATGCGGCAAACAGGAGAGTAGACAGGGATCAGGGAGAGCTTGTGGCAGACAAGGGAATAGTCAGGTCCAGGCAGACATTGAGGCAGGTGGCAGACAAGAGAGTAGTTACGTCCAGGCATTGGTAGTGGTAGGTAGCAAGCAAGAAACTAGTCAGGTTCAGGCAGGGGGCAAGGCAGGCAGCAGGCAAGACAATGGCAGGCAGCAAGCAAGAGAATTGTTAGGTTAATCTAGATCAATAACAGGCAACTGGAAGGT
Organism: Aquarana catesbeiana; assembly: GCF_042186555.1. Taxonomy (NCBI): domain Eukaryota; kingdom Metazoa; phylum Chordata; class Amphibia; order Anura; family Ranidae; genus Aquarana; species Aquarana catesbeiana. Next base: position 28,151,260 of record NC_133326.1, read on the forward strand.
AGGTATTTTAGCTCTTTAGCACTCAGGTCGCTGGCGATATGATACAGCTCCGGCTACTGCAAAGGCTACCCTTCTGATCAGCAAACGTGCCCAGCATTGTTGCTGGAAATTCTTGAAATTCTGGAGGCAGTAGAGGTCCTAGGAATCCTGAAAATACCAACAGATTCCTGGAAAGACTCTAAAGGGATCCTGTGAGTAATGTGACAACATATTATAGTAGCATCATTTTAAACCACTGGTGGTCCTTACTAAAACTGTACCCCCAAGTACCCCCAATGTTGTACTCTCTCAAGGGAATATTTTTCCCTAGGTGCATTATTTTATATTTAGAAACATGGAACTGCAGTCTCCACTGCTTTGACCAATTTTCCAGCAAAGCCAAATCATGTTCCATGTTACAGACACCTCCAGGGATATCAACACACCTTTGTGTCATCAGCAAAAAGACATACCCTTGCCCAACAAAACTTTAGTTACATCACTTACATATAAAATAAATAGAACAGGACCCAGTACAGAGCCTTGTGACACACCACTAGTGACTGGTCCCTGTTCTGAGTGAACATTTACAAACGCACTCTTGTATCTATCCTTTAGCCAACTGCATATCCACTCAACCACCCAAGGGTTAAGTCCTAGCTTGTACAACTTTTGTATTAGAATCCTTAGAGGATTCGTCAACCTTTGGTCCTCAAACTTATCCCTATCGCGCCCTATCCAGCTGGAAGACGTTGCGACTCATTTTAGACTTTCCCCCAGGGGACCTAGCTCCTGGGAGAACCACCAACAACCAACCAGATGGGAGCGCCATACCCTAGATGGGCCCCCAATTCTTTAACAATCTGGTTAATCACTGACCGCCCAAAGACCCCCTGACCTGCAAACTGCTGTGACAAAAGTGCCAAATTTTTTAAACTTTTTTTTTGAAAACGTGAAACACAAAAACTGCCCCCCTACCCAGAATATACCATAAACCCAAAATAAAGGGCGGGAGGGAGGGAAAGTCTTCAAGTGAGCAGAATGACTACCCATCAACTCTTGCACTAGACCACCCTTGCGGCTCCACCCCGACCATCTGACCCTCAGCCACCAATCAGGTAAGCTACGCCCCTAACACACTAACTACAGAGTTCTTTAACCCTTCTCTGACCTGTTCCTCCCTTAGTTGTAACTACCCTCTGTCTATTCTCTCTTCTCCAGGTCATACTTTATGTGGAACAGTAATGAATACTAGCACCACCCTGGTCCAAAACATTGGTAATATAGTCTAAAAATTCAATCAGATTAGCCATGCTGCTTTGGGTTCAGCAAATTGTGTTTTTAGGTGATTAATGATCCTTCTTTTAGAAGTGATTTCATTAATTTGTTTTTAACAGATGTTAGATTCACTGGTCTTTAATTGCCAGCTTCTACCTTGCTGTCCTTCTTGTGGATAGGTAGAACATTAGCTGTCCACCAGTCATGGGGAACTTCTCCTGTTGGAACAGCGTGATTGAAAAGATCTGTTAATGGACCTACAACTATACCTCAGAGTTCTTCTAGAAGTTTTAGCATTGGGATTAGTGTTAGCCCAGGTTCATACTGAGCTGCGGGAATGAAGCCTGTCGCACTGATTAGGACGGTGCCATTGCCGGTAATTGCCGCCGATTTGACATGCGATTTGACATGTCAAATCGCATGTCAAATCGTACCAATGTGAACCAGGGCTTAATGTCTCCAAATATCACCCAAATCATTCTCTCCGCTCTTCTCAAGACCTCCTACTCTCAAGCTCTCTCGTCTCCTCCTCTCATGCTCGTCTCCAGGATTTATCCAGAGCCTCTCCCATCCTCTGGAACTCGCTACCTCCACCGGTCTGACTATCCCCTACTCTTGCTACCTTCAGGTGATCCATGAAAACACATTTCTTCAGGAAAGCCTATCACGTCTCCAAATAATCTTCTACCACTTCCATCAGCTCATTCCCCCCAGTTACAACCTTTTGTACCACCTGCCCCACCCTATTAGATTGTAAGCTCTTCTGAGCAGGGCCCTCTTAATCCTCTTGTATTTTATTGTATTATAACTGTATTGTCTCCTTTTTATATTGTAAAGCGCTGCGTAAACTGTTGGCGCTATATAAATCCTGCATAATAATAGTAATAATAATAATAATAATGTCAGTTGTTTTAGGTTGAAGAGAATAAAAGAAAGGTTTGTATTTACTTTCATTGTTTTTTGTTTTTTTTGTTTTTTTTAGCTACTTGCCAACCGCCCTCTGACATTGTACTGCGGCAAGGTGGCACAGTTGCGCAAATCGATGTACCTGTTTGTCGCTTCCTGCACTTACTACTGAGCCGCCAGGAGTCATGCGTGCCGATTAGCCACAGGGGGAGCCAATCAGCTGGTCTGGCAAACGCGATGTCCTCCGGGACCCGCTGAAGCTAGAACGGTGATCTTCCTATGTAAACAAGGCAGATCACCGTTCTGACAGGAGAGGACACAGACATCTTCTGTTCCTGCTAATCAGGAACACGGATCTCTGTGTCCCTCCAGTGAATCGATCCCCCACACAGTAAACAAGCTCCTCCCAGGGAACCCATTTAACCCTTTGATTGCTCCTGATATTGACCCCTTCCCTGCCAGTGACATTAGTACAGTTACATTGTTTATTTTTAGCACCGATTACTGTAATAATGTCACTGGTTCCTGAAAAAATGTCAGTTAGGTGTATGATTTGTCCACCGCAATGTCGCAGTCCTGCTAAAAATCGGTAATCGCTGCCATTACTAGTAAAAAAATAAAAATAAATAAAAAGTCCATAAATCTATATCCTAGTTTGTAGATGCTAGAACTTTTGTGCAAACCAATTAATATACGCTTATTGTGATTTTTTCTTACCAAAAAAATGTAGCAGAATACTTAATGGCCTAAATTGATGAAGAAATTAGTTTTTTTATATTTTTTTTATTGGATATGTTTTATAGCAGAAAGTAAAAAACATTGTCAATTTTTTTTTGTTTGTTGTTGTTTCTAGCACAAAGAATAACTGCAGAAATGATCAAATACCACCAAAAGAAAGTTCTATTTGTGGGAAAAAAGGACATCTATTTTATTTTTGCACAGCGTCGCACGACCCCGCAATTTTCAGTTAAAGTAACGCAGTGCCGCATGGCAAAAAATGGCCTGGTCATGAAGGGGGGTAAACCTTCTGAGGATGATTAAAAAAAGGTTGTTAAAAAAAATGTGCATTATTATTTCTACTATGGGCCCAATCAATAATGCACACATATGTGGTATGGCTCTAAACACGAACATACATATATGTGGCACAGATCCAAACAATACCGCACACATACGTGATATATTGTAAGTGGATTCAAACATGTTTGAGACCTATACTCAAACAAAAATGTTAAAAATAAATACTGTAAATTAAATAATTAAATTAAATTAAATACATCAAATTCAATTGTTTAAATAAATAAAATACATTAAATTAAATAAATTACTATGGGCCCAAACAATAATGCACACATACGTGGTATATTGTAAGTGGATTCACACGTTTGGTACAAACCTAGACCTATACTCAAACAAAAATGTTAAAAATAAATAAATAACTGTAGATTAAATAAACAAATTCATTACATTAAAATAATTAAATTAAATAATTTAAATTAATAAAATAAAATAAAATTAATTACTATGGGCCCAAACAATAATGCACACATACGTGGTGCGGATCCAAACAATAACATACATATACGTGGCACAGATCCAAACAATGCTGCACACATACGTGATATATTGTAAGTGGATTCAAACATGTTTCGGACAAACCTAGACCTATACTCAAACAAAAATGTTAAAAATAAATACATTACTGTACACATTAAATAAATAAATAAGCTAATTAATTAAATTATATGAACTAAACAAAATGTAATTCAAATATTTAAATAAATAAGTAAGTTAAATTAAAAAAAAAACTATGGGCACAAACAATAATGCACACATATGTGGTATGGATCCAAACAATAACATACATATATATGTGGCACAGATCCGAGCAATACCGCACACAAATGTGGTACATTGTAAACGGATTCACACGTTTGGGACAAACCTAGACCCATACTCAAATAAAAATGTTAAAAATAAATAAATGACTGCAGATTAAATAAACAAATTCATTAAATTCAAATAATTAAATGTAATTATTTAAATAAATAAAATAAAATAAATTACTATGGGCCCAAACAATAATGCACACATACGTGGTACGGATCCAAACAACAACACACATATATGTGGCACAGATCCAAACAATACCGCACACATACATGATATATTGTAAGTGGATTCAAACATGTTTCGGACAAACCTAAATACATTACTGTACATAAAATACATTAAATAAATAAATAAGCTAATTAAATAAATTAAAGAACTAAACAAAATTGAATTCAAATATTGAATATTAAATAAATAAAATAAATTAAATTTATTTTAATTTGGGCCCAAACAATAATGCACATATACGTGGTATGGATCCAAACAATAACATACATATATGTGGCACTTATCCAAGCAATATAGCACACAAATGTGGTACATTGTAAATGGATTCAAACATGCTTGGGGCAAACCTAGATCTATACTCAAACAAAAATGTTAAAAATAAATAAATAAATTAATAAATAAATTTTAAAAAATTGGGGAAGACTCGATGGGCCACTTGGTCTATTTTTTGCCATCATTCTTCTATGTTTCTATTCTCATGCACATCAAGAGTAAGACATTTTATTTATTTATTTTGGCATAAAAATATACAGCTGTTTATTTTACTATTTTTAACCACTTTTCCCTTAATTATAAGAAGAAAAAAAAATTAAATAAAATAAAAGGGAGGATGAAATTGACATTTATCACCAAACAAAAGGTTCGATTTTTCTGGAAAAAAAAAAGAAGGTAGAAATCACCTGGAGCGCCGTGATTGAAAAAAAGTTTGAAAACCGCTGATATAAACAATACATCCTAAAAAACATCATGTAATACAACAGCTGAAATGTCACATAAAAATGTAGGTAACCACATCTGCAAATGTAAGCGGTTCTTATCTTACTTTTTGTTTCAGTAACATTTTCAAATTTTAGTTATTAAATTAAAGTCTACGGCACTCCCAGAAAATCTCCCACACACAAAAAAAAAAAATTCTCCAGCTGGTGCTGATGTTAAGAATTTATCAAATCCCCCGAGGCTCATTCTCACTGTGGCAAAAGCTGTCAAACCCACACTATGAAATCTCAGGAAATAGCTGGAAATTCCAAATTAAAGTGAATCGATAGGTTTAACAGGTGAGACAAAGTGAAATGCTTGCATGCCATGCCACTTGTTTTTTATCACAAACACGTAGAGGAAAAATATGTTTGACAGGTTTTACGACGATGCAAACTTTCCTGCCTGGCTCTGGTCCAAGCGCTTAATGATATGATGATTCCAATAAACGTCGGCGAGGGCAGGAACTGGCAACAAGAACAGCACAGTCTTCGTTGAACGTTCTCGCCAGATGACCGAACGGTATATTAACGTTTTATTGCTTTTTTTTTTTTCTGCAACAAGAAAGCAAGGGGTGCAAATTTTATGGTGACGGAATGCTGTTTGCTAATTAGATCATTGTCTGATTGATATATCCCCCTTGCGTACATTTTAAAATATCAACAATTAGATTGGGCAATAGGGAACATTTTTTACCAGCAGTTTTTGCCCAATCGTTTGAAAGTTTGTTACAATAATCTTTAGGGGGGGGGGAATTAACGTGATTGTAAACGATCACCTTGTAAAACAACCCATTAGGTTTAAAATAGAAATGAAAGGCAAAACATTTTTGTATAGATATTAAAAAAAAAAACATTATAAATCCCTTTTTCTCCTTTTGTATAAGTGATCACATTCCCTCTGTTCTCAGCTGCATAAGAGCTGAGGGAGGAGAAGCAGCAGCACACTGAGCTTCCCAGTGAATGGCTGTACAGCGGGTAGGGGGCGTGTCAGTCTGATCTTTGGAGGAGAGCAGGCTGACCTCCCAGTATAGCTAGAGAACTGACCACGGTGTGCTCTCCTGCTTAGTGTGGTTAGTTTTTTAATAGGAAAGCAGAGGGACTGGCAGGAACATCAAGGATTTCACACAAAGGAAGCAATACAAAGAGAACACAAGTACATGTTACAGCAGTCACATATACGGAATATGAAGTGTTGGGGTAACAAACGCTTTAAGAAAATTGAAGTGCATGTCAATCATATATCATTTAAAGCCAGAATTTACTTAAAATGAAAAAAAAAATTAAATCAGCACAAGGGACACTTCATCGAAGAGGCAGATAGCCAAGGAGCACCAAGATGGCGATGTGGGACCCAGTGGTTGGGGGTTCAGTTATGATTTAAAGCTAACATTTTAACCACTTGCTGACTGACCTATAGCAGTTTTACTGCTACAGGGCGGGAGCTGTACACAGGAACACATATATAAAAGTGGTTTGGCAATTCTGCCCTCAGGGGGTGCACGCGCACCGCTTCTGTTGTGAATGTTTACTGCAGAAGCCAATCTATGGGTGCCGGGCACTCGATGTCCTCCGGCACCCACCGATCGTTGGTAAAGAACACAGAATGGTGCAAAGCAGGGACTAGAATCCATGTCTTCCCCTAGTAAAAACACACAGTGTAGACCAAAACACTGGCTAGGCACACAGTTAACCCTTTGATTGCCCCTAGATGTTTAAGCCCATCATTAGGGTTAGTGGTAATCTGTAGGGATATCGTTCTAACCCTAACACTTACCGCTAACCGTAGCAAGTACTACAAACCCTAACTCTAACCCTAACCCTAACTCTAACGCTAGCCTTTAACCCTAACCCTAGCCCTTGACCCTAACCCTAACTCTAGTCTTTAACTCTAACCTCAACTCTAACTCTAACCCTAGCCTTTAACCCTAACTCTAGCCCTTGACCCTAACTCTAACACTAGTCCTTAATAGAGATGGGTGAACGGTTCGGCCCGAGCATACGTTCGGGCCGAACTTTCATTGTTCGGACGTTCGACGAACGTCCGAACAAATGGGTCGTTCGACCATTTGTTCGCCCCCCCCCGAACCGACCACAAGGTATTGCGGCACTGAACAGTGCATTGCAAGCCGTGATTGGCTGAAGTAGTGAAAGCTTCAGCCAATCAGGGCACAGAGCACTGTCAGAGTCATGATTGGACACTGTCATCATGACATTATCCAATCATGGCTCATTCCCGCCCCACAGTATAAAAGTATTCTTTCAATGGCAGCCATTTTCAGTGTGATTTTGGCGTGGAGAGAGGTAGAACAGTGCTATTAGTGTGCTATACTGTGCTATTTTGCTTCAATTGTCAGTGGAGAACATTAGTTTAGTGTCAGTCTAGTGTAAATGTAGTGAGGAGGACCATCATTCAGCTTTTCATAGTGTGCAGCTAGAGTAGGGACAGCTCAGATAGTTTCGGTGTAGTGAAGTGAGACCGTGTCAGTAATCTTGACATTAGTATATAGCTAGAGTAGGGACAGTTCAGATAGCTTCAGTGTAGTGACGGTTGAACACCGTCTATTTGATTGAGTTACTGCCAGTTTAACGCCATATCGTATTGCGTGTGATACTGCCAGTTTAACGCCATATAGTTTTGCGTGCGTTACTGTCAGTTTAATGCCATATAGTTTTGCATGCGTTACTGCCTGTTTAACGCCATATAGTTTTGCGTGCGTTACTGCCAGTTTAATGCCATATCGTTTTGCGTGCGTTATTGCCAGTTTAACGCCTTATAGTTCTGTGTGCGTTACTACAAGTTTAACGCCATATAGTTTTGTGCATTACTGCCAGTTTAACGCCATTTACTTCTGTGTGCGTTACTGCCAGTTTAACGCCATATAGTTCTGTGCGTCATAGTACAAACGATCTACTAACGGCCAAAATCAATCGACACTATTCTGTACTCCTACTCCTGGAACTCTCTGCTGCCTTTGATATGGTTGATCACCCCCTCCTCCTCAAAAAACTACACGCCTTTGGTCTCCGTGACTGTACACTTCGCTGGTTCTCTTCCTACTTATCCAACCGCACCTTTAGTGTTTCTTACAACTCTACTTCCTCCTCTCCTCTTCCTTTCTGTATTGGGGTCCCCCAGGTTTCTGTTCTTGGACCTCTCCTATTTTCAATCTACACCGCCTCTCTGGGTCAACTGATAGCCTCCCATGGCTTCCAATACCCCCTCTACGCTGACAACACCCAAATCTATTTCTCTACCCCCTCAGCTCACTCCCTCTGTCTCCTCACGTATCACTAAATTTACTATCAGATAGATTAGTCTGGATATCACACCACTTCCTCAAACTCAGTCTATCCAAAACCGAACTACCGAACTTTTCCTCCCCCATATGCCCCTTCCCCTGATCTCTCTGTCAAAATCGATGGCACAAATATAATCCCATCCCCACATGCCAAGGTTCTAGGTGTAGTCCTAGACTCTGAACTCTCCTTCAAGCAACACATCCAATCACTGTTCAAATCCTGCCGCCACAACCTCCGCAACATCTCCAAAAATTTCTAACCAATGACACAACAAAGCTCTTAATTCACTCGCTGGTCATCTCTCGCCTCGACTACTGCAACTCCCTCCTCATTGGCTTACCTCTACATAGTCTATCACCTCTTCAATCCATCATGAATGCTGCTGCCAGACTCATCCACCTTACCAATCACTCTGTGTCTGACACTCCTCTCTGTCAATCCCTCCACTGGCTTCCGCTCAGCCAAAGAATTAAATTCAAAATTCTAACAACTACGTACAAAGCCATCCACAATTTCGCCCCCAGCTACATCACTAGCTTAGTCTCTAAATACCAACCTACTCGTTCTCTTCGTTCCTCTCAAGACCTCCTGCTCTCTAGCTCCCTCATCACCTCTTCCCATGCTTGCTTAAAGGAATTTTCCAAAGCCTCTCCAATCCTATGGAATGCCCTACCCCAATCTGTCCGCTTATCTCCTACTCTTTTAGCTTTTAGACGATCCCTGAAAACTCTTCTCTTCAGAGAAGCCTACCCTACCCACACTTTCCAACTGTATTTTCATTTTTTCCATCATTGTAAGCTCTAACGAGCAGGGCCCTCTGATCCCTCCTGTATTGATTTGTATTGAAAGTGTACTGTCTGCCCTCATGTTTTAAAGAGCTGCGCAAACTGTTGGCGCTATATAAATCCTGTATAATAATAATAGTACATTTGGCACATTATATTGCAGTATATTATATTGTATCCGTGGAGTGTGTCTGTGTAGTGTGAGTACTCAAATTAAAGGGCACCAAACACCTCTTTTCATTGATTAAAGTGCATCTACGTACAGATTTCAACTTCTACTTTACATTTGCTTATAAGCACCACCCCCTCCTTCCCAATGATGTCTGGGAGAACAACAAGGAGAGGCAGACATTCCCTTGGCACTGTAAGGGGGCCAGCAACAAATGTGTCCACAGGCGAAGGTGGACGTGGTGGTAAGTCTTCAGGCAGGGCATCATTTCCTCTGTTTAGTGAGTTTGCCCATGCTATCCAGCCACAGCATGCAGAGGAGGTGGTGGACTGGCTTACTAAACCTTCCTCATCCTCCTCATCCTCTGTCACACAAGCAGAGACAAGTGTGCAGTCCCCTGCAGTTGCCAGAGTGGATAAACCTGCCTCCTTGTCCACATCTATTCCTGCCATAGCCCTAACATCAGCCATTGAGGAGTCAGCTGAGTTATTTGACCACAGCGTCAGCCACTTGCTCCTTGATGATGCTCAGCCATTACTGGATTCAGATGTTGGTTCTGAGGTTGAGAATGACAGGAACATGAGCCTAGAGAGAGAGAGGAACACTGGTAGACAAATTGGCATTCATGTTCCCCAAGCCACAGCGTATTGCCAAGTTGTCTTCAGTGGTAATGATGAAGATGGAGGCGATGGAGATGATGATGATGATGATGATGAGGTCACTGATGCGACTTGGGTGCCAGATAGAGCAGAGGAGGAAACGGAAGGTGAGGCGGCACAACCCCAAGGAGGTCGGCATCAAAAAAGAGTAGAGAGCAGCCACCCTATTCCATCACATTCTGCAGCTGTTATCTCCCGGCCCACTCCCCAAAGCTCAGCTGTCTGGGCCTTTTTCAGCACATCTGCAGCAGATCGCACTGTTGCTATCTGCAAACTGTGTCACAGGCACATCAAAAAACCATTTGGGTACCACATGCCTAACAAGGCATTTAATGTCCAACCACTCAGCCCATTGGCAAGAGCACCTAAAAGCCACAGAAAAGGGGCACAAATCTGTCCCTCCTCCTCCTTACTCACTGCAGTCTGCCCCTGCGATACCGGGTTATTACCTTTCAGCAGCCTCCACTGACAGGGATGATGGTATAGCACAGGGCGTCCAAGGTCCTAGCAGCTCATCTACCGACAGCACACCACCAGCTGTAGACTGTAGACCAATTTTTCTGCACCTGTTTGACAGGTGCGGGTCATTGCAATTTTTTTACAGCAAGGCAAATTCTTGCTTTCATCAAATCATCAAGATTTTCTCTATAGGGTTACGGTGGGAAGGCACCACCGACACCCAAAGATCAATTTTAATGCACCTGTTACTTCTATCCAAAGTCAAAGTGACACCAGAATGTATCAAAAAAATCTCTAATCTTGTTCCCAGTGCACTACATTGTGGCCTCATCATACACACTGGCTTCCCAGCTGTTGCTGAGCAAAATAAAGGCAGCTTGCAGGAAAAATGTCATTTTTTTTGACTTTATAAATTCAATTATTGCTGCAGCAGATTCTAGACATGGTACAGATCTGCCACTTTACAGGTAGACTAAGGGGACCCCCTGGCACTATATTAAAAGGAATTTTTCATTTTTAGGCTTTCACTTTAAAAATTAAAAAAATCACTGTTCATTTAAAAATGACTTTTTTCACAAACTTTTTTTTTTATTGATACATGTCTCCCAGGGCAGGACCCGGACCCCTATAACCATTGTATGCCCTATTACATCCATTTAAGCCTTCAAAATGGGGAAATGAAGAAAGAGCTGCGCTAAACCAAATAAAATAATAAATGCAATGAAGTGACCAAAGCAGCTGACACACCAACAAACCAAGTCCACTAAGTATACAAAAAACCAAAGTGCAGCTCTAGGAGTATCCAGCATATACTAGACACATATGTGAAAAACAAATAAAATAATTATTGAACATATACATATGACACCTTCAAATGTGAAGAGCTAGGCAAAAGCCCTTACTAGACACATATGTGAAAAACAAATAAAATAATTATTGAACATATACATATGACACCTTCAAATGTGAAGAGCTAGGCAAAAGCCCAAAGACACATATGTGAAAAACAAATAAAATAATTACTGAACATATACAAATGACACCATCAAATGTGAAGAGCTAGGCAAAAGCCCTTACTAGACACATATGTGAAAAACAAATAAAATAATTATTGAACATATACATATGACACCATCAAATGTGTCATTTAGGCCTTCAAAATGGGCACTTTTGATATTTGACGTTCGGGTCCCATTGACTTTAATGGCGTTTGTTGTTTGGGTCCGAACGTACGCGGTGTTCAGAACTTCTGGTCCGAACCAAACAGGGGTCAGTTCGGCCCATCCCTAGTCCTTAACTCTAACCCTAACTCTAACTCTAACCCTAGCCCTTAACCCCAACTCTAACATTAACCCTAGCCCTTGACCCTAACCCTTACTCTAACCCTAGTCCTTAACTCTAACCCTAACTTTAACCCTAACTCTAACCATAGCCTTTAACCCTAACCCTAACCCAAGCCCTTAACCCTAACCTTAACTCTAACCCTAATGTTAGCCCTTAACCCTAACCCTAACTCTTACCCTAACCCTAGCCCTTAACTCTAACCCTAGTCCTTAACTCTAACCCTAACTCTAACCCTAGCTCTAACTTTAACCCTAACTCTAACCCTAATTCTAACTCTAACCCTAACCCTAGACCTTAACCCTAATCCTTGCCTGCCCTTAACCCTAACATGCGACTTTGGACACATAAAGGTTCCTGCACTACTTTGATGTGACGTTGATGCTACTTGAGTGCCAGAGAGTGTAAAGTTGCATAAAAGATGCACTCCATGAACTGAACTGTAATACTTTCCTATTAGCCAAAAAAAATTAAAAATGCAACACGCATCAAAAACGCCAAACTTGTGTATTTGTTTTTTTTAATCATATTTTATCTTTATTTTTATGTGATAGACCAACACAAAGTGGCACATAATTGTGAAGTGGAAGGAAAATGATAAATGGTTTTCCAAATTTTTTACAAATAAATATCTGAAAAGTGTGGCGTGCATTTGTATTCAACCCCCTTTACTGTGATATCCCTAACTAAAATCTAGAGGAACCAATTGACATCAGAGGTCACCTAATTAGTAAATAGAGTACACCTGTGTGTAATTTAATCTGAGTATAAATAAAGCTATTCTGTGAAACCCTCAGAGGTTTGTTAGAGAACCTTAGTGAACAAACAGTATCATGAAGGCCAAGAAACACAACAGACAGGTCAGGGATAAAGTTGTGGAGAAGTTCAATGCCGCATACACACGAGCGGACTTCGCGGCAGACTTGGTCCGGAGGACCGGAATCCGTCGGACAATTCGATCATGTGTGGGCTCCAGCTGACTTTTTTCCCCAAAAGTTGGATGGACCTAGAAATGAAACATGTTTCAAATCTTTCTGACGGACTCGAGTCCGGTCAAAAGGTCCACTCGTCTGTATGCTAGTCCGACGGACAAAAACCGACGCTAGGGTAGCTATTGGCTACTGGCTATGAACTTCCTTGTTTTAGTCTGGTCGTACGTCATCACGTACGAATCCGTCGGACTTTGGTTGATCATGTGTAGGCAAGTCCGTTCATTCAGAAAGTCCGTCGGAAAGTCAGTTGAAAAGTCCGCCAGACCTAGTCCGTTGAAAAGTCCGCCCGTGTGTACGCGATATAAAGCAGGGTTAGGTTATAAAAAAATATCCCAAGCTTTGAACATCTCACAGAGCTCTGTTCAATCCATCATCCGAAAATGGAAAGAGTATGGCACAAATGCAAACCTACCAAGACATGGCTGTCCACCTAAACTGACAGGCCGGGCAAGGAGAGCATTAATCAGAGAAGCAGCCAAGAGGCCCATGGTAACTCTGGAGGAGCTGCAGAGATCCACAGCTCTTTATGGAAGAGTGGCAAGAAGGAAGCCATTGTTGAAAGAAAGTCATAAGAAGTCCCATTTGCAGTTTGCAAGAAGCCATGTGGGGGACACAGCAAACATGTGGCAGAAGGTGCTCTGGTCAGATGAGACCAAAATTAAACTTATTGGCCTAATAGCAACACGCTATGTGTGGTGGAAAACTAACACTGAACACACCATCCCCACCGTGAAACATGGTGGTGGCAGCATCATGTTGGAGATGCTTTTCTTCAGCAGGGACAGGGAAGCTGGTCAGAGTTGATGGGAAGACGGATGAAGCCAAATACTGAGCAATTTTAGAAGAAAACTTGCTAGAGTCTGCAAAAGACTTGAGACTGGGCAGAGGTTTCACCTTCCAGCAGAATAACGACCATAAACATACAGCCAGAGCTACAATGGAATGGTTTAGATCAAAGCATATTAATTTGTTAGAATGGCCCAAAGTCCAGACCTAAATCTAATTGAGAATCTGTGACAAGACTTGAAAATTGCTGTTCACAGACGCTCTCCATCCAATCTGACAGAGCTTGAGCTATTTTGAAAAGAAGAATGGGCAAAAATGTCACTCTCTAGATGTGCAAAGCTGGTAGAGACATCCCCAAAAAGACTTCCCGCTGTAATTGCAGTGAAAGAAGGTTCTACAAAGTATTGACTCAGGGGGGAACCATACAAATGTATGCCCCACACTTTTCACATATTTATTTGTAAAAAAAGGCTGAAAACCATTTATCATTTTCCTTCCAATTCACAATTATGTGCCACTTTGTGTTGGTCTATCACATAAAGTCCCAATAAAATACATTTACGTTTTTGGTTCTAACATGACAAAATGTGGAAAATTTCAACGGGTATGAATACTTTTTCAAGGCACTGTATCTATAACTTTTTCATATTAATACAAAACAATAATATTAATGCGGTATACCAAAATGATGATATTAGCTGTTTACTGCCAGAAAATACTTTGTACAGCAGCCATGAATTGGATTTGAGGATGTATTGTCTCAGAGCAGAGGGGTCACCTGACCCTGAGACATAACTTCTGTTGAGTTGCCCATATCTTACTTGCTATAAATGCCTTTCCCTCGCTCTCAATCTCAAGACCTCAGCCAATCTCCTTTTGTAAATAGAACAATGCTTTATATTTCGCTATTACCTCTAGAGTGACTATATCAATAATGCAGGAAACGCATCTGTCCAGCGCAATGAGATTATTTTTCTGATTTCGGCTGACAGTTATGGTAATAGTTTGGCAAACAATCTACACTACCGCCGGTGACCACAGATTACAGATGTTTTTTTTTTTTACATTCTCAACTGCTCATGAAACTCTTCCAAGATTGATTGCCCTCAGCAACCTAGACAGAAAGACGTGTCATTGGAAATTGATACATTATGCGTCTTTAACCCTTTATTTTATTGTCATGCTGTATAATGTATGGTATACATATTCTAAGGAGACTAAAAAGTATTATAATTTAACCCCATTAATAGCAGGCTCTTTTACCCCCTTCCCGGCCAGGCCGATTTTCAACTTTCCGTGCTGTTGCAATTTGAATGACAATTGCGCGGCCATGCAAGACTGTTAACTAAATTTGTATTATTTTAACTATTAACTAAATTAACTATTACATTATTATATAATATTATATCATATAATAATAACTACATTTAATTAAATAACTATTTGTTAACTATTTTTTTTTTCATAATTTTATTAACTATTAACTATTATATTATTATATTATATCATATCATATCATATTAACTACATTTATTAAATAACTATTTGTTAATTACATTTTTATAATTATGTTAACTTTTAACTAAATTAAATTAACTATAATATGATATACAGTATTATTATATTATATTATATTATATTATATTATATTATAATATAACTAAATTAAAATAAATAACTATTTGTTAACTGTTAATAGTTAACAAAATGATAAAAATGGAGTTAACAGTTAACAAATAGTTATTTATTTTAATTTAGTTAATATATTAATATAATATAATATAATATAATATAATATAATAATACGGTATTATTATTATTATACAGAATTTATATAGCGCCAACAGTTTACCATATAAAAGGGAGACAATACAGTTATAATACAATAAAATACAAGAGGATTAAGGGGGCCTGCTCAGAAGAGCTTACAATCTAACAGGGTGGGGCAAGTGGTACAAAAGGTTTTAACTGTGCGGAATGAGCTGATGGAGGTGGTAAAAGATTAGTTAGAGACGTTTTAGGCTTTTCTGAAGAGATGAGTTTTCAGGGATCGCCTGAAGGTAGCAAGAGTAGGGGATAGCCGGACAGGTGGAGGTAGCGTGTTCCAGAGGATGGGAGAGGCTCTGGAGAAATCCTGAAGATGAGCATGGGAGGAGGAGAGGAGAGAGCTTGAGAGGAGGAGGTCATGAGAAGAGGCTTGAGAATAATATAATATTATAGTTAATTTAGTTAATTTAGTTAATACCTAACAAAATGATAACAATTTAGTTAAAAAATAGTAATTTAATTTAATTACGTTAATGTGATATAATGTAATATAATATAATAGTTAATTTAGTTAATAGTTAAAAAAATGATACAAATTAAGTTAACTAAATTAACTATTATATTATATCATATTAACAAAATTAAATGAAATGGCTATTTGTAACTAAATTATTATCATTTTGTTAACTATTAACTACATTAAATTAACTACAATATTCTGTTATATTATATTTGATTATTATATTAACTAAATTAAATTAAATAACTATTTGTTAACTGCTAACTAAAATTTTCAGAATTTTCACATTATGTTCACACAAATAGAGCTTTCTTTTTGTGATGTTTAATCATCACTGGGTTTTTTACTTTTTGCTAAATAAATGAAAAAACTCTGAAAATGTAAAACAAAACAAAAAAAACAAAAAAAAACAGATTTCTTTGCTTCTGTTAGAAAATTTAGCAAACAAATAATTGGTCTTCATAAATGTACATTTCTTTGATGAAAATAACCCAGGAAAGTTTTACAGTCCACAGACCAGATAGATAGATAGGTTCAATAATTTTTATTTCTTTGTTAAAATTTATAACACAGAATTACAAAAGAGTAGGGGCTTAAAGCGGGGGGTCCACCTATCTATCGTTTTTTTTTTTTTTTTGAGTTCATTCACAAACTTTTCTTCTCAGCATTATATACTCACATATTGTGTGTAATATGTCCGCCTGTGTCAGATTTCGTCGGAAAGAATAACTTATATTATTCACTGCAGGCGGTTTCCATCTTCATTGTGGGCATTTGAAGCCCACAAGCATTTATTTCCTGGATGTGGTGAATGCTGTGCTCCCAGCATTCACCGCTCGTTCCCGCACATGCTCAGTGGCATCCTGGGAAGCCTGAGACTAGCTCCCAGGAGACTGTGCGGAGTCTGGGAGAGGCTAGAAACACGCCTACTCCCACGGGAGGAGAACCAGGTAGTGCAAAGAAGAATAGAAAAATAAAAGGTAATTAAGGCGATTTAAATTTTTTTAAATGGCATGTCAGCATCTAGGCAAGGAAGAGAATACATACAGATATTGTTCAAAATTTGGGTGGAACCCCGCTTTAATGCCAAAAAAGAGGCTAATACACTAATAGATGCACTATACATACGTGGCCCAGAAAGCAAAATGAGCATACAAAGAAATATGCCCCGTACACACGTTCGGACTTTGTTCGGACATTCCGACAACAAAATCCATGGATTTTTTCCGACGGATGTTGGCTCAAACTTGTCTTGCATACACACGGTCACACAAAGTTGTCGGAAAATCAGATCGTTGTAAACGCGGTGACGTAAAACACGTACGTCGGGACTATAAACGGGGCAGTAGCCAATAGCTTTCATCTCTTTATTTATTCTGAGCATGCGTGGCACTTTGTCCGTCGGATTTGTGTACACACGATCGGAATTTCCAACAACGGATTTTGTTGTCGGAAAATGTTATAGCCTGCTCTCAAACTTTGTGTGTCGGAAAATCCGATGGAAAATGTCTGATGGAGCCTCCACACCAGGGGTCTTCAAACTCCGGCCCTCCAGTTGTTCAGGAACTACAATTCCCATCATGCCTAGTAATGTCTGTGAATGTCTAGTAATGTCTGTGAGTTTTACAATGCCTCATGGGATGTGTAGTTCCGCAACACCTGGAGGGCCATAGTTTGAGGAACCCTGCTCCACACGGTCGGAATTTCCGACAACAAGGTCCTATCACACATTTTCCGTCGGAAAATCCGACCGTGTGTACAGGGCAATACTGTAATCATTTTTTGAAGCCCAAAAACTCCAGGACAGTACAAATACCCCCCAAATGACTCCTTTTTGAAAAATAGAAACTCCAATGTATTTAGTAAAAGGCATGGCAAGTTTTTTGAAGTTGTAATTTTTAGTCATTATTATTGGAAAATTAAGGAATTAAAAAAAATAAAATTCACAATTTTTGTTTTTTGTTTTTACATACTGTCACCAGTGCAGTACAGCATTATCATATAACTGGTGTGGCAGTGATCAGGGACACTGACTGATGACAGTGAGGAAAAAAAAATAATAATAATACATTTTTTAAAAATTTTCTTCAATTTTTTTATTACATTTTTTTCCTTTTTTTTACAATTTTTTTTAATGCACTGTGACCAGAGCAATATAATGTTACCATAGAACTACTCTGGGGAAGTGATCAGAATTTTTATTTACACGTTTCTATAAGCCAACATTTTACTGAATGAAACTGGTGAGGTGCGATCGACGTGAGGCCCACCCAGCTGTCATTTTGTTATAGGCTGGGTGCGGGAACTGGGTAATTAAAAAAAAATCTTCACAATAGTATGCTAAATATACAGATCTATCTGTCAGATCTTTTAGGCAGGTGTGAAAGAATGTTGTAAATTAACAAAGCTTTCACAAATAGAAGTGTTAATTGTTTATTTTTATAAATAAACAAAATGAGTAAAAAATAAATAAATAAATGAACAGAAGAGAAGTCCAAATCAAAAACAGCATCAGTTCTTCTAGGTAAACTTGCACACAGTTATTGAAGGAACTCGGCAGGTAGGTTGTTCCAAACATCCTGGAGAACTAGGCACAGATCTTCTGTGGATGTCGACTGCCTGAAACCCTTCTGTCTCTTCATGTCATCCCAGACAGATTCCATGATGTTGAGATCAGGACTCTGTGGGAGCCAAACCATCACTTCCAGGACTCCTTGTTCTTCTTTACACTGAAGATAGTTCTTAATGACATTGGCTGTATGTTTGTCTTCATTGTCCTGCTGCAGAATACATTTGGGCCAATCACACACCCCCCAGATGGTATGGGATGATGGATAAGTATATGCTTGTATTTCTCAGCATTGAGGACACCATTGATCCTGACCAAACCTCCAACCCTATTTGCGGAAATCCAGCCCCAAACTTGCAAGGAACCTCCAAAATGCTTCACGGTTGCCTACAGACACTCATTTTTGTACCGCTCTCCAGCCCTTCAGCAAACAAACTGCTTCCTGCTACAGCCAAATATTTCACCTTTTGACTTATCAGTCTAGAGCACCTGCTGTCATTTGTCTGCAGCCCAGTTCCAATGTTTTTTATGCATAGTTGAGTCGCTTAGCCTTGTTTCCACATTCGAGGTATGGCTTTTTGCCCACAATTCTTCCATGAAGACCACTTCTGGACAGACTTCTTCCAGACAGTGGATGGGTATACCTGGGTCCCACTGGTTTCCTCCAGTTCTGTGCTGATAACACTGCTGGACATCTTCCGATGTCAAAGGGAAGTAACCATGATGTGTCTTTCATCTGCTGTATTAAGTTTCCTTGACCAACCACTGTGTCTAAGGTCCTCAACGTTCCCCGTTTCTTTGTGCTTCTTTAAAAGAACTTCAACAGCACATCTTGAAACCCCAGTCTGAACAGTGCTCTGTGCCCCGAGCCCATCCCTTTTGAAGCCTATTATGCCCTGTACACACGGTCGGATTTTCCGATGGAAAATGTGTGATAGGACCTTGTTGTCGGAAATTCCGACCGTGTGTAGGCTCCATCACACATTTTCCATCGGATTTTCCGACACACAAAGTTTGAGAGCAGGCTATAAAATTTTCTGACAACAAAATCCACTGTCGGAAATTCCGACCATGTGTACACAAATCCGACGGACAAAGTGCCACGCATGCTCAGAATAAATTTTGTTGTCGGAATGTCCGAACAAAGTCCGACCGTGTGTGCGGGGCATAAGAGCCTCAGGCTCTAATCATGTGCTTAAAAAAAAAAAAAAAAGAAATCCATGTGTCCATTGCCCTGCATGTAGATTAGGGGTCGGGCGCATGATTTAGAGAGGTTCCAATGCAATACTCCCAACGCACACCTACCTGCACAAATGGCTGTTTGTTAAATTGGGTGCTGAAATGACCAACGGCTGGAACCGACTGCAATCATGAGAAGGAAGTGTCACCAGCACACCAGGATCTCCAAAATTGGGTCCAAAATTTGAATCACATAGTATCAAAAAAATAAATAGAAGTGACGTTTCGGAGCCACGCAGGACCCCTTCATCAGGCATGTGACCTACATGTCACATGCCTGATGAAGGGGTCCTACATGGCTCCGAAATGTCGCTTCTATTTATTTTTTTGATCCTATGTGACTAAGATTTTGGACCCAATTTTGGAGATCCTGGTGTGCTGGTGACACTTCCTTCACATGATTTAGGGAGGCGGTGCCCCCGCGCCCCGTATGAGCGGCTGCCACTGTTCCCGGTCATTCACAAACCGAAGCATAGTAAACACCGTTTACTATACTTCAGTTATGAAAGAACACAGTGAGTGAGCGTGTTCACTGTGTTCATTAAGAAAAGGAAGGGGCCAGTAAATGACATATTTACTAGCCCCCTCCACCATTCTCCATTCTGAAACATCCCTTGCAGCAGTTAGGGGAGAGGAGAGGAGGGAAGCCACCAGCACTGTGGGGGGGTCGCAAGACAGAGGGAAGCCCAGACAAGAGGGGGAATTGGCACCTCACGTAGTGATTAGGGTGTGCCCAGGCACACCTGGCACACCCCCTGCTCACTCCTATTTATAGAAGGAATGTCCATGGAATGTTTGGGCATATAGAAAGGTATAAATCAGGGACGTCATATCTGCAACAGTCCAGATTAACTAGATCTCATTGCAAAATAAGGTTATACCAGATTCAGAGCAACTGGCAATCTGACTATTTATAACATATTTTTTTTTCCTTTGCATTTTTTCAGTAGCAGCCTAAAAAAAATCAATAATCAAACAGCGATGAGTACGGGAGTGATCGTTACCTTTCACCCAGTCATGCCTTACCTTTCAGCTCTTCTAAGACATGTCTGTCGTTGGCCCATCATTGTACAATTTGTACTCAATCACCTCCTGTTTTCAAACACATTTCCTCTTCCAAGCCTTAATTCATATCCTCCGGCAATTCAGCTGGGTTTTGCTTCTAGTGCTGATGTTGGAATCTTAAAAAATATACATAGTTTATTTCATTTTGTCTTAGAAAAATGTTGAAGATCAGTGAACTGTAATGGCAATTCAATTCCATTTCTTTTCAAGCAATGAAGATTCTACTGTAAGCAGCCATGTGTGGACAGTCATACAACCTTGGCAAGGCTTTGCAGGTTTTGTTCTATAGATCAGTAAAAATTACATTTGGCAGCATATAACCGTACAGGAAGACTAAACATGTCACCCTGTTTTCCATAATCCATCCAATACGTTCCGCAATTCGTTTTCTGGCCAGCTGTGGTTATTTACAAGAATCCCCTTGGTTTTCTCATATGGCAAAGCTGTTTTTGGCTTTTTATAAGTCAATTATTATTCTCAAAGTGCATTATTCGAGTAACAGTCGGGTGTGCATGGCCTCGGTAACAGTTGGGCACACCCCATGCAAAACTAGAGCGTGAAAAATGATTTCAATGAGTTTTTACCATAAAAAATGGTGTGGCAATTGTTTACATAGTTATATTGGTCCAGCTAGGATCAATGGAAATATATATGTGCTGGGATTTTTTTTCTCAGAGAGCATTTCCCCATACACACAATCGGACTTTGTTCGGACATTCCAACAACAAAATCCATGGATTTTTTCCGACGGATGTTGGCTCAAACTTGTCTTGCATACACACGGTCACACAAAGTTGTCGGAAAATCCGATCATTCTAAACGCGGTGACGTAAAACACGTACGTCGGGACTATAAACGGGGCAGTGGCCAATAGCTTTCATCTCTTTATTTATTCTGAGCATGCGTGGCACTTTGTCTGTCGGATTTGTGTACACACGATCGGAATTTCCGACAACGGATTTTGTCGGAAAATTTTATCTCCTGCTCTCAAACTTTGTGTGTCGGAAAATCCGATGGAAAATGTGTGATGGAGCCTACACACGGTCGGAATTTCCGACAACAAGGTCCTATCACACATTTTCCGTCGGAAAATCGGACCGTGTGTATGGGGCATAAGTCCAGGAACTTCTCCCCTTTGAGTCACTTATTGTCTCCACCGGTGTTCATTTTGGCATCAAATTTCAATTTAGTATTTGTCATAGTCTTTTGACTAAAATGCCATTTTAATTTTAGTCGTATTTTAGTCATCTGCAATTGTTTTAGTTTTAGTCGTATTTACTCAACTAAAATCTACATTTTATAAATATCCTACATTTTAGTTGACTAAAATTGAATGGGTTTAGTTAACCTCTTCCCGCCCGCCGGTTGTCAAATGACGGCGGGGCGGTGCGGCTCTCGTTCTGGGTGGACGTCATGTGACGGCCCTCCAGAATGACCGCTCTTGCGCACCCACCGTGTTGCTAGGACACGGCGCGACCCCGATCTGTGTAAAGAGCCACGGCCCTTTAACCGTGTGATCGCCTGTGTCCAATCACAGCCGGTCACATGTAAACACGAAGATGCCGGTAATCGGTGCTCCTTGCCTCACACTGGCAGAGTGTGAGGAGAGGAGAGCCGATCAGTGGCATCTCCTCACAGAGGACATGTAGGAATGTAATCAGGGCCTGAAAGTGCCAGAAATGCCAGCAATGCCACTGCCAGCAATCAGTGCCAACCAGTGCCCACAATTGGCACCAATCTGTGCCCACAAGTGCCAGCAACCAGTGCCCACAAGTGCCAGCAATCAGTGGCCATCAGTGATGCCAGTCAGTGCTGGCTATCAGTGCTGCCCATCAATGCTCATCACTGCTGCCCATCAGTGCCCATCAGTGCCTCCTATCTGTGCCCACCAGCGCCGCCTATCTGTGCTTACCAGTGCCGCCTATCTGTGCCCAGTACCCAGTACCCACCAGTGCCACCTATCAGTGCCCATAAGTGTGGTATATTCGTACCTCCTCATCAGTGCCACCTAATCAGTGCCCATAAGTGCCGCCTCATCAGTGCCCATCAGTGAAGGAGAAAAATTACTTATTTACAAAAAGTATTGTCAGAAACTAAGAAATACTTTTAAAAAAATTTTTGGACTTTTTTTTTTTTTAGGAAAAAATAAAAAACCCAGCAGTGATTAAATACCACCAAAGAAAGCTCTATTTGTGTGAATAAAATGATAAAAATTCCACATGGTTACAGTGTAACATGACCGCACAATTGTCACTCAAATTGTGACAACTCTGAAAGCTGAAAAATGGCCTGGGCAGGAAAGGGGTATAAGTGCCCGGTATTGAGGTGGTTAAATTGTAATGCATTATTTAAGCATTTCTCTAGAATTTCCAAACTCATTATATACTCCTGGAGTAAAAAAAAAAAAAGTCTAATATGTTATTTATGGTATTAACCCTTTCATGCCTAAGCCTATCTCTGACATTTGTTGCTTACAAGTTAAAATCTGTATTTTTTGCTAGCAAATTACTTAGAATCCCCAAATATTATATATATATATATTTTTTTTACCAGAGACACTAGAGAATAAAATGGCAATCATTGCAATATTTTATGTCACGGTATTTGCGCAGCTGTCTTTCAAATGAAATTTTTTTGGGGAAAAAAGACACTTTCGTGAATTAAAAAAACTAACCAGTAAAGTTAGCTCAATTTTTTTGTATAATGTGAATGATGATGTTACACCGAGTAAATAGATACCTAACATGTCATGCTTTGAAATTGCACACACTTGTGAAATGGCGACAAACTACGGTACCGGACACACCGGCTGGTGGCTCGGGTCCCCTGGTGGGAGGGGAGGCCCGGGAAGGGTGGTGGAAGGCGGCGAGAGGGGGTGGGAGTCCCCTCCCGCTCCTTTAGGATAACAGCCGAGCAGCTTTTAGCCGCATTGGTTGTTATCACTAAAAAGCCAACCGCTTGCTCTAAAAAACGAAACCGGGGTGATGCCTGCAGCTGCAGGCATCACCCTGGTTTAACCCCCAGCGGCAACAACAGATCTAATAGCAGCCAGTATCAATAGACCCTCTGGCAGACAGCAAAAATAGACCTCTCCCTCAACAGCAGATCCCTCCCAGCAACAACTGAAACCCCTCCCCAGCAACAACAAACCCCCAACCAAAAACAGATCCCCACAAGTGACAACAGATCCCCCAGCATCCATCATCAGTAGATCCTCCAGCACCCATCATCAATAGAACTTTGAGCACACTCCAGCACCCCTTGCACATACATACACAAGTGCTGGAGGTGCTGGAACTGCGTTCTCCCACGTTCCCCCTGAAAAAAAGCTCTGTTTGTGTGCCATACCTGAGGGATCTACATGGAAGCTAGCAATCAGTGTAGTAGGCACAGCTACTACAGTGATCTCGACTAGCTTCCAGAACCCATGCCGAGCAATTGCCCTGCTTTGTGACCATATAAGGTCACCTGCTTGGCATGGGCACAATTTACGGAATGCCTTGCATTTTTCTCAGTGAATGCAAGGCATACTACAATTGGATGAGGTGGAGAGGCATGGTAGTAATGTCACAATTTCAACCTTGTCCAATTAGAGAATGCATGGTAGGTGTTAACTCTTTAAAAGCGACATAAAAGCTACCACTGTTGTAGCAAGGTCCCAGGCCTCCTTCGTTCTAATGAGAACCTCAAAACATTCCCTCCCTTGCAGGACACCTTGCACCCATGTTGAGAGCACAAGGGCTTCATCTCCACATCTCGTACCCAAGGAGGATGTTGGTGTTCACAAGACGAGGGTTTTTTTTAGAATCTGGAAGTCCCTTTTATAAGAGGTCCCCAGATATCTGATCCGTCCCTAAAGGAATGAGTGTAGGGTACATTAATACCCCTTTTTCCATGTCAGAGGTATGGCGTTTTGGCTGCAATTCTTCCATGAAGACCGCTTCTGGCAAGACTTTTCCGGACAGTAGATGGGTGTACCTGGATCCCACTAGTTTTCGCCATTTCTGTGCTGATGGCACCGCTGGACATTTTCCAGTGTGGAAGGGAAGTAAGCTTGATGCGTCTTTCTTCTGCTGCATTAAGTTTCCTTTGCTGACCACTGCGTCTACGGTCCTCAACATTGCCCGCTGGACATCCTGTACCCATGTTGAGAAGACAAGGTGTTAACAGGGGAGTGGGGGGGCTTATTGGAAACTCCCTTTATAACAAGGAGGCTCCCCTACAGGAATGAGTGCAGGGTACATTAATACCCCTTTTTACTTTTTTTTTAAATCAATTAATAAAGCTTAAAGTGGTTGTTAACCCACTGTGACATCTTTATATAATCCTCTGTGTCTCGTTATGCTATGTGCTCCTGTCCTCTGACAGCTAGAGCGGGAGGGGCCCGAGATTCCCCTGTTCACGTCAGTCGGGACAAGAGGAGGAGAGGAGAAGAGAGCCGACTGGTCACATGAGCGCCAAGTGGCGCTCTGAAATCAGGTATAGAGAGCATTTTTTAAAATAAAACACAGAGACAGGAGCATAACGAGACACAGAGGATTATATGAAACAATAAACAGGGCTGGACTGGGAATAAAAACCAGCCCTGGAAAAAACTTCATACCAGCCCCATAGCATTATTATACCAGTCCCATAGCATTATGTCATTTTTTTATTCATAAAAGGGAAAACATGCATTTTAAAGCACATTTGAAGAGTGTATTATATATAGATAAGACAGATATGAAAACACATAGGGCTTTATATATATATATATGAGCAAATTCCACTTAAAAGTGGTAAAAGTGTAGCAATACTCAAGGGGGACCCCCAGGGACTGGGGGGGGGGGGTTCTGGTGACCAGAGACCACTTTCCGCAGAAAGAATACACTAAGATAAGGGGTGGCTGATTTAAGGGGGGAACCTTTATATCAGTGCCCTCTTTCATTATTGTATTCACTCCCCCCTTACATCAATCACTCCCCTCAGACTGGCTTGGCAGCGCTGATGCTGACCTCCTCTCAGGTGCAAGAGATCAATGAATCAATGCAACCTCACCAGAGCCCATCAAATGCAACCTCACCAGTGCCCACCAAATGCAGCCTCACCAGTGCCCACCAAATGCAGCTTATCAGTGCCCATCAAATTCAGCTTATCAGTGCCCACCAAATGCAGCCTTAACAGTTCCCACCAAATGCAGCCCACCTGTGCAGTGCCCACCAAATGCAGCCCACCTGTGCAATGCCCACCAGATGTAGCCCACCAGTGCAATGCCCACCAAATGCAGCCCACAAGTGCAGTGCCCACCAAATGCAGCCCACCTGTACAGTGCCAACCAATGCGATGCTCACCAAATGCAGCCCAGTGCAATGCCCACCAAATGCAGCCCACCTGTGCATTGCCCTCCAAATGCAGCCCACCAGTGCAATGTGCACCAATTGCATCCCACCAGTGGAATGCCTACCAGTGCAATGCCCACCAAATGCAGTCCACCAGTGCAATGCCCACCAAATGCAGCCCACCCGTGCAATGCCCACCAAATGTAGCCCACCAAATGCAGCCCCCCCAGTGCAATTCCCACCAAATGCAGCCCACCTGTACAGTGCCCACCAAATGCAGCCCACCTGTGCAATGCTCACCAAATGCAGTGCCCACCAAATGCAGCCCACCAGATGCAGCCCACCAAATGCAGCCCACCAGATGCAGAACACCAAATGCAGAACACCAAATGCAGCCCACCTGTACAGTGCCAACCAATGCGATGCTCACCAAATGCAGCCCAGTGCAATGCCCACCAAATGCAGCCCACCTGTGCATTGCCCTCCAAATGCAGCCCACCAGTGCAATGTGCACCAATTGCATCCCACCAGTGGAATGCCTACCAGTGCAATGCCCACCAAATGCAGTCCACCAGTGCAATGCCCACCAAATGCAGCCCACCCGTGCAATGCCCACCAAATGTAGCCCACCAAATGCAGCCCCCCCAGTGCAATTCCCACCAAATGCAGCCCACCTGTACAGTGCCCACCAAATGCAGCCCACCTGTGCAATGCTCACCAAATGCAGTGCCCACCAAATGCAGCCCACCAGATGCAGCCCACCAAATGCAGCCCACCAGATGCAGAACACCAAATGCAGAACACCAAATGCAGCCCGCCAGATGCAACCCACCAGATACAGCACACTAAATGCAGCCCACCAAATGCAGCCCACCAGATGCAGCCCACCAAATGCAGAAAACCAAATGCAGAACACCAGATGCAACCCACCAGATGCAGCCCACCAAATACAGCACACTAAACGCAGCCCACCAAATGCAGCCCACCAAATGCAGCCCACCAAATGCAGCCCACCAGATGCAGAACACCGAATGCAGAACATCAAATGCAGCCCACCTGTGCAGTACCCACCAAAAGCTGCCTATCAGTGCAGTGCCAACCAGTACCTAGATCACAATCTCCTGTGTCATGGAGCTTGGATTTAAATTGAACAGCTCAGACGGACCCCCAGCTCCATTACACAGGAGATAGCCGCTGTGTATGTGTGCCACATACGAGGAGGAGGGAGGGAAGGACAGAGCGGAAGCTTTGGTGCATAGTGCAGCCGTGCAGGATCGGCCCTGCTTGAGCCACAGCTCAAAGCAGCCCGAGGGCAGGAGGCCTACCGGGATATTTCCCGGTATCCTGGTAGGCCAGTCCGGGCCTGATAATAAATGTTATTTCAGCAGCAGGAGGGGAGGAGGGGAGGGCACTGACACAAAGCTGACAGGCAGGGAGGGAGGGGGGAGTAGGGCAGAGGAGAGCTGCAGATGATGGAGGCACATAAACTGACCACGGTGTCAGGGCTCAGCAGCCATGATAAACTGTGGTCAGTTTACAGGGGGGAAGGCAGAACCAGGCAGGATCGGCCAGGTATTTCAGGTAATAGAAGGGGCCAAATTACACAGCACAAGCACTGTTCTGTATAACATGCTTTAAAGAAACAGGATCCTTTTTTTTTTTTTTTTTTTTATGGTAACAAACAGTTTAAAGCAGTATTAAACTCAAAACCATAAATGTAATACATTGCAGCTTACCAATCATTAGATGCAGTGGCTGCATTAGTTTTCTTTTTGTTAGGCTTTTTTGCCGCTGTTTTCATCTGGTGATTTGGCTTGTAACACACCTTCTGTATTAGAGTGACCCCACACTGGATGAAGGAGCACAGAGGGCACAGCAGAGAGTAACAATGTCAGTCTGGGGGGAGGGAAGTGCTAGATGTACTAGCAGATTTTATACACTAACAAATTGAAGCCAAACTGCAGCTCAGTTAGGGCCAGTTCACACCAGGCATCACACAGGAACACCTACATGCACTACTTTTGGAAGCTCACTGCAACCACATCGCATGGTACTTCTGTACCATGTGATCCGGTGCAGCAGACAGTTAAAGCCTTTGCTATTGCTACCTGAGTTTGGGGTGTCATTAAGTTAAAGTGGTTGTAAAGGTGAAGGTTTTTTTTCTTCATGCAGGTTTTATTTCCTTCTTTTTCTTTCCTGCCCCCCTGATAGTTACCTAAGCCCTATCCCGATCCAGCAATGTGCATGAGAGCTGAGGCTCTTCCCGGTCTCTTTCTCACCATTGGCAAGACACAGCAGCGGGAGCCAATTACAGCCAGTGTGGAGGGAGTGGGGGGCGGGACTGAGTCACGCTCTGTGTGTCTCATAGACACACAGAGGCGGCTTGATAGTGAACAGGCACCAGTGCCCCCACAGCAAGCAGCTTGCTCTGGGGGCGCTCTGCAAGGGGGAGGGGCTAGAAGTTCCAGCTGGGGACCCGAGAGGAGGAGGATTGCTCTGTGCAGAACCATGGTTTAGTATTTGTAGGAGAAAAAAAGGAACATTTAGAACCACTTTAATATTGACACCCGCTGCAGATCGCAACTGCAGAGTGTTTTGAACATGGTGCAGGAAACGCTCATGGAACATATGTTTCCCATGCCACTTTCCGGTGTGAACTGGCCCATTCACAAGCAGTTACAGCAACTGTTTTTTTTTCTTTTGGGATACAGGTTTTACATGAATAGATAAAAGCTGATCATTGTGTAGTGCACCCCCTAAGGAGCTGCAAGTAGATTGGGATCCCCGGCCCTGCACAGTCAGGCACATCAATTTTCCAGAGTCACTCCAGAGACCAGTCCATGGCTTTTTTTTTGTTTTTTTATTAAGGGATTTGTACTTGAATAGGGATTGGAAATTATGGGATGACCACTTGACTTCAAACGAACTTCAGGGACAACTTCTCCTATATACAGTCCTTCAGCACACTCTTGCTTGCTATGTCACCCTGTAGTGGTTTTGTAGCAAAGGCCCATTACAGGAAGGGACTCACAGCCCCTATACTTGAGATCAGACAGAGTGACACAGCTCACACTTTCCCAGCACTTCCTTTCTGTGGTCACTGATCCCAGCACCACCTCTTCAGGCCTTGCAAACCCGCCTGCCCTATTCACTAGCCTTCCAGGCTAACTTCTCCCCACAGTCCTCCAGACTGACACTCACCAGCCCACCTGGCTGACTCTCAGGAGAACTCCCGGGTGTGCTGACTCTGTCCCACTGTCCCCTCTCCTTGCTCCCATGCCTCCAGGAAGGGTTTCCTCCTTGTGTTGTGGGGGATCCTTCCAGCACCCAAGTTCTAGGCCTGAGGTCACTCCAGACTAGGGGTCACCGACAGCCTCCTCACCACTCAATCTTCATCTTCCACCGACTTCCCCTGCCTAACTCATGCCTATTAATGAGGTGGCCTGCCCCCTGCCAGTCCGTTTGCTGGGGATTGGCTGGGGCACTCATAAATATTCCAAACAGCCCCTCCTAGCCTCTACCCACAACATCTGGAAGCTTCTCCAAGGTTCCGGAAAACAGGAGGAGACACCAGAAGAGCTGTCTGAATGAGTCACCCAGCCTCCCTGAGTCACTAATCCCTGACCCAGATTCAACCCAGGACTGGCTCTCAGCCTAGCCAATTTGTCTACTCTAACAACTAAACCTATTTATACTAGGACACTAGCTAGAAGGTGCTTCACTTGTAAGCACCCCTGTACGTGGTAAATTGTTTGTCTCAACATTATTAACTGATACACATGCAGAGCAGCTTATTCTTTAAAAAAAAACAACAGACTTACTTTCTGGACCACCAGATGAAAATAGCAGAAAGTAAACCTAAAAAGGAAAACGAATGCAGCCATCACATATAAGAATCAGTAAGCTGCAATATGATATATGGTTTGGGTTTAATATCTCTTTAACATTTAGTCCTTGGGGTTAGACACACAATGATGGTGAAATATATCACCATTACTGAAACAAAAGATAAAAACTATTAAATTGTCAAGATTCATCTTGCGTTAATACTGCATTTATTCTTAAAAAATGCACTGAAAGGTAAAATTCTACCTTGGAAGAAAAAAGAGCTTCCAAACCTACCTAATGAAACAAGCATGGACAGGAGTATAATGGGAAAAAGTGAAATGATCTTTTTAA
Organism: Aquarana catesbeiana; assembly: GCF_042186555.1. Classification (NCBI taxonomy): domain Eukaryota; kingdom Metazoa; phylum Chordata; class Amphibia; order Anura; family Ranidae; genus Aquarana; species Aquarana catesbeiana. The sequence goes on from NC_133326.1 coordinate 28,181,450, forward strand.
AGAGTTTGTGTTTCATGTGGGATTATGGTGCAGTCATAGGGCTCATCCACTGCCTGCTTGACAAGAGACGTGAACTTTGAGAAAGACCTAATTTTCTACATGAATAAATGAGCGTTTCGTCAACTCTCAAACTCATCCTTGATTGCTGAGACATTTTAAAGCCGTACCAAGAGTTCAGTAGGCCAAAGCTGTCAATTCTGCAATGTTGCAGTGTCAGATAAAACCGGCGTCTGTTCTCGTGGTGACCTAATGCCCATTCGAGTAATAATGACTTCTCTTGAAGACAATGGAAGATAAAACTTTAACTTAATGGTGCAATAAGGGCTTTCTCATTTTTATGATCACCTCTCAGTCAGCCTTGCTTTTGACATGTACTCACGGGAATTATATGCCAAAAAGACCTGCACTCTACCATGAGAAGCAAATGCATTTTGATCATGGCTTATGAGTCGGCACCTAATGAATCAAGGTTTCTTTGTTGTTCCTCTGCTCTTCTGATTATAGCACCTCTGAGGCCAAAACCTAGCAACCTGTAGCCGTGCCATTCGGGTTAAACTATTTCTGCTGGCAAGAACTGCAAAATGTAATCATTCTCCAAAAGGATTTGTTTGATATTTTTATTAAAGAGTCGATCCAGACAACACTGATATTATAAGTTAGATTGTAAGCTCTAATGCCACATACACACGACCGGACTTTACGGCATACTTGGTCCGGCGAACCAGAGTCTGTCAGACAATTCGATCGTGTGTGGGCTCCAGTGGACTTTTTTCCCCAAAAGTTTGACGGACCTAGAAATGAAACATGTTTCAAATCTTTTTGACGGACTCGAGTCCGGTCGAAAAGTCCACTCGTCTGTATGCTAGTCCGACGGACAAAAACCCGACGCTAGGGCAGCTATTGGCTACTGGCTATCAACTTCCTTGTTTTAGTCCAGTGTACGTCATCACGTACGAATCTGTTGGAATTTGGTTGATCGTGTGTAGGCAAGTCCGTTCATTCGGAAAGTCCGTCGTAAAGTCAGTCGAAAAGTCCGCAGGACAAAGTATGTCGTAAAGTCTGGTTGTGTGTACGCGCCATTAGGAGCAGGGCCCTCTGATTCCTACTGTATTAATATGTATTGTATTTGTACTGTCTACCCTCAAGTTAGCGCTACGTAAACTGTTGGCACTATATAAATCCTGTATAATAATAATAATATGTCTCCAGACTTCATATGGTTATATGCAGTGGCGACAATGACAGCCCCCCCGACGGCAATGTCACTTACCCGATCGCGGCGGTTGTGATCTCTCCTCTCCTCCTTCTCTAGGGTTGTCACCTCATCCCTTTGAAACCCAACACATAATGATTACACAGGTTCTGTGGCTGATTAAGATGGTAATTATACACACTTGGTGCCTTATCTGAATTAAATTAGCCTCAGAACCTGTGTAATTCATATGTGTTCGGGTTTAAAGGGATGAGGTGACAACCCTATCCTTCTACCGGAGGTGTGGGGAGCGGCGACCATGAGGTGCAGGGAGCGGGCCGGAGGTGTGGGGGGAGCATCATCCATAGGTGCAGGGAGAGGCCTGGAGGAGTCCGCTCCTCCTCACAGCGTACTATAGGTCCGGTCTGTGATCTCCTCTCCTTCTCCCGCAGGTGTGGGGAGCGTCGGTTCCGGTGTCCGCTCCTCCATCTACTACAGCGTACTGTGCCTCTTCCACCTAAACGCCACGCATCCAATAGGATTGCCTGACTCTTTGGCCAATTGGGAGACAGGTCTCACTGACCTGCATCCTGATTGGCGGGGAGGAACATTAGTGTGAAAATAGTGAGAATTCATTTGCTACCGTCACACAACAGGGTGGGATAGGGAGGCAGTGCTCTGAGCCCCGAGCCCACCCATATTTGAAGCCTATTAGAGCCTCTGGCTCTAATCATGTGCTTCAAAAATTCACCCCCCCCCCCCCCATTGGAATCCATGCACCCGGCGCCCTGATATGTAGATCAGGAGGCCGGACAAATGGATAGGAGGGGGCGGCGCCCGTGCGTCCCTGATCAGGAACGAACCTGTATTCATGTTGATGATTTCCTGCATAGCTCCCAACTATCCCTGATTTCGAAATAATGTCCCTCCTGCAAGTAGAACTATGGGTAAAAATTTTTTTTTTCCTTTTGAATAGAGCAAGTGAGGGTTTTTACCCCTGACAGGTTTTTTTTTTCACCATCTGTGTCCCATTGCAGAGATTTCCCTTCTCTTCTTGTCCCATAGCCAAACAGGAAGTGAGAGGATATCCCTACAAATTAAAGGAATTCCTTGGGGACCCCCAAGTCACCAGAACTAGTGTCCCCATTGGAAGGTTTCCCCATTTTTTACTTTTCTGGGGACAACCTGAAATTTGGGATGTTTCATTTACTTTCACTTTCACTGATAATGGTAAACAGGACAAATAGACACGGTGAATCTCCCTAATGGGGCACAGACAGCAATAAAACCTGACAAACATTCTAATCCCTTTCTGCTCTATCCAGAACTTTAAAAAAGTTTTGTCTTTAGTTATACTCTCAGAACAAAGTCCCTCTGTCCCTCATTCCTCCTCATTTGTCCCTCATTTTGGTCTGATCTATATAGATGTATATAAACTACTTATCTATCAAAATGTGTTTCCCAAACCTTTCATCCAATTTCTAAATTGCTGCATTTGTACATTCCAATTTTTTTTTTTGACATGTGGTGGTTACAGCACTTTATTCTTTGCCCATCAGTGCCGCCTATTCGTGTCGCCTATCTGTGCCCACTAGTGCTGCCTATCTGTGCCCACCAGTGCCATCCACCAATTCCCACCAGTGCCACCCACCAGTGCCCACCAGTGCCACCCATCAGTGCCCACCAGTGCCGACCATCAGTGGTCATCAGTGCCACATATCAGTGCCACCTATCAGTGCCCATAAGTGTGGCATATTCGTGCCTCCTCATCAGTGCCACCTAATCAGTGCCCATAAGTGCCGCCTCATCATTGCCCATAAGTGCCACCTCATCAGTGCCCATCAGTGCAGCCTTTCAGTGCCGCCTCATCAGCGCCCATCAGTGAAGGAGAAAAGTTACTTATTTGCCAAATTTACTGACACAAAATTTTCAGTCCTTTTTTTTTTTTTGGAAAAAATAAAAAACCCAGCAGTGATTAAATACCACCAAAAGAAAGCTCTATTTATGTGAAGAAAATGATAAAAAATTTCACATGGTTACAGTGTTGTATGACCGCGCAATTGTCATTCAAAGTGTGACAGCGCTGAAAGCTGAAAAATGGCCTGGGCAGGAAGGGGGTGTGAGTGCCCGGTATTGAAATAGTTAAGCGGTGCTTTTCGACGCTTAGCAGAGGCTATTTCCAGCGCTAAAGCGCCTGAAAACCACCCCAGTGTGAGAGGGGTCTCATTGCTGTAGTGCAGATAGAGACAAACAGACTGAAAACACACATATCCAACAAATCAACCTAATAAAGTCCTAACGTTCTTTAGGCGTCGTCCCTAGGTTTTTTGGTGTGTGGGCATGCACACCTTGTTTGAATTGATTATTATTACCAATAGGAGGGACCAATAATTCAGATATAAGGCCTGGTTCACACCTATGCATTTTTAGTGCATTTTCAGTTTTGCAGAAACACACTACAGTCCATTTAACATGGTTTCCTATGGGTCATATTCACATCTGTGCATTTTATGGAAAGGTCCAGGGACTTTCTTCTGGTTTTTGGTTCCATAGACTTCAATAGATCAAAAGCGTGTATTGAAAAACGCAAAATGCACCCGCAATATGCAAACTGCATAAGAAGCCATTATTTAATTAACATGTTTATTATTTTTAAACTAAAAAAAAAAAGCGAAACAGACTTTAGTATCACTGTAAGCCTGGGTTCACACTATTGCAAATGCAGACATCGCACGTGATTCGCACCACTTTGCTGTGCAGATCCCATGCAATGTCTGTGCAATGCGAATTCAGCCATACAGTTTGTATGGCTGAACCCGCATTGGATTTGCATGAAAATGCTGCAGGAACCTTTTTTTTTCCTCGCACTGGAATCGGATCGCGTGTTCACGCCCGTGCATTCCGATTCATGTCCGAATTTGCAGTTCTCACTGCAATCTGCGAACCGATCTGGGGGTGTCATTAACTTTGTATTGACTCCCGCAGCGGTTCGCATAGGGCACTGTGAGCTGCTTGCGAGGGAGATGCAATGCGGGAACTGACGCTGGAATCGCGCTGGTTCCCGCATCGCAATAGTGTGAACCGGGACGGAACCTTTTTTTTCCTAGCATGTTCATACCCATGTGATCCAATCCATGTCTGAATTCAAAGTTCTCACTGCGATCTGCGAACCGATCTGGGGGTGTCAAAAACGTTGTATTAGAAAGGTTGCGTCCCAGGAGCTAATCACAGGAAAAAAACACATAATGCAATATATGTTCAGCTGAACCGTGCTGCTGTCTAAAGCCGTGTACACACGACCAGACTTTTCTTTTCGACTGGACTGGTCCGACGGAACAAATCCGTCGGACAATCCGACCGTGTGTGGGCTTCATCGGACCTTCAGCGGACTTTTTCTGTTGAAAATCAGACGGACTTTAGATTTGGAACATGCTTCAAATCTTTACGTCAGACTCGAGTCCGGTCAAAAAATCAGTTCGTCTGTATGCTAGTCCGACGGACAAAAAAGAACTCAAGGGCAGCTATTGGCTTCTGGCTATGAACTTCCTTATTTTAGTTCCTTCGTACATCATCACGTTCAAACCAATGGACTTTCGACCAGACTTTAGTGCGTTCGTGTGTGGGCAAGTCCGGTCGTTCGAAAGTCCATCGTAACTCCGTTGAAAGTCTGTCAGAAAGACCGTCGGACCTTTGATGCTGAAAAGTCCGCTCATGTGTGCGCAGCATAATGGTGAAGGATCTGATGCTGCAATGCTGAAGACCCCAAAAAGGGTTGACAGCGCTCAGGAAATGAGCTGGAATTGATGGGTAATGGCTGCAATGAACCACATGTATACTCAAAAAGGTTGCTGGAGATTTATTCCAAAGCGTAAAACAGTACAAATTTGAATGACAATGTTACCACAAGGCTGTAAGGCTGGCTCAGGCACTGATGGATCACTAGGACCCGACCAGGACAACCAACCAAGGGTGTTGTGTCCCAGAAGATCGCTGGCAGGGAAGGGCCACCTTGGAGCGAGAGGAGGAGTCGCCTAGGCGGCCGAGAACAGGAAGGAGGAAGTGGGACAGGAAGTCCCACTAAAAAGAGAGTACACGCTCCCCCCCCAAAAAAAAAATGACATGCCAAATGTGGCATGTCAGGGGGCGAGGAGTGCCTAAAGCAGAAGTTCCACTTTTGGGTGGAACTCCGCTTTAAAACACAGCGCCGGGTATTGGAGTGTGGGCAGACACAGGGGTAGGGATGGGGGGGAAGAGGTGCAGATCGAGCCCTCTCTCCTCTGTGTGTGTGTTTGGGGGGGGGGACTTTTAGTGTTGGCTTTGGACAGTGTGAAGGAGGGTAACAGACACTTTCAGCTTGGACACCTTCAGCCAGCAACCCAGCTGGGAAGCCATAGTTCAGTTTGAATAGTGTGTCCGGGTTTCAGGCAGTCTGAAACCCAGACGCATGATTCCAAACCCTAACTGTCCGGGTGAATCATGGACAGGTGGCCATCCTAATCGCAATGGTGTGAACCGGGACTAAAGGTGAAACAAAAGCGAAGGCAAAACCTTGCCTGGATATAAACAAAAAAGTCAGTGCTACTACCCATACATCACATAGAAAGCAGAGATCCCGGGTGCTCGATCCACAGTCGCTGGCTGAGTATAGGGAAATGAGGAAAAAGATGATCCGCACTCCGGTGAGTGCTCTTAAAAAGTGTAATATTTATTGACAAGCCACAGTGACCAAACGCAAATGAGAACAGTTGACGCGTTTCAGCCTATAAGGCCTTAGTCATAACCACTTTGCCTGGACCAGTCTATGTAATGCAAAGGCTTTCTTGGTCATTTGTACTTGTCTAAATTGCAATACCCAACGAAAGAATTCATAAACCCAAGCAACTTCCCACTAAATGATAATTGCCGGGTAGAAGGAACGAGTTGAGGACAATGTACGCTGAGACAGTAAATATTTATAATGTTGTAAAAGTGGGTAGTTTGGGGAGCCGAGCGTATATATATATATTTGTGTGCTGAGACTTTCACAAATAGGAGTGGAGAAAAGCGTGTTTTCCCCAGGAGCGCGGCTCTGAAATTCCAGCCTTTAATGATTTGGAAAGAAACATATTTCAGCACTACTGCAATACAAGCACATTGGAGTTATAGTCGGAGGCTCTGGCAGGTCTCCGAACAGAAGACCTCGGGGAAAGATTGTGTGTAGTCAGACCCACTCATAACCCTCCCCAAGGCAGAGTGTTAACAGCGCCTGAGCATTGTTAGGGTCAGCTGATACCGTGTATTACATCACCAAAAAATGTACCAAAGCAGCTACTGAGGGATTACACTCAGACATTTGATAGCTCCTGTAATGTTACTTGTTCTTTTTACCGGAATGTGCTGGGAAATAAGTAACAAGTGAACCATTGACTATCACATTTTTTTTTTTTTTAAAGTTTACCAATTCCCAGAGATCAGTAGAGATGGCTTTAGATATGGTATAAGTTCAGTATATGCGGAAATCACTAAATCTGTCCCTTGTACTCTTGGGTATTCCAGTGGATCACATTATACATTCTTCAATCTTTTTAATAGTGGGGATTACAGGTACTAGGCTACACTATATTACCAAAAGTATTGGGACGCCTGCCTTTACACGCACATGAACTTTAATGACATCCCAGTCTTTTGCCCCGTACACACGGTCGGACTTTCCGACGGAAAATGTGCGATCGGAGCTTGTTGTCGGAAATTCTGACCACGTGTGTGGGCTCCATCGGACTTTTTCCATCAGAGTGTAGCCGATTCCGACGCACAAAGTGCCACGCGTGCTCGGAATCAAGCAGAAGAGCCGCACTGGCTATTGAACTTCATTTTTCTTGGCTCGTCGTACGTGTTGTATGTCACCGCGTTCTTGACGTTCGGAATTTCTGACCAACTTTGTGTGACCGTGTGCATGCAAGACAAGTTTGAGCCAACATCCGTCGGAAAAAATATGATGGATTTTGTTGTCGGAATGTCCGATCGTGTGTACAGGGCATTAGTCCGTAGGGTTCAATATTGAGTTGGTCCACCCTTTGCAGCTATAAAAGCTTCAACTCTTCTGGGAAGGCTGTCCACAAGGTTTAGGAGTGTGTCTATGGGAATGTTTGACCATTCTTCCAGAAGCGCATTTGTGAGGTCAGGCACTGATGTTGATTTGCAGGCAAATTTATCCTAAAGGTGTTCTATCGGGTTGAGGTCAGGACAGTCAAGTTCCTCCACCCCAAACTCGCTCATCCATGTCTTTATGGACCTTGCTTTGTGCACTGGTCCAAATTATTTGGTGGAGGGGGGATTATGGTGTTTCTTTGTTTTTGCAGGGGTTTGGCCTTGCTCCTTAGTTCCAATGAAGGAAATTCTTAAAGCATCAGCATACCAAGACATTTTGGACAATTTTATGCTCCCAACTTAGAGGGAACAGTTTGGGGATGGCCCCTTCCTGTTCCAACATGACTGCGCACCAGTGCACAAAGCAAGGTCCATAAAGACATGGATGAGCGAGTTTGTGGTGGAGGAACTTGACTGGCCTGCACAGAGTCCTGACCTCAACCCCTTAGGATGAATTAGCCTGCAAGCCAACATCAGTGCCTGACCTCATGAAGTGTGGAGCCCTGACCTCAACTTGTCCCCTACGGACTAAGACTGGGATGCCATTAATGTTCATGTGTGTGTAAAGGCAGGCGTCCCAATACTTTTATAGTGTATATCTGTTCAGCTGCAGTATGGGTGGCACAGTAGTGTAGCGGTTAGCTCTCTAGCCTAGCAGTAAAAAGGGTTGCTGGTTCGAATCCCAACCACGACACTACCTGCTTGGAGTTTGCATGTTCTCCCTGTGTCTGTGTGGGTTTCCTCTGGGTGCTCCGGTTTCCTCCCACACTCCAAAGACATGCTGGTAGGTTAATTGGTTTCTGTCCAAAAATTAGCCCTAATATATGAATGTGAGTTGGGGACCTTGGATTGTGGGCTCCTTGAGGGTAGGGACCGATGTGAGTGTGCGATGTATATGTGGAGCGCTGCGTAAATTGATGGCGCTATATGGGTACCTTAAATAAATAGGGATAATTGTGGACATGCACCCACACTCACTCTGGATGGACTGGTGTCTTTATTCAACCTTACTAACTATGTAAGTATACAAAATACTTTGAGATCAGAAGAGTACAGTCATCTTAAAGCAGTTGCAAACTGCTGAAAAAAAAAATGCATCACATACTAGCACATTATGAAATACTCACCTTAGAATGAAGCCCTCTCAGCGGCACCTGGTCACCACTGAGGGGGCTGACATCTTCTCCTGTCCTTTCTTTCGGGATTACGTGCTCTGGCGCTGAGAGTGGCCGAAGCCGTGAAATGTCACTCTGGCGCATGCGCCCTCGGGTTCCGGCAAGAAGCTCTGAAAATCTGGCACGGTATGGAGCAGTGGATGTCAACAGACATGTGTCCTCTGACATCCGATCCTGTCCGCTGAAAACAGACAGATTGGGATTAGTTTCCCATCTGTCTGGCAGATTGTATTGGATGACAGTTGGATGGAAACAGATAGGCTTTCCGTTTCCATACAACAGCCCATAGAGAACAGCGGGCTGTGTCCATGTCCACTCTGCATAAGCGGAGCAGATACAGACTTGTCATCCGCCTGCTCAGCGGAGAGATTCCCTACTGAGCAGACGGATCCGCTGGAGGACTCCACCAGTGTAAAAGTAGCCTTATTCTTATTCCTACCAAATTGCATGTTTTTCCATACGGGCCTGGTATTGATACTCTATGGGCTAAGGTTTTATCTCCCTGGGTGCTGCCCTACGCTCACCCCAGGGAGGTCTTTTTAGTTGAATGCTCCAGTATAGATGGCAGAGACTTTATTTCATATTCTGTTCATGGTGTTTTTACAGTGAGGGAAAAAAATGATTTGACCCCCTGCTGATTTTTGTACGTTTGTCCACTGACAAAGAAATGATCAGTCTATAATTTTAATGGTAGGTTTATTTTAACCACTTCAGATTTTCCGCCCCTTCCCGACAAGAGCATTTTTTTGCGATTCGGCACTGAACCGCTTTAGCTGACAATTGCGCGGTCGTGCGACGTTGTACCCAAACAAAATTGACGTCCTTTTTTTCCCACAAATAAAGCTTTCTTTTGGTGGTATCTGATCACCTCTGCAGTTTTTATTTTTTTCTATGCTATAAACATAAATAGAGCAACAATTTTGAAAAAAAGCAATATTTTTCCTTTTTGCTATAATAAATATTCCCAAAAAATATATAAAAAAACTAATTTTTTCCTCATTTTAGGCCGATATGTATTCTTCTACATATTTTTGGTAAAAAAAAAAATCGCAATAAGCGTATATTGATTGGTTTGCGAAAAAGTTATAGCGTCTACAAAATAGGGGATAGATTTATGTCATTTTTATTATTATTATTTATTTATTAGTAATGGCGGCGATCTGCGATTTTTTTATCGTGACTGCGTCATTATGGCACATCGGACACTTTTGACACTATTTTGGGACCATTGTCATTTATACAGCGATCAGTGCTATAAAAATGCACTGATTACTGTGTAAATGACACTGGCAGGGAAGGGGTTAAACACTAGGGGGCAATCAAGGGGTTAAGTGTGTCCTAGGGAGGTGTTCTAACTGTAGGGGGGGATGGGCTACCACTGACATGACAGCGATCACTGCTTCCGATGACAGGGAGCAGTGGATCTCTATCATGTCACAAGGCAGAACAGGGAAATGCCTTGTTTACCAAGGCATCTCCCCGTTCTGCCTCTCCACACCGCAATCACGGGCCGCCAGCAATCATCGAGTTCTCAGAACCAGCGGGCATGCTCTCGCGGCGCGCCCGATAGGAGGCAAATTCAAAGGGACGTACACCTGCCTGTGCCATTCTGCCGACGTATATCTGTGTGTGGCGGTTGGCAAGCGGTTAACTATGAAAGACAGAATAACAACAAAAATATCCAGAAAAACGCATTTTAAAAAAGTTATAAATTGATTTGTATTTTAATGAGTGAAATAAGTATTTGACCCCTTATTAATCAGCAAGATTTCTGGCTCCCAGTTGTCTTCTATACAGGTAACGAGCTGAGATTAGGTATAGCGGAAGTAAACTCTCATCCAGAAAACAGTTTCATTTCTGCCACGTGCCGGAAATGTAACACTCCCATTAGTTGTGCTCTCAACCAAACTGTCAAACCATCCAATGGCTGGTGTCACAACTGATCACATGTGCAGCATCATGGCAGTTTTAGATTAAACAGAGGGAAAGATGGCAGCTTCCTTGGCTGAAAACGATAGGGGGGGTTTACTTACACTTTAAAGGGAGTGCTCCTAATCTCAGCTTGTTACCTGTATAAAAGACACCTGTCCACAGAAGCAATCAGATTCCAATCTCTCCACCATGGCCAAGACCAAAGAGCTGACCAAGGATGTCAAGGACAAGATTGTAGACCTAAACAAGGCTGGAATGAGCTACAAGACCATCTCCAAGCAGCTTGATGAGAGGGTGACAACAGTTGATGTGATTATTCGCAAATAGAAGAAACACAAAATAACTGTCAATCTCCATGCAAGATCTCACCTCGTGGAGTTTCAATGATCATGAGAACAGTGAGGAATCAGCCCAGAATTACACGGGAGAATCTTGTTAATGATCTCAAGGCAGCTGGGACCATAGTCAAGAAAACAATTGGTAACACACTACACCGTGAAGGACTGAAATCCTTCAGCGTTTGCAAGGTCCCCCTGCTCAAGAAAGCACATGTATAGGCCCATCTGAAGTTTGCTAATGAACATCTGAATGATTCAGAGGAGAACTGGGTGAAAGTGTTGTGGTCAGATTAGACCAAAATCGAGCTCTTTGGTATTAACTCAACTCGCAATGTTTGGAGGAGGAGGAATGCTGCCTATGACCCCAAACACGCCATCCCTACCATCAAACATGGATGTGGAAATATTAAGCTTTGGGGGTGTTTTTCTGCTAATGGGAGAGGACAACTTCACCGCATCAAAGGGACGATGGATAGGACCATGTACCGTCAAATTTGGATGAGATCCTCCTTGGAAATGAGTCACAGATGGGTATTCCAGCATGACAATGACCAAAAACACACGGCCAAAGCAACAAAGGGGGCTCAGGAAGAAGCACATTAAGGTCCTGGAGTGGCCTAGCCAGTCTCCAGATTTTAATCCCATAGAAAATATGTGGAGGAAGGTTCAAGTTACCAAACGTTAACCTTGAAACCTTAAAGTGGGTGTAACCTCAGTACAATAAAATCCTGCCATCCCCTCTGTAACATAACGATATGTGTCCCTGTGTTATATAAAAAGCTGCCAATCTGTACCTATATCAGAGTGTCTCCTGGTGCCCACGTGACTCCTCGGCTCTCTCCTCTGCACTCCTGCTGATGTCAGCCGGGGAGGAGGAGAGGAGAGAGAGCCGAGGAGTCACATGAGCCCCGGGAGATGCTCTGATATAGGTACAGATTGGCAGCTTTTTTATATAACACAGACACAGGGACACATATTGTTATGTTACAGAGGGGATGGGAGGATTTCATTTTAGTTATGATAGCAGCAGGAGGGGAGGGGGTGAGCACTGACACAGAACAGACAGGCGGGGGGAGGGGGGAGGGCAGAGAAGGACAAAGCAGGGCTGCGGGTGACGGAGGCAGCCGAGCGCCCACAGTTAGATAGCCAGCGCTGCGGAGAGGAGGGGGAGAAGAGCAGGGCTTCGTGTACCCGCATCGCTGGACTGTAGGTAAGTATCTGATTATTAAAAGTCAGCAGCTACACTTTTTTGTAGCTGCTAGCTTTTAAATGGGTGAAACTCAGCTTTAATAAGAAAGTGTGCTAGCACACAACCTCAGCTTCTCAAAACAAATCTAACATATATATTTAATATGTACTATACATCAATCCATAAAAGTCAATTGATATGCAGATAATGAATCTTAAAAGTCCATAAGAAGGCTCATAAATCCGTTATCAAGGGGAAAGTCATCCAATTGACAGCTAAACTCAGAGCAGAACATAGAGCGGACACGAATAAACTAACTAATAATTTCCAATCCCTAGCGAAGTCACACAAACAACACCCTGCGCTGGAGTCTCTAGCTAAACTAGACAAAGCTCGGGCCCTCCTAAACCTGACTTTAAGGACAGCAGCTGAAAAGCACCTCAGGTGGACGGGAGTGAAATTCTACTCCCAAAAGGATAGAATTGGCTCTAGACTGGCTGTTAAACTTAGTCCCAAACCTCGCTCCTTAGCATTCCCGAAAATTAGACTACACTTGGGAGATCTAATTCAGAACCCAACCAAGAACATGCAAGCCTTCCTTCAGTTCTATTCCGAACTTTACAAATCGAACCCCCCACCCTCTAGTCCGACACAGAATACGTTTCTAGACTCCCTCTCCCTGCCTACCCTGTCTAATGACCATAGGGAACACCTTGAGAGCCCGTTCACCCAAGCTGAGGTTCTAGACACAATCAAATCTTTGAAAGTAGGTTCTTCTCCTGGACCAGATGGTTTTTCCACTGGGTACTATAAAAAGTTCGGACCCTGTCTGGCCCCACATCTGACAAGGTTATTCAACTTCTTTAGGGAGGGTACCCCTTTGGGGGCAGATCTAAACGCAGCTTATATTTCGGCTATTCCCTAACCGGGGAAGGACGCAAGCGAGGTAGGAAATTATCGTCTAATCTCTCTGATAAACAACAATATTAAAATTATGACAAAGATACTAGTTATCCCTGGGAGACAAGGCCCAGATAAGATTTGATGGATCATAGATATCATCTCACTGGGACGGGGCCCCCCCCCAAAAAGGCTTCATCCTCTCGATTGACCTACACAAGGCCTTTGATTCAATTGACTGGGCATACCTGTCTGATATCCTGTGGAGATGGGGCTTTGGCCCATAATTTCTACACCTAATTCAATCGATTTACTCCAATCCATCAGTTCAGATACTCGGCCTCGTTCCCTATAGGCAGGAGTACGAGACAGGGATGCCCACTCTCCCCCCTCCTTTTTGCAATGGCTATGGAAACTCTGGCCATAACAATCAGATCGAATCCCGACATTAGGGGGGTAGCTTGCGTGGACCAGGAACACAAATGCGCGCTTTACGCAGATGACCTCATCCTATATATAACCTCTCCCCTAATTTCCAACCCGGGGATATATAAAGTGCAGAGATCATTCAGCGAAATTTCAGGCCTGAGGGTCAATCTGAATAAACCAACAGTTTTATATATAACTGTCCCTCCTGACCTGCTTACACAGCTTGCAAGCAACTTTGACTTTTCCTGGGCCTCCGCAGTGATTCCTTACCTAGGGATCAATCTAACGCTGGATATAAATAACCTTTTTAAAGCTAATTATCCCCCTATGATTTTCAAATGTAGGGGCGAATTGAAAAAGTGGTCTAGATGTGGTCTATCCTGGCTGGACAGGGTGCACGCAATAAAGATGACCCTCCTTCCCTGTCTTTTATACTTATTCCGCTCTCTGCCAATTCCACTCACGAAGCGTTTCCTCAGTAAATTTCAGTCTGAAATAATACGCTTTATCTGGGGTAACAAGGGGTATAGGTGCCCATCCAGAATCCTTCTTCGCCTAAAATCCCAGGGCGGTCTGGTTCTACCGGACCTCTGGGGATACTATCAGGCTGCGCAATTATCATAAATTTCAATGATCTTTTCTAGGGGCCCAAAACCTGACTGGCTCTCCATGGAAAGGAAGGCAACCCCCCTCAACACCATAGATTTCCTCCTATGGTGTGACCCAAAGATCACGCCACCCTCTCTCACTCCATTACACTAGGCACTAAACTATACACACAACACTCCCTAACCTCTCCCCTGAAACCACTAGCTCATATATTCCATATTGCTAACTTCCCCCGGGGCTAAATTTACAAGCGTTCAAATGGTGGACGGACAAAGGTCTCTACCGCATAGGCCACTTCCTTTCCCCAACAGGTCCTCTTACCCTGTCCTACTGCAGGCGGAAACTGGACATGCCCGACACGGAAATTGTCAGATTCTCCTAAATCTCACATTTTTTAAATTCCATCTGGACTAACAAACCGAAACCTCCTACAATAACCCCTTACGATCACTGGTGCTCCAATACTATGGACCAGAAAAGAGGCATCTCTTTGATTTACACAGCTCTCCTGACAAATTTTGAAAAGCTGACCTATGCTCAGGCCTGGGAGGAGGACACAGGCAGAACGTGGACTGCTTCAGAATGGTTCCGGTCATCGATACATTCCTTCAAAGGTATTTGCAACATTTCCCTCATAGAGGCCAGTCTAAAGGTTTTGACCAGGTGGTATTATGTTCCCTCCAGATTAGCATTGATATACACAGGGACATCGCCACTATGTTTTAGAGGTTGTGAACTTGAGGGCACAATGCTACATATTTGGTGGACCTGCTCCCGGATTAGAGCCTTCTGGCAGAAAATCTTTCGAACTATTAGCTCTTTAACAAATGAAACAGTGACTCCTAACCCCAACATAGCCCTACTCAATCACACTATCCCTAACCTACCTAAGCACTTACAGGCCCTCTCTTTCTTTATATTGCTGGGAACTAAAATCACTATAGCTAAGGCCTGGAAGAGGCTCACCGTTTCCTTCCAATGCTGCAGGAGGAAAGTATCCTGGATTATGGCTCAGGAGCAAATAGTAGCGAAACTTAATGACAAAATTGAGAGATTTAATGCCACCTGGAAACCTTGGGCCACACTCTGTAACATACCACTCCTTCCTGGAATGGAGACTGGAACTGGGATTGCTCCCTCCCCTCCCTAAACCTCACCCTGTACTTTTCTTCCGTCCTTTCACACGTTTCTTCTCTCTCCTTTCTGGTACAATCAAGTCCCTCACTTACCTCTAGTGTAGAAAGACCTGCAGTTACCCCTGAGGGGGATGCTTTAGGGGTTGTTGGTCAGGCTGTCAGAGGGAACCTGTCCTCTCTATTATGCAGTTAACGTGCAATCACCATGAATGTAATCTAGGAAATGGAGGGCTCCACTTTTATAGCCTCTCCATTCTATCATTAGCGACCTCAGCTAGGGGAGTGACCGTGGATTCCGGGAGGACTCTGTACACACCCACAAAGAGATCCCACAGGGGTGGTGTGTATGGGACCTCTTGGATCTCTCAGTTATAAACCCCCTGACAGTCCTGACCGTGTATGTTGAGTACACTGAAAATGGTTTATCTCTATGAGTCACTCTAGTTTAACTCATTCACTGACGACTAAACTGGTCTGCCATGTACAATTTCTTTTTCGATGTATGAAAGCTTTATTCAATAAAATATTTTAAACAAAAAAAAAAAAAAAGTCCATAAGAAAATGTGAATAGTCCTTTCTTAAGGATCTCCAACCACTGTGTCTTCTGATTATAAAGTGCTTAAAACTCCTTCAATTAATGTTCCACCACAGTGTGTACAAAATGCGCACTTACCAACCATACATATTATATACGCCTTGGATGTTTAAGGGTGTCACCCATTTTTGTTGCTCAAATCACAGTTGTGATGATGCGCAAGTATACTGCCACATACAATTGCACCAACCACTGGCCCTCCGGATCTTCTTTTCTCATTCCCAACCAAACACCGGGACCCAGAAGAAAAATGTAATATTCCGAGATAGTGTGATATTGTTTATTAAAAAATATAAAAGCAATTTTGCACTTACATTGTATGGTGCTAACATCAGTACCAACATATACAGCCAGGGTGCGTTCCAAGGGCTAATCCAAACCAGACGGGAAGTGACGTCAACGATGGCGGATGCGCACCTTAATGCATTGCCATACCAACGTCATCAGGAAGCTCACTCTCCGCCATCTTGCTGTAGCCTTATGTACCACTGGATGGTGCTATACCGAAAAATATCTTTAGAGAATAAGTGGTCATGAGGTTGATAAACCACTAGAGAGAGCCCTTATTGGGTATATTAAATGGTCTTAATTGATTAAACAAGGTTTTTATAAAGATTGAGCTTTTAAGGAGAAGTCACTTGTATGTCTTTTATAGTTTTGACACATCTGTCATTTTTGTAATTTTAATAGATCGCATAATTGTATGGAATAATGATTTGTACCGACGTATAGTGGGGTGTGCTGAAGGGTCCAATGATGCCAGCTGCTGGGGGATCTATTGTTGCTGGGGAGTCTTGTGTTGTTAGTGGGTCAATTGTTGCTGGATGGAATCTACTGTTGAGGGAGGGGTCTATTAATGCTGGCTGCTGAAGGATCTATTGTTGCTGGGGGACCTATTGTTGAAGGAGGGGTCTATTGTTGCTGGGTGGGGGTCTTATGATGCTGATGGTCAATTGTTGCTGGGAGGGATCTACTGTTGAGGAGAGGTTATATTGTTGTTGGCTGCTGGAGGGTTTACTAATGCTGGTTGCTGAGAGATCTATTGTTGCTGGTGGGGGTCTGTTGTTCGTGGGGTGGGTCTGTTGTTGTGAGGTGGTATTTTATTGCAAGCAGTCTATTGTTGCTGGGGGGGATTTGTTATTGTCAGGGGTGTCTTTAGATCTGGGATCTATTTTTGCTGGGGGGGGGGGGGGTATTCTTGCTGGCTGTATTGGATCCATTTTACTGCTTTTCTTATTATATTGACCTAATTCCATAGAGATTATTTAGCATCACAAAATGATACTTGGTTCTGTTTTTGATAAAAGAGGTGGTACTGGGTGGTGGGTATAGGGTGGAAACGAGGGACGGTGCTTGGAGGTGTGTAGGGGGCAGAGACAAGGGGTGACTTGGGTGAGGGGAGTTCCTGCCCCTATTCTCTGAGAAAAAAAGCCCTGCCTACACTAATCAAAAAAAAAACTAACACTAGCAGTCTAGCAAGGCTAGGGGATGCTACACTTCAATCTGTTACTGTATCTAAATCTGTTAATATATTTTTTACATTTTTTTCTTTAGTTTCAATATATTTTTATTGAAAGAATTACAAACAAAAAAACATTCACCGTGTCATAGAAGCACATCGTTAACATAATTTTCTTTGCTGCGCGAGCTCGCGGCGCTTTAAAAATTTTTTTTTTTCTTATTTATTTTTATATTTATAAATTGTGTTTAAAAAAAAAAAAATTTGATCACTTTTATTTCTGTCACAAGGAATGTAAACATCCCTTGTGACAGTTATAGGTGGTGACAGGTACTCTTTATGGGGGGATCAGGGGTCTAAAAGACCGCTACAATACATTTTTTTTTTAAATTCTAATACCGCTTCAAGCCACGAAGTTATCGTAGGTGGGGAATTTTTTTTTTTAACAAATAGGAAAAAGAGGTGAAATTATATATTGTAATTTGTATTCCATCGCAGGTCCCTGAGCATTTACAGTGTCATGTAACACTCAGTCTTTTTACAATCTCTTGATTGAATGAGGGAGTGTTACTCAATAACTAATTATTTTTCCCAAGTAGCTGAGTTTTGTTAACAAGTCTTCGGAGTAAGGATTTTCTGCAGTTGTAGTTAATTTGTTTTTCAAGCAGCAGCTGTTGATCAATGCTTGGGACATTTGGAATGGTGTAGCAGCTTGTGCCGGGTATCAGATATACATTATGAAATGCTTTCAATGAATACTTGCTTGTGGTTATTTGTATACAGGAATGCTATGCCTGTTCATTACATTCCTTTTATATATCTTGGCCTGGCTCCGTCCTTGCTCTAGATCCACATACCTGCATGCCTGACGTACACATGTCATTGATATTCCTGATAGAGTATGCTATATACAAAGAACACAAAGCCACCCATAAGCTGCAGTCAGTTATAATGTAACATCTATATCACAAAAAAAAAAAACAAAAAAAAAAACACATCTTATGTTATGTTGGAATTTTACTGCTATATGATTCTACAAAGGACAATAACAAGTATTAACCCTTTCACTGCCAAAGCTGTTTTTGCGTCTTTTTTTATTTTTGCACATATGTTTAATACGGGGTACCCATACCATAGCTCCCAACTGTCCCTGATTTGGAGGGACTGTCCCTGATTTGGAGGGACTGTCCCTGATTTGGAGCAATGTCCCTCTGTCCCTCTTTCCTCCTCATTTGTCCCTCCTTTTGGTCTGATCTATATAGCTGTGCATAAAATGCACCATTTATCTTTTAAAAAGCGTTTCCCAGTGCTAAACCTTTCATCCAATTTCCAAATTGCTGCATTTGTACATTTTAAAAGCCAAAATAAAGGAATAGTAGTAGTTAAAAATAAAGCCCTTGTGGATTTAATTAACCTGTTAAATAACTCTCCTTTAAGGGGGTGTGGCAGGAGGCGTGTCCTATGCCTACATATGTATTCTAGTAGGTGTCCCCCATTCCCATCTCAAAATGCTGGGCGGTATGCCCATACACCTTCCTGCCCAGACCAATTTTCAGCTTTCAGCGCTCTCACAATTTGAATGACAATTGCGCGGTTGTGCGACGCTGTACCCAAAGAATATTTTTATTATCCCCCCCCCCACAAATAGAGCTTTCGTTTGGTGGTATTTCATCACCTCTGGGGTTTTTATAAAAAAAAAAAAGAACGTAAATTTTGAAAAAAAAACATCTTTCTTCGTTTCTGTTACAAAACTTTTCTCCTTCACTGACGGGCATTGATGAGGCAGTACTGATTGGCACTGATCAAGTGGCACCGATGAGGTGGCACTTATATGCAGCACTGATGGGCACTGATAGACGGCACTGATAGGTGGCACTGATGGGCACTCATAAGTGGCACTGATGGGCACTCATAGGTGCCACTGATAGGTGGCACTGGAGGGCACGTATAGGTGGCACTCATGGGCGGCACTGATAGATGGTACAGTTAGGGAGCACTGATCACAGGCGTTGGCAGGCATCGCTGATGGGCAGAGAGTGCCATCCCTAATGGACAATGATTGCCATCCCTGGTGGGTTCTAGTGGGCTTACCTGGCAGCCATGGGTGGGTATCCTTGCTGGCCATGGGTGGGCATCCTCGAGGGGGCTGCACTGATAATCAATCAGTGATGACCCACCCCTGTCAGGAGAGCAGTCGATCAGCTCTCCTCTACTCTCGTCTGTCAGCGCGAATAGAGGAAAAGCAGATACACAGCTTTTCCTATTTACACTGTGATCAGCCGTGATTGAACACGGCTGATCAAGTGGTAAAGAGCCTCAGTTGGAGGTTCTTTAGCTAGATCGGAGATGCGGTGTGTCATACTGACACACCACACCACCGATCGCCACGCTGTGCGCCCCCTGTGAGCGCGCGCTGGCTTGTTATCCTGCTGGATGTCATATGACGTCCAGTCAGGATAACTGAACCACTTCCCGGCTGTCATTCTGCTATAGGCTGGGCAGGAAGAAGTTTAAAAAAAAAAAAACATTTTAGGCCTGAGGATTACATAAAGCCCCCAAATCATAATATATTTTCTGAATGCAGATACACTATAGCACGTGTCAAACGTAAGGCCCACGGGCCAAATCCAGCCCGGCAGGACATTTCATGTGGCCCTCGCACCTCTCCTGCAGCTGCGAACCCCCTCATCTCCACCCCCACCTTGTCACAGCAGTTGACAGCCTAAAGGAGGACACAACTCCTCCACCAGATCCTGAAGCTGACTCCAACCCTCCTCTTGTCCTCCTCCAAACTCTGCACTTTCTGTTTCCCAGCACAAGGTAAGGGGGGTGCACTGTGATGTAAGGGAGGGTGGGGGGCTCTTGACAACCGATGTAATGGGGGTGGGGTGCCGTGGACATCTAGTCTTACTGATACAACCGCCCCCTCGCGGGCATACCATAATGCAGATGCAGCACACAATGAAATAGAGTTTGACACCCCTGCACTAGAGCAGCGGTCTCCAATCAGCGTCCGGGGGCTGGATGTGGCTTGCCTTTATCAAGCCCTTGGGACACTATTCCTCTCACTGATACAAGGCACTATTCCTTCTGCACCAACAATGGGGCATGATTCCTGTCACCGATACCAACAACGGGGCACTATTGCTTTCACTGACACCAATGATGGGACACTATTCCTTCTACTGACACCAATGATGGGACACTATTCTTCCCACTGACACCAATGATGGGACACTATTCCTCCCACTGACACCAATGATGGGACACTATTCTTCCCACTGACACCAATGATGGGACACTATTCCTCCCATTGACATGACACCAATGATGGGGCACTAGTCTTCCCACTGACACCACTGATGGGGCACTATTCCTTCCACTGGCACCAATGATGGGACACTATTTCTTCCACTGAGCCCAATGATGGGGCACTATTCCTTCTACTGACACCAATGATGGGGCACTATTCTTCTCACTGACACCAATGATGGAACACTATTCCTTTCTCTGACACCAATGATGGGACACTATTCCTTCCACTGACACCAATGATGGGACACTATTCCTTCCACTGGCACCGATGATGGGACACTATTCCTTTCACTGACACCAATGATGGGGCACTATTCTTCCCACTGACACCAATGATGGAACACTATTCCTTTCACTGACTCCAATAATGGGACACTATTCCTTTCACTGGCTCCAATAATGGGACACTATTCCTTCCATTGACACCAATGATGGGACACTATTCCTCCCACTGACACCAATGATGGGACACTATTCTTCCCACTGACACCACTGAGGGTGCCCAGTTGTTGGTGTCAGTGGGAGGAATAGTGCCCCATCATTGGTATCAGTGGTAGGAATAGTGCGCCATCATTGCTATCAGTGGGAGGAATAGTGTGAAGTATAGTGCTTCATTGTTGGTGACAGGAATAGTGCCCGCTTGTTGGTGGGCACTATTCCGGGCCGGACAAAGCCCAGCAAAAGGGCTTTATCCAGCCTGCAGGCCACAGTTTGAAGACCTTCCATGTGACCTGATGGGTGGGTATGTTCAGAAATAGTAGCAAAGCCATGAATAATAATATTCATGAAGCAATTTTCTTGTAATTATTCAAAACAGCAACTTACATCAGGTCATGCCTAATCTATCTGCGGAATGTCCATTTTATGATATGCAGAAATTCTCTTTCAATGTATATCAACATGGCAGACAAACCTGGAATTTCTTTTCCACACTGCTAATAGCACCTATTATTCATCTTGTGAACTTGGCAGGTCTGGTGACATTATAGTAAAATTTCTCCCTACAGAACCCTGCCAATTTCAGCCTTAATTCCGTCAGTAAACAACCTCAACTGTGTTGGGAAAATTCCATTAATCATTCATGTTCCGCAAAGAATGATACTCCGAGGATCTGTCAGTATCCAGTATTCAGTATTTGTTTTGTAATTAAGAATTCCAAATAAAGAAGGAGGAATGCGGCAGACTTCTAACTCCAGAAGGAGTTTGTGGGCAAAGTGATTATAGAACTACTTATTATCCTTCAATTTTTACAACAATAAACAACCAAAAAACTGATGTGCGGATCCAGTCTCTGTCAGCTTTCTCAAATTAGAATGCTGTAATAGACGGTCGTATTTTTCTATTTCAACATTTACGACCGTGCAATAAATGTACTTATTATGTTTAGTAATTGAGAGATAAAGTAATTGTGTCTAAGGCTGGCCATACCTGAGTCATATTTTTTCATTCAACTAGCGGGTTGAACGAAAGAAAATGACTCCTCCTGCTGCACTATTGTATGCTGACAGCGGAGAGACTTCCTCGTCTGAATACAGTGATCAGCACTGCCTGCTATAGCTGGCGGCACGGATCAAGAGAACATTTTCCAACAGGCTGGTTGTACACAAGTCCATCAACCGGCCTGCCCATAGATGGATGGTAATTTGGCTGGACCTTGCTGAACTGGCTGAACTTTGATCCATGCATGGCTGACTAAAGCCTCTTACACACGATCGGATTGTTGGCCAACAAAACCGTGGACTTTTGTCCAAAGGGCGTTGGCCCAAACTTGTCCTGCATACACACGGCCACACAATTGTTGGCCAACAATTACAATCGTAGTGACGTACTACATGGTTTTTCAGCTCTTTAGCTCCACCGTTTGGGCTCCTTCTGCTAATTTCATGTTATTAGAAGTTTGGTGAGAGTTGATTTGCACTTTTTATTTTGCACTTTTCATTTATCGCTTTTCATTTCGCACTTTTCAGTTCGTTTCTGAACGGCCGTTCCTCAACCAGCCATGTTGCGGAATCGGAGGAGATAACGTGTTATTTATTATTGGCCTTGGAGTTATTGCTTTGACATTATTTTTTTGGTTGAATAATGATTTGATTTGGTATATTTTCTATATTTTTGGATGCATAGAATGCACTTTTTGGTTAAGTTCTATTGGCAGATAGCATGTCTAATTTTATTTGTTTTCTTTTTTTAATGCACAATAAAAAAATTGTGTAGAATAATACTTGGCTATGTGTTTTACTTCAAATGACAGTTTGGGAGTCGGCAGTTACATTTAAAAAAATACAATGTAAAATTGACAAGGGACACCAACATAGTTGTATCTTTGATCCTAAAAACTACAGGATAATGGTGTTGTGGTAACTTGCACCAAAATAAAAATAACAAGCATAATAATTTTATTCTTGATATCACTAGAAAAAAAAAAGCCTTTGAAAATGTGTTTGCAATAACTCCATCAGTATTACCAGCAAAGCAGCTTCATTATTATCCCATTAAAGAAGAAGAGAATTGTGTGCTGCATTTGGAGAGTTCATAATATTCCGCGTCACAAATGTTAATTCTCCATTACGAACGCTAGTTTACAAGATCGACCGCTTCTGGCTCGTCCTTGCTTCCGAGCATGCGTGTTTGTACTTTGGACTCCGACGGACTTGTGTACACACACTCTGAAAATCCGACAACAGACATTTGTCCGCGGAAAATTTTAAAACCTGCCATCCAACATTTGTCCGCGGAAAATCTGACAACAATTGTCCAACGGAGCGTACAAAGGATCAGATTTTCCGCCTACAGCCTGTCATCACACATTTCCTGTCGAAAAATCAGATTGTGTGTAAGAGGCTTTAAAGTGATACTAAAGACTGACATATTTTACCTTAAAGGAGAACTATGGGAATGTTATTTTTTTTTCTTTGGAATCATACTTACCAAGGTGGATGTAGCATCAGTTTAATGCTGCATCTGTCCCCCGCCGGCTCTAAGACTGAGAACCAAGAGATCAAACAATGCAGATCGTTCAGTTCTCAGAGCTGAGCTGAGTGCTCAGAGCTGAGCCGAGTGCCGGTCCAGGCATGCGGCAGATCCCGACCATATGGTCGTGATCTTACCCAAGCCTGGACTGGCTCTGTGACGTCAGCCGACAGCAGGCTTCAGCTCGTTGTCTGCTGAAAACGGGTCACAGGAGTGCAGAACGAACTGCACTCCTGTGATCCACAGAAGAAGTATAGCCAAATGAGCTTTGGCTGTACTTATCCTTTAATGCATCATCTGCATTAAGGTAAAAATCTGAGCCCAATCTCAATCCGGGGATGTGCATGAGAGCACAGGCTTTCTCCCTTCTCATTGGCTCAAATACAGCACCGGGAGCCATTGGCTACCATTGTTGTCAATCACAGCCAGTGAAGAGGGAGCTGGGGGTTGAGGTGAAGGACACATGGAGCCAGCTTGGGAGCCTGCACTCACAAGTGCCCCCATAGCAAGCTGCTTGCTATGAAGGCACTCAGCGGGGGGGGGGGGGTCCGGGGCTAGTAGCACCGACTGGGGACCCGAAAAGAAGAACAGCCCTGGCTACACTTAATTTTTTATATCTTATGCTTCTCCTTTAACCACTTGCTGACCGCTGTCAGCACATATACGTCGGCAGAATGGCACGGCTGGGCAAAGTAATGTACATGTACGTTACTTTGAATTTCCCACCGTGCTCGCGCGCGCGCCGCCACCGGCGCGAGTGCGTGCCTGCCGCGAGCTCCGTGACCGTGCCCGCGGGACCCGCGGACTCGATCGCCGCTGGGATACCCGAGATCATGTCACGGAGCTAAAGAACGGGGAGATGCCGATGTAAACAGCATCTCACCGTTCTGCCTAGTGACAGGACACCGATCGTCTGCTGCCTGTCATCGGGAGCAGCGATCATGTCATGTCACTGTTAGCCCATCCCCCCCACAGTTACAATCACTGCCCAGGACACACTTAACCCATCTCCACCCCTAGTGGTCAACCCCTTCACTGCCAGTGACATTTTTACAGTAATCAAGGCAAATTTATAGCACTGATCGCTGTATTAATGCCAATAATCCCAAAGATGTGTCAAAATTGTCCGATGTGTCTGCAGTATAGTCGCAGTCACGATAAAAATCGCTGATCGCCGCCATTACTAGTAAAAAAAATATATTAACAAAAATGCCATAAACTATCCCCTATTTTGCAAACGCTATAACTTTTGCGCAAACCAATCAATAAACGCTTGCGATTTTTTTTTTTTTACCAAAAATATGTAGAAGAATACGTATCGGCCTAAACTGAGGGAAAAAATGTTTTTTTATATATTTTTGGGGGATATTTATTATAGCAAAAAGTAAAAAATAATACGTTTTTTTTTCAAAATTGTCGCTATTTTTCTGTTTAAAGCGCAAAAAATAAAAACCGCAGAGGTGATCAAATACCACCAAAAGAAAGCTCTATTTGTGGGAAAAAAGGACGTCAATATTGTTTGGGAGCCACGACCGCGCAATTGTCAGTTAAAGCGACGCAGTGCCGAATCGCAAAAAGTGCTCTGGTCAGGAAGGGGATAAATTCTTCCGGGGCTGAAGTGGTTAAGGAAACTGGAATACACACTGAGTTATCCCTGAACTCTTTCCTGATTATATATATACTAGAACCAAGGCTATATGGCTCACCCATGACTGATGGCAACCTTAATCAAGGAGGACCTTGTCCCCTCTCCACCATGGGTCACGCACCTTTGGCAAATTAACATTCTAACATCAGTCAGAAAATGTGCTACATCCCAGGGTAAAAAAAGCATTAGTGCTCTGAGATATGCATATCAAAGCAGAAAAGAAATGAGGGAATTCAATGAATGCAAAATTATGGACCTACAGAGGACAGCTTTTGTTAAAATCTACATGTCACTATCTGTAAGCTCCAGAGTATTCTACCAAAGGCACAGGGCAAGTGTACCTGGCCATACTCGCTGTTTTTGATTCTTTACGACACGGAGAAAAGGGGCCTTATAAATTAAGAGATAAAAGATTTTTTTTTCCTTCTTTTCAAAGCTTTGCACTTTACAGTAAATTTCTCTCTGTCTGGCTGTTCTGCATGCTTTAAAAGTCAGAGCCACCTTGACTAGCCTATATAAAGCGGCATCCTTTTCAATGCACGGTCTGAAGTAATCTGAAATGTCTCATTGTTCCCGGGATTTCTGTAAAAAAAAATAAAATAAAAAATAAAAAATAATAGAGAAACCTTTTCAAAGAGAGTTGGTTTTGTTGACATCGTAGACAGCCAAGGCTGGTTATGCGGTGGGATTGTGAAAGGAAAAGCATTTTCAGATTTAAAAACAGATTTGTTATTACACCCCCTTCTCCACACAGCTTTTTTTATTTATTTATTTCATTTTTTTTTTTTTTTTTTTCTTACATGACATTAGAGAGTCCGAAGTGACATACATTTTTTATGGTTTCATAAAGTCGTCTCCTGACCGGGTCACCCTTCTCATAACTAGGGAACAGAACGTTTGAAAAAACCATTCATCAACCTGAAAGGAGATGCTGTCTTGTGCCTTGCAATATGCGCTAAGTCTGGAAAGCAGCGACTCAGAGCAAATGCTAAGTTATTCCTGTGCTAATGCCGCATGACCCCTTGCTTCCTTTAGTACAAAAAGTGCTCCTTTTAAATGGTAAGAGGCCTGGAGCAAACAGACCTGTGACACCACTATCACTGATCCTTCATTACCATCACAGCTTGAGGTTGCTGGAAATCAGGAATAGATTATAGATGTTATGTAAGTGCACGTTAATAAAGCTCCCAACATGTGCATCATAAATAATAAAGAAATAAGACTGTAGGTGAGTGTTTTAGCATTTCATTTAGTGTATTGTTATCCATATATTATCGTTCCCAATACAATCCGGGCCGGGAACGAGCAGTAGGATGCACAATTTGATTATTATATTATATTATTTTAGAGGAATTGCAATTTTTACATAGTTACACTTGTAGGCAGGTATAGTCTACTTTCTCCATTGCAGGTGGCGCTCAACCACAGGGGCATTGCAGGGGGTGAGGAAGTCAAGAGGAGCATGGTTCCTCTATGGCAGGGATGGCGAACCTTGGCACCCCAGATGTTTTGGAACATTTCCCATGATGCTCATGCACTCTGCAGTGTAGTTGAGCATCATGGGAAATGTAGTTTCAAACATCTGGGGTGCCAAGGTTCGCCATCACTGCTTTATGGTTTCCTTGGTCACTGGGAAAGCTATCTGATTGGATGCTGCCACCCCATGCGACTTTAGCAACCAGTGGCAGCTGCTCCATCAGGGGCGCAGGGCCGCCGCCCTCCTAATCCACACTTCCGGCCCTGAATCTACATGCAGGGCGCTGGATGCATTGGATTTCAATGGGGTTTTTTTTTAAGCACATGATTAGAGCCTGAGGCTCTAATTGGCTTAAAAAAAGGGTCGGGGCGTAGAGCACTCCGCCCTGGGTCCACCCGGTTGTATGACAATAGCGGATTAATATTCGCTATTGTCTTCCTGCTTCTCCTCCCAGCCAATCAGGAAGCCCTGATTGCCCGAGAGGAGAAGCGACTGTATTGGCTGCCGAGGAGGTGACGCAGGGGGAAGCCACCAAGGCTTGGACAAGATCGCAACAATGGAGTTGGGATTCACCCAAATGCCTAGACCAGCCAGCGAGCCTCTGATAGCCTGAGCCGGCCGCTCCCACCCCCTCCACAGCCCAGCTCTCCAGTGAGTGTGCAGGGGGGGAGGGGAGCAGGTTTGTATGTGCCATACCTGTGGGATCCTTCCAGAACAGGGTTTCTTAACCAGGGTTCCATGGTACAGGTGAATCCGACCTACTACCTCCTGTGTAATGCCTGGTCAGCCTCAAGAACACAGCACTCAGCCTGGAAAGTCTCTGCAAACCTCCATGTGCAATCCGTGCAAAAAAGCCATGATTAAGGCCTGGTGGCCGAAACGTGTTGGATTTCTTGACTGTTATTCACCTGCATTAATAAAACAATGTTTTAATCGACTTCCATGGCACCAGCCTTTCTCCCTTTTTTGCAAGGGTTCCATGTAACCCTAAGGTTTCTCCAGAGGTTGGAGAAAGCACTTTGCATTTTCTCAATACATGCAAAGCATTTAAGGTGGAGGGGCAGGGTGGTGACTTCACAATATCCACCTTGTCCAATTAGACAACACTTTGCATTCATTGTGAAAATGCAAAGGGTTTTTTGAATGGCGCCTGAGCTGAGCAGGCAACCTTCTGTGATCATAGTTACATAGTAGGTGAGGTTGAAAAAAGACACAAGTCCATCAAGTCCAACCTATGTAAGTCAGTAAACAGAATAACAGGGACTTTAACGGTGCCAACAAAGCTTGGAAAATGCTTTCATATTAAAATATAAATTTTATTGGTACAAACAAATGTTCGAATAAGGCAAATTTATTACACTTGATACATCTCTTCTTACAGAAGTTATAAAAACAAAGTGGCTAAGAGATAAGTAGCCACTTTGTTTTTATAACTTCTGTAAGAAGAGATGTATCAAGTGTAATAAATTTGCCTTATTCGAACATTTGTTTGTACCAATAAAATTTATATTTTAATATGAAAGCATTTTCCAAGCTTTGTTGGCACCGTTAAA
Source organism: Aquarana catesbeiana (assembly GCF_042186555.1). Classification (NCBI taxonomy): domain Eukaryota; kingdom Metazoa; phylum Chordata; class Amphibia; order Anura; family Ranidae; genus Aquarana; species Aquarana catesbeiana. Next base: position 28,209,493 of record NC_133326.1, read on the forward strand.
GTCCCTGTTATTCTGTTCTCTATTGTCCCATAGCACATACATATGTTCATTGGTCTTATCTGGACCAATGTAACTATGTAAAAATTGCCATACCTGGAATTTGTTTTTAAAGTAAACCAGTCACATTCAAACTTTTAATAGTAGCCAGGGGCATTGCCAGAGCCTGGCACCCAGGTCATGTGCCCCAGCTTTTCCACTTACAGCCCCAGGACTCATTTGACATATGGAGATAATACATTCTATGCATGATACAGTTCTGAAACATATAATTGATCTGATATTTAATTCATCTGTTACTGATTTGTCATCATAATGTGACATTACAATTTTTAGACCAATTTTATGTTCAGTTAAAAAGATTATATAAAGCCTCATACACACAATCGGATTTTCCAACGGGAAATGTGTGATGACAGGCTGTTGGTGGATAATCTGACCATTTGTACGCTCCATTGGACTATTGTTGTCGGATTTTCCGTGGACAAATGTTGGAGGGCAGGCTTTAAAATTTTCCGCGGACAAATGTCTATTGTCGGTTTTTCCGAGCGTGTGTGCCAGGTCACGACCCCCAGAATACCACCAGACAGGAAGGCTACAGTGTGGAGACTGTACACTACACATTGAAAGAAGGGTAGTAAGATCAAGACAAAAGGTTAGTTATATCCAGGCAGAGGTCATGGGCAGGCAACAAGCAAGAGAGTTTTCAGGTTCAAATGGAGGTCATCAGCAAATGACTGATAAGAGAGTAATCAGGTCAACCCGGGTTAGCAGCAAAACAAGCAAACAGATGTATATTATATTACAGCTCCTTTGCACATAGTAGGGTACAGTAGCTGGCATGAAGACACAGCACCAACCACTTTTAAAGCTGAAGCGTAAACACCCTTTTGGTCAGAGGACATGCTCAGCATCATTTTAGAGATCTCTGAAAGTCCGGGCAGGGATAATAAAAGTAAAATTTAAAGTACTTGTATACTAGGAATTCTGTATATGCCATTAGAAGTACTGGCAGAGATTCAGCGAGTACCATTGGAAGTACTGGCTGGGATTCTGTGAGTAACATTGGAAGTACTGGCAAGGATAATAAAAGTAGAATTGAAAGTACTTGCAGGGACTCTGTGAATACCATTGGAAGTACTGGCAGGGACTCAGCAAGTACTATTAGAAGTACTGCCTGGGATTCTGTGAGTAACATTGGCAGTACTGGCAAGGATTCTGTAAGTTCTGTTTGAGATTCTGCGAGTTCCATTGAAAGAACTGGTAGGGGAGTTTGGAAGTGATTCTGTAGGTGCCATTGAAAGTTCTGGCAGGGGTTCTGGAAGTGTCCTAATGGGTTTTAAGCCTTCCCCAGTTTATCCAAAACAAAAAGTTTTGTCTTTATATATACACTATAATGTGTTATTCAAAAATAGAAAAATGAGGAAAAAAAATACATTACCACCAAACTGCAGGGCTCTAGCATCCAGATTCTCATTTACACCAACATAAATATGTAACGTTGAACAGCAACTGCCTCCTCTGCCACAAAACATTAATTAAAAGTATGCCATTGATTGTCAAGCAGATACATGGCACAGCCAGCTGAGCTTTCGCCTGGGTGTTCTCTTCTGTACTAAAATGCACAGGAAAAAAAAATTAATTTCATATTTATTCTAATTAAATATTCAATTAAACAAAGATAAAATTATGGAAGAAATTTTGTTCTTGCCTAATGGTCTGTGTCCCTTTCATTGCGTTTTAGCAGATACCATTAAATCTGGAGGAAATGCTGCAGGATGTTGTTGTGTTTGATACTTCTTCGATTGCATTTTATACTTTGTGAGGTTAGTGGATTGATTGGTGACCTAAAACTATTATGGGCCCTTGAAGATACTTAGATCACGATCCCACATTATATATGTAACATGTACCTGATCAGCTGCTTAAACAAGAGAGTAATCCTTAATTTACTTATAAAAATGTAAGAAGAAGGTTGAAATGGCACTGGAACTGCAATCAAGGTTTTTCGATTTTCTAACAGGTATACAATATGGACACCAATTAATAATGGTATATTAAAATAAGCTGCTAATTGGTCATTTGCAGCATTCTGGAAAACACTCTCTGTAATGCCGAAATCAGCTACTTAACCGTCTAAGGTCCGCCCTATAGCAGTTTCACTGCTACATGATCACCTCTGTGCTGGATCACACGCACACATATATATATATATGATCTGGCGCTTCCGGCGGGTAGGGGGCACGCACGTGCGTCTCCAGCAGCTCGCTCCTGCTGTGATGACACACAGCGGGAGCCCAGCGGCGGGTTCTGCAGACCTGATGCCCATTGGCATCCGACGATCATCGAGCAGAGAGGCAGAACGGCAATCTGCCTATGTAAACAAAGCAGAGAGAAGGCATGGATCCTTTGTCTCTGCAAAGCACGGACAAGGATCCATGTCTTCCTTTAGTAAAAGCACCTCCCACAGTTTAGTAAAACACTGGTTAGGCACACAGTTAACTCTTTGATCGCCCCAATGTTAACCCCTTCCCAGCCAGTGTCATTAGTACAGTGAGTGCATATATTTTAGCACTGATCACTGTATTAGTGTAACCGGTCCCCAAAAAGTGTCAAAAGTGTCAGTTAGTTTCAGAATGTTCACTGCAATATTGCAGCCCCGCTATAAAATGCTGTTCGCTGCCATTACTAGTAATAAATCATTTGAAATATTCCATAGTTTGCAGACGCTATAACTTTTGTGCTAACCAATCAATATACGCTTATTGGTATTTTTTTTTTACCAAAAATATGTAGCAGAATTTATTGGCCTAAATTTATGAAAAAATTAGATTTTTTTCCAGTTTTTTTTGTTTAATAGATTTTATAGCAGAAAGTAAAAAATATTGTTTTTTTTTTTTTTTCAAAATTGTGCAAAAAATAAAAACCGCAGAGGTGATCAGATACCACCAAAAGAAAGCTCTATTTGTGGGAAAAAAAGGACAATTTTTTTTATTTAAAAATTGGCCTGGTCATAAAAAGGGTAAATCATCTGGAGCTCAAGTGATTCATAAATAATTTCTAGCCTTTAGGCAATCATGTGCAACAATGTAAGCAATAGTCTGCCTGTCACTTGAATTACTGGACTATGCCAATCCACTGTTTGCTGGCACTTGGTTAGAGTACCACCACCCCCAGCTTGATCCACCACTGACCACTGTGGACCTGTAGCTTGTGAAAATGATATTACTCAAAAGCAATTTTCATATACTGTATATTGGGAAGAATCTTCAAATAGGTAATGACTTTAGCACAAACCATTATACAAGGGCTGTACCAAAAGTAAAGTAAACATGTGCATAACTTTTTTATTAACTTACTTAACTTGCATAAGTCATTCAAATGTCACATGTTTGTAGAGTAACTCTTCCTCCACAGTAACCATTCTTCTTCCTATTTTTCATTGCAGGTAAATGATGGATTCCAAACAGAAGCAATGTGCCCTCTGAACCCACCTCCATCCCAGCATCATTGAGAGCCCAACACATTAAAGAGTTCCTTGAACAGTATACCCCAGAGAAAATACCCCTAGATGAAGCGGCTGCTCTTGACACACCAATCTCCTCCACGGAATGGATACAGGCAGTAAGACAGCTTAAACCTGGAAAGAGCCCTGGCCCAGATGGTCTTCCAGCGGTATATTATAAGACTTTCGCGGATATACTACAAACCCCATTCCTCAAAACCTTTAACTCTATCTCCCCCACAAACCCCCTGACGGGGGGAATGCTAGAAGCTCATATAATAGTCATTCCCAAAGAAGGTAGAGACCCCTCTCACACAAGCAACTACAGACCAATCTCATTGTTGAATGTAGACATAAAGATATTCTCCAAAATACTTGCCAACAGACTGTTAACCCTTCTTCCCTCCATCATCTCTCCAGACCAAGTAGGTTTTATCCCTGGTCGCGAAGCCAGGGATAACATAAACAAAGCAATCAATCTGCACTACCTGACAACCCAAACTAAGCAAAACGGTTTCTTCCTATCATTAAACGCGGAGAAGGCGTTTGACAGAGTATCCTGGGATTACATGACAGCAGTTCTACAAGCGATGGGACTTGGACCCCGTATAATCGGACTCATTCTGTCGTTATATAGCAGTCCCTCTGCGAAAGTGAGGGTCAATGGTACTCTGTCAAACGCCTTCCCAATCCGCAACGGAACGAGACAGGGATGCCCCCTGTCACCTATCCTTTTCGTACTTACACTCGAACCCTTCCTCCGCAAACTTAAATGCAACCCAGACATTAAGGGAATTAAATCTCTAGAGAAGGAATACAAATATGCTGCATACGCAGATGACATCCTAATGTTCCTCACACAACCGATAACTACTTTGCCAGTATTATTAGCTGAATTCAAACATTTCCAGACCCTCTCTAATTTGAAGATTAACCTTACTAAATCTTTTGCTCTCAACATTTCATTAACCCACAGTCAGGTAAATCAGTGTAAGGACAATTTTCCATTCCAATGGAAACAAGATTCAATAACATACCTAGGCATCCAGATTCCATCTAAACTATCAGACCTATATACCAAAAATTTCCTCCCCATCTTAAACAGACTAAAATCTGACCTTAAAACGTGGAACAAACTGACATTTTCTTGGTTTGGCAGAGCAGCCATACTGAAGATGAATGTCCTTCCAAGAATTCTATACCTCCTTCAGACAATACCGATACAGATCCCTCCCTCCTTCTTTAAAACCTACAGGCAGATATGCTCCAATTTCCTGTGGGGAAAACATAGGCACAGGATCAGTCATGACCTGCTTACCCGGCCGAAAAACTTAGGAGGCATTGGCCTTCCGAATATCTCTCACTACCACACTGCCACCCACCTATCTAGGATAGTGGACTGGAATGAAAGAAAGAAAAAGTGTAACGCTATAATGTGCCAATCAACATCAATGTGAAATGTATTATGTAACACACCTGTGTATATATCAAATACTAGGTCCTATTAGACCTCGCAGAAAGAAAACAGTAGATAAGTTAAAAAAATCAAGTGATCTAAAAAACCATTACTGGCAACATGCTGTATGGAACAATGTGAATTCTGTGTACACAGTGAAAATAATCCCAGACCCTCAGATCAAACACAAACATATAAGGTAGAAATTGGGGTGGGGATGTGCCAATCAACATCAATGTGAAATGTATTATGTAACACACCTATGTATATATCAAATACTAGGTCCTGCTAGACCTTGCAGAAAGAACAATAGATAAGTTAAAAAATCAAGTGATCTAAAAAACCATTACTAGCAACATGCTGTATGGAACAATGTGAATTCTGTGTACACAGTGAAAATAATCCCAGACCCTCAGATCAAACACAAACATATAAGGTAGAAATTGGGGTGGGGATAAATGGCAAGTCCCTGGTGTATTGGATAGTTCATTTAACAGAGGAATCGTGGAGCATAGATGTAAATCTCACAGTAGCATCTATTCCTATCCCTGATGGACTCTTCCAGTACTCGACCAGGCAGAAAGTAATGTAAAATGCCCTTACCGGACGTGGTGGACTCACAAGCCGTTGGCGGTGAGTCGTACGAGCTTGCACTGTTAAGTACGGTAAGGTTATAGCTGTCCTTGGTCCATGGCAAGAGGGACCTGGAAGGGTCCCCGATCCTGAGCGGTACCACGGATTCGTCCTCCTCCAGCGATCGTTTGGGTCTCATACAATTGAGACAGAGGAAGAAGGAGAAAAAAGGCTCCACATAGTGTAAATTCCGGATAACCAGGAAATTTTATTGTATTATAAAAAAGTTCCAATAAAAATTCGGGTAAAAACAAAGTTCATATAAGCAAAAAAAAGATATGTTTAGCGCAGTAGACAGATGGTTGAGGTAGCGTCATACACCCGACACGTTTCGTCTGCAAAGACATCAACTGGGGTAAAGCTAACCTCTCATCTGCTGCGCTATTTATTTAGAAATGCTCAAATTTACATCGGGGACACCTGTGCGGCGTGACTTCTGGGATTTGTATCATGTGAGGGTTTTCCTGGTCAGCTGACTGTCTTTCTAGCCTATCCAGGAGTTGGAAATCGCTAAAAACCAAGCCTCAGCTTGGTCCTCTTACTCCACCAATTATGACTGAGCAATGAGGACATGTGATGACTACGTCAGAGCGTCCCAGCATAGTGACGCGGATCGTAAGTCGCTCTTCCCTGTTAGCTGGCTGTTTCCTGGTTTGTGCGTCATCACGTTTTAACGCGATGACGTCACGGGACAGTCATACCCTCTCATTTTCAAGGGAATACGTACAGTCGGAAACACATCCTATCGCGCAAGCGCAACAGCGCGAACCCGAGGATCCATCCCCCCTCAGTACATCCAGACGTGATGATGCAAACAGGCACCTATTAAGAACACGTATAAAAAGAAGCAAAAAATACTCTTGCGCACAGGTGTATTGGCTAAAAAGTCCCAAGGGTTCAAGAAGGACTATGGATTTCGGCCTTGCTGCTCTCAAGGATGGGATTGTCCTAGTGTTAAATGAAAAGAAGAAAAAGAACGCACCAGCCTAGTGCATTATCCTTGACAGATTTATTAATTAAAAACAAGATAAAAAACTACTCACAAAGGTCGAAGAAAAAATCGCATAGTATATGGCACAGAGGCAATTATTCCAGTGGTAGCAGTTTTCCAGGTCCCAGGAAGGAGGCATATGGACTACTGCTGGCTAACGCGTATCGAAGGTTACCCTTCTTCATCAGAGCCTCTTATGAAGAAGGGTAACCTTCGAAACGCGTTAGCCAGCAGTAGTCCGTATGCCTCCTTCCTGGGACCTGGAAAACTGCTACCACTGGAATAATTGCCTCTGTGCCATATACTATGCGATTTTTTCTTCGACCTTTGTGAGTAGTTTTTTATCTTGTTTTTAATTAATAAATCTGTCAAGGATAATGCACTAGGCTGGTGCGCTCTTTTTCTTCTTTTCACCTATTAAGAACACCTCTTTTACCACGTGGCCACTCATAATGCTCTTTGTGTTTATCAAGACTACCTGGTCAAAGCCTGATAGGCTATCAGCACACAGAGAGAGTGCAATCATTGGGACACAGAAGTGGTGTAGGTGTGCGGACTGTCAAATCATCGAGGGAGACTTTTTCCCTTGGATATGGAGCTGTAATAGTCACGACACACATGTTCCCCTATGTTTACAAATATTGCTTCTAGACATTATCAAAATAGTAATTGCAAAAATCTAAAAATAGAAGAATTACGTAAACAATAAATATGAAGATAAAATTAGACACATAGAATAGAAGTCCATTCCGTGCTTCACTGAACGAACCATCTAGCCCAGACGTATGTCCAGGAGGAGGGACATAAATTCATCCTATCTGGCAACCCAAAAATTGGTCTCAGGTATACTCTAAATTGATAGCAAAAAAGCTTCAAAATAAAATAGAATAAAATAAATAAAAATCCGTTAATGAGAAATCGTAAATAGAAAATCATTCCTATTAGAAACATTGTGGGAACGGTATAATAGGAATAGTAATGTCTATTATAAAGTAACCGTACTTGGTGGAAAACGCCTATGGATGGCATCCTATGGGGGCTTAACATAAAGGGGTAAACAGAGGGGCATGACTAGGACCTTATGACTGGTTAATAAACGTATTAATGTCCCACTCAATGTTTAAACCATGGGGTACGTAGCATTTAATTTGATGTATCCACCACGTTTCGAGTCTAGAGACTCCCCTTACGTTTGATTCCCCTCTCCAATGTGGTATAAATCTGTCTATGACCTGAAAAGTAGTCCCTGCTGGATTGCGGTCATGATGTAATGCATAGTGTTTGGAAACACTGTGATTGGTTTTGCCTTTTGTAATTGCTGTAATGTGTTCTTTTACCCTTGTGGTGAAATTACGTATTGTCCGACCAATATATTGCTTTTTACACGGACAAGTGATAAGGTATACAATGTGTTGGGTTTTACATGTAGCAAATTGCTTCATCTTATAATCTTTACCAGTAACGGTAGAATTAAATGTTTCCATTTTGCGTGCTTGACAGACATTCCATTTACAAACTGTGCATCTCCGACAAGGATAGAATCCTTTCAAGTTATGAAAAAATGATATCTTCTCTGGGGGGTCGATCACATTTGGTGCGATCTGTCCTTTAATTGATGGGGCACCCCTAAAAATAGTGGCTGCCTGTTCGGGTAACACAGGGCCCAGAATAGTGTCACTTTTTAGTATTCTCCAATGTTTTTTAATGATGTCCTTAACTTATTTATATTGAATGGAAAAACTTGTTAGAAAGGACCACTTATGTTTGAGATCTGCAATTTTCTTCGGTCTTTCCGATTGTGCCACCAACAAAGAGGCACGATCTATTAGGGCCACTTGTCGAATCTCTTTGGTAATAAGAGAGTTATCATATCCTTTTTCACAGAAGCGTGATTTTAGAGTCTCCGCCTGCTGGAAGTAATCGGAAAGGTGGGAGCAATTTCTCCTTCTTCTCATCAACTGGCTTCTCGGGACTTAATTTAGTGGACTGGAATATCCATACCCATAAGAAAGATTGGGTCTCCCTAGAGGCTTCTTTCACGAACTTATCCCTAAATTCACTCCCGTGGGTCTCCCCAAAACAAATTCCACCAGACATTCAAACACATCCGACGATAGGCCCCACCTTACGATGCTTTCACCATTCATGCAAGAGGATCTCTATCTCCTCTAACCCCGGCCCACTGACCCCAATAAAGTTGAACCCTGATTTCCCTCCAGGCATGCACCACCAATTTCTCTCTGACAACTTACCACAAGGACAAATTAGAGCCCATCAATTCTACACACAGGGCAAACTACTCACTGCAATGCAAATCGCAACCTGCTTCAAAAAAACGCCTATCCCTCCATGGTCATACATAATGATAGCCCATTACCTAAAAACCTTAGATAAAATGGTTCAATGTTCTAGACAGCTTACACCTTATGAAATATTATGTACCGAAACAACACCACAAGCACATCTTATCTCCCGCATACACAACCTCCTCTTCACTAACATTAAAGCGAATGACAGTCAGTACTGTAGGAAATGGGAAGCTGACTTATCCATCCAACTTTCTGAAGAAAGCTGGGAGCAAATCTTTTTAAACATCCACAGGGGCTCCACTAATGTCAATACTCAGGAGAATGGGTTCAAAATTCAAGTGAGATGGTACCACACCCCAATACTGTTACACAATTTTAAAGCCGACATCCCCGAAACATGCTGGAGATGCCATCAGGACAGAGGTACCCTCCTTCATGTTTGGTGGACGTGTACCCCATTACAAGCCTTTTGGTCAGAAGTCCACTGTATAGTCACGCAAATTACCACTTACAATCCGGAGTTCACCCCAGCCCAATTTCTCCTACACCTCTCCCCCTTACCACACAAAACGTATCATAAATCACTAATGATGCACTTAATTAACGCAGCAAAACAATGCATCCCTGTACACTGGAACTCAACAAAGGTACCCACTCTTAAAGAATGGTTCGTCAGAATACAAAAAGTAGCAGAAATGGAAAAATGAATCCACACCGCAAGAGACTCGCCGACGAAATTCAGCCGTAAGTGGGCCTGCTGGACACACTACCAGACTTTACCTGAATACCAAGACATACTAAATTCTCACACATGAAGGTTAAGATAACCTACATATAACCTAAAAATATGGACCAATAATACTGCAGTCAAAATACCAAGGATGGGTACCATCCGCAGAGGGAAGTCAGAGACTTACCCTCCTACCACCCCCTCCTCCCTCCCCAATCTTTCCCCTACCCACCTCCCACCTCCTATTATCCTATTCTACAACAGCCATCTAAATACCCACATAAACACATAGTCTATCCACTTCACATACCAATTAACCACCCAACCTACGAAATGCATTCCAGTCATTTACGAAGCTGCCCCGTAAGCTTATTAAGCAACCCCATAGACAGTGAGTGATAAACCATAACATACTTCCGATAAAATTCTTATTTAAAGCGTACACATGGGCTCTCACACGGAATACAGAATATACTTCAGTAGAATAATAGATATCAGGTAATTAGGACTCAATTGAGGATATATGTTGAGCTGATGCCCCTCTCATAACCAGTTAAGTATGGAAGTGATTATCAATACTAGCTGGGACTTCTGTTCTGTTTTGGAATATATTCTATAATTTGAAAAATGTTATAATTTACAAACATTGATAAATGTAAAATGTTTGCTGTAAAGACTTTATAACCCTCAATAAAGTACTTTGAAACAAGAAAAAAAAAAAAAAAAGAAGCAATGTGCCGTCACTGAGTTCTTGACAAAGAAGGGGTGCAGGCTGTCCAACTTCCACAGAAGGCTACAGAATGTTTACGGAGATGACACCAGGGCTTTTTTTTCTCAAACAATAGGTGCTGGAACTCAACCACGACCCCCCCCCAAAACACCTCCACCCACAGACACCCTTCAAATCACATCAACTAATGGGTGTGGTCAGTCAAATTTCAAAACAGTAGGAGGGTCTTAAAGGGGCATTAAATACCAGGATTGCATTACATACAGAGTGCAGAGTTCAGGGGGGTTACACACGGAGTGCAGAGCTGTCACTTGTAAACACAGAAACCAGACTTTTTTGTTTACAAGTGATTGTGGAGAGCAGCCCCCCCCCCCAAGGGTCTGAGCCAGAGGTGGTGGAACTGAGTTCCACCAAGTTCCCCCTGAAAAAAAGCCCTGGATGACACCATTGACAAGAGTCACCAATGGAAATCCCATTGCTCTTGTAAATTGTGTCAACCCCATAAACATTCTAATGCCCCGTACACACGGTCGGATTTTCCGATGGACAATGTCCGATCGGAGCGTGTTGTCGGAAATTCCGACCATGTGTGGGCGCCATCGGACATTTTCCATCGGATTTTCCGACACACAAAGTTGGAGAGCAGGAGATAAAATTTTCCGACAACAAAATCCGATTGCGTCAATTCCGACCGTGTGTGGCCTGTTCCGACGCACAAAGTGCCACGCATGCTCAGAAGAAATTCCGACACGGGACAGTTCGTTCTGGTAAACTTAGCGTTCGCAATGGATACAGCACTTTCGTCATGCTGCAATGTTCAAAATGGTTTAATACAGCGCACTCTCTTCTTCTTTATAATGTGACAAGAATTAAGTAGTTTTGCTGCTCATATTCACACACACTTCTCACAAAGTTTTATTTGTGTTTTTTTAGTGGGATTCCCTGAATATATTGTTATTAGACGTCACATCTGACAGTTTTATATTTTTTTTATTTTTTGGATTTTCAGCCTTTTTTTTTCTTTAATGTTTGGATTTTTGCCAAGGCTGATCTTTGTTCAATGTTATTTTTACTCCAGAATATTTTTGTGTGTGTTTTGTGTGTCAAGTTACCCCAACACCATTGATATCTTTTATTATTTAATCTCCAGGAGATTGTTTGGTGTTGGTGTCCCTTGTTCATTTCACATTGTATATTTGAAATGTACCTGAATCCTCACAAACCAACTGTCCTTTTTGAAGTAAAACACATAGGAGAGTATAATTCAAAACAAAAATCAGAACCAAACAAAGAGGAAGGCAACACTGGATCAACATGAGAAATTAGCGAAGCCTGGGACCCCCAGGGCAGACATCAATTCTTCAACATCAAAATTGGTGGCCTGAGGAGTCCATATGTAAGGGAGGGCAGTCTGGTCCAGAATTCGCAGAGATCCGGATAGCAGCAGATGACATCTGTGTCCCCAGGCTGTGGTACCACAAGAGGCTGCATTTTTTGGCCGACCAGACTGAACCCAGGGCAATCACTGTCTGGTCTTCCTTCCACGCTTCCTTCCGGGCTGTGGCTGTGCAGTTGGAGATGTGGCAGGAGGAGGAGTAGGACCTGGAGGAGGAGGAGGACTGGGTGGACCTGGAGGAGGACTGGGTGGACCTGGAGGAGGACTGGGAGGACCTGGAGGAGAGGGAGGAGGAGGACCTGCAGGAGGAGGAGGAGGACCATCCCCAAGATGTGTGTGAGGTGTAATTTGGCCCCTCATACCTTTCTCCAGAGCCTCCGATATGAGGGCCTCACACAAGACTTTTTGGCCCTCCTCCATCCTCTGCATTTTATAGGCTATGAAGGCAGCAATGTTCTCCTCCATGGTGTGGGGTGCTCCCAGGACCTCTGTAGCCCTCCAAAAGAATGCTATAGCAGCCTCCTCTAGGGTACTCCTCCTACTGCCAATTTCTCTTTTCAGGGGGGGTGGAGGGACCTTGATATCAGCCAGCCGGCTCAGCCTGGCCACCTCCTGGCTGAAACTTCCCTGTGTATGAAAAAGGGACATGGTTGTAATGTTTTGCATCATCAATCACAATCCTAAATTAGTACTCCCAACTAACATCTAGTTAACATCATTGATTGGACAAGCAGAAATATTTAGAGGAATGCTATACCTGGCTCAATCTGGGATCCTCCACATGTGGCCTGGAAGGCCCAGGTTGGGCATCAGAAGCCTCAGCCGGGGGGGAAGGAAGCGTGGAAGGAAGACTTGAGAGGGATGGCCTGGGTTCAGTCTGGCCTGCCAGAAAGTGCAGCCTGTGGTAGTACAACATCCTGGGGACATAGATGTCATCTGCTGCTCCGGATCTCTGCGAATCCTGGACTTTCTTGCGCTCCCTCAGATATGTGCTCCTCAGGCCACCAATGAAAATCTTTAAATAAGTGATGTCTGCCGTGGGGATCACCTGCTTCACAATTTCACACAATTGCTCCAGTGCTGCCTTCCTCTTTGCTTGGTTCTTGAAATGGGGGTGGGTAATCTCCCACAGACAGGGCAGCTCCCTTAGCATCTCTACGAATACTGACATGAAGTCATTGTCTTTCATTAAGATATCCATGTTCACTGCAAGACACAACACAAGACAAAGCCTAATGTCAGACAAAACTCTCCTAATCTTGTTACAATATAGGCCTAAATCTAGAAGCAGTATAGGCACAAGTTTGTCTCTTACCTTCGTTCTTACGATCGGCGCGTCCAATGCTCCTTCCTCCGCTCACAGATCGTACGTAATACGCACGCTTGTTACGCTTTATACACACTGCGCATGCGTGTAACTCCGCCCGCCCCTGACGTTCTTTCTAGTCTATTCCCCGCCCCTTTTCGTTCGGCGCAGTGGGTGAATAGCACATGGCGAAGTTACAGCAGGTGCGTGCTAATTCTAGCAACGAGGAGGAGGAGGAGGAAAGCCCGGATCCAGGTACGTCCCGATCCAGAAGGAGACGTTTTAAGGCCACAAATATGTCGTTTGGGGAGATGTTGGAGATGGTCGACATCATGAAGAAGTCCGACTATGACGGAAAATATGGGCCTTACCCCAACCCGAACATCCGAAAGGCCAAGATCATGGCGAAAGTGGTCAGGAGTCTTGAGAGGAATTTCGGGGTCCGAAGATCGAAAGATCAGCTCAGGAAGCGGTGGTCGGACCTGAAGTTGAGAGAGCCAGAGCAGTACCGAAAGATCCGGAGAGTGCTGCAAAAAAGTAAGTAGTTGTGCCGTGTTCCTATTCTTTCTGTCTTTATTCCGTTCGTTCTGCTCCATATGCTTTTATTAATTGTAACGTTTAAAAGGGCAACTTTAATGTTCATGGGCCCATTATTCGTTCGTATCAAACATTTTTCTTTCGGCCTCTAGAACACCATTGTTTAGGCCATATGCATTTTCACACATTTTTTGGGACCTACTTGGATGCCAAATATTTGTTTGTGTAGATGGGTTTGTTACTAGAATGAAATGCCAACTAGATTGTGTGTAAGGAGAGGACACTGAGCAGCTGTTTTCACATCTGGACACTGGAGCACTAGTGTGGGACACAAGAACACCATTTTTATTAGGGGGGGCACACAGGTGCTCTAGTGTATACTATAGGGGGGGCTACATCTGTGAAGCTTGTACCAAACAGGTAAAGTATTGCAGCTTGACAAAGGACACTAAAAAATATACATCTTGGAACTCGGCTAAAATAGACAATTGTACCCCACTTCCAAGCAATGTTTCCTATTTCTAGTTCTGCCATCAAATATCTGTGTGCTAATTATACCATTTTTGTTTTACATAGGGGAGAAAAGACTCGGAGGACACCCCTCATCCCAGGAGAACACAGACCCCCCCACCTCTGGAAGAAGGGGAAAAACCGCAAACACAAGAAGCTGAGCAGGAGGAAGAAGAAGACGTGGTGGAGATTGGCACCACAACAGGTGAGTGTCTGCGACCACAGGCTCAGGTAAAAGAGATGGATGGTGGCAGATTTTTGAGACCTTTTTTTTGTTCTTTATCTCTTTTTAGGTGATCGTGATGTGAGGGATAGAGAACGTTTCACATCTGAAAGTGCCCAGATACTGATCGGGGAGATCATGGGGTGTAATGCCGAACTGCAAAACATCAAGCAAGAAATCAATGATGTTATTAAAAAAAATAATAACATCATTGATGTTTTGGGGCGAATTTAAACCCCACAAAATCACCTGTTTTATTATTGTGGTCCAATCTTCCAAAAATTTTTTCAATGTTTAGAAAAGCCAAATTTGGAGGATGCACACAGTGTGCCAACATGTGCTGTCTGCCATCACGGGAGATCAATGGACGCGTTTTGGGGGTGCAACCCCTTCCTCAATTATAAAGTCGCATTGAGGAAGGGCTTGCTCCCCCAAAACACGTCCCTTGATCCCCCCTGATGGCAGATAGCACATGTTGACATTCGTAAATTGGTGTGCATCTTCCAAATTTGGCTTTTCCAGGGGTGATTTCCCCCATCTGAATGCTATATCATACCCAGTTCCTAAATACTGATGTCTGATATAGCCTTCAGGTTTTACCTAATGTGAACTTTGTAAGTTCAAGTTTTTTGGCTTTCTTGTTGGTTTTACACAGGCCTGTTTTATCTGAAATTGATATTTCGATTTTTGATAATGCTACTGCAAAAATTGTTATACAACAAACATGTTGGTTTGTTTTAAAAACCTTTCGTAAGTGCACATGTGATTGTGCAGGTATAAAAAAGTGCCTTACTCAAGAATGTGTGGATTATTGTCTCAACACTACAACACTTTTGGGGTGATGTAATAGCTGTTTTATGCAAAAATGGGGGTTATTTCCTAAGGGCAAATACACTTTGCACTACAAGTGCAGGTTCAGTGCAGTTGCAAGTGCACTTGTAGTGAAATGTGTTTTTGCATTTAGGAAGTACCAGCCAACACTGTTTTTTATAAGGTTACCCAATCACGACATTTTCTGCACTCAACACATTTCTGTCAGGGTCAGCTAAAACAAACACAAGCAGTAAATGTCCACAAAGAATTTCTTTTGGTTGTTTTTTATTAGAAAAAAGTTTCACAGATTGTCTGGCATATTGATAGCCCCCCTACCCGCAAAGAACTCCAGGTAGCGTAACCGGACATCACGGGCACTCAGGGAGGGCAAGCCAGGACGGCCACTTTCAAGCGCCGTCAGTGTTGATGGATTTGGGATTCCGGCCTCAGGCCCAACTGAGCCAGCATAGTTGGCTGAATGTTTTCTTAAAAAATTATGGAGAACACAGCAGGCAAGTATTATATGGTTCAGTTTATACTCCGCCATATGGATGGGTGTCAGAAATAATCGGAACCGGCTGGCCAGGATTCCAAATGTGTTCTCCACCACTCTTCGGTAATTAAAAACCCTCTGTTCCGGGGTGAGGGTCCTCATCGGGAATGGCTGCATCAGGTGGTCCCCCAGCGCAAATGCTTCATCAGCAACGAACACAAATGGGAGACCTTCAACATTGTCCTCTGGAGGTGGCAAGTCCAAGCTGCCATTCTGGAGATGCCTGTAGAACTCCGTCTGGGCGATCACTCCACCATCGGACATCCGGCCATTCTTCCCCACGTCCACATACAAGAACTTGTAATTAGCCAACACCACCGCCAACATCACTATACTATTAAACCCCTTGTAATTATAATAGTACGATCCCGAGTTGGGTGGTGGGACGATGTGGACGTGTTTCCCATCAATTGCCCCTCCGCAGTTAGGAAAGTCCCACCACTGGGCAAAGTGGGAGGCCACAGTCTGCCATTCCTGTGGCGTTGAAGGAAACTGTTGAGGAAAAAACAATAAACATTACTGTTTTTTCAAAGAAACATGGCAAGCAGATTAGACACAAACATTATGGGGCAACCTCCAGATAGCATTTATTAAGGGGAATTTAACAACAACAAAGTATAAGGTACACCTATCATATTCCCCCTCCCCCCCTCATGGGCCATTTCTAACATTATGGGGGGGGAACTCTTGGACAGGTAACCCTCTTCACTTCATTTAGAGATGAATGCCTAAATAATGGGTATTACTTGGAACAGACCCTCCTTAGTTACACTATTGGCAGACCACTGGACAGGTAAGAAGTGTCATAATACAAAGATATAAATACACACTGTACACATTTGAGCACATTTGAACATTCTGCTATTACCTATCAAGATAATAATAGGATACAAAAACTTTAAACAGTACCATTGGAAAGTATACAGGCAGGCCCTTGCACTACATGCTTTGGGGAATTCATCCATACATCTGACCAGTAAAGAGATGGGTATAGTGTGTATGGGTTTGGCAAAGTCAGCAGATAGATGATTGAGGATAGAGAATTGGGATCAGCTGACTTAGCAGTTGGGGGAGGGAGGGTTACAAAAAATTTGGGGACACCACAAAAAAAAGCCTCTGGCACTCTGCCTGAATTTAAATCAAAAATAACATTTCAAAACATTTTAGGGGGTGTTTGGGGTAAAGCACTACTATAGAGCTGATAAAATACATTGTTAAGTGACTACATGAGGTGAATATAGGGCAGGAGACACCATGCTGGAGAGGTTATTGAAGGGCAAATATGTATGAAGGACCTAAAATAATAATTACATAACAATCCAGCATGCATGAGGACAAAGGGGACATTCACAGCATATTACAATCATGGTAATTAGGGAATGAGGAAAGAAATACAAGATATTATCAAACATTAAATACAATAAAATGTGAGATAAAAGGATAAAAATCTTACCTTCATATACTCCTTCTGCAGGACCTGTATGATGGCAGAACAGGTCTCTGGGATAATGATACCCAGAGCCTGGGGGGAGATGCCTGTCGAGAACTTCAAGTCCTGCAGACTTCTCCCTGTGGCCAAATACCGCAAGGTAGCGACCAACCTCTGCTCCGGAGTGATGGCTTGCCTCATGCAGGTATCCTGCCTGCTAATATAAGGGGTCAGCGAAGCCAACAGACGGTGAAACACGGGGTCCGTCATCCTGAGAAAGTTCCTGAAATCATCAGGATTATTCTCACGGATCTCGCGGAGCAAAGGCATATGACAGAACTGGTCACGCGGAAGCAACCAATTCTTGGTCCATGAACTCCTCCCCACCCTGTTCATGGACTGGACTTGTGTCAAGGTCAGGACCCCAACACCAAGCCCCCGCACAGCACAAACTCTACGAGGAGTACGCATATGAAACATGGCTAGAAAACGGTCGGCTGCTCAGAAGGAAGTAACAGAACGCACTGAAGAACAGCAAGGCCTGTGAAGAGCGACCTGAAAAACAGCAACGAGCAGGCAAGATCACACAGAAAACTCTGATACGAACTGACTGCACGCACTGAAGAGCAGATACAAACCACAAGCACAAACTGAACGGCAGAAAACGATCTGAAAGCCACAAGTCTGAAAAAGCACGAATCGTCTCTCACCAAACTTTTACTAACACGAGATTAGCAAAAGGAGCCCAAAGGGTGCCGCGCTTGGTTCTGAACCGGCCTTTTCTAGTCTCGTCGTACGTGGTGTACGTGACCGCGTGGTTGTCGATCGGAAATTCCGACAACTTTGTGCGACCGTGTGTAGGCAAAACAAGTTTGAGCCAACATCCGTCGGAAAAAATCCTAGGATTTTGTTGTCGGAATGTCCGAACAAAGTCCGACCGTGTGTACACCCTATTAGTCTTTTGTGGATGTCAGAGAGCCTGCATGCCTCCTTCATCAAGAGGAGGCATGAAAGCATGTGGCTTATAGTTGGATTTGATTATTTATCTGTAATGAAGAAGGGTTACTATAGAGGAAGAGTTATGCCGCGTACACACGATTGGATTTTCCGACAACAAATGTTGGATGTGAGCTTGTTGGCGGAAAGTTCAACCGTGTGTATGCTCCATCGAACATTTGTTGTCGGACTTTCCGCCACCAAATGTTGGCTAGCAGGTTCTCAAATTTTCCGCCAACAAATGTTTGTTGTTGGACTTTCTGATCTTGTTTACACAAGACCGTCGGAAAAAAAGTCCATGCATGCTCAGAATCAAGTACGAGCTGGAAGCGCTCGGTCTTGTAAAACTAGCATTCGTAATGGAGATATCAAGTACGTCTTGTATGTCACTATGTTCGTAATTGTTGCCCAAAATTTGTGTGACCGTGTGTATGCAAGCCAAGTTGGAGCCAACATCCTTCAAACAAAAATCCACGGCTTTGTTGTCGTAAAGTCTGATCGTGTGCACGGGGCATAACTCTACCAACATGTGGAGATTGAACAACCTATGTAAGATAATAAAAAAGTTATGCTCACTTTTGCATTATCTTTGGAACATTACTCATAGATTGTCTTTGATACCTTTTGGTTACAGGTAGAAATTGTTACAAAAGGTTTGGTAGTAGCAATAGCATCGCTGGTGAGGCAGGCATTGGGAACCTAACTTGGATTTAGATAAAATGGCAAAAAATAAATAAAAAGGGGCAGATGTGATGGGTTACTTGGTC
Source organism: Aquarana catesbeiana (assembly GCF_042186555.1). Taxonomy (NCBI): domain Eukaryota; kingdom Metazoa; phylum Chordata; class Amphibia; order Anura; family Ranidae; genus Aquarana; species Aquarana catesbeiana. Next base: position 28,228,374 of record NC_133326.1, read on the forward strand.
TTTTTCTGCCTCCAATCTTCTATTTTTCTATGGGGTTGATTTACTAAAGTCAACTAGGCTGTTCACGTTGCAAGGACATTCGCCCCACTGCTTAGTGAAAAAGGTAAAGCTCTGCTGGTTTCCATCATTAAATCACATGCAAGCAAACCTGTGTTTTTTTCCCCTTGAGTGTGATGGGATATTCTTTGCAAAGTGAATTTTTCACATTAACTAAGCTCTGGGAGTAATTCCCTTGAAAATTATATAGCTTATTTGCCTTTAGTAAATCAACCCCATTGAAACATAGAAGAAGATTGAAGTCAGAAAAAGACCAAGTGATCCAGCGCATCTGCCCTTTTTTTATTTAAGTTCAGATTTAAACTTTCCTCCTGCTAGCATGAGGTCATGTCCCTATGTTCTTGATCTTAGCATTATATTGGAAATACTGCCCTCCTGAACCTTCTTCACACCCTTGATACAGGACAAGCCCACATTCCACTATCTCTAAAGAACTTGCATTAAAGACACATCAGACATCAAATATAAAGTCCACAAACAAAGATATACCTCTAGGTTAATTCCCCCTGTAAACCAACGGTGCTCCAAAGCTCATGAGGGTTGATTTACCAAAACTGGACAATGCAAAATGTGGTGCAGCTCTGGATAGAAACCAATCAGCTTCTAACTTCAGCTTGTTCAATTAAGCTATGACAAAAAAAAAGGAAGCTGATTAGATTCTATGCAAAGCTGCACCAGATTTTGCACACTGCATTTTTAGTAAATCAACCCCAATGTGTCTTCCTGGCACTTAAAACAGCATGAGAGTATAAGATGAAGAGCTGGCAACTCATCCTCCCAATACAAGTACTTTATTGATAAAGGGTACAGTGTGCAAGTTACAGCAGCTTACGCATTTCAGTAAAAAGCTATGAATAAGGTTTTTTACCGAAACGCGTAAAGTGCTGTAACTTGCACACTGTACCCTTTATCAATAAAGTACTTTTATCAGGAGGACAAGTTGCCGGATCTTCATCTTATACTCTCATCAAATATAAAGTGTCTAAATATTATCTGAAAGTATTTATATTGGCTTTACCAAACCAAGCAGATTTGTTTGCTTTTTTTTCATTGTTTATTACATTTTGTTAAGCTTACAAAATGAGATAAGAAATAAACATTTCAAATATAAAGTGTCACATAAACATAGGAATGGTAAGTATCAAAGGCATGGTATAACATTAGTATGTCATGTGTTGATTTCAGTTATGCGAATATATTATACCATACAATAATTTGAAAGAGAGGTATAACATTCAGAAATAACATAAACTAAAAAAAAAGAAAAGTAAAAGAAGAAGAATTAGCACCATGGGGTATAAAATACACAACTGTCACTAGAACTAGTATATGATTTGCATAAAGGATATTTGCCTAATCTATTGAGTAGGTTGCCTCGGGGCAATACTCAGAATCGTTCCATACCTTCCAAATTTTAGAAAATCTTGGCAACGAGCCATCGATTAATGCAGTCAAATGTTCCATCCTGCGTATATCCGCCAAGGTAAACAAAAATTGTGAAAAAGTAGGGGGGAAGTTGACAGCCAACATCTGGGTATAACCTGCTTTGCTGCTAGTAATATAAAAGAAATTGACCTTCCTGCAGCCCTGGAGATACCCAGGGAGGGAGGCCTAGTAAATAATGTATATAGGATTCAAGGGAATGGGGGTATTCAATCATTTTTGCAAAAGATTTTGGATCTGAGCCCAAAATGAACTAATATAAGAACATTCCCAGAAAATATGGTAATGGGTACCTATAGCTTCATTGCAACTCCAGCACTCCCTAGAACAGTGATGGCGAACCTTGGCACCCCAGATGTTTTGGAACTACATTTCCCATAATGCTTATGCACTCTGCAGTGTAGCTGAGCATCATGGGAAATAGTAGTAGTTCCAAAACATCTGGGGTGCCAAGGTTTGCCATCACTGGCCTAGAAGCTTCTGGATTATGAACGTGTAAGATATCTGGGGTCCTATACCAAAAAGAAAGGATCTTGGACATGGTCTCTCTCTGCACAACACATCTTGAAATTTTGGATGTGGACTCCCAAATTCCCCCCCCCCCCAGTCTGCTAAGGAAATAGGTTGTTGTAGAATAGGAGATAATTTCTTCATGTAATTATGACTAGATTCAATTAAGGGGATGGCTTCATGGAGAATTTTATATATGGACGAAATTAATTGGGGTTCATATCAGCCTCTGGCACATAATAATTCAAAATCGGTTGGTTTGTCTAAAGATAGGGAAGGGGATTTAGTAGAGGGTAAATGTTTGAATTGTAAGTAAGAGTAGAAGAGTGTTTTAGGGATCTGGTGCTTCATTTGTAGGTCTGCAAAGGACATTAATTTACGTGTCACTGGGATTACAAGTTGGCGTAACTGGAAGATCCCTGCTTGAGTCCAAGATAACATACGGCCCTAGAATAAACTATTAGGAATGTCTGGGTTGAAGAGCACATTTAAAAGCGGAGGGCATGGAGAAGAGAGAAAGTACTGCTCGGAACATAGCTACCATATTGATAAAATAAATAACATTGGAGCCAGGCATATGCTTCTTAATTGAGGCATGTATTTGCCAGAACCTACAGTGCTTTTTGGGAATATGGTTCCCATACCCATTGGAAGGCTGCCGTGAATGTGGGCTTTATACCTCATCATCGACTTTATGCACACCATCATGGACTATTATTATCTTTTCTTATCCCTTGTTCCAGTTCATCATTTATATGCATAATATTGTCATTTATGTGGATTATTGCTTTTAACCTTTGCGCCAAACACTTGTTACTGTATATGTATTTTCCAGAAGATTGCCATAACATGCCACGGGGATGTACAGGGGAGGTGACCCCCATTTCAATTTCAGACCACCTATTCGGAGCCATCCTGGATGTCCAGGAAGTCATCACTTGTAAATGTAAAGCATAATAATATTTGATTAAGTCTGGAGCTCCCAGGCCACCCCTATTTCTCAGGGATAGGACCACCGATCCTGCAATCTGATGAGAAGCATTGTTCCATATGAAATGAAGACAATTCCTCTGAAGAGCTTTCAATTGCAACATTCGAATTGATACTGGGAGCGTCTCAAATAAATAAAGTCATTTGGGAAGTATTGACATTTTAAGAACATTCTCCAAGAAGAGAGAGCAAGGGAGGGTGGTCCAATGATTCATTAAACGATTGATTTCTGTAAAAAAAGGAGGGAAATTAGCCTGATAAAGGGTGGAGTAAGAAGAGGTGAGATAGACTCTTAAATATTTAAGTGTGTGGGAGCACCAATGGTAATTAAAATATTGTTTAAGAGGGATGAGTTGGTTCGGTGGGATATTAATGGGTAGGGCTTCTGTTTTGGAAGAATTGATTTTAAACCCCAATATAGAGTTAAAGGAGGTTAAAATATTGTGTAGAGATGGAAGGGATGTGTGAGGATGGGTAAGTGTCAACAGAATGTCATCGGCAAACAGGGATAACTTATATTTCAGCTGTCACAGCTGCACCCCACTAATATCAGGATGAGACCTGATGGCCGCAGCAAGGGGTTCCAAACTGAGAAAAAAAAGCAAGGGTGACAGAGGACATCCCTGCCTGGTGCCATTGCTCAAAGGGAACGACTGCGACAAGTGAAAAGACAATTGTACTTGAGAAGTAGGTTTCGAATATAATGCTTGTGAGGCCTGGACAAAAAGGCCCCACAATCCGTATTGGGACAGGACTGCAAACATGAATGGCCAACTTAAGCGATCAAAGGCTTTTTGAGCATCTAAGCTCAACACTAAAGCAGGGCATTTAGTTTTAGTCAGGAGATCTATAAGGTCTATCGTGCGTCTCGTGTTGTCACCTGCATGTCTTGTTGGGACAAAGCCTACCTGATCTTTATGTATTAATGACAGCAGTAATAGTGACAATCTATTAGCTAAGATCTTTGTAAATATTTTTTAATCTGAATTTAACAGTGCAATAGGTTGGTAATTATCGGATACCGATCGATCTTTACCTGGCTTTGGGATAACGGTTATAAATGCATGTAGGTCGTGGGAGTGTGGAAAAGTGCCATCAAGGAAGAAAATAGGTTCAGCATATATGGAGCCAGTATTGGAAGAAAGGTTCTGTAATAGGAGTATGGGATCCCATCAGGACCCGGAGATTTATGTGATGATATTTCTTCAGCAGTAATGGGCATGTTAAGCTGAACGGTGCTCAAAAGATATCTTAGGTAGTTGCAAGGAAGCTAGAAAGGCATCAAACTTCTCTTGTGTAAATTGGGAGTGTGAATCTGAACTTAGACAATTTCAGATCCCTTGTCAAAATTACCAAAAGCCTTAGACATAGTCTGAGGACAGTAGGTAGGGGTACTGTTTTGGCTTAAATGGTCAGGTATAGATTTAAAAATGGACATGGTTTGAGCCTATGGACGAACATCCGTTGTGATTTGTTAGCATATTCATAAAACTTTTGTCTGGACCATAACAGTGATTTAGAAATCCTGTTCATATCTAATGACTTAATACAGTTACGTACAGATACCACAGCGCACAGATGGTCCACCGTGGGGGAATGGAGTAGATGCTTCTCTACCGTGTGTAGTTGAGTAAGGAGCTCAGCCTTCAGCTTGGTAGTCTCACGTTTCAGACAGGAACCAGCAGAGATGCATTCACCCTAAAAAAAGCCTTATGGGCTTCCCACAAGGTGGAGGTCTCTGACAGTGTACCTTTGTTTATTTGGAAACATTATGACAATTTTATTCTAATTGACCCTTAATTTCAGGATTTCGTAGGAGGGATTGGTTAAGGCACAATGACATGTTTTGGGAGTTGGAGCAAATAAGGCAAGATCAAGGATTATAGGTGCATGATCAGACCATTTGATAGGGTTTATCTCTGAAGAGAATATAATTTATGTGGGGGAGAGTAAAACGTATATTGTTTGTGAATAGGATGTTTCACTCTCCATGTGTTAAAAAGGTAATTCAATCAAACCAGTTTGCGAAAAGAAGTGGATAATTTTTGAGGTTGAATTGGTGGGGTAGATTGAAAAAGGGCATACCTATCCTTGGTCAGGGACATGCATATGTTGAAATCTCCTCCTATGATCATGAAGGGCTGTAATTTCTCAAAAACCTTTGTGAGAAATCCAATCTGTCCCGAATTGGGAGCATATATATTTTTCCACACCTGTTTGACAGGTGCATATCATTATTATTTTTGACAGCAAGGCCAATTCTTGCTTTCATCAAGAGTATCTCTATAGGGTTTTGTTGTGAAGGCACCACTGACATCCAAAGAACAATTTTTCCACACCCGTTACAGAAGAAGAAATCCAAAGTCTGTGGTAGAGACACCAGAATTTATCAAAAAAAATCTCTAATCCTGTTCCCCGTGCACTACATTGTGGCCTCATCATACAGACTTGCTCCCCAAGCTGTTGCTTACAAAATAAAGAAAGCTTGCAGGGAAATATCATTTTTTGGGCTTTATAAATGCAATTATTGCTGCAGCAGCTTTTATACACGGTACAGATGTGCCACTTCACAGGTGGACTAAGGGGACCCCCCAGGCACTATATTCAAAGTAATGTTTTATTTTTATACTTTCATTTTAGGCATCAATAAATCACTGCTCATTTAAAAATGACATTTTTTACAAACTTTTTTTTATTGATACATGTCCCCCAGTACCTGGACCCCCATAACCACTGTATGCCCAATTACTTGCATATAAGCTTTCAAAATTGTCACTTGATTTTTCAAGTTTGGGTCCCATAGACTTCAGTGGGGTTCGTTATTTCGTTCCAAACTTTCTTGATGTTTGAAAGTCCTGGTGTGAACTGAACTGGGGGTTGTTCGGCCCATCCCTACTAAGGTGTTATGGAAGCCCAGGTTTCTATGATGACGTCTTTCAACTCATCTGCATTGTTGGGTCTGGTGTCTCTCATCTTCCTCTTGACAATACCCCACAGATTCTCTATGGGGTTTAGGTCAGGTGAGTTTGCTGGCCAGTCAATCACAGTGATACCATGATTATTAAACCAGGTATTGGTACAGTACGTTTGGCAGTGTGGGCAGGTGCCAAGTCCTGCTGGAAAATGAAATCAGTATCTCCATAAAGCTGGTCAGCAGAGGGAAGCAAGAAGTGCTCTAGAATTTCCTGGTAGAGGGCTGTGCTGATTTTAGACTTGATAAAACACAGTGGACCAACACCAGCAGATGGTTCCCCAAATCATCACTGACTGTGGAAACTTCACACTGGACCTCATGCAGCTTGGATTCTGTGCCTCGCCTCTCTTCCTCCAGACTCTGGGACCTTTATTTCCAAATGAAATGCAAAATTTTCCACAGTCCGTGATGATTTGGGGAGCCATGTCATGTGCTGGTGTTGGTCCACTGTGTTTTATCAAGTCCATAGTCGGCTCAGCCCTCTACCAGGAGATTATAGAGCACTTCATGCTTCCCTCTGCTGACCAGCATTATGTAGATGCTGATTTCATTTTCCAATAGGACTTGGCACCTACCCAGACTGCCAAAACTAGCAATACCTGGTTTAATGATCATGGTATCACTGGGCTAAATTGGCCAGCAAACTCGCATGACCCAAATAATCTGTGGGTTATTGTCAAGAGGAAGATGATATACACCAGACCCAACAATGCAGATGAGCTGAAAGCCACTATCAAAGAAACCTGGGCTTCCATAACACCTTAGTAGTGCCGCAGGCTGATCGCCTCCATGCTGAGCTGCATTGATGCAGTAAATTATGCAAAAGGAACCCGGACCAAGTGTTGAGTGCATATTATACTGTACATAGACATCCTTTTTAGTAAGCCAACATTTCTGTATTAAAAATCCTTTTTTTTATGGGTCTTATGTAATATTAAAATTTTCTGAGATACTGAATTTTGGGTTTTCTCTAGCTGTAATCCATAATCATCCAAATTTAAAAAAAGAAATGCTTGAAACATATCACTCTGTGTGTAATGAATCTATATAAAATATATTCATTTCACTTTTTGAATTGAATTACTGAAATAAATTAACTTTTTGATGATATTATCAATTATAAAATAATATATATAAAAATTGCTTTCTCCAAAATAGCTCAACTACACAACTCCTCCGCTGTTTTCTCCGTGAAGAATCTTTTCAAGTGTGCTTGACAATTTCACACTTACATGTTTACACAATGCAACTTTATTGTCCAGGCACTTGTACTTTCATGATTGATTCCTCTATCCTCCGAAGTGAACTAGTTCTGGATTTCAAGGAGTAAAGGAGATTGTTTGAGAGGAATGATAATTTGTAATACATCTCAACTCCTCCTTGATAACCAGTTAGAAGTTATACTGCTCATTGAGTGGGTTTCAAGGTCTCGGAGAAAGCAGTCTGGTTATGATCACTACCATAATAAAAACCTCCTTTATTCCAACACAGACCAACGTCCTTCATCTGCTCTTTACCTTTCATATTGAAAAATGCACTGTGCTATGTTTCCCCTTCCATTTCAACATTCAGAATACAAAAAAAGAAAAAATACAACATGGATACTTCAGTTATAAGTAGAATTATGCCGATTGATTCATCCACTGGTTTCGCATACACTATACAGGCAACGGCTTGTCAACACTTGCCCAAAATTATGTGGGAACCCCACCAAACTATTGAATTCAGGTGTTTGCAGTTAAGGGTAATGTAAATGCTACAGCATACAACGATATTATAGACACTTGTGTGCTTCCAACCTTTTGCCAACAGTTTCTCAAAGATCTCTTTCTGTTGAAGCATGGCTTAACTATACCCCTGTATAGACCTAAGACCTTAGCGGAGGAAATGACCCCCCCCCCACCCCCCTTCCTCATTTTCATAGGGAAACATGCACAGCTGAGACTGTCAACCACATGCTGTGTGCTGGAGGGGGTGGGTTCAAAAAAGGTAAGGAGCAGATGAAGGACGTTGCTCTGTGCTGGAACGAAGGTGATGTTTATTAAATGTTAACTTGACTATACCCCTGTGTACCAAAGGCCAGGTCCATGAAGATTTGGTTTTGCAAGTCTAGTGTGGAGGAACTTAAGTGTGGGGCACCTTTGAGATGAATTGGAGCTCCGATTGCAAGCCAGGTCTATTGATCCTGCATTTTAATCATCCTGATTTCACAAAGCCTGAAAGGGCACACATTATCAAAGTCAAACGTCAAAATCTTGTTAAGAACCTTCCCAGAAGAGTAGAGGCTATTACAGCCACAATGGGGAGAGAGATAACTCCGTTATATTGGAATGTGATGGTCAGGTGTTCACAAAAATTTTGCCCTGTAGTGTATCAAGTTTTTTATCTCAGAAAATAGGTGCAGGTACTCCCCACTTTCAAGTCATCCTTGTCTCCACTCCCTACCTACCTCTGAGCACATCCCTTGGTTCCATCCTTACCCACCTGCCATTACCGCCCCTTTTAGAGAATACAGAACCAAGTATCATTTTGTGGTGCTAAGTCATTTATATAGAATTTGTTGATGATAATAGGAAAATAGATCCCCTGCAGCCAGCAACAAACACCCCCCCCTTTCCCAGCAACAATAGGTCCTCCTAAAAAGAATAGACCCTCTCAGCAATAGACTCCCTGCAACAAAATACCCCCCAGATCCACCACAGTAACAATAGACCGCAACAAGTAACAATTATGCCGTGTACACACGGTCGGAATTTCCGACAACAAATGTTCGATGTGAGCTTGTTGTCTGAAATTCCGACCGTGTGTATGCTCCATTGGACATTTGCTGTCGGAATTTCCGGCAACAAATGTTTGAGAGCAGGTTCTCAAATTGTCCGACAACAAAACTTGTTGTCGGAAATTCCGAGCGTGTGTACACAATTCCGACGCACAAAATTCCACGCATGCTCGGAATCAAGCAGAAGAGCCGCACTGGCTATTGAACTTCATTTTTTTCGCCTCGTCGTACGTCTTGTATGTCACCGCGTTCTTGACATTCTGAATTTACGACAACATTTGTGCGACCGTGTGTATGCAAGACAAGTTTGAGCCAAAAACCTTCGGGAAAAAAATCCACGGTTTTGTAGTCAGAATGTCCGATCGCGTGTACGCGGCATAAATCTACCAGCAGCCAACATTAATAGACCCTACGGCAGCCAGCAATGATAGACCCCTCCCTCAACAGTAGATACCTCCCAGAAACAAATGACCCCCCCCCCCCCAGCAACAAAAGTTCCCCCACCAGCAGCAATAGACATCCCCAACAACAATAGATCCCCCAGCAGCCAGGATCAATAGACCCTCCAGTACACCCAACACCCCTTTTCATTACACACATTCTATGCTGGAGGTGCCGGAACTGCATCCCCCTGTGTTCTCGCTGAGAAAATGCCCCTCTCTGGGACACCACTTGGAGAAACGATTAAAGTGGTTGTAAACCTCTGAAATAAAAAATGAACAAAGCATATCCTTCTATAGTGTGTACTTTCCTGTATCCAAAACATTCGAATCACTTTTGACAGGTGGTGGTGGGGGCTGCTCCTAATGTGACATTAAATTCTGTAAAACCAAAAAAATATGCCCTCTGAGATTTCTATTTGGTTGCCACAAATGTTTTTACTTAAAAATAATTGAGGATTTAAAGAATACGTTACTCCAACATTTCATATTCCTAATATGTGTCTGATGTACCATATACTTGTGTTAGTATCCTGTTCTTTGTATTGCTTCCTTTGTGTGAAATCCCTGGAGCTCCTGCCAGTCCCTCTGCTTTCCTCTTTCAAGCTGACCACGCTAGGAATAAGAGCACATCCTTCCCAGTGTGCACAGCCTGCCTGTCCTCCAATAATCAGACTTGTGCTGATATGCCCCACCCCCCTCCCCCCGCACAGCATTCACTGTGAATTTCAGTGTACTGCTGTTTCTCCACCCCTACTTCTCTAAGCCCTATATATATTATCACAAGTGTTTTGCCTTTTATTTCTATTTTGAACTGAATGGATTGTTTTACAAGGTGAGGGTTCCCATTTACTTTTATACTACTTTACCGACTTCAATACCGGACACTTTCACTCCCTTCCTGCCCAGGCCAATTTTCAGATTTCAGCCCTGTCACACTTTGAATGACAACACTGTACTCAACTTGAATTTTTATCATTTTTTTGAGATAGATAGAGCTTTTCTTTTCTTTTGGTGGAATTTAATCACCACTGGGTTTTTTATTTTTTTGCTAAATAAAGAAAAAAAGACAGAAAATTTGTGTGTGTGTGTGTGTGGGGGGGGGGGGTTCTATATTTTCTACGTTTCTGTAATAAAGTGTTTGTTCTTCATTGATGTGCACTGATGATGCTGCACTGATGGGTACTGATAAAGCTGCACTGATGTGCACTGATAAGGCTGCACTGATGGGCACTGATGAGGCTGCACTGATGGGCACTGATGAGGCTGCACTGATGGGCACTGATGAGGCTGCACTGATGTGCACTGATAAAGCTGCACTGATGAGGCTGCACTGATGGGCACTGATGAGGTGGCACTAAAGAGGCAGCACTGATGGGCACTGCTGAGGTAGTACTGATGGGCACTGATGAGGCAGCACTGATGGGCACTGACGAGGCAGCACTGAAGAGCACTGATAAAGCTGCATTGATGGGCACTGATAAAGCTGCACTGATGTGCACTGATGAGGCTGCACTGAAGGGCACTGATAAAGCTGCACTGATGGGAACTGATAAATCTGCACTGGTGTGCACTGATGAGGCTGCACTGATGAGGCTGCAGTGATGGGCACTGATGAGGCTGCAGTGATGGGCACTGATGAGGCTGCACTGATGAAGCTGCACTGATGGGCACTGATGAGGCGGCACTGATGAGGTAACACTGATGCGCACTGATGAGGCTGCACTTATGCGCACTGATGAGGCTGCAGTGATGGGCACTGATGAGGCTGTACTGATGTGCACTGATGAGGCTGCACTGATGGGCACTGATGAGGCGGCACTGGTGAGGTAGCACTGATGGGCACTGATAAAGCTGCACTGATGGGCACTGATGAGGCTGCACTGATGTGCACTGATGAGGCTGCACTAAAGAGGCGGCACTGATGGGCACTGATGGGAACTCACTGATAATCAGGGCACTGTGTATCAGTGTAAAATGCTGTACATACTGTTCTCCTCACAGATCCAGCTCCATTTTCCTCACACATGGTCTCTGCATGAGGAAAGGAGAACCAATAACCAGCAAAGGAATTGAGTCTGTTTACTCTGTGACAGCTGTGATTGGACACAGCTGATCACATGGTAAGGGGTCGCTGTTATTGGCGCTTTGATCCGCTGGGTAGAAGGCACGCAGCAGACACACCCCAGGAGGCACATGGGAGCATATGGCAGGACGTCCGGGGACATTCTTCCTGAAATGGAGAGCCACGCTATTGCCATATATCGGATATCAGTGGGAAGTGGTTAAAGTGGAACCTAAAGTGGAATACTAGGCTCTACCTAACTAAGCCTAAAATTGCTCCCACCCCCCTTCAAACTCCAATACTATTTACCCTGCAGAAGGAAGGTGCTGATACTTGCCTATTCTCAGGGTGCTATGGTCACGTGATCAGTTCCCAGCGACAACTTCAAATAAAAGGAGGGACGGCTGAGAATAAATGGCCCATAATAAGCCTATGGGTGACGTCCCCGCCCAGGCATTTCATCTGTTGTCGGTGCTTTCACCTCTCCCCTGAAGGACGCCACTGAGAGATCACGTGACCGGACCAGAGCGCCCTGAGAATAGATAAGTATATGCGTCTTCCTTTTACAAGGTGGTTAGAAGGGGGGGTGGGAGCAGGTTTAGAACCTGGAATTCCACTTTAATTGCATCTGAGCACAACAAACTGAAAACTCTATTTATTATTATTATTATACAGGATTTATATAGCGCCAACAGTTTGTGCAACATGGGGCAGACAGTACAGTTACAATACAATTCATTACAGGAGGGATCGGGGTGCCCTGCTCGTTAGAGCTTACAATCTATTTCATTCATTTGTAATATTCACAACAAACTCCCCCATCCATCCAAGTCTCCATGATTTATTTTGTTGAGAAATCACTTTGAAAAACACCCCCCTAGCATTTCTGGCCGTGGCCATCTTAAGTAAGGGCAGATGATTCATGTAGTATTTACTTCCTGGAAGCCATCTGCCCTTTGCTCAGGCATGCAGACAAGAGGGTGTGCTTAGCTGAGAAAGCCCTCTACCCCTCCCAATGAAAAAAAAAATGGAAGTCCTGACATCATTTTGGCCTAGGCCAGAGATCAGGAAGTAACTGAATTAAAAAAAATATATATATATATATATTTATATATATATATATAATATACCTTCCTATCTGTTTATGATAGCAGCATAAGGATTAAAAATAGTTTGTGTTGATTGAGAGAGTTTAGCTTTGCTTTAACCACGTATGGACCGCCCCCCGTCGGTACTTTGAAGAGGAATACTGTTGTTGTTGTTATGGTAGCATAACCCCGATATCCTCTTCTTCAGCGGGCGGTCGGTTTCAAGATAAAAGTGGTCTCTGCAGCGGATTCGCCTCAAGATCACTTTTACCGTCGGCGGAAGAGGCCCCCCCCCCTCCCGCCGCGCCCCAGTGCCCTCTGCCACTTACCGGAGCCGTCGGTAGCAGCGGATCCTCTCCCTAGCCTGACATCGAGGCGAGTGAGGGGGAAAATGGCCCCCACGCGTCTCCATATCATTGCAGGGCGGAAGCGACTTCAAAACGTCACTTCTGCCCATAGCTCTTAAAGGGACACTTTTATATTTTGTTACAAATGACATTTTTTTTTTTAATTACATTTTAGTGTAATAATGAAATCTGAGGTCTTTTTGACCCCAGATCTCATATTTAAGAGGTCCTGTCATGCTTTTTTCTCTATTACAAGGGATTTTTACATTCCTTGTAATAGGAATAAAAGTGACACAATTTTTTTTTTTTTAAAAGAACAGTGTAAAAATAAAAAATAAAAGGTAAAATAAATAAGAAAAAGAAAAAAAGTTTTTAAAAACGCCCCGTCCCGCCGAGCTCGCGTGCAGAAGCGAATGCATACGTGAGTGGCGCCCGCATATGTAAACGGTGTTCAAACCACACACATGAGGTATCGCCGCGATCGGTAGAGCGAGAGCAATAATTCTAGCCCTAGACCTCCTCTGTAAGTCAAAACATGAAACCTGTAGAATTTTGTAAATGTCGCCTATGGAGATTTTTAAGGGTAAAAGTTTGTTGCCATTCCACAAGCGGGCGCAATTTTGAAGCGTGACATGTTGGGTATCAATTTACTCGGCGTAACATTATCTTTCACAATATAAAAAAAAAATTGGGCTAACTTTACTGATGTCTTATTTTTTAATTCAAAAAAGTGTATTTTTCTTGGATTTTATGTCACCTGTCATATACCCTCCACAAAAACCTTTGCCTTCTTATCTTTATACATGCTCTCTGGTTCTGAGTTTTATTATTCACCTATGAGTTGTTTAGTTTATATATTTTTGATAAGCTGTACAGACCACCCTCTGTGCTCTGTATTTATGGACATTGTTCATCTGTATCTACTACTTATATATCTTTTTTTTTTCTTTTTCTTTTCTGTTATCATTATGTCTTCATTATCAGTAGATTGTGCATTCTGTAACAATTTTATATCTGTTCTTTTATAACCCAATAAAAATACAATTATAAAAAAAAAAAGTGTATTTTTTTTTTAAAAAAGTGTGCTTGTAAGACCGCTGCGCAAATACGGTGTGACAGAAAGTGTTGCAATGACCGCCATTTTATTCTCTAGGGTGTTAGTAAAAAAAAAAAAAAAAAATATATATATATATATATATATATATATATATATATATATATTAGATAGATAGATAGATAGATAGATAGATAGATAGATAGATAGATAGATAGATAGATAGATAGATAGATAGATAGATAGATGGATAGATAGATAGATAGATAGATAGATAGATAGATAGATAGATAGATAGATAGATAGATAGATAGATAGATAGATAGATAGATAGATAGATAGATAGATAGATAGATAGATAGATAGATAGATAGATAGATAGATAGATAGATAGATAGATAGATAGATAGATCTATCTATATATATATATATAATGTTTGGGGGTTCTAAGTAATTTTCTAGCAAAAAAAAAATGTTTTTAACTTGTAAAAAACAAATCTCCGAAAGAGGCTCGGTCCTTAGGTGGTTAACATTTTGCAACTGCAAGATTTGCAACCTCATGCCTAACTGCCTATCACATGGGGATGATGGTGCTATTAGAAGAGAGAAGACCCAGGAATATGCGGACCCTAAGCAGACGGAGTCTACAAGGGAAGTATGCACTGTAAATATATACAGCTTTTATTGCTATGACATTTCGAATAATTTATTATTTTACCATCCTTATGACAAGTCTCAGTGCTGTAACACACTGTGAAGCAATATGGGATTTTACCATCTTCTTTAGCCTAAAAAGATAGCATTGTATCCCTACAGATATATGATACATGAACTTAATCTCCCACTCATTGTGAGTCATTGAAAGAAGATTCCTTCACTACAAGGTTACATTGTAACAACAGGTGTATAACGCACCCAATTAATATATGTGAATTCATATAATAACTCCTGTGGTTTTCTTGGGCAAAGTATCGCTTTTATTTCTGAGAAGATAAAGGTCATATGAGTCTATGAAGAAGACGTGGGAGGTGGAAGAATGGAGGAAGGACTGGAAGAGCTGACAATCTAGTCACACAATGGAAGACTTACAGTAGGAGTGGGTTTTTTTTTTTCACAAGTATGAGTAAGCCGGGTCAAGTACATCTGGATAGAGGAGCGTGTGTTGTGTGTTCATCATTAAAACATATGCTCCTTCAGATAGTGTGATATTAACGGGAACACATTTATTCCTCATCCTCTGATTCTCATGGGATTGCCATTTGTTCGGCCCACTTCTTCCACCTGGTAACAGCAATAATCACAATTATATTTCACATCCAGTTTAAACATTTTTTTTCGAATTTGGGTGGCAATTGCAAGGATTACTTTGGTTTATCATTTAACAAGGTATAATGAGCTCAGGTTTTCATGGTAACACACATTTCAAACACTTGGGGTCAATTCAAGGGGTTTTATTAACTTACAGTGTAGGATAATACTGCTCAATTCATTTAAGGCAGTGGTCTCCAAACTGTGGCCCAGGGGCCGGATGTTGCCCTTTGCTTGCCTTTATCTGGCCTTTGGGACACTATTCCACCAACTGACACCAATGATAGGGCACCATTACCCTTACTGACATCATCAATGGGGCACTATTCCTTCCATGAACCTCTTCACGACCGCGCAATAACCAAATGACGGCTACATCGCGGTGGCACATTTCCGGGAGGGCATCCTCCCATGATCGTGCTTCCCGCGCTCCCCCTTCAGACACAGCTGATCACAGATTGGTGGTAAAGAGCCAATCACAGCAGCTCTTTACCACGTGATCAGCAGTGATTGTACAGTGTTAAAAGGATTTGCTGGTTATCGGAGGAGAGCCGGTTTGCAGCTATACAGGGGACTTCTACCCTAATAATCAGGGCATTGATCATCAGTGTCCTGATTATCAGTGCATCCCCAACAGTGCCCATCAGTGCTGCTTGTCAGTGCCCATCAGTGCTACCTGTCAGTGCCTATCAGTGCCGCCTAGCAGTACCCATCAGTGCTGCCTATCAGTGCCCATCAGTGCCTCCTCATCAGTGCAGCTCCACCAGTGTAGCCTATCTGTGCCCATCATTGCACCCTCATCAGTGCTCATCAGTGCAGCCTCATCAGTGCCCATCAATGCAGCCTATCTGTGCCCATCAGTGCAGCCTCAGCAGTGCCCATCAGTGCAGCCTATCAGCATAGCTCCCAACTGTCCCTGATTTTGAGGGACTGTCCCTGATTTGGAGCAATGTCCCTTTGTCCCTCTTTACTCCTCATTTGTCCCTCGTGTTGGTCTGATCTATATAAATGTATATAAAATGCTTTTCATCTATCAAAAAGGGTTTCCTGGAGCTAAACCTTTTATCTGATTTCTAAATTGCTGCATTTGTAAATTACAAAAGCCAATATAAAAGAATAGTAGTGGTAAAAAAAAGCACTTGTGGGTTTAACCAATCTTGTTTTTTTGTACAATTCTCCTTTAAGGGGGCGTGACAAGGGGTGTGTCCTATGCCTGCATACTTTTACTGATAGGTGTCCCTCATTCCCATCTCAAAAAGTTGGGAGGTATGTATTAGTGTCCATCAGTGCAGCCTATCGGTGCCCATCAGTGCAACCTCATCAGCGCACATCACTGAAGGAGAAAAATTACCTATTTACAAAAATTTTATAACAAAATCTAGTTTAAAACAATGTTTTTTTTTTCAATATTTTCCATCTTTTTTCTTTTTTTTTTGCAAAAAAACCAAACCCAGTGGTGATTAAATACCACCAAAAGAGAGCTCTATCTGTCTCAAAAAAATGATAACAATTTCATTTGGGTACAGTGTTGTATGACCGCGCAATTGTCATTCAAAGTGTGACAGCGCTGAAAGCTGAAAATAGGCCTGGACAGGAAGGGGGTAAAAGTGCCTTGTAGGCAAGTGGTTAAAACTTAAAACCAATATTGTTGCACTGACACTGCCAGAGCATTTCCTACTCACACTGGCCTCAGCCACCCCTCCCTAAAGCCTGAAGGACAGTAAACCGGGCCCCTTGCTTAGAAAATTTGGAGACCCCTGATTTAAGGCATCAAAGTGCCTGTGAATCCTTACACATACCCAGTGACATGACTACGTTACACAGAGATTAAACAAATCCTCCTACAGGAGTTGTACCTGTTTATCTTCAGCCCTCTCCTCTCTACAGCCTCCTAAACACACATTTTATCCACCATTTCTGAGCCCTAGCAGAGATCTGATGTCACACACTGCAGAGCAGGGAGCTGAGTGTAATCTGAGACCTGAATGGAGGATATGGACACCCCCTCCCCCCTACACAGTCTCATAGGGAAACATGAACAGCAGAGACTGTCAATCACCTGCTGTGTCTCAGAGGTGGGTCGTGCCCTCTCCTGTCACCCTGGTATGTCAGCGTAAACTAGTGATCTCCAAACTGCGGTCTGGGGGCCAGATGCGCCCCTTTACTTGCTTTTATCTGGCTTTTGGGGCACTATTGCCTTCACTGATACCATGAATGGGGCATAGTCCCTCCCCCCATCTCCACTGACACCAATGATGGGGCACAATTCCTGCCAGTGACACCAACAATGGTGCAAAAATTCCTCCTACTGACATCAATGATGAGGCACAATTACTCCCAATGAAACAAACAATAGGGCACTATTCCTCCCACTGACGTTGGGACCTTTTCTACTCCCAATGGCCGCAGTATGGCACCCTAAAGTCTGAAGAACAGATTAACTGGCCCTTTGTTTAGAAAGTTTGGAGACCCCTGGCATGGATTGTCAGAAGTGACTTAGATGCTTTGAATAGAGACAAGTACACACTACAGAAGGAAATGCTTTGTACATTTTTAATCTCAGAGGTTTAAAACCACTTTAATCCTTTCACCAAGCGGTGTCACTGACAGACACCCAGAGAGATACACTATAGGGCAAAAAACGTGAACAATCGACCATCATATTCCAATACCATGGAGTTGTCCCCCTCCCCATTGTGGATATAATAGCCTCTACTCTCCTGGGAAGGTTTTTACGTTTTTTTCTTAAGTGTGGCTTTGCGAATGTGTGCCCTTCCAGGCAAAGGAGCCTTTGCGAAGTCAGGTACTTATGCTAGATGAATAGACCTGGCTTGCAATCTGAGTTCCAATTCATCCCATAGGTAAAGGCCACTTGAGTTCCTCCAACCTAGACTCGCAAAACCATATCTTTATGGACCTGGCTTTGTACACAGGGGCATAGTCAAGTCATGCTTCAACAGAAAAGAGTCTACGCCAAACTGTTAGCACAAGGTTGGAGGCTCACAAGTCTCATAGGGAAACATGCACAGCTCAGGCTGCCAACCACCCTCTGTGTGCTGGAGGGGGGGCAGGGCCATCCCCCGGGATTCTGTGGTGTCAAGAAAGACTGTATCAGTCTGTATCAGTCCGTATCTGTCCATATCAGCCTTCTGTGGCCACCTGTAGACTGTTCAGTGGATTTAGGACTTCATCAAGTTTTTTGAATACATTTATGACCTCATTCTGAGTGCTATTTCAGAAATACAGGGTAAGCATGTCGGATGGCTTATATATGGACACATGTACATAATAGTTCAATAAAATGTAAGTGATTTGTGTAACTATATATGGAAAATGTATTATTTACTAATTACAGTATGTTGGTATAGTCTATTCTATTTTATCAGAAGGCTGATTCCTTATGCGGATAGCATCCCCCGAGGAAGCCCAATATACAGGGCGAAACATGTCGGGATTCAGCACTATGCCGCTCTGAAGAAGTTTACGAACCATATCTTTAGGTTTAAGTTTATGTCTTTTAAAAATATGACACTGTTTTAAATATATAATAAATTCTGAAAATTGTATCTTAATATATTCTTCTTTGGTTTGTTTCTTGCATCGTTATAGTCCCATCCTTCTATTTTTCCAATAACTCTGGGATGAGGTGCTTTATATTGTGTAAATCTATCCACATTGGTCTACATCAAAGACTGTCACAAGTGACTCATGAAGATAGAAGAAGAAAGACAGAGCAGATAGGAACCACACTAGGTGTTTTGGATTGAGTCAAGTAGTCACTATAGAGGGATATGATCTGTTCATGTTTCATTTGTGACTTTATTACTTGTTAGCAAAACTGCAACTACTTAAGCAGGGTATATACAGACTTAAAATCAGCCAGTTCCTTCTGTATTTAAGTCTGTGTGCTCTGCCGTTGGTTCAACAGAAACCGGTCTAATGCCGCGTACACACGAGCGGACTTTACGGCAGACTTTGCCCGGCAGACTTTTCGACTGATTTTCTGAATGAACGGACTTGCCTACACACAATCAACCAAAGTCCGTCAAATTCGTACGTGATGACGTACGACCGGACTAAAACAAGGAAGATCATAGCCAGTAGCCAATAGCTGCCCTAGCGTGGCTTTTTGTCCGTCGAACTAGCATACAGACGAGCAGACTTTTCAACCCGACTCGAGTCTGTCGGATAGATTTGAAACATGTTTTAAATCTAAGTCCGTCCAACTTTTGAGAAAACAAAGTCCGCTGGAGCCCACACACGATCGAATTGTCCGACCAAATCTGGTACGCTGGAGCAAGTCTGCCGTAAAGTCCGCTCGTGTGTACGCGGCATATTACTACTTTCACACTAGGGCAGTTTTCCGTCGCTTTAGGACTAGAAATAGCCTCTGCCAAGCGCCTGAAAACCGCCTCCGACTCATTGCAGTGTGTCTTTTCACACTCGGGCGGTGTGCTTGTGGGACATTAGGAAATGTCCTGCAAGCAGCATCTTTGGGGCGGGTTGGGAGCGCTGTATTTTGCTCTCTAAAAATGCCCTGCCCATTGCAATGAGTGGGCAGCGCTTCCAAAGTGCCTTAAAAGCACTTTGAAAGTGCCGCAAAACTTGACTTTTTACCCTTTTTTTGGGGTAAAAAGCACCCCGCTAGTGTCCGAAAAGCGGCGCAAAAGTGCGACTAAAACAGCGCTAAAGCGCCGCAAAAGCTAGCTCCACTTAAACGCTGAACACCGGGTGTCCCAGTGTGAAAGTAGCCTAACAACCGGCTTCTGTCGAACGGTCATGCAACATTCAGTCAGTGCTTGCAGCCAATAACTGCAGCACTGATCTGTGTATTCTGATGGGGGATTCCCCATTGTCAGAATACAATAGAACAACAGGAGAAAAACCTGCATCAACATCGTTGGTGTTGATGCTGAGATTTATCAGGGTTTTTTTGTTTTTTTTGGTCAACCCCCTGCTTTAGTGTATCCAGGTAAATTATTCCTTTTTTCAGCACAAAGTAGGCTTTCATTTGGTGATAAATGTTAATATCTCCTGATTTTTTATATTTTTTTTTTTTAAAGAAAAAATTGCCCAAAATAGTATTGACTGACACTAAATATTTTTTTTTTTAATCCTACCTAAAACAAATTGACCCTGACCTCTGACCCCGACCTTTGTTTCTGACAAGCCGTGATCTAATTATTTTTTCTTTATTATCATTATTATGTTTATTTATTTTACATTTTTTTCTAAGACCCCTTTCACACTGAGGCTGTTTTCGGGTGTTTTAGCGCTAGAAATAGTCTCTAAATAGCGACTGGAAACCGCTTCCCATTCATTTCAGTGTGTCTTTTCACACTGGAACAGTGTACTTGCGGGACGTTAGGAAAAGTCCTGCAAGCAGCATCTTTGGGACGGTTTGGGAGCACTATTAACAGCCCTCCCAAAACACCCTGCCCATTGAAATGAATGGGCAACGCTTCCAAAGCGCCTGAAAAGCGCCCCCTTCTTTGGGATCAAAAGCGGCCCACTAGTGGCCGAAAAGCGAGCGGCGCTTTAGTGCTAACGTGGCTGTGGCCCCAGTGTGAAAGTGGTCCAACAAAAAGATGCAAAGTATAATTCTCTAGTAAGTAAAAGATGCAATGGGGCTGATTTACTATAACTGGAGAGTGCAAAATCTGGTACAGCTGTGCACGATAGCCAATCAGCTTCTAACTTCAGCTTGTTCCACAAAAAAATCTTAAAACTGATTAGAGCTGCACCAGAGTTTGCACTCTTCAGTGTATCTTTTTCTCCATTCAGGGGAGGAAGAGGGTATGGGGGTGGGTTTTACAGAGTGATCGCTGTAACAAAAATGTGAGGGGTGTACTCACTTTTGTGAGTACACCCCTCACATTTTTGTCACAGTGAGTGTCACAAAAGTGAATACACCCCTCACATTTTTGTAAATATTTTATTCTATCTTTTCATGTAACAACACTGAAGAAATGACACTTTGCTACAATGTAAAGTAGTGAGTGTACAGCTTGTATAACAGTGTAAATTTGCTGTCCCCTCAAAATAACTCAACACACATCCATTAATGTCTAAACCGCTGGCAACAAAAGTGAGTACACCCCTAAGTGAAAATGTCCAAATTGGGCCCAATTAGCCATTTTCTCTCCCCGGTGTCATGTGACTCGTTAGTGTTACAAGGTTTCAGGTGTGAATGGGGAGCAGGTGTGTTAAATTTGGTGTTATCGCTCTCACTCTCTCATACTGGTCACTGGAAGTTCAACATGGCACCTCATGGCAAAGAACTCTCTGAGGATTTGAAAAAAAGAATTGTTGCTCTACATAAAGATGGCCTAGACTGTAAGAAGATTGCCAAGACCCTGAAACTGAGCTGCAGCACGGTGGCCAAAACCATACAGCGGTTTAACAGGACAGGTTCCACTCAGAACAGGCCTCGCCATGGTCGACCAAAGAAGTTGAGTGCATGTGCTCAGCGTCATATTTAGAGTTTGTCTTTGGGAAATAAACATATGAGTGCTGCCAGCATTGCTGCAGAGGTTGAAGGGGTGGGGGGTTAGCCTGTCAGTGGTCAGACCATACGCCGCACACTGCATCAAATTGGTCTGCATGGCTGTCATCCCAGAAGGAAGCCTCTTCTAAAGACGATGCACAAGAAAGCCCGTCCGAATGGATTGTAACAAATTAATAATAATAAACAATAATAATAAATACTATTATTATTGTTATTATTATTAATAATAATAATTCCTTCTGTTCTATTTGTTTAAATGCGACATTCGTTACGTTGACTAACAGCCAAATTTGAAAGGAAATTCCAATACCTATACCTTAATAGGTAGTTATTATTAGTTAGTTAGTTGTTATTTCGAATTTTCATGCTTTGGAATTTTTCGGATTTTCTTTCTTATTTTCAAATTCTTTAATCTACTAATTTTCAAATTTACGAATTTACAAATTTCGATCATAACGAATGACCCGAAAAACGAAAAAAAAAAAAGAATGAAACGAAAACAAAAACTAACGATTTTTTCGGCATGTCTAATAAAGAGAACCTACCACTTAAAAGACATCACATAGGGAACTTTGTGTCCCCTATGTGATGAAAAAAAAAGTTACACCCAACCACATAAAATCCCCCTCCCCCCAAAAAAAATGTTGAGGCCCCCGCGACATATACACACGCACGCACGTAAACGCATGCGTCAGGGTGCCTCCGTGTGAAAACGTTAATTGCAATACACATGTTACATATCACCGCGCACGCCGAAGTGAGAGCAATAATTCTAAAACTAGACTTCCTCCTTAACACTAAACTGATACCTATGGGGGGCTTTTGAAGCGTCACCTATAGAAAATATAGGATAAAGTAACAAGAGAAAAGCTCACCCAAGCTCTACCGCTATATATTATAGTTGGTGTGTAGAGTAGTTGGTGCTCTGGCTAATTAAGCTCACAAAAGATCCATAGAAAGTACAGGCCGGCAACTTAAGCATTACAGCATTAACACCATCCAAAAATTCTGACACGTTTCGGCCTTAGGCCTTCATCAAAATCATAAAAATATGACATTCAAAACAAGTATATATAAGGGAAGCAGCCCTTGTGAGGTATAAAGGGCATAAATCACTTTATTAAAAAAATCAACCCATTAATTGGTTACAGGTGGAGATGACCTGTAGAAGAAAATATAGGGTACTAAAGTTTGATGCCATTTCACGGCCGCACAAAAATTTAAGATTTGGCATGTTGGGTATCTATTTACTCGGTGCAACCTCGTCTTTTACCAAAAAATTTATGTAATTTACAGAGGTTTTTTTTGCTCTAAAATTCATGTTAGTGTGTTTTTTTACTGAAATTTTGCATTTCCGAGACCTTTGCAGTAATATCGTGTGACATAAAAAATTGGAACTACAACTATTTTATTCTCTAGGGTATCTACTTTCAGAAAATGTATAATATTTGTGGGTTTTGTGTAATCTTCAGGCCTAAAATGATTTTTTAAACGTGTGCAAAAAACGCGAAGATGGCTCTGGCAGCGAAAGGGTGAAGGAGCCAGAGTCTCTTCAGGGCCCATTTACACTATTACAGTATAATAGCATTGTATTGTTTTTTTATTGCAGATGCTTTTACATTTTAGTACCATTTTTCTGATCTTTGCATATAAAAAGCGCTCTGATAACTGGTCTGGTCTGATTGATATGCATTGTTTGTAATACATTTATTCTTACACATCTAGCATTTCTTTTGATTGTTATTCCCAGATATTAGCAAGTCATTTCTCCTTCTGGTTTAGCAGCAGTCATTGTAACACACAAATCTCCACCCTTATTATCTGCTCCCAGATCCAGCTTCTGTAAAGTAAAGGCATAGCCCATCAATTCTTATAGATCCATCAATAGTCCAATAAGAGCCATGAAAAGAGACACTGACAGCAGCAGGCTTATATGGGTAGTTATGACTTGTGGATGCGGACTGACTGCTACTATTGAATTTATAATAAACTAATAATGACCAAAGTATAGGACAATTTCCAGCCGGGTATTACATTTGTCCTGAGTTTATTACTATTATAAACCATAAAGTTCCAGCTCGTATATAACAAAGTGTGTATGTTCTCCAATGTCTACATTAAAAGCATTCTTTATTAACTGTATATATCTGCTGCTTGGGAAGCACAGTTTCCGCTCTGATGCTGAATACTTCGTGGAAAATAAGGAGATTACATTTAAGAACCCCGGAAAGATTTTTGTAGATTTTTTTGTTTCCCTCTGTCTTGCTCTTAAAGTGATATTAAAGTCATTTTTTAAAAAATAACAAACATGTTATTCTTACCTGCTCTATGCAGTGGTTTTGCACGGAGCAGCCCCGATCCTTTTTTTTTTGAGTCCCCCACCGGCACTCCCGGCTTCTCACCCCACTGAGTGCCCCCATAGCAAGTAGATAGCTGGTTCCATGTGTCCATCAGCCCCGTCTCCAGATTCCTCCTCACTCACTCCACCCTCCTTGCCGATCCTTCTTTTTTCTGGTCCCCCGCCGGCACTCCTGGCTCCTCCCCCCCACTGAGTGCCCCCATAGAAAGCAGTTTACTATGAGGGCACTAGTAAGTGCTCACTCCCAAGCTGGTTCCATGTGTACATCAGCCCCATCTCCAGATTCCTCCTCACTCACTCCACCCTCCTTGCCGATCCTTCTTTTCTCTGGTCCCCCGCCGGTGCTCCTGGCTCCTCTCCCCACTGAGTGCCCCCATAGCAAATAGTTTACTATGGTCGCACTAGTGAGTGCCCGCTCCCAAGCTGGTTCCATGTGCCCATCAGCCCCGCCCCCAGATCCCTCCACACTCACTCCCCCCCTCCTTGCCAATCTACCTTTTCTTGGGTCCCCAACCGGCACTCCTGGCTCCCCCCCCCACTGAGTCCCCACATAGAAAGCAGTTTACTATGAGGGTACCAGTAAATGCTTGCTCCCATGCTGGTTCCATGTGTCCATCAGCCCCGCCACCAGATCCCTCCTCACTCACTCCCCCCTCCTCGCCAAACCTCCATTTCCCGGGTCCCCCGTCGGCACTCTTGGCCCCTCCCCCCCACTGAGTGCCCCATAGCAAGCAGTTTACTAAGGGGCACAAGTGAGTGCTCACTCCCAAGATGGCTCCATGTTTCCATCAGCCCTACCCCCAGATCCCTCCTCACCCACTCCCCTCTCCTCACCAATCCTCCTTTTCTCGGGTCTCCCGAGGGCGCTCTTGGCTCCTCCCCCCACTGAGTGCCCCCATAGAAAGCAGTTTACTATAGGAGCAAAAGTAAGTGCTCGCTCCCAAGCTGGCTCCATGTTTCCATCAACCCTATCCCCAGATCCCTCCTCACTCACCCCCCCCCCTCACCAATCCTCCTCTCCTCAGGTCCTCTGCTGATGCTCCATCCCATCCCTCCTGCCTAGTGCCCCCAGAGCAAGTTTGCAATGAGGACACCTGAACCGTGCTGTGGCTCTGCGTGTTTATTCAGACACGGAGCCACGGCTCAGCTCGCCATCTCTCTCTCACTTCATTGGCTCACTGGCTGTAATTGACCAATGGCTTCCACTGCTGTCTCTGCCAAAGAGGATGGCGAGTCCCCAGAGAGCCGAGGCTGCTGAACCGGCTGAGATTTTAATTGTCTAGGGCTAGCTTAAAGTGCTATTAAAGGTTCATTCTTTTTTTACAATAAAATAACAAACATGTTACGGGGCAGCACAGTGGTGTAGTGGATAGCACTCTCACCTAGCAGTAAGAAGGGTCGCTGGTTCAAATCCCAACCACAACACTACCTGCGTGGAGTTTGCATGTTCTCCCTGTGCCTGCGTGGGTTTCCTCCGGGTACTCGGGTTTCCTCCCACACCCCAAAGACATGCTGGTAGGTTAATTGGCTTCTGTCCAAAATTGGCCCTAGTATATGAATGTGAGTTTGGGGACCTTGGATTGTGGGCTCCTTGAGGGTAGGGATCGATGTGAGTGTGTGATATATGTGTGGAGCGCTGTTAAAAATTGACACAGCGCTATATGGGTACCTTAAATTAAAAAAAAAAAAAAAATAGGGATAGTTGTAGACACGCACCCACACTTGCTCAGGTTGAACTTGATGGACTGGTGTCTTTATGCAACCTTACTAACTATGTAACTATGTAACTATGTTACACTTACCTGCTCTGTGTAATGGTTTTGCACAGAGCAGCCCCAGTCCTCTTCTTTTTGGGTCCCCCGCCATCGTTCCTGGCTCCTCCCCTCCTGCCTAGTGACCTCAGCTTGCAATGGGGGTACCTGAGCAGGCTCACTCCTAAGCCACAGCTCTGCATGTCCATTCAGACATGGAGCCATGGCTCAGCCCCACACTCTCTTTCTCCTCATTGGCTTACTGGCTGTGATTGACAGCAGCGAGAGCCAATGGCTCCTGCTGCTGTCTCAGCCAATGAGGAGGGAGAGTCCCCGGAGAGCCGCGGTTCTTGCTCAACATCGCTGGATTAATAATGGGCTCAGGTAAGTATTTGGGGGGGGGGGGGCTGCTGCACAAAGAAGGTTTTTTACCTTCATTCATAGAATGCATGGAGGAAAAAAAAACTTCAGCTTTTGCAATCACTTTAAAGTAGAACTAAAGGTAAAGGTTTCTTTCTTTAATTTTTGATAGAGTAAGGGAGGGTTATAACCCCTGTTTTTTTTCGTGATAACGGTAAACAGAACAAATAGAGACAGTGTATCTTTCTAACGGGGGCAAATAAACCTGGCAGGGCTTTTAATCCCTCTATACTCAACTCATACTATTCAAAACTAAAAAAAAAATGATTTTGGTTATACTTCAAAGAAAGTCTTAAAGCGTTTTTTGTTAATTGTGTGATTGTAATTCAGAAACTGAATAAGTCCCATTGGCCAGTGGAGTAGGTAAGGACTCTTTCTTGACAATAGGTCAACTAGATAGCTCTGTCATTATTACTGTGGTGCTTGAGATTTCTGCTACTTTGACTCTTGTATATCTTGTGATATTGTTTAACCCAACCTTTATTTCCACAGGGCTTTGTATGTCAATAAAGCCCACTGAAACATTTTCAGGTGTGTCAATTGAGTCCAAGTGCAGGGCAGTTCACCACTAGTGGAGGACACAGGGACCCAAATAATCCAGCTGCTCCTCCAGGGATTAGCGCTACGTAAGAGTTTAAAATACTAGATTGTTCTGTGTTTTTACCTGCAATTTTTTAAAGAGGATCTTCACCCTAGAAAGAAAAAAAAAAAGAAAAGTCAGCAGGTACAAATACTGTAGCTGCTGACTTTTAATAAAAGGACACTTACCTGTCCAGCGATCCAGCACCGTCCACACCTTTGCCGGTTCTTTGCTGGCCTTCAGGTCCCCGATGCTGGCATATTTAGTTTGGGAAGTTGGCTACGACTCCTTTCAGCTTCACAGCTGGCTTCCCACTGCACATACGTGAGCCACGCTGCCCATTGTGAATGGTCCCGTGGCCTTTTGGGACCTGTGATGTTTTCCAGAAGGCTGCGGGCAAAGAGAGGAGGGGCCAAGCTTCCATTTTTATCTGTAGGTGACCCAAATGGAAGTGGGAGAGGGTACCTGTCAAAACTAGGTGCCTATTCCCCACCATTAAAAAAATAATGTACCAAATGTGATAGAGGAGAGGGTGTGAGGACATAAAACGGGACTTCCCCTTTTGGGTGGTCATGAATAACACCATCTACCAATCAAAAATAAAATAATTAATCACAATTCGTAAATAGAGATGAGCCATTCACAGCTATTTTGATTCAGTTTGAAGTCTTAAAGTGGTTCTAATGGCTCAAGGTTTTGAAAACCCTTCTCTGTGCAGCAGCCCCCCCAGTCCCCCCTAATACTTACCTGAGCCCAATCTTCCTCCAGCAATATGTACAAGAGCCTCAGCTCTCCAGGGGCTCTCCCTCCTCATTGGCTGAAACAGCAGTGGGAGCCAATGGATGTCATTCACAGCCAGTGAGCCAATGAGGAGAGAGAGGGGCGACGCTGAGCCATGGCTCTGTGTGTGAATGGACACACAGAGAAGGGCTTGGAGGCGAGCCTGCCTGGGTGCTCCCAGAGCAAGATGCTTGATCTGGGGACATTCAGCAGGAGGGAGGGGCCAGGAGCGCTGGCGGGGGACCCGAGAAGAAGAGGATTAGAGCTGCTCTGTGCAAAACCATTGCACAGAGCAGGTAAGTATAACATGTTTATTTTTTTTATTGTAAAAAAAAAATCTGAACCTTTTATTATCACTTTAAGCCAGCCATAGGCTCTCCAGAACTCTCCCTCATCATTGCCTGTGACCACAGTGATAGTCATTGCCTCCCAATGCTGTTAATCACAGCCAGTGAGCCAGTGGGGAGGGAGAGGGGCAAGGCCAAGCCACGGCTCTGTGTGTGAATGGACAGGAGCGAGGCAGGAGCGTCGGTGGGGGCCCAAAGAAGAAGAGGATTGGGGCTGCTTTGTTCAAAACCATTGCGCAGAGCAGGTAAGTATGCCATGTTTATTATTTTTATGTAAAAAAATCTGAACCTTTAATCACTTTAAGCTGGCCAAAGACAGTTAAGCCCCATACACATTATTAGATTTTCTGCAGATTTTTGTCTTCAGATTTACCAAAACCATATAATATGAGGCCAAACCTTAAAGCCTCGTACACACGATCCAATTGTTGACCAACCGAGCGTCAGATTTTTGTCTTAAGGGCGTGTGCCTGGATGGTCTTGCATATTAACGGTACACAATTTTTGTGCAACAAACACGATCGTAGTGATGTACTATGAGGAATTTCAGCTCTTGAGCACCACCCTTTGGGCCCCTTCTGTTTGGTGAGCATGTATTCCGAGCATGCGTGTTTGTACTTTCAACTTTTGTGTGATGGACTTGTGTACTGACCATCAGAAAATATGACAACCAACCGTTGTTCGCCGAAAATTTCCTAGCATGTCATCCAACATTTGTTGGCAGAAAGTTGGACAACAATTGTCAAAAGGAGCGTACTAACGGTCAAATTTTAGGACAACAGTCTGTCAACAGACAATCCCCTGCCAACAATCGCATCGTGTGTACAAGGCTTTAGAGTTTCAATTTGTATGCAATCAGGCAGGCCCTTGCACTACATGGTTTTGGTAAATCTGAAGAATTAGCAGAAAATCTAATAGTGTGTATGGGGCTTTAGAAGGGTTTTAGAAGGGCCTGCTGTAGATTCGAAGCATGTATGGGCAGGCTGAATTTACTCAAGTTAATTGATCAATCAACTTGGGTACAACCAACCTGTTGGATTTTACATGTCATTATTGCTAGCATCTGTTATATCCGCTAGCAATATTTACTGTGTTTTTACGGTGGGGCTGGCTTCCCCCACCTCACCACCGGGAGAACACAATGGGGGAGGATTCCCCCATTAACACAGTCAGTGGTCAACCCGTGGTTGCAGGAAAGAAAATTGCTCAATCTATGCAATCAAGACAATCTAGCTGTGTCTAGACCCCAGTCTGCAGTTATATCAATTGGCACATTTCTGGTAAAATCCCAATTTGTCCAATCCAATTTTCTCATCTCTATTCGTAAACAATTGCAGGTCCTCTTTATTAATAAAAAAAAGAAAAGCCTATTTCCATGGCAGAGGAGTTCAAACATTACATTACACAAACTAATCTTATACAAATCCATAGGCTAGCTTGCATCTGCTTTATTTGCTATAGATTGCTTATTCAAGAATTAAGAATTCCCATTACACATCCCCACTGGTTAGTAATTAACTTCATCAGCAGAATGATATTAATATGGATGGGGTTTGGCATGATGCAGAAGAGCATATAGCAAAAAAAAGCAACCATGTTATAGGAGCCAATGCAAAAGAGTATTCCCGTTTTAAAAAAAAAAAAAGAAAGAAAATCACAGCGACATTGGACTTTAAAAGGCCCAAGAGAAAAAGAAATAAGATGCTAAATAATTTATTTGGAGAAACAGTCAGCGAAGAGGAACAAATAATGTTTCACTATAAGAATCGGGACCTTTGCCTCTCCCCTTTTTCGCTCTGGTACCTGATGCCCTGGCCGATCGCATTAGTGAAATTTTCATTTGATGGCATTTTAATATTCTGGCTTGATGACTTTTTAGCAACATTTACTTTCAGAGGTCTCCAGTGCTCCCTCAGAGGAAATGAAACATGTCAAAACCCATTACAAAAATCAAAATTTAAATACCTCGGCCACGTTAGGGCTTACACACAATCCCATCAGCGCTTAAGCTGCAGCACACAGCTACTCATTCGCTTGCTCGGATGGTAATGAGTACATTTTATAAAGCATTCCGGGGTCATGAAACATACGCTACTGATCTATCTTAACCCATTGATTGCTTTGATGCACAGGGCTTGGAAAGGTTTATTGAAATGGAGTGGAACAAGAATTTCCACGGAAGAAAATTTAATTGAAATATATATTGTTATTTCTTTTATTTATTGATTTGTTACAAATTGTAAAACCTAACAAACCAAGTTGGGGTTAAACCTAGAATTTAAAACGAATGGGGCTTGCCACCCTAAATTGCCATTTTAGCTTTTGGTAGAAGCTGAGGAGTTAAACCACTTGACAGTTTGTTGTATCTCTCAGGGGTGCTAGAGCTGATAGCTCCATATACCTGCTGTAGCTGTTCCAAGGTTGTAACAATCTCCCGGCTGGGTATTTATTTTGTATTTTGCAATGGAGCATGCATAATGGGATACTGGAACATTGAAAGGTGGCTGGGACAGTATTTGGGAGCTACAGCAGAAAGAGCTTGCCAGTGGTGACCCCAAGAGATATAAGAAACCAGCTGATCATCCAGACCTTCAGACTACCCATATATATGTTATTTAACCTTTTTGCTGCCAGAGACGTTTTTGCATTTTTTGCACACATGTTTAAAAAAAATAATTTTAGGCCTGGAAATTACATAAAACCCTCAAACATTATATATTTTCTGAAAGCAGACACCCTAGAGAATAAAATAGTGGTAGTTCCAATTTTTTATGTCACTTGATATTACTGCAAAGGTCTAGGAAAATCAAAATTTCAGTAAAAAATACACTTAGACCCCTTTCACTCTGGGGCATTTTTCAGGCGCTTTAGCGTTAAAAAAAGCCCCTGTAAAGAGCCTGAAAGAAGCCTCATCTGCAATTTCACACTGCCAGCGCCCGAAAAACACTGGTAAAGGACTGATTAAGACCCCTTTCACACTGGGGCATTTTTCAGGCGTCTTTCGGGCACTGGCAGTGTGAAAGGGCTCGGGTCATCAGCGCACCCAGCCCGGTGGCAAAAACACGGAAGCGCTGCAAAGAAGCTGCTTACAGGACTTTTTTTGACGCCCTGCCAGTGCAGCGCTCCAGTGTGAAAGCACTCGGGCTTTCACATTGGGATTGCAGATGAGGCCTCTTTCAGGCGCTTTACAGGCGCTTTTTTTAACGCTAAAGTGCCTGAAAAATGCCCCAGTGTGAAAGGGGTCTCAGTGTGAAAGCACTCAGACTATCACATTGGGATTGCAGATGAGTCTTCTGTCAGGCGCTTTGCAGGCGCTTTTTTTAACGCTACAGCACCTGAAAAATGCCTGAAAAACGCCCCAGTGTGAAAGGGGTCTAAAGAAAATTTTAGGTAAAACAAATGCAATAAACTACCTAAGTTTTCTTTGCGTCCATGAAATGGCGACAAACTTCAGTACCCTATATTTTCTATAGACGATGCTTCAAAAGCTTAAGTGCACTTTGTTACCATATAACATGGAACAGTGAATACCAAATTCAACAAAAATAATAAAAATATAGAAAAGTTAAGAGTCCATTAAGCTTCAGTGAGAAATCTTGATACATTTGCAAAGAAAAGTCCTTCACCACTTGAAGAAAATCCAAATGACACCCAAAGTGCTCAAATAAAGAACCTACTTATGTCAGAAACCATGAATCAAACCGAGACAGAAGTACAGTTAAATCACACTTGTTTAATAATAAAAGTAAATAGAACAAACGTAGTCAAAACATAGCCAAAGTTCAGTAACGGGAACGGATAGTCAGACAAGCCAGAAAGTCAGGAAGCCAGAGATCAGCGTAGTAGAACAGCAAGCAAGATCTGGAGCCAGAAGGAATGTCAGCCAAGCAAGTCTTTAACAGGAACGCAGGAGATAGTCTCTGTGATGTTGACCAAGGCAAAGGCAGAGATCATCTGGGCTGGACGGCTTAAGTAGGCAGGACTGACGAGCAGGATATCAACACTGAAGAAATGGCTGCACTCCAAGATCCATCAAAATTCATATTTAATGAACGAACATCCCAAGAGTTACAGACAGTTCAAATGGTAGACGCATTTCACACACTAACAGGTGCGCTTATTTATTAAGGATATCATCAACAGGTGAGTCACTGTGGAGAGATAGGAGCTGGCAATTAGCCCAGCCCTGACAGCTCGCCAGCAATGACCTCTTTAATTAAAAAGAAGGTCTGGAAGCGTTATATGGAGAAATCCTGCAGTGGGTAGACTGGAGAAACATTCAATCTTCTACGCTATGGTTTCCTCTCCACCACGATGCCTGGGATCCTGCTTACATTTGTTTGTGCCTTGTCCACTCAGGATGACCTACGAGAATGCTGCTAGGGAGCCGCACACCGCTGCACTCACGCTATAAGGCCGGCGTGCGTTCCACTCCCCTGGAGAGACAAACCGGAAGCTCGGACCCGGAAGTGACGTGACCGGAAAGGCGCCTCAACGCACGTTTTGTAATTGTTACGTCGTCAGGAAGCTTCCTCTTGAACTTCATAGAAGTTTGGATACCGAACCCGAACTCCTTTGATATCAGTGAGAGACATATCTGTCAAATCAAAACCACCCATTTTCTGGGCTAATAGGTAAAGGGTTATCGAAAAATTCATGTTTACTGCCCTGTGAGTATTAAATAGAAACCAGAAGAGAAATGTCCTTTGCTGGCAATTTACAAACATTTTCCTTTGCAAATGTCAGTGTTTTAAAAAATAACTACTCCCAGACAAAATGCACTGGTACACGTTCCCCAGGGCAGAACAGCCCAACTGGAAGATTTCCCCCCTCACCTCTTTTTTCAGTGACAACTGTAAAATGTTCAGTTTGCCAAAGCTTTTTTGTCCCAGATTCAATGGCCAACAGGACACATAGAGAGGGTAAATCTCCTAAGTGGAGACACAGACAGCAATAACATTTGACAGGGGTTCTATCCTCCTCTAATAAAAAGAAAAGTGTTAGTTAAATATAACAATTAGTAATTTTGAATATTATATAGTAACCTGTAAGCAACCAGTCACAAGTCAACTTTTTTATTGGTTTAAGCATACTTAAATGGTGTAAGGTGAATGGATGCCAAGAATTACTCTACTTTATTGCTGTCCGCATCATGTCTGTATTTACCAGTCTTATACCGCAGACACACGAGCGGACTTTTTGACCGGACGGTCCGACAGACTATCCGATGGACTTTCGGCGGACTTCCAACGGACTTTCCCAATGAACAGACTTGCCTACACACGATCACACCAAAGTCAGGCGGATTTGTACGTGATGACGTACGACCGGACTAAAATAAGGAAGTTGATAGACAGTAGCCAATAGCTGCCCTAGCGTCGTTTTCATCCGTTGGACTAGCATACAGACGAGCTGACTTTTTGATAGGAACTGGGTCCAGCGGAGTTCCGATGTAAAGATTTGAAACATGTTCCATATCTAAAGTCTGTCAGATTTTCGACCGAAAAAGTCTGCTGCAGGTTCGATGAAGCCCACACACGGTCGAATTGTCCGCCGGACTCGGTCTGTCGGACCAGTCCGGCCGAAAAGCCTGCTCGTGTGTACGCGGCATTAGGCTGGTGATACAAAGTGTGCTTTGAAATTATTTTATATTTGTATATCTTATTTTAGATAAAGGTGAATTGTGATGTTCTGGTCATACCTCCGGCCTGTAGATATTACTATTTACAGTTGTTACATTGATTATACTTTCTAAACACTGTAAAAGTTCCTGTTCCCATCATGATATAATCAAAAGCCTGAACTTGGAATAAATGCATTCTATATTAACTGTGTTTGCCATACTACAGGACACAACAAGGTTGGCAAAGAGAATGGCACTTCTATTTCTGCAGAAGCCTGCACCTTTTCTCCCACACCCCGGTGAGCCAATAATGCCTTTTACTGCTTAGATTCATATGTTTGAGAATTACATACTTGGCTAATCAGGAGGACTTTACCTTTTTCTACAATGCGTTCTTTACTTATTTGCTGCTTACTTCTATAGCCTACCAACAGCAGAGGACAATTATGACACAATTTTCACTACATTAAACAACTTCTTTCATCCTAAAGTAAACATGGTTGCAGAATAATAAAAGTAACTTATATTGGTCATTCAAATTTCACATGTTGGTAGAGTAACTCTTCCCTGTATAGTATCTCTTCTTCTTCTGTTTTTTTAAATGCAGGTAAATAATGGATTCCAAGCAGAATCAATGTGCCGTTATTGAGTTCTTGATGAAGATGGGGTACAGGCTGTCTGATGTCCACAGAAGGCTACAGAATGTTTACAGAGATGAACCCATTGACAAGAACAATGAGCACAGATGGATGAAGAACTTTAAATAGTGTCATCTCTGTAAACATTCTGTAGCCTTCTGTGGATGTCGGACAGCCTGCACCCCTCCTTCGACAAGAATTCAATAAACTGCATGTTGCTTCTGCTTGGAATCCATTATGTGCCTACAAAGAAGAAGAATAGTTACTATAGTGCAGAGGTGTCCAACTGGCGGCTCAAGACAGCTATGAATGTGGCCCAACACAAAATCATAAACTTACTTAAATTGGGAGAATTTTTTTGTAAAAATGACTTTACACTTACCGAAGAACAATAGGACAGTGTCTCTTTACTGGACTTTTATAAGTGTTATCGTCCCAAAGAAAAATATCAAACTCTTCACAATCACATCTTATTCATGTCAGTTTTCGGCAGCACTTATATTTGTGAGTGACTATTTTCAAGGTTAAAGCACACGAAGGACAAAATTTGAACCAACATATCTGATGAGTACCTTGAGAATTCATTGAGAACTGCTACTACTTCCATCCAACCAGATATTGACACGTTAGTTTATCAAAAACAGTGCCAAATATTGCACTAGTTTTATGTTGCCCTCTTTTCACTATCAGTGATCGTTAACTTGTGATCTGGCCGACTTTTCCTGCTCATCAGCTATCCTTATTTTTAGTATATTTTATGTGTGGCCCAAGACAATTTCTCATTTTCCAATGTGGCTCAGGAAGGTCAAAAGGTTGGACACCTCTGCTATAGAGAAAGAGTTACTCTACCAACATGTGAAACTCAAAAAACCAATGTAAGTTAATAAAAAACCTTTGCCCACTTTTGCATTACTTTCAGTACGGGTATACTTTAATGTCCGAAACGCGTAGGCTGCTTTACAACTCTGTACATGTATTTAATAAAGGAATACAATTTTGGAAGTCTTCCTGAGTGCCGACCATCCCTTTCCTTTTTTCGGCAACGTGGACTGCATAATAGTGAACTCACATTACAATTCATAGCAGCTTTGAAAAAGTTGGTTGTTACCTGTGAGTTTGATGAAATGATAAGAGGCCAGCTAGTAGAAAAAACAAACTCAGACTGCATTAGAAAAAGATTGCTCTCAGAACGTGATCTAACTTTATCAAAAGCTATTAAAATTTCAACCTGAAGTGAAACTGCTGTAGCTAAAGTAATAACCACAGTCAGGTAAGTACTGGCAACATACAGGCTGTGAATTTAGAATCGGCCTCTCATAAGGCACATATTTAGGTCCAATACAAAGGTACAACAAGAAATCAATCTAACTGAAATGCAGAGCTACACATTACACAGGACAAGTATTGCTTAAAGTGGTTGTAAACCCTTACACACCACTTTTCCCTACAGGTAAGCCTATAATAAGGCTTACCTGTAGGTATCGTGAATATCTCCTAAACTTGCACCATTTAGGAGATATTCACTGTATCAGCATGTGCCGACATCATGGGAACGTGCGCACTGAAGATATGGCTCGCTCGTGCCATTTCTTCAGCTGCTGTGCCGTTACCGGCAGCTGCTGCACGCATGCGTGGTAGTGACGTCATTGCGTCTCCGGCAAATCACAGCGCCAGAGCCTGTGATACCGAGAAATAACTATGGGAGACATGTCGCCGGCCACAGAGGTGTGCTGGGACCGCTGCGGGGGCTTCGATCTAGGGTAAGTATTTCATAATGAGCTAGTATGCTATGCATGCTAGCTCATTATGCCTTTGTCTTGCAGGTTTTTTTGTTTTGTTTTTCTGTGGGTTTACAACCACTTTAAGGTGTGGTTCAACAGCAAACTATGCTGCATGAACTGCAAATAAAGCACAGGGCCATAAGTGCAAGAAAATGGCATAGTGGAACTGGTTAAGCTATGAAGCAGTGGCAGAACTACCAGGGTTGCATAGGTTGCACAATTGCGACCAGGCCCTGGTCGGGCCCTGAAGGTTCTAGTTACGCCTCTGGTATGAAGCATCTTCAACATTACAGTCCAGCTATACAATGACCTAGATAATTGAGAACATTTACAGACAAAAAAATGGGACACTTTGAAAAAATCTTCCATGCTTTTACTGCTCGACAGATTTGAGAAGTTACTGCCCCAGAAGTTACCATCTTAAGTGTAGATAAATATGACACTTCCATTGCAGATAAACTTTTATGCACTGCAACTATTACTGATTCCTGGTACAGGATCTGCTGTCTCTAGGCTGCCTAAGGAAATCTAATTTGGAAATGAACCACGTAATGTTCCTATTCTGAAACTGTTATGCCGCGTACACACGGCCGGACTTCCCGACAGAAAAAGTCAGATGGGAACTTTTGGTCGGACATTTCGACCGTGTGTATGCCCCATCAGACTTTCTCTGTCGGCATTTCCGACGGACTCAGATATAGAACCAGAGGCGTATCTAGGGTATGGCAGCCATGGCAAGTGCCATGGGCGCCATAGGGGGGGGCGGCAAAAAAGCACAAAAAATAAAGTCCCACTACCCGTCCTCTCGCGGCCGCCTCCCGCTATACTCTTGTCCCCGGCGCCACGACCGGCCTGCTGGAGCGCAGCGCCGGAACAGCAAATTAGCAAGTGAGGAGGCCAGGAGGGAAGCCAGTGACAGGCGCCCCCCCTGACGGCCGATGAGTTGGTCTGGCCAGAGTGACCGCCCCTGGGTCATCTACGCAGAGATAGAGTAACTGGCAGGGGCGGAGCCTAATGCTCCGCCCAGGGCCGGATTAACATAGGGGCTGGTGGAGCTGCAGCTCCAGGCCCCTCCCTCAATATAGGCACATGGAAGTGGCTTGTCAATTCCTGTGTGCCTTCCTGA
This sequence comes from Aquarana catesbeiana, assembly GCF_042186555.1. Classification (NCBI taxonomy): domain Eukaryota; kingdom Metazoa; phylum Chordata; class Amphibia; order Anura; family Ranidae; genus Aquarana; species Aquarana catesbeiana. Next base: position 28,265,342 of record NC_133326.1, read on the forward strand.
AGGAAGAGGAGCCCTCTGTGCACACATGGAGGAGACAAGTCAGTGCAGCCGAGTCCTGTCTCTGCCGATGCCTGACTCCTATCACAGGATCTGTTCACTCACACAGATCCTCCATCTCTGGGGGAGGGGCGCTGATGTCCTAACCAGCAGGAGCCCGGGAGGAAGGACATCTCCCATACTGTTATGATAAAGTCAGTACATTTGTTAGGGGGATGTTGTGTAATTATTGTGCTAGGGGACAGACTGCTGCTTCCCCCATGTAATGTGCTCTCTTGTGCCCAGTGCCCACCATGTCATGTGCCTTGCAGTGCCCACTATGTAATGTGCTGTGCCCACCATGTCATGTGCATTGTAGTGCCCCCCATGTAATGTGCTGTGCCCACCATGTCATGTCATGTGCCTTACAGTGCCCCCATGTAATGTGCTGTGCCCACCATGTCATGTGCCTTGCAGTGCCCCCATGTAATGTGCTGTGCCCACCATGTCCTGTCATGTGCATTGCAGTGCCCACTATGTAAAGTGCTGTGCCCACCATGTCATGTGCCTTGCAGTGCCCCCATGTAATGTGCTGTGCCCACCATGTCCTGTCATGTGCATTGCAGTGCCCACTATGTAAAGTGCTGTGCCCACCATGTCATGTGCCTTGCAGTGCCCCCATGTAATGTGCTGTGCCCACCATGTCATGTCATGTGCCTTGCAGTGCCCCCCATGTAATGTGCTGTGCCCACCATGTCATGTCATGTCATGTGCCTTGCAGTGCCCCCCATGTAATGTGCTGTGTCCAGTATGTCATTTGCTGTACATTGCAGTGCCCACCATGTAATGCGCTGTGCTGACCATGTCATGTGCTGTGCATTGCATTGCCCTTCATGTGATGTTCAGTGCCCACTATGTCATGCTGTGCCTTGCAGTGCCCACCATGTCATGTGCTGTGCCTTGCATTGCCCACCATGTAATGTGCAGTGCCCACCATGTCATGTGATGTGCCATCCAGTGCCAACCATGTCATGTGCAATGCCCACCATGTCATGGCTGTGCCTTGCAATGCCCGCTATGTAATTTGCAGTGTCCACCATGTCATGTGCTGTGCCATACAGTGATCCCACCATGTAATGTGCAGTGCCCACCGTGTAATGTGCAGTGCCCACCATGTAATGTGCAGCGCCCACCATGTCATGTGCACTTCCCACCATGTCATGTGCTATGCTGTGCCCACCCTGCCATGTGTTGTGCCCAGCATGTAGTGTGTTGTGCCCACTGTGTAATGTGCTGTGCTGTTCAACAGTGCCCACCATGTCATGTGCAGTTCCTAACATGTAATGTGCAGTTGCATTTCCCACCATGAAACGTGCTATGCCATGCAGTGCCCACCATGTAATGTGTTGTGCCCACCATGTAATCTTATGTGCCATTCAGTGCCCACCATGTAATGCGCTGTGCCCACCACGTCATATGCTGTGCCATGCAGTGCCCACCATGTAATGCGCTGTACCCACCATGTAATGTGCTGTGTCATGCAGTGCCCACCATGTCATGTGCAGTGCCCATCATGTAAATTGCTGTGCAGTGCTCACCATGTCATGTGCTGTGTTGTGCCCACCATGTCATGTGCTGCACCATGCAGTGCCTACCATGTAATATGCTGTACTCACCATGTAATGTGCTGTACATTGTCTACCATGGCATGTGCCGTGCAGTACCCACAATGGAATGTGGTGTGCAGGGCTCATCATGTCATATGCAGTGTCCACCATTTAATGTGCTGTGCTCACAATGTAATGTGCTGTGCTGTGTCATGCAGTGCCCACCTTGTCATGTGCTGTGCAGTGCCCACCATGCTATGTGCAGTACCCACTATATAATGTGTTGTGCCCACCATGTAATGTTCTGTGCAGTGCCCACTTGTAATGTCCAGTGCCCACCATGTAATGTGCTCAGCTGTGCCTGCCATGTCATGTGCTGTGCCCACCATATAAGGTCCTGTGCCCACTGTGTGCATGTGCTGTGCCCACCATGCAATGTGTTGTGTTGTGCAGTACCAACCATGTCATGTGCTGTGCCCACCATATAATGTACTGTGCCTACCTTGTAATGTACCAAAACCAAATCATAAATAATCTATACAAATAATAGTGAATGTGAGAAATGTGTAAAAAATATTGATAATGTATACCATACACAATTAACCGCGCACTGGGTGAAATCGTGCATGAAATGCACTAATAAGGAAAAAATATGCAAAGTGAAAGAGGACAAATCGCAAATATATGTGATGAACAAGCGCGACTATGCAGTGATATAGTGTCATTAAACTAATGCAAAAATTATATAAAATAAAAGCACTCTCATAAATGGTGAATGACAATGAAGTAAGCCTCTAAACAATCATAGACGCCAAGTGAAAAAATGAAACAAAAAAGTCAATTGCATCCAAATTTACAAATGATGGAATATCCATAGCTTTAAGAAGCTCCTTCACAGAAGGGACAGATGGCAGACTTCCAGCATATTCATCCGCAGGATGATATATGGCTACCGATATGCTGATGTTAAAGATGGTTGGGACCATAGAACTCGCGTTCCACCAAAAAAGAAGGGAAAAATATATAGCATAAAACCTTAGGATAGCATAAGGTCACCTGCGCATATATGCGCTACTCACAAGACCGGCATGCAGAGCAGGCATTCAGATAGTTGGTCGGTTCGCCGCTGATCGGCGTGCGTTCCACCAAAACAGGAAGTGATGTCACTGGTACTGGTTAGCAAGCGTAGGCAGGATGTTACGTCGACGCGTTTCGCCCCTCCCCCAGGGCGTTATCAAAGAACCGACCAACTATCTGAATGCCTGCTCTGCATGCCGGTCTTGTGAGTAGCGCATATATGCGCAGGTGACCTTATGCTATCCTAAGGTTTTATGCTATATATTTTTCCCTTCTTTTTTGGTGGAACGCGAGTTCTATGGTCCCAACCATCTTTAACATCAGCATATCGGTAGCCATATATCATCCTGCGGATGAATATGCTGGAAGTCTGCCATCTGTCCCTTCTGCGAAGGAGCTTCTTAAAGCTATGGATATTCCATCATTTGTAAATTTGGATGCAATTGACTTTTTTGTTTCATTTTTTCACTTGGCGTCTATGATTGTTTAGAGGCTTACTTCATTGTCATTCACCATTTATGAGAGTGCTTTTATTTTATATAATTTTTGCATTAGTTTAATGACACTATATCACTGCATAGTCGCGCTTGTTCATCACATATATTTGCGATTTGTCCTCTTTCACTTTGCATATTTTTTCCTTATTAGTGCATTTCATGCACGATTTCACCCAGTGCGCGGTTAATTGTGTATGGTATACATTATCAATATTTTTTACACATTTCTCACATTCACTATTATTTGTATAGATTATTTATGATTTGGTTTTGGTAAAGTTAATCAATTATTTTTAGTAAATTGCTAGCGCAGGTTTATTTGTTATATATCATCAAAGTGTGAGCACTTTTATCCTGCAGCTGCAAGAGGATTTTTAAAGATCACTACATTACATGAATTCATTTGCGAGCGCTGTTTTATATATATTTTTTACCTTGTAATGTGCTGTATTGGGCAGTGCCAACCGCGTAATGTGCTGTGCCCACCATTAAATGTGCTGTATCCATGTATCCACCATGTAATGTGTTGTGCCAACCATGTGATGTACTGTGCTATACCCCCCCCCCCGTGTAATGTACTATGCTGTGCCCCCCACAGACTCACCCCCTCACTCCCACCCCCCTCTCTCTCTCATCCCCTCTCTTTCACCCTGTTCTCTCACTCACCCCCTTCACCCCCTACCACCCTCTCTCTCTTTCACCCTCTCTCTGTTCCCCTTTTTCTCTCTCTCTCTCTCTCTCTCTCTCACCCTCCTCTCTCTCTTTAATTTAAATTTAACAAAAAATTGTTTGCGTTTTCATTTTATTTATTTTCATAAAAAGGCCCACCAACATCCGCACCAGGCCCATGATGCTCTTAATCTGGGCCTGTCTATAGGGGAACATGGAGGCTGGCGACCAGGAGAAGAAAGAGACATCAGAGTAGAAAACCGATTGATCCCCCCCCAGCCAGCAGCAGCAGGTACTAGTACTGTACAGCACCTGTCACCATGATATTGATCATCTTGTGCATGTGTACCAGTAACCAGCACCAACTTCAAAGCAAGCAATCAAATATAGTGCTCAAACAATTTGGATTAAATAAATATGCTTAGCCATAGATATCATAAAGTGTAAAAAAGTGATTTGTGTTAGTAGTACCTGCTTTTGCACAAATCACTTTATTACACTTTATTTATGATATCTATGGCTAAGCATATTTATTTAATCCATATTGAGCACTATATTTGATTGGCTACTTGCTTCTGCTTGGGCCTGGCATACACACACACACACGCACATGATGATGACTTAGACCCCTTTCACACTGAGCCGCCCCGGGCGTCAGCGGTAAAGCAGCGCTATTGTAGCGCCGCTTTACCGTTGTTTTAGCAGCGCTATTCGGCTGCTAGCGGGGGCGGTTTAACCCCCGCTAGCGGGCAAAAAAAGGGTTAAATCCACAAAATGCCGCTGCAGCAGCGCTTTGCCAGCGGTATGGCAGCACTGCCCCATTGTTTTCAATGGGCAGGAGCGGTGGAGGAGAGGTGTATTCACCGCTCCTCCACCGCTGCAAAGAAGCTGCTGGCAGGACTTTTTGTGACATCCTGCCAGCGCAGCGCCCTCAGTGTGAAAGCACTCAGGCTTTCACACTGTGTTTGTAGCTGAGGCATTTTTCAGGCGCTATGCTGGCGCTATTTTTAGCGCTGTAGCACCTGAAAAATGCCTCCAGTGTGAAAGGGGTCTTAAAGTCATCATGGGCGATTCTGCGTGTGTGCCAAGCAGACTGGGCCGGCGCTACCACTAGGCAAATTAGGCAGCCTAGAGCACCCGGTCGCTGGTGATTCTATTCCCTTTCTACCTCTGTACAGTGTCAGAGGCGATGGCACAGCATTTTTGGGTGCTGGTAAGGCCGCATTTATGGGTGCTGATGTTACTGTATTTATGGGTGCTGATGTTACTGTATTTATGGGTGCTGATGTTACTGTATTTATGGGTGCTGATGTTACCGAATTTTTGGGTGCTGGACAGGGGCGCAGTTTCAGGTCTTGCCATAGGCGCCATTTTCACTAGATACGCCTCTGTATAGAACATGTTCTAAATCTTTCCGTTGGAAATGCAGACGGAGTTTAGCCCGTTGGCAAGTCCGCTCGTGTGTACGCAGCATTAGACTAACCTAATCCCTTTCACTGCTCACAGACCAGCCTGTATCCTCCCTGATTTCCTGCAATCAGCTGGGTGCCAAGGTCCTGGAGTCCACTCGTACTCCACTGTAGTCCACCTTCCAAATAATGGGCTGCACACCAAAGATGTTCAACTCTAGCCAAGGTCTATTGCAATGACAGCACACCACACTCTCCCACCCAAATCCAATGCTCCCCCAATGTTTCACCCATAGGTGTAGAGGGCTTGGCTTTGGGTGGGAGTGAGCGGTGTGCTATCACTGCAAAAAAAATTGGCTGGAGTTGAAAATCTTTGGTATGCAGCCCATTATTTGGATGGTACTCTGAAACTGCTTAGTTATCTTATGCCCCGTACACACGGTCGGATTTTCCGATGGACAATGTCTGATTGGAGCGTGTTGTCGGAAATTCCGACCGTGTGTGGGCGCCATCGGACATTTTCCATCGGATTTTCGGACACACAAAGTTGGACAGCAGGAGATAAAATTTTCCGACAACAAAATCCGATCGCGTCAATTCCGACCGTGTGTGGCCTGTTCTGATGCACAAAGTGCCACGCATGCTCAGAAGAAATTCCGACACGGGACAGTTCGTTCTGGTAAACTTAGCGTTCGCAATGGATACAGCACTTTCGTCACGCTGCAATGTTACAAATGGAATACAGCGCACTCTCTTCTTCTTTATAATGTGACAAGAATTAAGTAGTTTTGCTGCTCATATTCACACACACTTCTCACAAACTTTTATTTGTGTTTTTTTAGTGGGATTCCCTGAATATATTGTTATTAGTTGTCACATCTGACAGTTTTATATTTTTTAATTTTTTTTTTTTGGATTTTAAGCCTTTTTTTTTCTTTAATGTTTGGATTTTTTCCAAGGCTGATCTTTGTTCAATGTAATTTTTATTTTTACTCCAGAATATTTTTGTGTGTGTTTTGTGTGTCAAGTTACCCCAACACCATTGATATCTTGTATTATTTAATCTCAAGGAGATTGTTTGTTGTTGGTGTCCCTTGTTCATTTCACATTGTATATTTGAAATGTACCTGAATCCTCACAAACCAACTGTAATTTTTGAAGTAAAACACATAGGAGAGTATAATTCAAAACAAAAATCCTTTATTAAGGGATCAGAACCAAACAAAGAGGAAGGCAACACTGGATCAACAGGAGAAATTAGCGAAGCCTGGGACCCCCACGGCAGACATCAATTCTTCAACATCAAAATTGGTGGCCTGAGGAGTCCATATCTAAGGGAGGGCAGTCTGGTCCGGGATTCACAGAGACTCGAATAGCAGCAGATGACATCAGTGTCCCCAGGCTGTGGTACCACAAGAGGCTGCATTTTTTGGCCGACCAGACTGGACCCAGGGCAATCACTGTCTGGTCTTCCTTCCACGCTTCCTTCCGGGCTGTGGCTGTGCAGTTGGAGATGTGGCAGGAGGAGGAGTAGGACCTGGAGGACTGGGGGGACCTGGAGGAGGACTGGGGGGACCTGGAGGAGAGGGAGGAGGAGGAGGAGGACCTGCAGGAGGAGGACCATCCCAAAGATGTGTGTGAGGTGTAATTTGGCCCCTCATACCTTTCTTCAGAGCCTCCGATATGAGGACCTCACACATGACTTTTTGGCCCTCCTCCATCCTCTGCATTTTATAGGCTATGAAGGCAGCAATAATCTCCTGCATGGTGTGGGGTGCTCCCAGGACCTCTGTAGCCCTCCAAAAGAATGCTATAGCAGCCTCCTCTAGGGTACTCCTCCTACTGCCACTTTCTGTTTTCAGGGGGGGTGGAGGGACCTTGATATCAGCCAGCCGGCTTGGCCCGGCCACCTCCTGGCTGAGACTTCCCTGTGTATGAAAAAGGGACATGGTTTTAGTTTTTGCATCATCAATCACAATCCTAAATTAGTACTTCCAACTAACATCTAGTTAACATCATTGATTGGACAAGCAGAAATATTTAGAAGAATGCTATACCTGGCTCAATCTGAGCTCCTCCACATGTGGCCTGGAAGGCCCAGGTTGGGCGTCAGAAGCCTCAGCCGGGGGGGAAGGAAGCGTGGAAGTAAGACTGGAGAGGGATGGCCTGGGTTCAGTCTGGCCTGCCAAAAAGTGCAGCCTGTCGTAGTACAACATCCTGGGCACATAGATGTCATCTGCTGCTCCGGATCTCTGTGAATCCAGGACTTTCTTGCGCTCCCTTAGATATGTGCTCCTCAGGCCACCAATGAAAATCTTTAAATAAGTGATGTCTGCCGTGGGGATCACCTGCTTCACAATTTCACACAATTGCTCCAGTGCTGCCTTCCTCTTTGCTTGGTTCTTGAAATGGGGGTGGGTAATCTCCCACAGACAGGGCAGCTCACTTAGCATATCTATGAATACTGACATGAAGTCATTGTCTTTCAGTAAGATATCCATGTTCACTGCAAGACACAACACAAGACAAAGCCTAATGTCAGACAAAACTCTCCTAATCTTGTTACAATATAGGCCTCAATCTAGAAGCAGTATAGGCACAAGTTTGTCTCTTACCTTCGTTCTTACGATCGGCGCGTCCAATGCTCTTTCCTCCGCTCACAGATCGTACGTAATACGCACGCGTGTTACGCTTTATACACACTGCGCATGCGTGTAACTCCGCCCGCCCGCCCCTGACGTTCTTTCTAGTGTATTCCCCGCCCCTTTTCATTCGGCGCAGTGGGGGAAGAGCATGATGGCGGAGTTACAGCAGGTGCGTGCTAATTCTAGCAACGAGGAGGAGGAGGAGGAAAGCCCGGATCCAGGCACGTCCCGATTTTCTATTTCTAGTTCTGCCATCAAATATCTGTGTGCTAATTATACCATTTTTGTTTTACATAGGGGAGAAAAGACTCGGACACCCCTCATCCCAGGAGACCAGAGACCCCCCCCTCTGGAAGAAGGGGAAATACCAACCCAAGAAGCTGAGCAGGAGGAAGAAGAAGATGTGGTGGAGATTGGCACCACAACAGGTGAGTGTCTGCGACCACAGGCTCAGGTAAAAGAGATGGATGGTGGCAGATTTTTGAGACCTTTTTTTTTGTTCTTTATCTCTTTTTAGGTGATCGTGATGTGAGGGAGAGAGAACGCTTTACATCTGAAAGTGCCCAGATACTGATCGGGGAGATCATGGGGTGTAATCTCCAATTGCAAAACATCCAGCAACAAATCAGTGATGTTATTAAAAAAAATAATAACATCATTGATGTTTTGGGGCGAATTTAAACCCCACAAAATCACTTGTTTTATCGTGGTCCAATCTTACCAAAATTTTTTCAATGTTTAGAAAAGCCAAATTTGGAGGATGCACACAGTGTGCCAACATGTGCTATCTGCCATCACAGGAGATTAATGGACGCGTTTTGGGGGTGCAACCCCTTCCTCAATTATAAAGTAGCGTTGAGGAAGGGCTTGCTCCTCAAAAACACGTCCCTTGATCCCCCCTGATGGCAGATAGCACATGTTGACATTCGTAAATTGGTGTACATCTTCCAAATTTGGCTTTTCCAGGTGTGATTTCCCCCATCTGAACGCTATATCAAACCCAGTTCCTAAATACTGATGTCTGATATAGCCTTCAGGTTTTACCATACGTGAACTTTGTAAGTTCAAGTTTTTTGACTTTCTTGTTGGTTTTACACAGGCCTGTTTTATCTGAAATGGATATTTCGATTTTTGATAATGCTACTGCAAAAATTGTTATACAACAAACATGTTGGTTTGTTTTTAAAACCTTTGATAAATGCACTTGTGATTGTGCAGGTATAAAAAAGTGCCTTACTCAAGAATGTGTGGATTATTGTCTCAACACTACAACACTTTTGGGGTGATGTAATTGCTGTTTTATGCAAAAATGGGGGTTATTTCCTAAGGGCAAATACACTTTGCACTACAAGTGCAGGTTCAGTGCAGTTGCAAGTGCACTTGTAGTGAAATGTGTTTTTGCATTTAGGAAGTACCAGCCAACACTGTTTTTTATAAGGTTACCCAATCACGACATTTTCTGCACTCAACACATTTCTGTCAGGGTCAGCTAAAACAAACACAAGCAGTAAATGTCCACCAAGAATTTCTTTTGGTTGTTTTTTATTTGAAAAAGGTGTCACAGATTGTCTGGCATATTGATAGCCCCCCTACCCGCAAAGAACTCCAGGTATCATAACCGGACATCACGGGCATTCAGGGAGGGCAAGCCAGGACGGCCACTTTCAAGCGCCGTCAGTGTTGATGGATTTGGGATTCCGGTCTCAGGCCCAACTGAGCCAGCATAGTTGGCTGAATGTTTTCTTAAAAAATTATGGAGAACACAGCAGGCAAGTATTATATGGTTCAGTTTATACTCCGCCATATGGATGGGTGTCAGAAATAATCGGAACCGGCTGGCCAGGATTCCAAATGTGTTCTCCACCACTCTTCGGGCTCTGGCCAGCCGGTAATTAAAAACCCTCTGTTCCGGGGTGAGGGTCCTCATCGGGAATGGCCGCATCAGGTGGTCCCCCAGCGCAAATGCTTCATCAGCAACGAACACAAATGGGAGACCTTCAACATTGTCCTCTGGAGGTGGCAAGTCCAAGCTGCCATTCTGGAGACGCCTGTAGAACTCCGTCTGGGCGATCACTCCACCATCGGACATCCGGCCATTCTTCCCCACGTCCACATACAAGAACTCGTAATTAGCCGACACCACCGCCAACATCACTATACTATTAAACCCCTTGTAATTATAATAGTACGACCCCGAGTTGGGTGGTGGGACGATGTGGACGTGTTTCCCATCAATTGCCCCTCCGCAGTTAGGAAAGTCCCACCGCTGGGCAAAGTGGGAGGCCACAGTCTGCCATTCCTGTGGCGTTGAAGGAAACTGTTGAGGAAAAAACAATAAACATTACTATTTTTTCAAAGAAACATGGCAAGCAGATTATACACAAACATTATGGGGCAACCTCCAGATAGCATTTACTAACGGGAATTTACCAACAACAAAGTATAAGGTACACCTATCATATTCCCCCTCCCCCCCTCTCATGGACCATTTCTAACATTATAGGGGGGGAACTCTTGGACAGGTAACCCTCTTCACTTCATTGAGAGATGAATGCCTAAATAATGGGTATTACTTGGAACAGCCCCTCCTTAGTTACACTATTGGCAGACCACTGGACAGGTAAGAAGTGTCATAATACAAAGATATAAATACACACTGTACACATTTGAGCACATTTGAACATTCTGCTATTACCTATCAAGATAATAATAGGATACAAAAACTTTAAACAGTACCATTGGAAAGTATACAGGCAGGCCCTTGCACTACATGCTTTGGGGAATTCATCCATAAATCTGACCAGTAAAGAGATGGGTATAGTGTGTATGGGTTTGGCAAAGTCAGCAGATAGATGATTGAGGATAGAGAATTGGGATCAGCTGACTTAGCAGTTGGGGGAGGGAGGGTTACAAAAAATTTGGGGACACCACAAAAAAATGCCTCTGGCACTCTGCCTGAATTTAAATCAAAAATAACATTTCCAAACATTTTAGGGGCTGTTTGGGGTAAAGCACTACTATGGAGCTGATAAAATACATTGTTAAGTGACTACATGAGGTGAATATAGGGGCAGGAGACACCATGCTGGAGAGGTTATTGAAGGGCAAATATGTATGAAGGACCTAAAATAATAATTACATAAAAATCCAGCATGCATGAGGACAAAGGGGACATTCACAGCATATTACAATCATGTTAATTAGGGAATGAGGGAAGAAATACAATATATTAGCAAACATTCAATACAATAAAATGTGATATAAAAGAATAAAAATCTTACCTTCATATACTCCTTCTGCAGGACCTGTATGATGGTAGAACAGGTCTCTGGGATAATGATCACCAGAGCCTGGGGGGAGATGCCTGTCGAGAACTTCAAGTCCTGCAGACTTCTCCCTGTGGCCAAATACCGCAAGGTAGCGACCAACCTCTGCTCCGGAGTGATGGCTTGCCTCATGCAGGTATCCTGCCTGCTAATATAGGGGGTCAGCGAAGCCAACAAACGGTGAAACACGGGGTCCGTCATCCTGAGAAAGTTCCTGAAATCATCAGGATTATTCTCACGGATCTCACGGAGCAAAGGCATATGACAGAACTGGTCACGCTGAAGCAACCAATTCTTGGTCCATGAACTCCTCCTCACCCTGTTCATGGACTGGACTTGTGTCAAGGTCAGGACCCCAACACCAAGCCCCCGCACAGCACGAACTCTACAAGGAGTACGCATACGAAACATGGCTAGAAAACGGTCGGCTGCTCAGAACGAAGTAACAGAACGCACTGAAGAACAGCAAGGCCTGTGAAGAGCGACCTGAAAACCAGTAACGAACGAACAAGAATACAATGACTACTTAAAGTCACGCAGAACTTGCTTGCACGCACTGAAGAGCAGATACAAACCCACAAGCACAAACTGAACGGCAGAAAACGATCTGAAAGCCACGAGTCTGAAAAAGCGCGAATCGTCCCTCACCAAACTTTTACTAACACGAGATTAGCAAAAGGAGCCCAAAGGGTGCCGCGCTTGGTTCTGAACCGGCCTTTTCTAGTCTCGTCGTACGTGGTGTACGTGACCGCGTGGTTGTCGATCGGAAATTCCGACAACTTTGTGCGACCGTGTGTAGGCAAAACAAGTTTGACCCAACATCCGTCGGAAAAAATCCTAGGATTTTGTTGTCGGAATGTCCGAACAAAGTCCGACTGTGTGTACGGGGCATTAGAGTCTATTCCTATTCATAACAACCAAAATGGAAACCAGAAACCCAAAGCGTCTAGAGATATACAAAGAATCAGAAGGTCTCCTGTGTGGACCAAGGGTTACGTGATGTAATTAAAATAAAGAGGACTATTTTGTGATATATTTCTTTACTTTGTTGTTGTCTGTATTTTCAGTAATAAAGAAATAAACTTTTTTGTATTATGAGGGGAATATGTAGTGCTCATACCTCTGGCCTGCAGAGGTCACTATTTACAGTTGTTGCATGTTTTATTCTTTCTATACTCTGTACAAGTTTGTCCCAGTTCCTGTTCCTTTTGTGATACACTCAGAAGCCTTTGGTAATAAAGCACTTTATAGCTACTCTGTCTTCCAGACTACAGGACACAACATGTACTGTACCTATAACTTTAAATCAGAAAATCAAAACAGAAAAAAAATGTGTATCTTTTGCTGGCAGCTGGGCTCCCCTCTCACAAGCCAATACTGTTCTCTTTGTGCCCAAAAGAAAAAATGAATAGGCAGAAAAAGAAACAAATACCTGCTGCCCGTAGGGAAATGAAAGGAAAAAGAATCTATTCCAGCAGCTCTCATTCTCTATGCCAAATTGATTTGGAATTAAATAATAATACAAATGTGTAGTGATACTTTCATGCTGGAGTATGTTTTGATGGAATAACTCTCCAGTCCTTGAATCCACAATCATACACTGAGTTAACATGGATTCGACAGCTTTGTTTTGGTTTGCTTTTTATGTGTTTCTTATCATTTCAAAGCTGTAGAAGAAATGTAACTAAGCTCATCTAGGCCTGATATGAACAGTGTACCCCAAGTCCCATAACATCTGTATTAATAACTCCTATCACATGCACACATATTCTGTAGTATAAAAATTAATTCTCAGCTGAGATGGATGAGCTGATCCTTTAATATCAACATCCATGGTAGACTGGGCTAATTTTTGGCCGTCCACAAACTATTACTAATCTGCAGTTTTGTACATGTTTTCATTTATTTTTTCATTTAAAAAAAAAACAAAACAAAACAAAAAACAACATAAAATAAAATGTATTTTCTTTTTCTAAGATAAATATTATATATGAATTTTAGGCATTCTTGTTTTTGTTATCCATTTCATTTTTATTAGAAATTCAGCAAAAAATATATACAATTCATTGTGTATTTCTGTCCAAATCATCCATATTAAAAAAAGAAAAAAAAAACAATTAAACATCAGACAGGGAATGTAGTAATATTGTAAACAATAGGGGCAGTTTTGATTCCCCTGAGACCAGAAATATCTATAACATATAAAAAACATCTCTGTAATGTACAAATATCTGATAAGAATGAACACCTAATCCAAGGGTCATTAAGCCATTAGGTTTTTAATTCAAAGGCCTACAAACCTGTGGATAATCTATAGACATCTTAAATTCTCTCCAAGCATCCCCCATATCAGAATTCAGAGATTACTGTATTAATTCCTCCATGAACAGAGAGATTTTACAATGGAATCCCTCTTCACTCCTCTGCAACTGCATCCATTAGAAATGCTGTTCTGGTTCTGCAGCCTCATTCACCTCTATGGGATGCGTTGGCAGGAGGTTTCATCTGCTGAGCGCGACATGCCCTATTTTATTTTTGCTGTGCTGGGGTAAAGCAACAATGTGTATGGGACCATACAGTAGCCATTGCTGGGTTTTGACAGGCAGCTAGAGTGTGCTAAAACAAACATAGTTACATAGTTAGTCTGGTTGAAAAAAGACCATTCAGTTTAACTAATAAAAGGGGGGAAAAAATTTATAAACTGTTTATACAATCCTATACCCACAGTTGATCCAGAGGAAGCCAAAAAAACCCAGAAAAGTTTTATTGTGCTCCAGCGGGGGAAAAAATTCCTTCCTGATCCCCTAAGAGGCAATCAGATATTCCCTGGATCAATTTTACCTATAAATGTTAGTATCCAGTTATATTATGTACATTTCAGGAGCAGGGCCCTCTGATTCCTACTGTATCAAAGTGTATTGTATTTGTACTGTCTACCCTCAAATTGTAAAGCGCTACGTAAACTGTTGGCGCTATATAAATACTGTATAATAATAATAATAATAATAATAATAATAATAATAATAATAATTTCGGAAACAATCCAGGCCTTTTTTAACGCAATCTACTGAGCTGGCCAGAACCACCTCTGGAGGGAGTCTATTCCACATTTTCACAGCTCTTACTGTGAAGAAACCTTTCCATATTTAGATATGAAATCTCTTTTCCTCCAGATGTAAAGAGTGCTCCCTTGTCCTGTGTGATAATCTAAAAGTGAATAATTCAACACCAAGTTCACTATATAGACCACTTATATATTTGAACATGTTGATCATATCCCCCTTAATCTCCTCTTCTCAAGAGAGAATACATTCAGTTCCTCTAATCTTTCCTCATAGCTGAGCTCCTCCATGCCTCTTATCAGTTTGGTTGCCCTTCTCTGCACTTTCTCCAGTTCCCTGATATCCTTTTTGAGAACTGGTGCCCAAAACTGAACTGCATATTCCAGATGAGGTCTTATTAATGATTTGTACAGGGGCAAAATGATATCTCTCTCTCTGGAGTCCATACCTCTCCTAATACAAGAAAAGACTTTGCTCGCTTTGGAAACCGCAGCTTTGCATTGCATGCTATTATTAAGCTTATGATCTACCAAAACACCCAGATCCTTCTCCACCATTGATTCCCCCAGTTGTATTCCCCCTAGTATGTATGATGCATGCATATTCTTTGCCCCCAAGTGCATAACTTTACTTTAATCAACATTAAACCTCATTTGCCACATAGTTGCCCAATTTAACAGCGCATTGCAGTTGGCTTATAAGTTGGAGGCATTCCATAAGGATGTTATTCCACTGCATAGCTTGGTGTTATCTGCAGAGACTGAAATGGTACTTTTAATCCCAGACCATATTTAATTTATAGTAAGGGTCCCAACACTTAACTTTGGGGTACACCACTAACAACCTAAGACTATTCAGAGTAAGAATCATTAACCCCTACTCTCTGATTTCTGTCTTTTAGCCAGTTTTCTATCCATTTACAAACTGATCTTTCCAAGCCTGTACACTTTATCTTACACATGTGCCGTGTGTGGGGATGTCAAACGCTTTTGCAAAATCCAAGTATACCACGTCCACAGCCACCCCTCTGTCCAAAGTTTAACTTACCTCCTCTTAAAAAGAAATCAGATTTGTCTAACAACTTCTGTCTTTCATGAATCCATTCCGTCTGTTGCTTAAAATATTTTTTTCCAGCAAGAACTCATCTATGTGGCATTTTATTAAACTCCCCAGTATCTTCCCTACTATAGAAGTTAAACTAACCCGATCTATAGTTACTTGGTAAAGACTCTGGTTCCTTTTCAAATTTAGACACCACATTGGCCTTACGCCAAGCCAGTGGTACTATGCCAGTCATTAAAGAGTCCCTAAAAATTAAAAACAGTGGCAAACATATTGGACTCCTTTTACATGGGTAATGTGGCTGATTTGCGATGGATTGCTTTGTCAGGAATGAAAATTATCCTCCGAATTTATCTCTAATCCAAACTCTAAACTCCCTATTTTTTTATTCCAACGACCCAACTCTTAGCTCAATGGAGTACAAAAAAGAGGGATAATAGTTCGGGGGTTAGACATGAGTTTGGAAGATGCCCAAGCTCATCTCTAGTTGGCAGTGATTGATCCGCGGTTAGCAGGCAATAAGGAGGTGATATGCCACCTCTCGCACACCAGTTTGAGGAGGGGCCTTCACCTTGCCACAACCACGTCCATTAGAAAGCTCGGTTGCAGCTTGGTGGTGGCACAGCTCCATTTATCTCTACAGGGTGTGTTGGCAGGTTGTATCACTTGTCAAACACAACATGCCCTATATTTTTGCAGGTGGAAAGCCAACAATGTGTGAGAGGCCATCAGGCAGTCAATGCCAGGTCTTGACAGGCAGTTGTGGCATTTTAGGCATCAGCCTCCTGGTTTGTCACACCAACAATGCCCATGTGAAAGGGATCCTTCAGTGACACATTTCTTTTTTTTTTTTTTTTTTTTTTTTTTTTCCGTTCAAAGAAGTTTTATTGAAGAGCAGTACAATACACTTCATAGACTGGCAATGCTGTGGGACGCAGCCCACTTCTGTGAACAGGCTCAATTAATGAACAATAACAGAGAAGTTGATCAAAAACGTAGGGTTATACGTAAGGATAGGGAGACAAGAACCCTCAGGAATGACAAGGTAAGACCTAGTGCTGCATGTGGGCTCGACACCCCTAACGGGAACATACTGTGTCGAGCACCGAAGAGTGGCCTTCGATAACCATAAAGTGAGAGGCTATTCTGTTGGGGCCCATCACACCTTCCGGGAGATTAATTGTCCCAGACTGCGTGAGGGAACCCTCCCAGGCTCTCTCTGGCCAGAAGGCCATAGGGGCTAGGGGAGCCGTAAAGAGATCCTGAGGATTCCAGCTTAGAAGATCTACCCATGTGGAATGGGTCGAGGTGCCGTCTGAGTACACACTAGTACATATAAAACTGGAAGGAACCGTGTGAAACCGTATACTTACAGTAAATATATAATAACAACTTCCTGAGATTTAAGAAGAGAGAGAGAGAGGAAAAGTGGGAAGGAAGACAGAGGAGAAGAGAGGAGGGGGATGGGGTGTGTTGACAGACTACAAAATCACAGTACCACCAGGTCAAGCTTCAACTCCCGGTATAAGAGAGATGCCTACATGACGCGCCCAGGGTTCCCAAACCGCCAAAAATGCTTTATTTGAGTCTGCTATGGTACTAACTAATTTTTCCTGAGACATGATCCATGAGATCTTTCTCTTGGCTGATGCTAGGGAAACCCCTGGTTGTTTCCAAGCCTTTGCTATGGAAATCTTGGCGCCTGTCAGAATAAAGGCGATAAGTTTAGCAGTTGTTTTGGAAGTTTTGGGAATATTACCATTTAAGAGAGCTATTTGGGGGGATTTTGGAATGGGAGTGTCCGTAATTTTCCTGATCAGGTGAAAGATCCCGTTCCAGAACCCCCTGATTTTCGGACATTCCCACCAAATGTGTAACATGGAACCCTGGGCTTGGCAGTTTCTAAAACATAAAGGAGACGAGGAGGGGAACATCAGTGCAAGTTTGGAAGGAACCAGATACCATCTCGTAAGGACTTTCATGTTAGCTTCTATTAATGCAATATTAACTATACCTTTGTAGGCTCTTGTGCTCATTCTGTTCCAGCTCTCCAGGTCCCAAGACTCGCCCAAGTCCCTCTCCCAGTCTGTCATGTATGTGAGTTTGGATGTGGGAGTTGACAGGGCTTCATAAATCAGGGATATGCCTCCTTTTTGCTCTGTTGCTTGTCCACACCATTGTTCGTAAGGTGTGCACCCTGGTGGGATTGATTTGACTTTCCAAATAGTGTGAAGGAAATGGGAGATTTGAAGAAATCTAAATTTCTCGGAATCTGGGAGTTCTAGTTTATCAATGCAATATTTCATGGAGATTGGGCCGGAGGCGAGGAGGTAATGTCCGATACGGTACATTCCCTTGTCAAGCCACCATTGAAAGGATTTGATGTCTAATCCTGGCTTGAAGAGGGGGTTGCGGAAAATGTGTGAGAGAGGGCGGAGCTGTGAGGTCAGAGCTGGGTTTTGAATCAGGGTGTCCCAAAGTTTGAAGGAGTGTGAGAGTGTGGGTGCCATGATGGGCGGTCTAGATTTGCTGGGGGTCCAGAGTAGATAGTCTAGTGTGTGGGAAGGAACCGCTTGGCGTTCTATTTGTATCCAGTCAGGTTTTTCTCCTCTGAAATATAAGGTGGAGAGTTGGGCCAGTCTGGCTGCTTGGTAGTATTTGAATAGTTCGGGGAGACCCAGTCCTCCCTTAGACTTTGGGGCATAGAGGGTGTTTCTCGAGAATCTATAACCTTTCCCCCCCCAGATAAATTTTATGATCTTCCCCTGGAAGTGTTTGAGGTGATTTCTGTTAATCGCGATTGGGAGAGCTCTAAATAAGTATAAAATTCTGGGGAACAGGGTCATTTTGATGGCATGGATTCTCCCCAGCCATGATAATTTGTGGATAGACCAGGCTCGTATGTCTTCCTCCAATCTACGAAACATAGGAGGGAAGTTAGCTTGGTAGAGGGAGTCTATGCTGGGTGTGAGGTTTATACCTAGGTATCGGATTGAAGAGTCACTCCAGTTAAAATTAAAGGACAGTTTTAACCTCTCAACTAGGGCTGGATTAAGGGAGATGTTTAAGGCTTGTGATTTGGTCATGTTGACCCGCAGGCCTGAGACTTTGCCAAATGTCTGGAGTAGTCTGTTAATGTTAGGGAGGGTGGTAATTGGGGATGTGACGAATAGAAGAAGGTCGTCTGCGAAGAGGGCGCATTTATGGGTGTTCAAGCCGCAGTTGACACCTTTGATGTTTGGGTCTGACCTGATCGCAATGGCTAGTGTTTCTATTATTAGAGCGAAAACGAGTGGGGAAAGGGGACAGCCCTGTCTTGTGCCCCTGGCAATTTTGATTGGGGATGAGAGGAAGCCCTGTAGTTTGACTTTCGCTTCCGGTTCTGAATAAAGAGATTTGAGGATTCCGATGAAATGTTCTCCGAATCCCCAGAATTTAAGGGAAGCGAATATGAAGGGCCAGGACACAGAGTCGAAGGCCTTATGAAGATCTAGGGAGAGGAAGAGACCCTCCTGCTTTGGGCCTCCATCCCATCCCGAGTGCAAAATTGAGGCTATGTCTATGGCCCTTCTGACCTGGTCCGGGCCCTGTCTGCCGGGGATAAAGCCCACCTGATCCTTGTGGATATAAGTGTTGATGAATGTATTTAATCTATTGGCGTAGATTTTCGTTAGGATTTTTAGATCGTTATTTATTAGTGATATTGGTCTGTAATTTTCTACCTGATCCGGATTTTTGTCAGGTTTAGGGATGACTGTAATGAAGGCAGCATTCATCTGGGGGTCTATGGGGTCTCCCTTTCGTTTGGAATTGAACATTTTAGTTAAATGTGGCGCTAGAGTCACGGCAAAAGTCTTGTAGTAAAGATTGGATAGACCATCTGGACCTGGAGCCGAGCCCCCTTTCAGATTTTTTATGACCTCCAATGTTTCCTCCACTGAGATCTGAGCCTCCATAAAGTCTTTGTGGGATTTTTGTATAGTGGGGATAGGGAGGTGCTCTAGAAATGCTTCTATAGCTCGTGGATCGTTGGATTCATTTGCTCTGTATAGTTGTGAGTAGAATGCTTGGAAAGAATCCAGGATTCTATGTGGATTTTGGGAGGACGTCCCGTCCTGTAGTTTTATTTTGGGGAGGGCGAAGAGACGGGTCCTAGGGGATAACTTGGAGGCCAGCATCGTGCTCATTTTGTCCTGATTCAGGTAGAATTTCACCCCATTCCAACGCAGAGAATCCTCAGCTTTAACCGTGAGCGCCAGGTTTAGTTTAACCCGAGCAGCGTCAAGCTGGTCGGATTGAACCAGGGATGGGTTAGCTTTATGGTTTTTACGTAAGAGGAGGAAATCTCTCTCCAATTTTGCAATGTCCATGGTTCTCTCCTTTTTGAGTTTGGAGGATATTTGGATCAGTTTGCCTCGTATCACGGCTTTGTGGGCTGCCCAGAGGGTCTCGGCTGAGATGTCGTCTACGTTGTTCAGGAGAAAATATTCTTTTAGTGTCTTGGTGAGTTCCGAAATCTGAATGGGGTCTTTAATGATGTGTTCTTTAATACGCCAGATGGGGGAAGAGGGTCTAAGAAGCGAGCCTTGGATAGATAGGGAGATCATAGAGTGGTCGGAAAGGGGAGTATCCTTAATTTTAGCTGAGATAGCGGCGGGAATATGCATGGAGGAGATCAGGATATGGTCAATTCTGGAGTATACTTGGTGGGGTATTGAAAAGTGGGTGTAGTCCCTAGCAGTGGGGTTGAGTTCTCTCCAGATGTCTGTGAGGCCCTGTTGGTGAATCAGTTTAGCAATTTTGGAGCTGGTTTTTGTTGGCCTAGAGAGCTGTTTAGCCGGGGGTTTAGATTTATCGAGGCTCTGATCAAAGGCGACATTCGAGTCTCCTCCAAAGATTACTGTTCCTTCCAGAAGGGGACCTAGTGTTTGGAAAAGCGATGTGAAGAATACAGACTGTCCCTTGTTTGGGGCATAATAGGAGATCAGAGAGAAAGTTTGGTCTGCGATCTGACCTTTTACTAGTATGTACCTGCCTTCGGGGTCACAAAGAGTCTGGCTTACTTTGAATTGGCAATCCTTAGCAAATAGGATCGCGACTCCCCTGGTTTTATCCTCAGCGTTTGCCAAATAAAACGAGGGGAAGCGCGCATGTAGGAATGAGGGGGAGAATCGAGAAGGGAAATGCGTTTCCTGGAGCATTACTATCGAAGCCCTTTGTTTATGATATGATTGGAAGGTTTTCCTTCTTTTAATTGGGGAATTGAAGCCTTGGACGTTGTGGGAAATAATTTTTATCTGGGGGCGAGATGGAGTGGTGTTAGGCATGTTTTTTGAGTGATGTGTGTGCTAATGAAATAGGAACACTTACCCTGTCCCAGTTGAAGGGGGGTGGGCAGGAGGCGAGTGAGGAGCGAGGTCCGGGACCCGGAGATGCTGGACGAGAAGGAGCTGCAGATAATCCGACAACCCTGGCAGGAGGGGGTAAGGGAGAAAAAAACACAGATGGGTTAAAACATAGAGACAGAAGGAGAAAGAGAATATGTACAAAATGACCTGAAATAGGCCGGAGGCGGAGAGGGGGGAAGGTATTCCCCTTTCCGAACTCCAATAACTGGAGAAGGTGGTCCTGGGATCGAACCACCAGTCCATCAAACGAGAATGGGAATTCCATTTTCGTAGGATGGAAGAAGTCGCAGGGCAGCTACCGCAGCCCAAGCCACCCTTGAAACCTTGCATAGAGTA
Source organism: Aquarana catesbeiana (assembly GCF_042186555.1). Lineage (NCBI taxonomy): Eukaryota > Metazoa > Chordata > Amphibia > Anura > Ranidae > Aquarana > Aquarana catesbeiana. The sequence goes on from NC_133326.1 coordinate 28,286,416, forward strand.
ATAAGCTTTGTAACAACATAGATAAAAAGAGGCATACGGAGAACAATAAGGAGTATCAAAATCTGAAAAAAAACTGAGGTGTTTTTAACTTGGGGCCGCTCTGGTCTGAAGTACAGATAGAGTCTTCCTGGTAGACATAATGGGATCCTCTTTGGGGATGGGGAAGGAAGGTGGTGTGGGAAATCCAAGTCCCACTGTGGGCTTAGCCAGACCGTTGTGAGGGAATGAGGTTGTGGAGATGGGCCAGAACATCCTGCTGGCGCTGGGGGAGCCAAGAGGGACGATGAGGGAGTGACGTTCAAGAGCCGATAAGGCCATTCTTGTGGAGATCAATGGGCTAAATCTTTGAGCCTCCTTGAGGCGTAGGTGAGGGATAGGGGCAATAGTAGATCTTGGGGATCTGAATGCGTAGCCCCGCTGGGGTGTTGGGATGCGAGCTTGAGAGTTAGAGGCGGATGGAAAAATTTCCCCTCGCGGGGACAGTGCCTCTTTGTGATGGATCCGAGAAAGGTGGAGAACATCTGGTATGAGATGGATTGGAGACAGTGGATCACAAAGAGGAAGAAGGGTGTCGCCGGGGTCTTGTATAGGACCTCCTCAGGTTGGTAATTGTTCTTTCAGTCGCCTGCTTTTATTAGCTTTCCAGGCTGGAGAGATGGGGCTGTTGGGAGTTTGGCGTTTAGATGGACCCGTTTGAGTGTTGGTTATGTCCATTTCCGAGTCTAGAGATATGAGCTTGAGTGAGAGGAGGATTCGTTCGCCTTCAGTGAACGTGGTGAATGAGTGGGTTCTGCCTTTAAGGGAAAATTTTAGGGCGAAAGGGAATGCCCACCAATATTTAATCTCCTTCTGGGAGAGGACGAGCAGAAGGGGCTTGAGGGCTCTGCGTTTCTGGATGGTCGTGGGGGAAATGTCCGCGAAAATTTGCACTTCCTGTCCTTGGAAAAGGATGCGGGATTGCTGGCGTGAAATTTTCATTATTTCTTCCTTTACACTATAGAAGTGTGGTTTCACGACCACATCTCTGGGGGATCCGTCTTTTCTGGGTGGGCCCAGGGATCTGTGTGCCCTGTCCAGCTCCAACTTGATGGGGGGCAGCTCAGGGATGAGGGAATTGATTAAATCCTGGATAGCTTTGGGGACGTCTGTGATTGATTCGGGGATACCTCTTACTCTGAAATTGTCCCTTCTCGACCTGTTCTCCAGGTCATCGATTCTGTTCAGTGCCACCTCTAGTTGCTCTTGAACAGTATGAATGTGCTCAGTGTTCTGGTTAGCTCTGGACACTGTAATGTCTAATTTGTGTTCTATGGCTTCCATCCTTGCTCCCAAGTTTTGAAAGTCTGCTCTTATCTCGTTTGTGATTCTTGTGGCTGTGTTTGCTAAGCCTCTGTCTAGTAGATCTGACAGTTTGAGGAATAAATCTCCTGTGTTAAGGGGTATGGCAGCCTCCGGATCTCCTATGGAAGTTCCAGCTCCCTGATGTGGTGGTGTAGCGTTCAGTGGGGACAGGGAGTAGTTCTCAAAGGTGTGCTCTAGGAGGGATACTGTGGAGGCTGGGGATGGGGTCCCCATAGGCTTGTTTTGCAAAGCAGGTGAGGGTGTGTAGGCCAGAGTGGCAGGAGCGATCACTTGCCTGGTTTCCACGTGTCCCCCTGCATGCTGCTCCTTGTGCTGTGCTGCGGCCGCCATCTTGGATAAGGCCCGGGAATCCTCTGCTGAGAACCGCGGTCCCAGGTCCCTACGGACCGTGCTGTTTGGCATGGGTCGATGCAGCGGGTGTTCCCGGGTCCGATTGCGCTAGTGGTGGGCGAAAAGGCGGCCTTAATCCAGCTCCAGGGTGGCTTGCTGGGCTGGGTAGAGCGGAGCTCCCGGCTTACGCGGCCATCTTGGGAGTCCCGCGCCTGCGCACTCTCAGTGACACATTTCACACGCTATCTAGGTAATAATCCTTCTAGAGCAATGCTCTTGAGGGCAAGCAATGAACTAAATACAAATATATTCATCATGAAAATCACTGGGTATGTGACTTTGTGACTAGTGATTTGGCAGTGTCACCCTACTCTATAAATCCATTTGGCTGTATGCTACAATGCTCTCCTTTAGCCTGAATTCATGCTAATGACTGCCTGCATATGCTTATATCACAAATTTATATTAAAGTTAATAATCTGTTACATTGCTTCTTAACCCTCAGTCTACACATGATTAACTTTTCTGATTTCCTTCAAAACCGTTATTAAAATAGTGTTGCATTTCACTCAATGTGTCAGAAAGATTTCTTACAGGTCTGGAAGACAGCAGCAATTACTGTGTTAGCGAGCCTCAGATATTCAGAACGGAAACCCTCTGCATCGCTGATATTGCCCGGTGGCCAACAGTTTACCACAATAATTGTTCTCCCAAATAATATTTTCATATTAAAGCAGCTCATTATAAATAAGCAGGTCTGTACTTTAAATGCTAAATGCCACAGGACTTAATTAAAAGCATAAATACCGCCTTCTAATGAATTCAATATCTGGATGCAGGATGGCGAAATCATCAACTTTGTATACTGCATTTATTGTCTGGTTTATGTAAGATGTTCAGAGAGACAGGTACTCACTCTACTGCAGGGCCGTCTTTAATACTGATTGGACCCTGGGCAAATGTTTTCTTGGGACCCCCCCCCCCCCCCCCGCTCTCCACCTGCTCTGAGACATACAATAAATAGCAGCTAGACTTAAAATCAGTTTACTGTATCAGATCAGGCAGTGATTGCGATTGGTTGCCAGAGGTTACAGTGTATCATTACCACTTACTGACTGGTTGTTAGAGGTTACAGTGTATCATTACCACTTACTGACTGGTTGTTATGCCCCGTACATACATTGATCGGACATTCCGACAACAAAATCCTAGGATTTTTTCCAACGGATGTTGGCTCAAACTTGTCTTGCATACACACGGTCACACAAAGTTGTCGGAAAATCCGATCATTCTGAACGCGGTGACGTAAAACACGTACGTCGGGACTATAAACGGGGCAGTAGCCAATAGCTTTCATCTCTTTATTTATTCCGAGCATGCGTGGCACTTTGTGCGTCGGATTTGTGTACACACGATCTGAAATTCTGACAACGGATTTTGTTGTCGGAAAATTTTATAGCCTGCTTTCAAACTTTGTGTTTCGGAAAATCCGATGGAAAATGTGTGATGGAGCCTACACACGGTCGGAACTTCCGACAACAAGGTCCTATCACACATTTTCCGTCAGAAAATCCGACCATGTGTACTGGGCATTAGAGGTTACAGCACACATTACGGCTCACAGCACATGATTTCTGCTTGTTGATTGGTTGCTAGAGATTACTGTACAGTAATACTGCTCACTGATTGGTTGCTAGAGGTTACAGCACATCATCTCCTCACTGCAGGGGGCAAGATATAAATATGAATGCCGCCTTTATTTACATATATATGCTGCCGGATGCAGCTATTTACATATGAATGCTGCTGCTATTTACATATGAATTCCAGTTATTTACATGTAAACACAGGGTCTGCAGGTGAGTCATCTGTACACAACAATAGGGCAGAGCTGGGCAGTATTAGTAGCAACATTTCACACTGAGATATCAGGACACAGCAAGGGACTAAAACTTTAAGGGACAAGGGAATTTAAACTGGGATAGTTGGCAAGTATGAGGCAGCTGCTTTGGGCCCCACAACAATGACAGGGCCCCAGGGTATCTGCCCCTTTTGCCCTGCCTTAAAAACAGCCCTGCTCTACTGCACTTAACATGTCTGTAAACCTTAAAAATATACTTTTTATTATTTGTTCCCTTTTGTTAAAGTATAACTTAATGTTCTGTAAACCTTTTTTTTATGTATTCAATAGAGTGAAGAATTTGGAACACCTGTCTGGATTTTATTGCTGTCTGTGTCCCTATTAAGGAAATTCAACTTCTCTACTTGTCGTGGTGACAACAAGGGGGTGACAACAAGGGTGAGCAAAGGAAACTGTCACATGATAGTAGGCCACAGGCCCAATCAGTTGCAGCTATGAAATTTCCTATCTGCAACCACATGTAAGAAGTGGGGGGGGGGATAATGGTGATATCATTGACCTAATATGGCCACATATTTACTAAAGGCAAATAAACCGTTCACTTTGCAACAAAATGTTCCCTTACCTTAGTGAATAAAGTGAAGCTCTGCTGACTTCCATCCAATCACGTGCAAGCAAAAGCACTGTTTTTTTTTTATTTCCTTACATGTGAGCACCCACTTATCCTACATGTGAGGAGGTCTCTGAATTCTGCTTGTTGTGAGTAACAAAAAATTTAGTTTTAAACCCCTTTGCGACCACCTGCACCGCCAGGCCCTTTAAGGGATTTCATATCCGGGATGCAGGGCAGGGATTATGATAATGTGACCTCAGTGATTGGCTGTGATGTCGGTCACATGATCGGAAAGCTCCAAATCGCAAGAAGCTATCAGGAGTTTTCTGTTAGCCGCCTGTAACTGTGTTTGCTAATTGGTACGCAAATATGCGTCCTCTCGGTGCTAAGGCCCACCTGCCAAGAGACCACATATTTGTATACCGTTGGTGCCTAGGGGTTAATTGTAGTACAATAGCATGTTTGCAGGAGAGTATTAGCAGTTCAGTCACTGGGATCACTTTTTGCCTCAATATACTGTTTTTGTTCTCAAAGCAAAACAGATAAGTCCTCAAGCTTGTTCCTGTCCAAAAGAAGCAAGGCGCCACATCCTAATTCCATAGATGCATGTCTGGACCAATAAGTGTGGTATCATGCTAAATTTGTAAAAATAAATTTGATCTCAGTTGAGTTCCTCTCTATGCTGTATTGAATCAAGATGAAGGGTTCACAAGGCTCCCAAACCCTCCTGCCCCATTCTGGTTTAATTGGTCCCTCAGACATGAACAACCCGAATTTCAAAGAAGTTGAGATGCTGTGTAAAATCTACATAAAACCAGAATGCAATGATTTGCAAATCTCATAAATCCATATTTTATTGACAATAGAATATAGAAAAAAATATCAAATGTTTAAACTGAGAAAATGTACCATTTTAAGAAAAAAATAAGGTAATTTTGAAATTGATGGCAGCAACATGTCTCAAAACATTGGGACGGGGCAACAAAAAGTTGGCAAAGTAAGTGATACTAACAAGGAGAGCTGGAAGAACATTTTGCAGTCAGGGTCAGAGTGTCTCAGAAGTAAAGATAGGCAGAGGTTTGCTATTCTGCGTCTAAAAAATTTTGAACAGTTTCATAGTTACATAGTTACATAGTAGGTGAGGTTGAAAAAAGACACAAGTCCATCAAGTCCAACCTATGTGTGTGATTATATGTCAGTATTACATTGTATATCCCTGTATGTTGCGGTCATTTAGGTGCTTATTTAATAGTTTCTTAAAGCTATCGATGCTCCCCACTGAGACCACCTCCTGTGGAAAAGAATTCCACATCCTTGCCGCTCTTACAGTTTCAGGACAATGTTCCTCAACATAAAATTGCAAAGACTTTAAATACATCATCATCTAAAGTACATAATATTATCAAAATATTCAGAGAATCTGGAGAAATCTCTGTGCACAAAGGACAATGCAATATTGGATGCCCCTGCTCTTTGGGCCTTCAGACAGCACTGCATTAAATACAAGCATGATTCGGTGATGGACTTTACCGCAATACTTCCAAAAATCACTGTGTGTGAACACAGTCCACTGTGCCATACAAAAATGCAAGGTAAGCTCTGTCATGCAAAGAAGAACCCCTATATGAACATGATCCAAAAACACTGCTGCCTTTTCTGGACCAAAGCTTATTTAAAATGGTCTGTTGCAAAGTGGGAAATGTACTGTGGTCAGACAAATTGAAATTTGACATTCTTTTTGGCAACCATGGGCACCGCATCCTCTCAACTAAAGAGGCTTCCGGCTTGTTATCAGTGCTCAGTTCAGAAGCCTGCATCTCTGATGGTATTGGGGTGCATTAGTGCATTTGGAATGAGCAGCTTGAATATCTGGAAAGCCACCATTAATGCTGAAAGATATATCCAAGTTTTAGACCGGGTTCACATATGTGCAGTCCGGTTTTGACAGTGGGATTTCAGCCCCCTCTGGTGCAACTTTGTTCAGCGGTTTAGGTGCGATTCAGGTTCGAATTGTCTAATGCCGCGTACACACGATTGGATTTTTCGGCAACAAAACTGTTGCTTTTTGTTCGAAGGATGTTCGCTCAAACTTGTCTTGCATACACACGGTCACACAAATGTTGGCCAAAAATCTTGAACGTGAGAATGCGGTGACGTACAAGACGTACAACGAGCCGAGAAAAAGGAAGTTCAATAGCCAGTGCGGCTCCTTCTGCTTGATTCAGAGCATGCATGAACTTTTGTGCGACGGACTTGTGTACACACGATCGGACTTTACAACAACAAGTTTTGTTGGCGGAAAATTTGAGAACCTGCTATCAAACATTTGTTGGCGGAAATTCCGACAGCAAATGTTCAGTGGAGCATACACACGGTCAGACTTTCTGACAACAAGCTCACACCCAACATTTCCTGCCAGAAAAATACGACCATGTGTACGTGGCATAAGATTATGACAATAGATATCATGCCTGAACCATGCTCATAATCGTACTGCACATATGTGAACCAACTCCATTGAAAAGGCTGCATGTCATGCGAATAGGATGAGGTTCAAAACGCATCTGATTCGCATTTATGAGAACTGAGTTATAGAGCAGTATATGCTCCCATCCAGATAATGTCTTTTTCAAGGAAGGCCTTGCATACTGCAGCAGGACAATACTAAACTGCATACTGCATCTATGACAACAGTATGGCTTTGTAGTAGAAAAGCCTTATTGCCTAACTGGCCTGCCTGCAGTCCAGACCTTTCACCAATTGAAAATATTGCATGTATCTTCATACAAAAAATCTGACAAGAGACCCAGGACTGTTGAGCAGTTAGAATCCTATATCAGGCAAAAACGGAACAACATTCCTCTCCCAAAACTCAAGCAACTGGTCACCTCAGTTCCCAGACATTGTTAAAAGATAAGGGGATGCTACACCATGGTAAACATGGCCCTGTCCCGACTTTCTTGAGACGTGTTGCTGCCAATAATTTCATGATTATCTTATTTTTTCATAAAATGGTAATTTTTTCAGTTTAAAAATTAGATACATTTTCTATTTTCTATTGTGAATAAAATGTGGGTTTATGATATTTGCAAATCATTGCATTCTGTTTTTATGTATATTTTACACAGCGTCCCAACATTTTTGCAATTGGGGTTGTAGATGTACTGTAGCTTGATGAACTGAAGTGGGAGTACAGACAATGGTCAAAGGGAACCCAGTAAATTTTAAGGTGAATGTATTTAAAATCGTAAATCCTTAATGTATCCCTTTCACCGCAGCAGGTCCAGGCCCTTAAGGATAATTTCCCCTTCAAATTCTGTTTCTTCGCACTCAAATATCTAGGTGTCAGAATCCCTTCTGACCTCTCCCAGCTATATGCAACAAATTATCTCCCTTTTTGCAGCATACGTTACAAGACCCCAAAACATACGATCGGTCCCAGCATTCATGGTTTGGCCTGATCAATATCCTGAAAATGGACATTGTACCTTGCTTTTTGTACTTGTTTCAAACTGTACTTATTGTGGTTCCCTGTCCCTTCTTTGTTACTTTGCAATCTGCATTCACCAGGTTCATATGGGGATGTAACAAACCTAGATTACACAAGACGATTCTCTCCTTTCCTAAAGCTAGAAAAGAGGGAGCTCCTGATCTCTAGCATTACCAGGTTGGTAAACTGGTTCCACAAATCTCTCTCCAAGCTATGGGTTTCTCTAGAGCAAGCACTTACCCACCTTGATCTCCAGGCGCTCCCTTGGGTTGACCCTGCTTTCCGCAGCCCATCTTCCTCTATGCCCTTCCTTATGTCCCACCTCCTGCGTATCTGGGATAAATCCATAACCCTCTTGGGGATTTCATCTAGAGTGGGCCTTATGACTCCCCTCTTTGGGAATCCACAAGTCCTCCCTGTGGTGATTAAAACATGCTTTTTACTATGGAAGAAGGAGTCCCATCACCGGTTAGTACAAATTCTCCACCATGGGTGTCTACCCTTGTGGTCTACTTTGACTTCTGTCTGACGGTTTTCCTTCACGCAATGGCTGGAATATCAGCAACTTACGTCTTTCTTCTCTTCTTTCACCTCCATTGAACTGCTTTCCAGGGATATCGACTCCTTCTCCTGAAAGGGTCCCCACCTGATCATGTCCTTTACACAGTCTACAAGGTTCTCTTGGCAAAATTTCATCCTGACCCCCTAGAATATACCGCAAAATGGAGGAATGGGACAAGTTTTTTGCCCTCACCCACCACCTATCTCTGGCAACTAGAGCTCAGGAGACAAATTTCAAAATGTTTTCAAGTTGGTACCTCTGCTCAACTTTATTACACCAGATTTACCCATCTGTATCTGGCGTGTGCTGGTGTTGCCATGTTGCGAAGGGTACCTTACTTCACATCTGGTGGGAATGTCCTCCTATACACAATGTTTGGGAGTTGCTCTTGTGGTTTTATACCACTGTAGCTGGGGTGACCATCCCCAATTCTCCCCAAATACCATTGCTCTCCATGCTTCCAGATACTTTCAAACCTATCAAAAAAAGCATCCTTTGGCACTGCCTGACAGTGGCTAGAAGGATGATACCCTGCCACTGGCGGATGACTCGGATTCTCTCCTTGGTTGAATGGGTTATAGAAATGGACTATATCAAGAGGATGGAATCCCTTCTGGTACGCAAACTGGATACCTATGAACTATGCCACCACATTTGGCTCCCTTGGAAGATGTTTTGTGAATCCTCTGGTGTCCCCATCTGTGCCTAGGCGACCTTTTAGTGTTCTACAACATAGGAAAGAATTGTAATTTTATGTAACCAGTAGGAGTCTGGTGTATGTGTGTGTGTCTTTAACCTTAGTAAATGCCAATTTACAATTTAAAGTGGTTGTAAAGGCAGATTTTTTTTTTACCATACTGCACTAAGATGAAAAACCTTCTGCATGCACCTACCCCGGAAGCCCCCCCCCAAATACCTCAGCACGTTCTTGATCCAGAAATGTGTATGAGGGCAGAGGCTCTTTCTGCTCTCTCCCTCCTCATTGGCTCAAATACAGCAGCAAGAGCCATTGGCTCCCATTGCTGTCAATCACAGCCAGTGACAAGGGAGTGGGGGGTGGGGCCGAGCCCGTTCTGTGTCCCTTATAGACATACAAAGCGAGGCTCGAGAGTGAGCACGCACTAGTACCCCCATAGCAAGCAGCTTGCTATGGGGTACTTTGTGGGGGGGGGGGGCCAACAGTGTCGACAGGAAACCTGAGAAGGGGAGGATCCAGGCTGTTCTGTGCAAAATCATTACAAAGAGCAGGCAAGTATAACATGTGTTTTTTAAGTAAATTAAAAAAACAAAAAAAACAAAGCTTTACTATCACTTTAAAGTATCTGTTTGTAGGCACCAGGAACTTTTGTCAGACTGTCTACAGGTATCTGCGTTCTATAGCGTAGTCAAGATCCTGTGACACCCCATGCAATGCCCTTACCCACCATCAGTATTACATTTGGCAATGGAAGCCTTATAAAATTTGGTGGCATTCATACAATAATTACAAATGTAGCAAATTTAAAATGTATTTTTTTCATATATTAGGGTCGGTCTTCATGTCAAACACTGTTTATTTAAGCAATTTTAGCATTAATCTCCCCCCACTGATATTTCTCTTTTTGTAAATGCTAAATAATCCTGGGTTTGTGGTATGTAATTCATAGAAGCAATAGAATCTGTAGGAGCAACATTTCAATTAAAAGAATAATCAAATTCTGAATGTTATTTGAATAATCTTAGTTCTTAAATTAAGCATGCATTTTTGCAAGCAAGCTAGAGTATAAATTACATTTTCCGCTACATTGACAGTGAACGCGTAATTAATATCTCAACTTTTTCTTTCTGATCTTCACTGCTGCACTCAAACAACTTTTGCTCAGATATTACAGCTTTGCGTTTTTTTAAATGCAATTTACTTTTGCAGTACATGAATAATATATTTAATAATCAGGACTGCACTCTCTCCCTCTCTTCCAAAGCCAGATGGTGAGTTAGCATGATGGCATTATCAGACTGTGCTGTTATTGGTAGTACACATCACAGACCCCCACACACGTTTTGCAATATGGTAATTTCAGGGTTTTTTTTAAGGTCCCTTCTTATGTTATAGCACCTTAGCGTAGTCTAATCACATTTTTTATTATGTTATAACCTGTAGGGTTGGTTTACTAAAGGCAAAATGTTCATTTTACAAGGGAAGTGGGCTTAAAGCGGTAGTAAACCATTGGAAAAAAACAAAACAAAAAACATAACCTGCAAGACAATGGCATAATGTGCTAGCAGGGGCGGAATGACCATTCGAGCACTCGGGCACTGCCGGAGGGCCCCATGCCACTAAGGGCCCCCATCAGGGTTGTCAGCCTCAATAAAACCAGGGACAGTATGTAAAAATCTGTGTTTTTTTTTAAAAATCCCAAGATTATAGCTGCCCCGCCTCTCAAGTACCTTTTCAGTGTGTGTATGTGTATTCTGTGTGTGTATACTGTGTGTGTATATTGTGTGTCTGTGTGTGTATACTTTGTGGCCCCATAATCTATTGCCTGGGGGCCCCATAATCTCCTATTGCCTGGGGGCCCCATAATCTCCTATTGCCTGGGGGACCCATAATCTTCTCCTATTGCCCGGGGGCCCCATAATTTCCTATTGCCCGGGTCCCCATGAGTTGTCAGTCCGTCCCTGTGTGCTAGTATTCATCACATACTAGAACATTATGAAATACTTACCTTAGAATGAAGCCCCCACAGCGGCGCCAGGTCACCGCTGAGGGGGGCTGACATGTCCCCCCAGCGTTTCTTCCCTGGTTTGTGGGCTCTGGCGCTCTGAGTGGCCGGAGCAGCGATGACGTCACTCCCACGCATGCGTGCAGGAGCCCTCAGTTTCGGCAAGAAGCTTTGAAATTCCGGCACAGTACCCCGGACCTTCAGAGCACATGTGCCGCTGACGTCAGTGGCTGCGTGCAGGGTGAATATCTCCTAAACAGTGTACCTTAAGAAGATATTAATTTTACCTACAGGTAGGCCTTATTATAGGGAATTAATATAAAAATACTGCTCTATACACATAAATAAACATTAGCAGCCAGCACTACAATCTTAACAAAAATTGAGTGAATGAATAAAGTGAAAACAGTGCAGCAATAAGAATCAAATGTTGAGTATTGACATATCAACATACTGTGACATACAAAATAAATGATTATATGTGATTAACACATACAAAAAACTCATCTGATTGATAGTGTCTCTAAATAAAGTGCACTGTGCAAATTGTAAATCAACATTGGTAGTATAGTCCCATTGGTGATTAAAACATTAATCCATTAGTATATATTGATGGGTAGGAATCCAGGAGTGTAGGACTAAAAGGAGTCACTGCCATGTGTGCATCCACCAACCAGGGGAGAAGATTAAATATGTGATATCAATGCTCTGGATACCGAGTGGTGCAATTCCTCCTCCTCAGCTGAGCCCCCTCAGGCAACCTCGACCCGGCATTTGAGAATATGGATCAGGCAGTGGCGTAGCGTGGGGGGTGCAGGGGGTGCCGTGGCCCCAGGCGCGATATTTAGGGGGGCGCCAGTATGTGTCACTGGCTGCCTCCTCCTAATTTCTAATTTTGTGTCCCCGGGCTCCGGCCGCCATGTTAAGTGTCTGGCGCCCTGTGATTGGGTGTATGGGGGTCATGTGAGGCGCCCCGCCTCCGCACATGACCCCCATACGCCCAATCACAGGGCGCTGGATACTGAACATGGCAGCAAGCAGAGCGCAGGGGAGAGAAGAATGTGAGCCGCCGCTGTGTTCTCCTCCTCCTCCGGATCGATGCAGCCAGGAGAAGAAGGTAAGTGAGAGTCTTGTTACTGGGAGGGGGAGGGAGGGAGGGGGGCGAGAGAGAGAGACTGTAGGCAGGACAGTGTAATTTAGTATAGTATGGAGGTCAGTGTAGTGTCACTATGGGGGGCAGTGTAGTGGACAGTATAGTGTAGTATAGTGGTCAGTATAGTGGTTAGTGTAGTATAGTGGTTAGCATAGTGGTCAGTATAGTGTAGTGTAGTATAGTGGTCAGTGTAGTATAGTGGACAGTGTAGTATGGTGGATAGTATAGTGTAGTGGACAGTGTAGTATAGTGGACAGTGTAGTATGGTGGTCAGTATAGTGTAGTATAGTGGACAGTGTAGTATGGTGGTCAGTATAGTGTAGTATAGTGGACAGTGTAGTATGGTGGTCAGTATAGTGTAGTATAGTGGACAGTGTAGTATAGTGGACAGTGTAGTATGGTGGACAGTATAGTGTAGTGGACAGTGTAGTATGGTGGACAGTGTAGTATGGTGGACAGTATAGTGTAGTGGACAGTGTAGTATGGTGGACAGTGTAGTATGGTGGTCAGTGTAGTGTAGTATAGTGGTCAGTGTAGTATAGTGGTCAGTGTAGTGTAGTATAGTGGTCAGTGTAGTATGGTGGACAGTGCAGTATGGTGGACAGTGCAGTATGGTGGACAGTGCAGTATGGTGGACAGTGTAGTATGGTGGTCAGTATAGTGTAGTATGGTGGTCAGTGTAGTATGGTGGTCAGTGTAGTATGGTGGACAGTGTAGTATGGTGGACAGTGCAGTATAGTGGACAGTGTAGTGGTTAGTGTAGTGGTCAGTGTAGTGGTCAGTGTAGTGGTTAGTGTAGTGGTTAGTGTAGTGGTCAGTGTAGTGGTTAGTGTAGTGGTCAGTGTAGTATGGTGGTCAGTATAGTGTAGTATAGTGGACAGTGTAGTATGGTGGTCAGTATAGTGTAGTATAGTGGACAGTGTAGTGGGTAGTATGGTGGTCAGTGTAGTATAGTGGTCACTGTAGTGTAGTATGGTGGTCAGTGTAGTATAGTGGACAGTGTAGTATAGTGGACAGTGTAGTATGGTGGTCAGTGTAGTGTAGTATAGTGGTCAGTGTAGTGGTTAGTGTAGTGGACAGTGTAGTATAGTGGACAGTGTAGTATGGTGGTCAGTGTAGTATGGTGATCAGTGTAGTATGGTGGACAGTGTAGTATGGTGGACAGTGTAGTATGGTGGTCAGTGTAGTATGGTGGTCAGTGTAGTGGTTAGTGTAGTGGTCAGTGTGGTGTAGTGGTCAGTGTAGTGTAGTATAGTGGTTAGTGTAGTGGACAGTGTAGTATAGTGGTCAGTGTAGTATGGTGGACAGTGTAGTATGGTGGACAGTGTAGTATGGTGGACAGTGTAAGATGGTGGACAGTGTAGTATGGTGGTCAGTGTAGTATAGTGGTCAGTGTAGTGGTTAGTGTAGTGGTCAGTGTGGTGTAGTGGTCAGTGTAGTGTAGTATAGTGGTCAGTGTAGTGGTTAGTGTAGTGGACAGTGTAGTATAGTGGTCAGTGTAGTATGGTGGTCAGTGTAGTATGGTGGTCAGTGTAGTATGGTGGACAGTGTAGTATGGTGGTCAGTGTAGTATGGTGGTCAGTGTAGTATGGTGGACAGTGTAGTATGGTGGACAGTGTAGTATGGTGGTCAGTGTAGTATAGTGGACAGTGTAGTATGGTGGACAGTGTAGTATGGTGGTCAGTATAGTGTAGTGTAGTGGTTAGTGTAGTGGACAGTGTAGTATAGTGGACAGTGTAGTATAGTGGACAGTGTAGTATGGTGGTCAGTATAGTGTAGTATAGTGGACAGTGTAGTATAGTGGTCAGTGTAGTATGGTGGTCAGTATAGTGTAGTATAGTGGAGAGTGTAGTATAGTGGTCAGTGTAGTATGGTGGTCAGTATAGTGTAGTATAGTGGACAGTGTAGTATGGTGGTCAGTATAGTGTAGTATAGTGGTCAGTGTAGTGTAGTGGTCAGTGTAGTGTAGTGTAGTGGTCAGTGTAGTGGTCAGTGTAGTGTAGTGGTCAGTGTAGTATGGAGGACAGTGTAGTATAGTGGTCAGTGTAGTATGGTGGTCAGTATAGTGTAGTATGGTGGTCAGTGTAGTATAGTGGTCAGTGTAGTATAGTGGTCAGTGTAGTATGGTGGTCAGTATAGTGTAGTATAGTGGTCAGTGTAGTATAGTGGTCAGTGTAGTATGGTGGTCAGTATAATGTAGTATAGTGGTCAGTGTAGTATAGTGGTCAGTGTAGTATAGTGGTCAGTGTAGTATGGTGGTCAGTATAATGTAGTATAGTGGACAGTGTAGTATAGTGGTCAGTGTAGTGTAGTATAGTGGACAGTGTAGTATGGTGGTCAGTATAGTGTAGTATAGTGGTCAGTGTAGTATGGTGGTCTGTATAATGTAGTATAGTGGACAGTGTAGTATAGTGGTCAGTGTAGTATGGTGGTCAAGTGTAGTGTAGTATAGTGGACAGTGTAATGTAGTATAGTGGACAGTGTAGTATAGTGGTCAGTATAATGGACAGTGTAGTGGTCAGTGTAATATAGTGGACAGTATAGTATAGTGGTCAGTATAGTATAGTGGTCAGTGTAGTGGACAATGTAGTGTAGTGGACAGTGTAGTTCTCAGTGTAGTGGTCAGTACTATTGTATTTGAAGGGACTCAGGGATAGCTAAAAGTCTGCAGGTTGGGGGGGGGCGCAAATTACTTGCCTTGCCCCGGGTGCTGACAACCCACGCTACGCCACTGGGATCAGGATGGCAATGTCCCAGATGGTGAAAAACCTCCTTCCCCCACAGAACCGTTTGGTAGGTTTATGGTTAACAGCATCCATAAAAAACAACAGAAAGCCTCCACATAGTTAAAAACCATATGGTTATGGGTTTATTTGGGATAAAAAGGCTTTACATAGATTCCAAAATGTATTCCATCAAGTAAAAATCTCCTCTGTTATCACAAAAACAGAACATTCAAAAAAGGCGCAATGGCAAAGAAAGGACTCATCAAATCAGACGCGTTTCGTCTACAAAGACTTCAACTGGGGTATGAGATACCCCAGTTGAAGTCTTTATAGATGAAACACACCTTTTTTTGGGGGGATTGAACTTTAAATTTAGGCTATGGGAGAATGCCCATTACTGGCAGTCCTCTGGTCACAGGTTTGTTCTTAAGATTTGTATGTAAGTTGGAACAGGTACATTTTTTAGGTGTAACTCCAGCCAAAAAAAAGATTTTTGC
This sequence comes from Aquarana catesbeiana, assembly GCF_042186555.1. Taxonomy (NCBI): domain Eukaryota; kingdom Metazoa; phylum Chordata; class Amphibia; order Anura; family Ranidae; genus Aquarana; species Aquarana catesbeiana. Next base: position 28,301,712 of record NC_133326.1, read on the forward strand.
GTTTTTTTACATAGCATAGAGAAGGGTTAACACCCCTGTAACGTTTGTTTTGCTGTCTGTGCCCCTCTTCAGAAGATTTCACCTCACTTTGTGTCCCTGTGACAACTGGATTTTGAAAATGTTGGGTTGTTGTGGAAACAAGGATTGTTGATAAAGCTTCAGTGGAGACACCTTTTTCCCATGATAACTCTTACAGAAGTGAATTTCCCTTCCTAGGGGGGGATTTCTTCCCACTTCCTGTTGTCTCCCTCCGTTTGTAAGTATGAGTCATATGTAAGTCGGATGTTTGTAACTCGGGGACTGCCTGTACTGTAAATGGTAAATAGCAGTAAAACTGTGATAGACAAGTGTTAAAACACTGGGAAGAGACTGTTGGGTTGATTTGGCAAATGGGCTGCTTACCTTGCAAGAGAATTTTCCCTTAGCTTAGTGAATAATGCTTGAAAGACTTCTATTAATGCAATCATGTGCAAGCAATTTTTATTTTTTTATTTTCTTGACATGATTGGGCATGCAGGATTTTGGCAGTAAAAGGTAGACAAAGGCACTTCTACTAGCACAACACAAGAAAGGCATCACTATACTTGCCTCCCATTTGGTATTGAATCTGCCCAAAAATTGTTTCAAAGTAAAGTAGATGAAACCTATGCGGGGCTTCAAGGGGTAGACTGTTATATAAATGATCTCTTGGTGTTGGAGCACTGTTGAAAAATATGATTCCGATTTGAAGTCATACATGAATGTTTTAGAGAAAATTGAGGTTAAAAAATTCATATTACAAGCAAGTCAAATCCAGCTTCAGAAACCAGAAGGCTTTTATTGCAAGAATCAGCAAAACACAGTAATCATCTACCAAAATAGTCAACGTTGAAACCATTCTAGCTAATGGCAGTTGCCTGGCAATTTATCCCATATTTCCCTGTTTTTAACCTCTGCTAGAAGGTGCAGTGTTGGTGCAAGAGGTAAGCTGATTATTTATGCCTAACAGAGACAGAGATCAGCTATGTCCAAATTGAAAAGGTGTTGTATTATGATACCATTTGTTAATACCCTGAGTTGTTTGCCATTCAAAGACAAGGGCATGAAGCATTTGAGTCTCAAGTTCATTTTGTTTTGTCCAGTTTTCCCATTACAGATATGGAAATGAGACAACTGAAAGAACGTACCACCAAAACCCCAACAATTTTGCAGCTTTCAACAAAGTGTCATACACAATAACAACGTCATCACATGCCTGATGAAGGGGTCCTGCATGACTCCGAAATGTTGCACTACTTGCTCTGTGATGTGATCATGCTTCAATAAAAAAAAAAATGTTTGGACGCTACCTGTTGATCCGTGGTGTGCTGGCAAATATCCTCATTGTGACTTTTACATAGTTACATAGTAGGTGAGGTTGAAAAAAGACACAAGTCCATCAAGTCCAACCTATGTGTGTGATTATGTGTCAGTATTACATTGTATATCCCTGTATGTTGCGGTCATTCAGGTGATTATCTAATAGTTTCTTGAAGCTATCAATGCTCCCCGCTGAGACCACCGCCTGTGGAAGGGAATTCCACATCCTTGCCGCTCTTACAGTAAAGAACCCTCTACGTAGTTTAAGGTTAAACCTCTTTTCTTCTAATTGTAATGAGTGGCCACGAGTCTTATTAAACTCTCTTCTGCGAAAAAGTTTTATCCCTATGGTGGGGTCACCAGTACAGTATTTGTAAATTGAAATCATATCCCCTCTCAAGCGTCTCTTCTCCAGAGAGAATAAGTTCAGAGCTCGCAACCTTTCCTCATAACTAAGATCCTCCAGACCCTTTATTAGCTTTGTTGCCCTTCTTTGTACTCGCTCCATTTCCAGTACGTACGACTTTCTGGGCCAATTTCCAGCTGGTGGTTGCTACCGCATCCAAATCTTCTAGAGCTTTATCCAGGAATGTGTGCAATGGGAATATAGGGTAATATGTAATAACTGGCCATAAGCAAAACTGCCAAGCCCACCAACAGCAGAGTTTTGGAAATTTTGGAGTGAGTGCCTTATCTCACAGGACCTGATCTCCAAAGGTTAGAGGTTGGTAGACACTAACTGCATCCATTGGCCATTCCACTTACCCCTCCTCAAATAAAAATAGAGGAATGAAAAACAAATGCAAGCTAAATGCTTGACTGCAGGACTGCAAGGCTTTTAACTATTTTACAGCACTAAAACCAAATGTAATGCAAAGACCTAGAGGAACATGGGTGCTAGAAACTACTTACCTACTGCAAACAAAGAATGCTAATGTGTATAGAAGGAACAGAAGACAATGGGGTTGATTTACTAAAGCTGGAAAGTGCAAAACCTGGAGCAACTCTGCACAGAAACCAGCTTCCAGGTTGTTGTTTTTTTGTCTAAGCTTAATTGAACAAGTTGAAGTTAGATGCTGATCGGCTACCATGCATAGCTGCACCAGATTTTGCACTCTCCAGGTTTTATTAAATCAACTCCAGTGTGTAGCGGAAACAAAAGGCACCTGTTTAAAACAAATTAATTTCAACTTGTTCATACAGTAAATATAGAATACAGCCTAAGTGAAGGCAACCAGGTAGAAGTGGACCCTCAGGCACCAAACCACAAACTAATTCTTTGAATTCTATATTATTGCAGTGGTAACAGAAACCATCACCTAACAATTGTTAACTTGGTTAAGTAGTGAAGTTAACTGAATAACTGTTGTGGAATTCAGCCATATCAGAAGTCTTATGGCGGAAAATAAGGATGCATGTTAACATACACGTGTTAACATTCTTTTTTATCGGATGAGTGCTATTTTACTAGGAACCTTTTGCCCACTAGGACAGTGCAGCAGTACATTCGTTACTAGACATTTTCGCACATCAGAACATTTTGTTACAGAAGTATCACTGTGCACATTTTGCTTTATCATGTAAAATTGCTTTATCATATCCCCCATGGCACAACATGCATGTACCACTTTGTTCCATTTCAATACGTGCAGTAGAGCGTTAGTGTGGTAGACCATGCACCCCCTCCCCCCCATCTCTATCTGACCATGTAGCTCTGAATGAGATGTATACATGCTTGCTTGAGACCAACACAATAAAAGTGCAAGTAAATGGAGGTGGTGTGTCAGTTAGAGGAGGGGGGGGGGGGTTTCAGAGCAACTTCCTGGTAAAGATTCAATCTCTGCAACAGTCATACCCAGTAAAGAGTATGCAGGGGGGAGGGGCACATCAGGGTTCCCCTCACTTTCTCCATTGATACGCAAGGGACTTTCAGCACTACTACACTGATAAGTGCATTTTATTCTCAGTACTCAACAATTATAACACAGACAAATCGGGCTTCTGTAAGGGGAGGAGCAGACATGTTTCAATGGAAGAGTTAAAGTAGATATAATCTCTATAATTAAGGAAGTGGTCTCCAAGATGAATAGAAAAAGTAAATCTCCCCATGGACACAGACAGCAATAAAGAACCCTATACGGGTGCTAAAACTTTCCTCTCTATCCATCTCTGTCACTGAAATTTGGTGGCTTTATTTATTTTTCCTTATATTTGGAACCTTATATATCAAAGTGCATTTTTGCAGAGAGATTGCATTTAGAATTTACCTCCAAGACCTAAAACTTTAGCAGAACATCTTTAATATCCATCAGACTGAAAGCTTAATTTAAAAAATAAAAAAGACCACCATTGAAATGTGCATTCATTAGAAGCCACAGCATTTGTAAACCTAGACAAGACACAAAAACATTAGCCAGGATCAACGCAGCTGACTGTCAAGCAACAGTTTTAATCAAAGTAAAAGTTGCAATATCTTAAAGTCTCGTGTCCTTTCTAAGACCCCTTTCACACTGGGGCCGAGGCCGCATTAGCGCTAAAGTGCCGCTCGTTTTAGCGGCGTTTTAACTGCGCTTTAGCAATGCTTTTCGGCCGTTATCAGGGTGCTTTTAACCCCAAAGAAGTGGTTAAAAACTCCTGTGTTGAGGTGCTTCTGAAGCATTTTTCAGGCACTTCCGATTTGCTGCCCAATCATTAAAATGGGCAGGGCGTTTTGGGAGCACTAAATACAGCGCTCCCAAACAGCCCCAAAGATGCTGCTTGCAGGACTTTTCGGAAAGTCCTGCAAGCGCACCGCCCCCAGTGTGAAAAGTCACACTTTAATGAATGGGAGGCAGTTTTCAGGTGCTTAGCAGAAGCTACTTCCAGCGCTAAAGCGCCTGAAAAGCGCCCCAGTGTGAAAGGGCTTTTATCGTAGGTGAAGACCATGTTTATGAAATTGTTGCCCAACTGACAATTCCTATTTATTAGTCAGAAATCTATACATGCCATCCCTTCATTTATTTTACAATCAGGTTAATCAGTTTGGTTTATTAGGGTGAAAGTATCTATTTTAGGTTAAAAGTATTTTTTATTTTTTTACACAAACTGTAAACAATACCATGAAAAGTTAGCCCAGTCTAAATAATAAAATGAGAAATTAGGCAATATGGCTCCCAAATACATATAAAGCAGACTCATGACCATTGTGTGGGTCTCATTCCTGGGCATTTCTTTGATGTGACCTTTGAAGAACTTTATTAGGATTTCTGGACTGGAGTCCTCTTCCGAGTCTTTGAATAGATTTGCATGATCCCTTTTCCTCTTACATGCTTTATATATATTTGGGATCCCTATTGCCACATAATTTGCGGGTGCTGTATTACTAATAAAGCATGGCCTTGTGGTTTGGAGGCTCTACCTATTGAACATGTTGGGCCATTGCGATATCAAGTTGGGAAAGCTTTGTTGGTGCCCCTTGTATTCTTATGATGCTTTACTGTGAGACCTGACCTGTACTAGAGAACACTCTACCTGTTGATGTTGTGAATATTTTACCACCCTGCTATGTCAACCTGATGAAGATTTCTGTTTAAGAAATTGAAACACATCGGGGCTTATTTACAATGTTGAGGCCTCTATAATTGCCCTTATATAATTAATTGTTCATGGTGGTTTAGCTATATTTACACATCATCATCTGGCTGACTGCTTTTAAACTGATGCATGTGTTATTTTAAATGAGATTTAATAAACAGTGTTCAGTTTTATATGATGTAACTATATTTAATCTTATATTTCCAATGCCTAAAAAATCCCATCCATCGGCCAAAAACATTTTCATGTAAACAATGCCATAAAAGGCCTCTCATCATTTATATATGGTTGGCCAATGGTGAGTTCATGCTTTTTAAACACTTCAATACCGGGCACTTTCACCCCCTTCCTGCCTAGGCCAATTTTTAGATTTCAGTGCTGTTGCACTTTGAAGGACAATTGCACGGTCATGCAACATTGTACCCAAACAAATTTTTTATCATTTTTTTCTCACAAATAGAGCTTTCTTTTGGTGGTGTTTGATCATCACTTGTTTTTTTATTTGTTGTTAAACAAATAAAAAAAGACTGAAAAATTTGAAAAAAGGCACTAATTTGCACTAATAGGTGGCACTGATATGCAGCACTGATGGGCACTGATAGGAGGCACTGATGGGCACACATAGGTGGCACTGAAGATGAGCACTAATAGGTGGCACTGATGGGCACTGATAGGCCACACTGATGGGCACTTATAGGTGGCACTGATGGGCACTGATAGGTGACACTGATGGGGAATGATGGGCACTGATGGATGGCACTGATGGGCAATGATAGGTGGCACTGATAGGCAGCACTGATGAGGAGGCACTGACAGACATTACTGATGGGCACTGGTTGGCATCCCTAATGGGCACTGATTGGCATCCTTGATGGACACTAATTGGCATCACTGAGGGGCACAGGTTGGCATCCCTGGTGGACACGGGTTGGCATCCCTGGTGGGCTCTAGCGGGCATCCTTGATGGGTCTGCACTGACAATCGATGCACTGATTATCAGCGCAGACCCTCCCTGTCAGGAGAGCCCTTGATCGGCTCTCCTCTACTCATGCCTTTTCAGCGTGAATAGAAGAAAATCTGATAAACGGCACTTCCTGGTTACAATGTGACCAGCTGTGATTGGACACAGCTGATCATATGGTAAAGAGCCTATGTCATAGGCTCTTTACCTAGTTCAGAGATGCGGTGTGTCAGAGCGACACACCACACTACCGATCGCTGCGTTGCGCACCCTTGCAGCTTATCCTGCTGGACGTCTTAGGATGCCCAGTCAGGATAATAGAGCCACCCTGCGGCCATCATTTTGCATATGGCGGCGGGAAGTGGTTAAAAGACTTAAGTTCAAGGACATGAGTCTTATTTTGGAGGCCATATCAAGTCATACAATGAGGTATACCATTCACATCACTGTCTTCAAATATACTGTTCCATTTACCGGAACTGTGTCCGACAAAAAAGTAAAAGCTTTTAACATTTGATTTTTGTATAAATGGACTTTACCAAAAGAAAACCACATACACTGATGGAAATTTTCCATCCTGCTCCTTCCAATTTTCTTGTCACTGGTGGTCAAAAACTAAGGTTGATTTGACCCACTAATGATAAGAAGAACAAACAGTGAAAAGAGGTCTAGGTGAGAAAAAAATCCCCAGTTGGACCCCCTAAATACAGACTTTATAGACACACCACAAGACCATAATTTGTATAAAAAATTCATACCTTATTATAATTCAAATAAAATATCCACAATACATAAAAGATGGAGTAAGAAACCCACTCATTAAATCAAATACCCTCTACTGAATCGGTACCCATAACCCTGAACATTAATGTATAGACATAACAGTATTTTGTACAACCAGGATAGGCCGAATCCAGAAGTATGTCAGATGATGGGTACCAATCCAGTAGAGGATAAATGATTTTATGAGTGGGTCCGTATTTAGGGGTCCAAATGTTTTCTTTTTTCCTCACCTGGACCTTCTTTTCACTTTTTTTTTATAGATTTGGATTCATTAGAAAAACAAACAAACTTTTTTAAAACACTTTTTTCCTAAGAACTTTTGTTTGAAATCCTACCCATATTTAAGTTCCGCTTAAAAAAAAATAAAATAAAAGTCAGCAGCTACAAATACTGCAGCTGCTGACTTTGAATAATTGGACACTTACCTGTCCCAGGGTCCAGCAATGCGGGGGAACGAAGCCCCGCTTGTCTCCCCCTCCGCTCAGTGGCGCCAGCATTGTAACTGTGGGTGCCCGGATGTGGCTTCACAGCTGGAGCACCCACTGCGCATGCGCGAGCCGCGCCATGCGTCATGACTGGCCGCGCAATCATCTGGGACCAGTCATGTGTCCCAGATGAGTGCCTAGAGGGAGGGGGAGAGCCGATCTCCCTTCCTGCACTGACGGAAGTGACGTCAGGAGCCCGGGCACCCAAGGAGGCAGATTACGAGGGACCCCCTAGCAACAGGGATTAAAGAGGTGAGTAAAAAAAAAAAATTTCTCCAAATGTGTTTTTTTTTTCATGCTCATTAATGATTTTTTTTTTTTGGGTGGAACCAGTGTTAATTTTAGTCTTAGGACTACAATGGCATTTTAGTTTTAGTCCCATTTTAGTATTTTGGCTAAAATGGCTTTTAGTTTTAGTCGTATTTTAGTCATCTCAATTGTTTTAGTTTTGGTCGTATTTTAGTCGACTAAAATAGTATTCATTTAGGCGACTAAAATGTTTTAGTCGTTTTGGTCGACTAAAATGTTTTAGTCGTTTTAGTCGACTAAATTAACACTGGGTGGAACTCCACTTTAAGAGGGAAAGAGACTGGAGTAGAGAGAAAGGAAGAGATGGCGAGAAGGATGAAAAAGATGAAAAGAATGAATGGATGAAAGAAAGGAAAAGAGAGACTGGAGAAGAGTAAGATATGGAGAGGGGGATAAAAAGGATGGAACAAGGAAGGAAGAAAAGAAATAGGGACGGTAGGAAGGAAAGAAGGATGGATGAAAAGGAAGTAAGGAAGGACAGATGAAAAGAAGGAGGGATGAAAGGAAGGGAGGACAAAAGGAAGGGAGGATGAGACAAGGAAGGCAGAAAAGAAGGAAGGAAGGAAGGAAGGAAGGAAGGAAGGAAGGAAGGAAGGAAGGAAGGAAGGAAGGAAGGAAGGATGAGAGGAAAGAAGGACAAAAGGAAGGAAGGTAGGATGGAAAGAAAGAAAGAAAGAAAGAAAGAAAGAAAGAAAGAAAGAAAGAAAGAAAGAAAGAAAGAAAGAAAGAAAGAAAGAAAGAAAGAAAGAAAGAAAGAAAGAATGAGAGGAAAGGAGGGCAAAAGGAAGGAAGGAAGAGTGGGTGAAAGGAAGCAAGGAAAAATGGAAGGAAGGAAGGAAGGAAGGAAGGAAGGAAGGAAGGAAGGAAGGAAGGAAGGAAGGAAGAATAAAATGAATCAAGGGAGGAAGGAAGGACAATACGAAGGATGGAGGGATGAAAGGAAGGAAGGAAAGAACATTTTAACACAGAATGTAGCCTCACTTGTCTCAAAGTTTCTTTGTCCCCGGTTTACGGCCTGATATCAGGGTCTGCTTTTAAAGCTAGTCACTAGGGATGAGCCGAACACCCCCCGGTTCGGTTCGCACCAGAACCCGCGAACGGACCGAAAGTTCGCACGAACGTTAGAACCCCATTGACGTCTATGGGACTCGAACGTTCGAAATCAAAAGTGCTCATTTTAAAGGCTAATTTGCATGGTATTGTCCTAAAAAGGGTTTGGGGACCCGGGTCCTACCCCAGGGGACATGTATCAATGCAAAAAAAACTTTTAAAAACGGCCGTTTTTTCGGGAGCAGTGATTTTAATGATGCTTAAAGTAAAAAAAAAAAAGTGAAATATTCCTTTAAATATCGTACCTGGGGGGTGTCTATAGTATGCCTGTAAAGTGACGCGTGTTTCCCATGTTTAGAACAGTCCCTGCACCAAATGTCATTTTTAAAGGAAAAAATCTCATTTAAAACTGCTTGCGGGTTTAATGTCATGTCGGGTCATGGCAATATGGATGAAAATCAGTGAGACAAACGGCATGGGTACCCCCCAGTCCATTACCAGTCCCTTTGGGTCTTGTATGGATATTAAGGGGAACCCCGCACCCAAATTAAAATAAGGAAAGGTGTGGGGCCACCAGGCCCTATATACTCTGAACAGCAGTATACAGGCGGTGCAAACAAGACAGGGACTGTAGGTTTGTTGTTAAGTAGAATCTGTTTGTAATTTTGAACATTTTTAACGTGTTTAGCTCCAGCCAAAAAATCTTTTCTAAGCTTTTTGGAAAACATAGGGAAGGGTTATCACCCCTGTGACATTTGTTTTGCTGTCTTTCCTCCTCTTCAGAAGATTTCACCTCACTTTTTTGTCCCAATGAAAAATGTTTTTTGAAAATTTGGGTTTTTTTGTGGAACAAGGATTGGAAAGCATCAGTGGAAAGGAGAACTTGTTTTCCCATATTAACTCTTACAGGAGAGAATTTCCCTTCCTAGGGGTAGATTTCATCTCACTTCCTGTTGTCTCCTTCCGTTTGCAAGTAGGAGTCGTTTGTAAGTTAGATGTTTGAAAGTAGGGTCCTGCCCTATATACTCAGCAGAAATTTGGGCCTTAGGTGTTGCTGTGGCCACAACACTGTAAGCCCTCACAGGGCCCTGCTGTGAAATATTAGATCAAGAATTGTAATTACATGCCCCTGTTGAACAGGAGCTGAAAAATTAGGCCTTAGGCACTGGTGCTGGTGCCACAACACTGCAACCCCTCACAGACACTCTAGTTGGAACGCAGGAACGAGCCCTGCTGCAAATTATTGCTTCAAAAATTGTAATTACACGCCCCTGTTAGACAGGGGCAGAAAAATTGGGCCTTAGGCACTGGTGCTGGTGCCACAACACTGCAACCCCTCACAGACACTCTAGTTGGAACGCAGGAACGAGCCCTGCTGCAAATTATTGCTTCAAAAATTGTAATTACACGCCCCTGTTAGACAGGGGCAGAAAAATTGGGCCTTAGGCACTGGTGCTGGTGCCACAACACTGCAACCCCTCACAGACACTCTAGTTGGAACGCAGGAACGAGCCCTGCTGCAAAGTATTGCATCAAAAATTGTAATTACACGCCCCTGTTAGACAGGGGCAGAAAAATTGGGCCTTAGGCACTGGTGCTGGTGCCACAACACTGCAACAAGCTATCAGCGTGATGATTGAGGAGGAAGAGGATAATTACTCAGGGATAGTCACTCAGCATCAGCATAGGCAGTCTTTGAAGGGATCTGAGATTTCAAAAAAAATTATTCGGTTACATCAGCATCAGGTGCTTGGTAGCTGGTGGTGATCCAAGACTCATTCATTTTTATGAAGGTCAGCCGATCGACCGAGTCGGTGGACAGACGCACCCTGTGATCGGTTACCACGCCTCCAGCAGCACTGAATGTGCGTTCCGAAAGAACGCTGGATGCAGGACAGGCCAGTAGCTCAATTGCATACTGTGCAAGCTCTGGCCAGTGATCCATCCTCAAGACCCAGTAACCCAGAGGATTTTCGGTGGGAAAGGTGTCCAAGTCTGATCTTGCCCCTAGGTATTCCTGCACCATGTAAAACAGACGCTGGCGATGGTTGCTGGAACCGATCATACCTTGGGGCTGCGGACCAAAAAATTGTCTGAACGCATCGGTCAGACGGCCACCTTCTCCACCGCTCCTTCTTTGACTGACCGAAGCCTCAGCAACACGTTGTCCAGAAACAGGAGTTTGTAACCTCCCAGTCTCTGGGAACGCGTTGCACAGACCTTTCTGCAAGGCCTCCCGAAGATGTTTCATCCTCTGCTCCCTCTGCGATGGCAAGATAAGGTCCGCAACCTTACCCTTGTAACGTGGATCAAGGAGGGTTGCCAGCCAGTATTGGTCCTTCTCCTTGATACCACGAATACGAGGATCCTTACGCAGGCTTTGCAGGATCAGGGAGGCCATGCAGCGTAGGTTTGCTGAGGCATTCGGTCCGGAGTCCTCTGGGTCACTAAGAACGACATGGTCCGCAGCCACCTCCTCCCAGCCACGTACAAGTCCATGTGTTTCTTGGGACTGATCCCTTAAAGACTGCTGCTGATGCTGAGTGCCAGGCTCCACCTCCATACTGACACAATCTTCCTCCTCCTCCTCTTCCTCCTCCTCCTCTTCCTGTGTGATCGGCGGGCACGCAGGAACACTGTCTGGATAAAGGGGGCCTTGAGAGCTAAGGAAGTCCTCCTCTTCCTGCCTCTGTTCTGCCTCAAGTGCCCTGTCCATTATTCCACGCAGCGTGTGCTCCAACAGGTGGACAAGGGGGACAGTGTCACTGATGCATGCACTGTCACTGCTCACCATCCTCGTGGCCTCCTCGAATGGTGACAGGACAGTGCATGCATCCCTGATCATGGCCCACTGGCGTGGGGAAAAAAAACCAAGCTCCCCTGACCCTGTCCTGGTGCCATAGTCGCACAGGTACTCATTGATGGCCCTCTGCTGCGTGTGCAGCCGCTGCAGCATGGCCAACGTTGAGTTCCACCTGGTGGGCATGTCACAGATTAGGCGGTTCTTGGGCAGGTTAAACTCCTTTTGGAGGTCCGTCAGCCGAGCACTGGCATTATATGACCGGCGGAAATGCACACAGACTTTCCTGGCCTGCCTCAGGACATCCTGTAAGCCCGGGTACCTGCCCAAGAACCGCTGCACCACCAAGTTAAGGACGTGAGCCAAACAGGGCACATGGGTCATTTGTCCCTGTCGGAGGGCAGAGAGGAGGTTGGTGCCATTGTCGCAAACCACCATTCCTGCCTTAAGTTGGCGTGGCGTCAACCACCTCTGAACCTGCCCCTGCAGAGCTGACAGAACCTCTGCCCCAGTGTGGCTCCTGTCCCCCAAGCACACCAGCTCAAGCACCGCATGGCATCTTTTGGCCTGCGTACTTGCGTAGCCCCTTGAACGCCTACGGAGCACCGCTGGTTCCGAGGAAGAGGCCATGGAGGAAGAAGAAGAGGAGGGGGTGGAGGAGAGAGGTGTGTCACAATCAGCATTTTGGAGGCGTGGTGGCGGAACAACCTCCAACACTACTGCACCTTGTCCTGCATCCTTCCCAGCTGCCAGCAGAGTCACCCAATGCGCCGTGAAACTTAGGTAACGTCCCTGTCCATGCCTGCTGGACCATGAGTCAGCGGTAATATGCACCTTACCGCTGACCGCCCTGTCCAGCGAGGCATGGACATTGCCTTCCACATGCCGGTAGAGAGCCGGAATCGCCTTCCGTGAGAAAAAGTGGCGTTTGGGTACCTGCCACTGAGGAACCGCACATTCCACAAACTCACGGAAGGGGGCAGAGTCTACCAACTGAAAAGGCAGCAGTTGAAGTGCTAGCAATTTTGCCAAGCTAGCATTCAACCGCTGGGCATGTGGATGGCTGGGAGCAAACTTCTTTCGGCGGTGCAGCAGCTGGGGCAGGGAAATTTGCCTGGTACAATCTGACGTCGGTGTACCAAAAGCAGATTGCCCACAAGTACTTGGCTGTGACACACCTAATTCTACACCTTCATTCCTCTCACTGCAGGTCTCAGAGAGGACTGAAGGTCTAGTGGGGTTGGAAATCTCAGCTGATGAGGAGCAAGGAGAGATCCTCTTTGTTCTTTGGTGTGGGTCTTTTAGATACGCTTGCCAACGAACTGCATGGCAGGTCAACATATGTCTGGTCAAGCATGTGGTACCCAAGCGGGAGATATTTTGGCCACGCGAGATACGCTTGAGACATATGTTGCAAATAGCAGCGGTGCGATCTGATGCACTCGTCTCAAAAAAGGCCCACACCAAAGAACTTTTTGAATAACGCGCAGAGACTGCAGCGCCCTGCACATGTGGAGCTTTGGGGTGTGATGCAGTCAATGTGCTGCCCTTAGGCTGGCCCCTGGAGGGCATCCTGCCTCGTTGGTGATGTGCTGCCGCCTCCTCCTCCTCCTCCTCCTCCTCCTCCTCCTCCTCCTCCTCCTCTCTCCTATCAGGCACCCACGTTGAGTCAGTGACCTCATCATCCCCTCCCTCCTCATCACTGGAGCAAACCTGGCAGTATGCTGCAGCAGGGGGAGCATGACTGCCAGATTGCTGTCCTTCTTGGGCACCCCCTCTGTCCGCGCTCATGTTACTGCCTTCATCGAGCTCAGTATCGTCATCAGAGCCTTCCAAACGCTGGGCATCCTCCTGGAGCATGTACCCAACACTGTGGTCAAACAGTTCGAGGGAATCCTCATGAGGACATGGTGGAGCTAGGGAAGGAGTCACTGATGACATTGAGCTGAGGGAAGAGGCCGCTGCTTTGCCAGACAAAGCACCCTGGGCATGGGTGAGAGAGGATGAGGAGGATGAGGACGGCTTGGTCATCCACTCGACCAAGTCTTCCGCATGTTGCGGCTCAACATGGCCAGCTGCCGAAAAAAAGGCCAAGCGTGTCCCATGGCCACGTGCTGATGAGGATGCACCGTCTCCACGACCAGCACTAGACACAGAGCCTGCTTGCCCTCTCTTATTGGCTTGTGACTGTCTGCCTCTCCTTCTTGGCCTTCCAGACATACTAATGGCCTGTAGCTGCACTAAGCTGGGATAGAACACCTGTAATTTTCTTCAAGTAGCTTTATATACTGTAACCAGACAAGCCTGCCTGTCAGTAGGAAGATAAGAGGAACGGATCTAGCTGAACACTGTGAGCAGGACGCACTGTACTAAATGTAAATAGTCTAGCTGCCTGACCGTGGTACTAATAGGATCAAATAGAACACCTGTAATTTTCTTCAGGTAGCTTTATATACTGTAACCAGACAAGCCTGCCTGTCATTAGGAAGATAACAGGAACGGATCTAGCTGTACACTGTGAGCAGGACGCACTGTACTAAATGTAAATAGTCTAGCTGCCTGACCGTGGTACTAATAGGATCAAATAGAACACCTGTAATTTTCTTCAGGTAGCTTTATATACTGTAACCAGACAAGCCTGCCTGTCAGTAGGAAGATAACAGGAACGGATCTAGCTGTACACTGTGAGCAGGACGCACTGTACTAAATGTAAATAGTCTAGCTGCCTGACCGTGGTACTAATAGGATCAAATAGAACACCTGTAATTTTCTTCAGGTAGCTTTATATACTGTAACCAGACAAGCCTGCCTGTCAGTAGGAAGATAACAGGAACGGATCTAGCTGTACACTGTGAGCAGGACGCACTGTACTAAATGTAAATAGTCTAGCTGCCTGACCGTGGTACTAATAGGATCAAATAGAACACCTGTAATTTTCTTCAGGTAGCTTTATATACTGTAACCAGACAAGCCTGCCTGTCAGTAGGAAGATAACAGGAACGGATCTAGCTGAACACTGTGAGCAGGACGCACTGTACTAAATGTAAATAGTCTAGCTGCCTGACCGTGGTACTAATAGGATCAAATAGAACACCTGTAATTTTCTTCAGGTAGCTTTATATACTGTAACCAGACAAGCCTGCCGGTCAGTAGGAATTTAACAGGAACGGATCTAGCTGAACACTGTGAGCAGGACGCACTGCATTAAATGTAAATAGTCTAGATAGAAGATAACAGGAACAGATCTAGCTAAACTGAATACAGTGTATATATATATATGCAACACCTGGGATGCATATATATACACAATACACTGTAAGTGCAGCTAACTGACTGACTGTTCTGCCTAATCTATCTAACTCAAATCAAATGACACTGTCTCTCTCTCTCTCTATCTCTCAGCACACCGGAACACACACTACACAGGGCCGCCGTGCAGGCGGCCTTATATAGTGTGGGGTGTGTACTAAATCCCCTGAGCCATAATTGGCCAAAGCCACCCTGGCTTTGGCCAATTACAGCTCTCTCTACTGACAGCGCTGTGATTGGCCAAGCATGCGGGTCATAGTGCATGCTTGGCCAATCATCAGCCAGCAATGCACTGCGATGCCGCAGTGAATTATGGGCCGTGACGCGCCACACGAATTTAGCGCGAACGGCCCATAACGTTCGCAATTCGGCGAACGATCGAACAGCCGATGTTCGAGTCGAACATGGGTTCGACTCGAACACGAAGCTCATCCCTACTAGTCACCTTTGACGGTTATCTTTCATACACTATCACAAGTAAAAGAGTTTAGATACCCAACCCTGAGACATTGCGCTACTCTGCGATTGGACAAAAGGTAGAAAAAAAGTCTTGATAATGGTATCCTTCTATGAGTTTCCATTATCGTTTCATAAAGCAAAACAGAAGGTGACATATGCCCACTGCCATTCCTTAGTTTTTGACGGAACTTATTCATCAAAAAGCATGCAGTCCCCTGAGTTTCCAACCATATGCTACAGGAAAATGTCACCAGTTAAAGATGTATTCATTTGCTGTTTTGAAAACTCTGTTTGATATTCATGCATTCCAAGTGTTTTGACCTAGATTTTTGTAGCGGTATTAGATCCAGCTCTGAAGAGGAAACTAGGCAGCTGTTGCTTATGTAGTCAAAGGAAGAATTTAAAGTAAGGCTAAAAAAAAAAAAAAGAATAAAAAATGAAAACATTTATTAATAGGTGCCAACATTTTGCACAGGCAATATGTTTAATTCTAGATTAGCTAATATAAGCATATGGGGTTGTGTTTGTTGTTGAGCTTTAAAGAAAAGAACAAGGAGCGATTTGAAAGTGTCTGAGGTTCACAAAGATTCACATTTAGAACTTCCTCTAAGAAATTAAAGGCAGCACAGCAGTAACAGCTGAGTTATGGAAGTGAGTAGATCAGAAATCACCGAATTACAAATGAGGTTTCTTAGCACTCAATGAGGTCTCGGAGACTGAAGGGGACCTTCACTCAAGAATTTGGATTTCTGATTTCTAGAAAGGACTCAGATGCAAGGGGAACTATTTATAGGCATGCATAATATATGGAAGGTTGCTATTGCCAGTCATTGAATTTGCAATAACTATTTTGATTTTTTTGATTAAGTTGACCATCTTGAGTTAATGGGTAACTTTCATGACAAAATATACCAAATGAAACAAAAATATAGACACTTTATTAGGTACACCTTTCTAGTACGGGTTGGACTCAGTTTTGCCTTCAGAACTGTCTTAATTCTTCGTGGCATAGATTCAATAAGGTTTTAGAAACATTCCTCAGAGATTTTGGTCAATAGTGACATGATAGCATCATGTAGTTGCAGAAGTCTATAAGTAAGAGCAATGTGGGGAGGCTGTTTCATGCCCCTGCTGAAGACTGTGTAGTCGAAACGCGTAGGGCTGCCTGTATCAGCTTCCCACATTGCTACATTTTATTCGCTTGTGATCACTTTTTATCTTGTAAAGGATTTTATCTATTAAAACTCCTCATTTTGAACTACACCATGTGGAATCCCCTTTCTTTTTTCCCCCATGGTTCCACTTCCAAGTAGTTCCTCCTGATCTGTCTCTTCCAGAACTGGAGAGTGTGTGCGTTAGTGGCTCAGCTTCCATCCAGGACAACTACCCCACATCGGAGACCGAGATCTACAGGACATCACCCGGGTGGACATCACGGGAGGCTACCCCCTTATGCCTAATAGACGTACTGCTATACGGCAGATACGTCCTACGGATCCGGTAAGGGTACCCAACCTCTTTCATTTGAAGATTTGTGTGGCTTGTTACCTGTGGTCGCCTTCCATTTGAGTGTCAATTCACCTTCCAGGGTTTACAGCACTTCTCCCTCTGAAAGACTTTCACTGATCTTATTTGTATGGACTTTGTTCCCTCATCACTTCACTTTTATTATACTTGACTGGTTGTTTTTCGCACTTTTGTCACGTCATTGCATTTTTTACTGACATATATTATTTTTCACCCATGTTTTAGCCCATGCTGGGTGATCCTAGCGCTGCACTTTATTATTTCTATGTTGCAGCAGATTTGTCATGTTCAAGAAATCAGTGGTGAGATGATTGGAGCTTTGTGACGTGGTGCAATTATTCTGCTGGAAGGAGCCATCAGAAGATGAGTACACTGTCATAAAGGGATGGATATGGTCAGCAACAATCCTCAGGTAGGCCATGGCATTTAAACGATGCTCAATTGGTACTAAGGGGACCAAAGTGTGCCAAGCAAATATCCCCCCCACCATTACACCACCACCACCAGCCTGAACTGGTGATACAAGGCAGGATGGATCCATGCTTTCATGTTGTTTACACCGAATTCGGACCCTACCATCTGAATGTCGCAGCTGAAATCAAGACTCATCAGACCAGGCAATGTTTTTCCAATCTTAACAATTCTATTGTCCAATTTTGGTGAGCCTGTGCAAATTGTATCCTCAGTTTCCAGTTCTTAGATGACAGGAGTTGGTTATTTGAGTTACTGTTGCCTTTCTATCATCTCATTTATCTTATCTGCCCATTCTCCTCTGACCTCTGACATTAACAAGGCATTTTTGTTCACACAACTGCCGCTCACTGGATATTTTCTCTTTTTAGGACCATTTTCTGTAAACCCGAGAGATGGTCGTGCGTGAAAAATTCCAGTAGATCAGCAGTTTTTGAAATAGACCAACCTGCCTGGCACCAACAACTGTGTCACTTTCAAAATCACTTACATCTCCTTTCTTCCCCATTTTTATGCTCGGTTTGAACTTCAGCAAGTCCTCTTCACCAGGTCTAGATGCCTAAATGCATTGAGTTGCTGCCGTGTGATTGGCTGATTAGCAAGTTGTGTTACCAAACAATTGAACAGGTGTACCTAATAAAGTGGCCAGTGAGTGTATATAATATAGTATATACAATTGCTACACATATTAAATTAACGTTATTAAAAATTACCTTTCCTTTTCAATCTACAGCCACTGTAATTTTCTGTAAAATCCAACACACTTTGGAAACCTGGAAGCATTCTATACGCTGTTGGTATACAAAAAACCCAGAGAAATGTCATTTCATTTCTTTTTCATTTCTTCATTTCAAGATCCAAGTCAAATTTTAGGCACCTCTACAATAGGAGTTTCAGTTTTGGTGAGATACCCCTCAAGGGTTAAATCCTTCTACAAGGATGCAGACCCTATAGCTTTTCTCAACCAAACACAGGTGATTATAATGAACCAGACCCCCCCCCCCCCATTCAGAATCAATCTGCAAAGGATCCTATAAAACAAACAGCTAATTATTTAGCACAATGAGAGGTAGGAAGCTGCTACAGGGTTGTTTTGCTAGGTTTGTTCAGCACAGGCAAATTTAGGCAGGCTTTTGCTGCAAGCTAGGCCTGTTTGTTTTGATCTGGGGGCTAGGAGTGGTTAGAGTAGCAGTGGGTGTGACCACCTGGCTCCAGTTCTGAGGCGCCTCCCCTGCTTCTAGGGAGAATGTTCTAGAAGAGGAGGCTAGGCCTAGAGCTGGAGTGGCAGGCAGCACATGTGGGAGCTCTGACCAATCCCTAACTGGCATTGGCAGGGGGCAGGCCTCCTATATATGCTGAGGTCACATGCTGCTGGGGAAGAGCATCACCGACTGGGTGACGTGAGGAATGGAGTGCTAGGCAGCCGCAGGAGCACACCCCCATCTGTGGGGGGGGGTGGGATTGCAGGAGGAGGCCTGGGGAGAGCTGTAAAGGAACATTGCCTCTACATGGTCACTGGCAATGTCTCTGTCACCACACGGTCAGTGGCAGGAAACTCCTGGAGCAGAGGGGCAGGAGAAGCTCTCGGAACGCATGGTCCGGGAAAGTTCCTCATCTGGACCCAGGGCTGGAAGGTTGGAAGATCAGTGAGTGTTACCACAGTGGATGGCTGGAGGATGTGCCAGGGATTCTGTAAGGGAACTCTGCTTCTACACGGTCACTAGCAGAGTCTTCATCATGCACATGGTGGATGGTGAAGAGGCCTGAACCAGAGAAGAGACTGTGGGGATGTGTGTGTCAAATCAGTGTGGCCGGGGAACATGTGATTTCCAAGTTGGACTGGCTGGGAGCAGTAGTCCATTTCCTAGAAAATAGACTTTAACCTACTAGGCCTCCGGGGAGAGGTTCTGCAGGCCTAGTAGCAGCGAGTCACCAGAGCCAGTAGAGGGGCTTATTCAGAGTGAGTTCTTCATACCCATTAGAAGAGGATGTGTTATACCTTAAACGCAATTACAAGTTGTGCAGGAGGAAACCAAGTGTGCAAGGAGAAGCAAGTTTGGGCAGGTGGTGAAGAGAACTAAGACCGTTACTTTTACGCGGTCAAAAGTGATGTTTCTGTTCATCCGTCACATGGTGACGGATGGAGAGCTCTTAGTAACAGCAGTCTGCATAGGAGATGCAGAGGGAGTAACAGTCTGCAGGGAGCTGCAGGAGAAGATTTCTTAGTCAAGTGTTCACATTCAATCTTCAGGCTCTAACTATGATCAAAGTATATTGAAATCTGTAAATATGATGGCAATGATTAATTCTATGGGCATCCCCTATCCCAATCCCTATCCAAGTTGTACCCAGGGCCGTCTTTAATATTGATTGGACCCTGGGCAAAAAATTTCTTGGGGCCCCCCCATGCAGTTTTGCTCTCCACCTGCTCTGAGACATACAATAAATAGCAGCTAGACTCAAAATCAGTTTACTGAATCAGATCAGACAGTGATTGCGATTGGTTGCCAGAGGTTACAGTGTATCATTACCGCTCACTGACTGGTTGCTACAGGTTACAGCAAACATTTCGGCTCACTGATTAGTTGCTAGAGGTTACGGCACATGGTTTCTGCTTGTTGATTGGTTGCTAGAGATTACTGTACATCAATACTGTTCACTGATTGGTTACTGCACATCATTACTGCTTACTGATTGGTTGCTAGAGGTTACAGCACATCATCTCCTCACTGGCTGCACGCCATGGACTGGGCCTTGCTCACCTGTGCACTCCAAACTGTAATTCTTCTCTGCCTACCTCTGCACACCCCACACCACTCTCTCCCCACTAATTTGTTTACCTTTGCAGAACAGGCTGATGGTAGGCTTAATGACCACAGTTGTAGGCAGGACTTTCAAGCATGTCCCTTTATCTCCCCAGTGGGTAGCATTCAGTATAGGTGATGGTGGATATGACCTCAGGGGGGCATGATATAGATATGAATACCACCTCTGTTTACATAGAATGCTGCCGGTCTGCCACAATTTACATATGAATGTCGCTGCTATTTACATATCAATGCCGATATTTACATGTAAACACAGGGTCCGCAGGTGAGTCATCTGTACACAACAACAAGGCAGAGCTGGGCAGCATTAAAAACAGGACTTCGCACTGAGATATTAGGACACAGCATGAGACTAAAACATCAAGGGACAAGGAAATTTAAACTGGGAAAGTTGGCAAGTATGAGGCAGCTGCTTTGGGCCCCACAACAATGACAGGGCCCAGGGCAGCTGTCCATTTTGCCCTGCCTTAACGACGGCCCTGGTTGTACCCCCCAATAAAACAACAAGAACAAAGCTCGCAAATGACTGTTCATTGTCTCTGGAAAGGATGCATGAAGTCTAGCAGAGGGGTGATTTGGTGGATTGTTTGTCAGTAGTGCAAACACCATGGCTACATACAATATTTAAGTGAATCAGTGTTGCGCTGCTCATAACATGACATATAAATCCATATTGTAAATTGAATCAATAATATGAAGAATATACACCAAATAATATATCAAAGTGCCTCACAGAAAAATAAATCTTCATACTTAATAACAGTGTGATTTTTTAAGTGATTCATTATAAAAGTCCCAATATTATAGCCCACAACAACATTGGTGTCTATCACCGTGACTTCCTAATAGTGTTCCAATTTCACCCAGGAACAGTGCTCCACCACCAACCAGAGTAACCGCTCACCTCAAGTTGAGATCCATAAATCATATAGGTCAAAGGCGCTTAAATTGCTCCACTCCTCCATAGGTAAAAGATGATGGTCCCTGGAATAGTACGTATATATTCCTTTAACCCCCCTAGCGGTATTCCTGAGTCTGGCTCGAGATGGATTTTCAATACCAAAAGCGGTAACCCCAAGCCAGACTCGGGATCGCATCGCAGGATCCATGTAGAGGTTACTTACCTTGTCCCCTGGATCCTGCGATGTCTCCCCGCTGTGATCTGCGAGCCGCCGTGTCTCGCTCGATTCACAGTGCTGAGCTCCGTTCCCTGTGAGCGTTGCGACGCACGGGGACGGAGTTCGGCGCCAAATTTAAAAAAATAAAACACACAGTATAGATACAGTATACTGTAATCTTAGAGATTACAGTACTGTATCAAATAATTACACATCCCCTTTGTCCCTAGTGGTTTCTCCAGTGTCCTGCATGCAGATTTATATTATAAATACTGTTCTTTCTGCCAGGAAACTGGAGATTGTCCATAGCAACCAAAAAATGTCCCTTTACATCAAAAGTGCTTTTAGACCAGCTAGAAAACAGCGATAATAAATAAAAATCACTTGCAGAATTGAGTGATAGTGATTCATGGGGAAATTCGTCATCAAACACTAAAAGTAACGAAAGGGACAATTCTGCAACTGAGCAAACTTCAGTGTTTTTGATTTGATTACATTATTGAATAATTTTTATTATTATTATATTATTATTTGTTATAATTATTTATAGTTATTTATTATATTATCATTTTTTATTTCGTTTTTCAAACTTTATCATTCCCGAGATGTCTACTAGACTCTGGTTTGGACAGATTTAAGTGAGTTATTCCTAAGAATTACAGGCCTACAATATCAAACGCCAAATTTCCGTGCAAAATAATTGTACCGCTTTCAGCAACAAAAATCTGAACTAATCATACCACCAGGGAGGATAAGAGGCCAAAAAGCATCCACTTGACTAGCTCAAAAAACTCTCAAAAGGAGAAAGGCTCCAATAAAAGTCTAGTATTTTTTATTTATTTATTATTTAGAAATGAGTTAAATTACATAAAATTGCACTCACATTTAAAGAGAGTTAAAGACTCAAACATCTCACTGGAGAACACCGGTCTGACGCTACATCTGGTTTCTCCACCAGAAGCAATGTCCCTTTGGGTGGAGCCGGGTGATGAGTATTCAGATTATCAAGTGCCAGCTACTGAATGCTGTGCACCCCAAGACACCAGTGCACCCCAGAACATCCTTTGTCATCTAGTGGTCAGAGTGCACCCCAAAACAACAGAGTGACCAGTATCATCTACTGACACCTGTGCTCCCCTTGACTCCAGTGCACCCCAGGGCATATAGAGTCATCTACTTACTATTGTGTGCCCCAGGACTCTAGTGCACCCCAGAGTATCCACTGTTAACTAGTGACCCCAGTGTGCCCTATGTAGGGTTGCCATCTTTTCATCAAGCCAAACCCAAACACTTTAGCAGCCTGGGACACATTTGGGTGCACCAAGAAGAGTAATAATGTGGTGCACATAGGGTGCTGCAGCCAACAGTAATTGTGGCCAAATTTTGCTATTGCTGACATCATCACCCTGCGTCCCAGTGATGCAGAACCTGCCCCCAGACAGCCACCCGCAGCTCCCAGACGGCAACAGATTTGTGTGTGACTATCTTGGTTACTTGGGGAGCTACAGCCAAGTCTGAATAATGTGTTCAGGTTTCAGTCCGCCTGAAACCCTGACACATGATTCAAAACCCAAACTGTCCTGGTGAATCCCGGACAGGTGGCAACTCTAGCCACATGACTCCAGTGCACCCTGGAACATCCCATGTCATCTAGTAAATACAATGTTTCTCTCTGCACTCTGTGACTCCAGTACACTCCAGAAAACCCTGTAGTCTCCTTGACGTCAGTGTATTCTTGCAACTATCTGGGCATGCTATGATTGAGAGGTACAATGTTACGTTTCACCATCTGTACCCTCTGCTGCTTCTCGGCCCACAGGTAAACTCCTGCAGTCATCTGCACTGTCCTTTTCTCAGTGGAGTTAGCAGTGGAGTTGGGTCCTGCTTTATCTTCCGCAAACAAGCTGTTGCCCATACTGGCCAACAGCATAAAAAAAACAGCTGACCAATGCACGTCATGTTATCTTAGGAGTAAAAAAGACATTTTTTGGGGGCTTCGCCAATCCCCACTTTCCGCACCAGTATATTGTCATTGAAAGGTCCTGTGTTAACGCCCCCTTGTGGGGGCAGAGCCACGACACCCTGCACTCACTTTATGTGCTCAGTTTTCCTTGGTTGTGGTAAAGAAGAAGTACTGTGGAGAAAAGCTCTGGATTGAGGTGAATATTGCACATCTGGTGGATCATTTTATGAAATAACAAAATTAACCCTGGCATTTGGCTTTTATTTAACATTTTTTTTTCTGAGTTCTCAGTCACAAATACTGTATAGATAGACTCATTTTCATCAACAACATTATTTTTATTTATCATTATTATTATTATTCTTAGAAGTAGTATTAATCAGTGTTGAATGGGGGAATCCCTACCACAGCACTATTTGCCTTCCTGGCCGGCAGAACACAACAATTAATGCTAGCGGCTATAACCACCAGCAATAATCATAAGTAACACAACAACAGGTTGGTTGACCTAAAGTCAATCGATGGACCAACTTGGGTATGATGTACCCCCATACCCATTAACATGGGGGGGCGGGCTCTGGGGGCCCCCTTGTTAAAGGGGCTTCCAGATTCCGATAAGCTCCCCCTGCCCGCAGACCCCAACAACCACCAGCCAGGGTTGTTGGGAAGAGGCCCTTGTCCTCATCAACCATGGGGACAAGGTGCTTTGGAGTGAGGGGCGCAGATACCCCCTGCCCAAAGCACCCACTCTCCCATGTTGAGGGCATGTAGCCCAGTATGTTCAGGAGGGGGGACACTCGCTCGTCCCCTCCCTTTCCTGACCTGCCGGGCTTCATGCTCGGATAAGGGTTTGGTATGGATTTTGGGGGGACCCCCACTATATTTCTTTTTTAAATTTTGGTGTGGGGGGTTCCCTCCGAATCCATACTAGACCAGAAGGGCCTGGTATGGACCTAGGGGGGGATCACACTCCATAAGGGTAACCATGAACTGGTGGGAAGCCAAGTCGCTGATCGCTGTCATTACTAGTAGAAAAATAAATAAAAAATATCCACACAAACCAATCAATATAAACTTATTGGGATTTCTTTTAGCAAAACATTGTATCAGAATACATATTGGCCTAAATTAATGAAGAAATTAGATTTTTTTCAATTATTTTTTGGATATGTTTTGTAGCAGAAAGTAAAAAATATTGTTTTTTTTTCAGAGAAAATTGAGTACTGTCTGTGATACTTTTTTTATTTGCACTAACATACAATTTTTCAGGACAAGCTTTCGGGGTATGTCCCCTTCTTCAAGGTCCAAGCAGTACTGATTCACAAACTTTTTAGCAGAATGTTAAAAAAAAAAAAAAAACAATCTCTGAGGGAAAGGAGAAAAAAAAAGAAAAACAAACACATACAAATCAATGGCAATATAGATAGCAGCAGAGTTAGTGAGATAAGACAGAGGGAGAGCTATAGACTGGAGGGGAGGGGGGGGTGGGATGCTAGTCACAGAGGGGGTCGTGAAATTTTTCAAAAATTTTTTTTTCAAAATTGTCGTTTTTTTTTTTGTTTATAGCGCAAAAAAAAATAAAACATGCAGAGGTGATCAAATACCACAAAAAAAAAAACGCTCTATTTGTGGGAAAAAAAGGACATCATTTTTATTTTGGTACAGCATCGCAAGACCGCGCAATTGTCAGTTAAAGTAACGCAGTGCCATATCGCAAAAAATTACCTTGTCATGAAGGGGGGTAAATCTTCCGGAGGTCAAGTGGTTAAAGAATATGTAAACTTAACATTTCATATTCCTGATATGTACCTGCTATACCATCTACTTGTATGAAAAAGTATCTTTGGTGTGTGTTTTTTTTTTTTTTTTTCAATTTTTGAAATTTGCCCATCTTCTTTTCAGACCAGAATATTTTGTCACCAGTTTTCAGAGGCATCAGGTGTGTGATTTAAGTCTACCTCTACAGGACTATACCGTAATCAGATAACTTTTTTTTTTTTTTTTTTACAAGGTAAGAAGAGCATTCTTCAGACCACCTACCAACAAAGAACACGAGAGCCTTTGGGTCAATAATCCAAAGATCCCAACAATATGCTATGTCACACCGCCTGCCTGAAGACAAACAATACAATCATAGAAAAAGTTGAACAGGCCACTGACTTTGGAGAGGCTGGGAAGGATGTTTGAACAGCTTTATTTAATCCTCCATTTCTGACTTCTGAGTGGAATTAGTTATTTGATACCATCTCCGAAGATCTAAATTCTGCTCTCCAAAGATTAGACGGATAAGTTGAAGAACAAGTCTCTGTGAAATGACCCTTTATCAGTGTTAATTGAAAATGGTAGAAACACTGCTTTGGTCAGGATACGAGATGCTTCTACATTATAATGAGGCTCTAGCATAGGCTTTCCCAACCTTTTCAACACAGAGGAACCCTTGAAATAACTATCTGGTCTCAGGGAACCCGTGATTAAAAATGACTACATTTACAACACATGATACAGTGGGAAGAACCCTCCTTGCACTTGTGATCATTGGGAAGAATTACTCCCTTACAGATAGTTAAAAAGATTGTTGGTGTCAGTGTGAACTTATCTGAAAGACAGAAATTGCTCATTGCTCAGAGAACCCCAAGCAACCTCTGAAGGAACCCTGGTTGAGGAAACCTGCTCTAGCATACTTTTATACATTTTTATAGCATGTGATAATATTTGTGTTTTGGCCTACCAGGTTGGTTCAATTTTCTTTATAATAAAGGAAATCTATGGTCACAGCATAAGCTTTCATTTTATAATATCAGCATTGTAATAACAATACATGCAATAGTTATGTTTCATAATCTAATATAAGCTTTCTATTTGCGTCTAGTAAAATCAACCCCATTGAGTTTAGCTCGAGATCAAATCCGCACTAATGCCCCCATCTCAAGCGGCTTGCTTTGGGGCATTTAGAAGGGGGGGAGGAGCCAGGACTGCAGACGGTCGACCCCAGAAGAGCAGCATTGGGGCTGCTCCGTGCAAATTTCATTGCACAGAGCAGATAAGTATGACACATTTATTTATTTATTTTTAAATTATCTTTACAATCACTTGATCATTGGTTTTTATGGCTACTTATCTGAGAGGAAGAAATTGCTCATTGCTTAAGGAACTCCTAGCAACCTCTGGAGGACCCGCTGAAGTCTACAGAACCCAAGTTGAGAAAGGCTGATGTAGTCCTTCTACTTATGCTTCTGTAAGGGGTACTTAACCCCTTACAGAAGCATAGAGTATCTACGTCAGCCTTTCTCAACTAGGGTTTCCATGGAACCCTAGGGTTCCTCAGAGTTTGCTAGGGGTTTTTTGAGCAAGCCTTCCTCAACTAAGGTTTCCTGGTACTCTTGGGTTCCTTTAGAGTTTGCTAGGGGTTTTTTGAGCAAGTCTTTCTCAACTAGGCTTCTGTGGAACCCTAGGGTTATTCCAGAGTTTGCTGGGGGTTCTTTGAGCCAGCCTTTCTCAACCAGGCTTCCGTGGAACCCTAGGGTTATTCCAGAGTTTGCTAGGGGTTCTTTGATCAAGCCTTTCTCAACTAGTGTTCAGTGGAAACCCAGGGTTCCTTCAGAGTTTGCTAGGGGTTCTTTGATCAAGCCTTTCTAAACTAGGGTTCCGTGGAACCCCAGGGTTCCTTTTGATTTTCCTAGAGGTTCTTTGAGCAATGAGCAATTTCTGTCTCTTAGATATGTACCTGCAGTAGGTAGCTCCATCAGTGCATTGGTCTTATCAGTACTTCCTAATAGAAACAATATGGAGGCTGCTGAGCAATTCCTCAGCTCCATCACCCTTCTGGTGTCTGTGGTGGATGGAGTGGGAAGGATTTGCTATTGGCTGTCCAGTTGCTTTTTCAATAGTGTGCCATTTATAATAGTTAAAAACTTTTAGAAAAGTACATTGAAATGTGTTGTAGGATTGCATGGAATAAAAGGGTGGAACTCAGCGTGTTAATGTATCATTTCTGGAAAATGTGAGGTATAAAGCATTACCATATTCCGGTGCCAACATCTCATTTACCTCTGCTCTGCTGTGTATCAGCTCAGTCTGGCTATCACATGCAGAATCTGTTTTTGGCAAAGGACCATCCAAATAAATATTTATCTCTGCATGATTTATGTATAAGAGGAATGTAATCCGAAAGGTCAATTGGCTAAAGTGAAAAACACTTTTCCGATAACTCAGTGCATGTAAAGGGACCTAATTAGAGTTTAGATCACAGCTGATTTTGGAACTTTTACAAGTCGATGAAAGTTTAAAATGCTAATGAGTTCTGATGAGCATGCTGGGAGTTACATTGTAGGCTTGCTCTTTCCTATGCAGCAGTAGAGCTGTCAGTTTCCCTTGCTCTAAGCTGTAAAGGCCGTGTCAGCTAATCACTATACCACAAATTGATGAGCTTCTAATCAAAAACAGATTCCATGGAATATTTGGACTTCCTTTTTTCTAAAAAGGTTGCCAAATTTTAGATATCTGGTCTTGAGTTTAACTTAGATTGTCATTATGAAATGACAGATAATCAACCCTATGCAGGCTAATTAGGATATAGCTAAGTGGATGAAAAGTACATGCGTATTTCTATTTGTTACAAACCTCTTTTTTTTTTAGATATTTTTATGGGTTTTAAAGGTACATTCTTGATAGATTTGAGGGTTTGGCATTAGAAGTGATCCAGAGGATAGGCCAGCCTGCTGGCTAGCTTTATAGAACAATTCAAAGTGTGGATTTTTTAACATTTTTTAACAGTTACATTGGTCCAGCTTGAACTGTAAGTATGTACAGTATCTCACAAAAGTGAGTACACCCCTCACATTTTTGTAAATATTTTATTACCGTGTTTATTGGCGTATAACACGCACTTTCCCCCCCTTAAAATTAGGGGGAAATCATGTGTGCGTGTTATACGCCGAACGGCTGCCTCAGAGGGGAAGGAGGGACCGGGCGCCGCCGAAATAAACAGCCGAATCTCCTGTGTACTCGGCTCTGCTCACAGTCACATCCAGTCCCGCCTCCTAGCATTGACGTCCCACCATTGGATCGGTGTTATGTCCATCATAAGAGCCAGGCCAAGGGGTGGGACTGGGCGGGATGCCGAGCCGAGTACACAGGAGATCCGGCTCTGTTTATTTTGGCAATAACATGGCTGCAGATGCGCACTGATCATGCTGCAATGATGGGCAAGACTGCAGATGGGCACTGATCAGGCTGCAATGATGGGCAAGGCTGCAGATGGGCACTGATCATGCTGCAATGATGGGCAAGGCTGCAGATGGGCACTGATCAGGCTGCAATGATGGGCAATGGTGAGGCTGCAGATGGGCACTGATAAGCCACACAGCATGGTACTGTAGCTGAAAGCTAGTGGTGATCCCCGGAGTAGCAATGCCTACTACAGTGATTTCCAGCTTCCATAGGGATCACCCAGGTATGGTATTTACAGTGTATAGTTACATTGGTTCCCTGTTACACTGGGGGGTTGAAGCGTAGACCATTTGCAGCCTCTACTGACCTTAAAGTGGTTGCAATCCTTAGTCATGGAACCTGAGCAAAGCACATACTGTATATCCTCTGTTATCAGCATGAGTCATTTCTGAGAAGTTAACCTGACACATGAGATACATTTGTATCGGGGGGGGGGAGCTCAGAACAGAGCTTGTCCATTCAGAACACAGTTCTTTTGCTGTGTGAAGAGGAGGTGTGTTTCTTTCCTCCAATCAGCTCTCCCACACTGGAACTGCAGTCTCTCCACCCCCTCCTCTGTGCTTCGGACAGATAAAGAGAGATTTTTAACACGATCTGCCCTTTTAAAGGGGTGTAGAGAGGAGAAGACTGCAGATAAATAAGTAAAGCGTATATTGGAGGATTTGTTTCATCTCCGTGTATCACCTGGGGCTGTTCACTTCACTGGGTATATGTGAAGGGTTTGCAACCACTTTAACTGCTTGACGACCAGCCGCCGCAGTCGTACTGCAGCAGAATGGCACGGGCAGGCAAATCGCCGTTATGTTACGTTGCTTCTTCTGGTGGCCACTAGGGGTGCGCGCGCCCGCAGCTCGCCCCGGAGCCGATGCAAGTGCCCAGCGGTCTCGATGACCTCCGGGCTCCCGCGATCACTCGTAACATGGTGAGAACCGGGATCTCTTTGTAGAAAAACAGAGATCCCGGTTCTTTGAGGGGAGAAGTGACAGATCGTCTGTTCATACAAAGTATGAACAGCGATCTGCCATCTCCCCTAGTCAGTCCCCTCCCCCCTTTAGTTGAAACACACACTAGGGAACACAAATAACCCCTTGATCGCCCCCTAGTGTTAACCCCTTCCCTGCCAATGACATTTTTACAGTAATCAATGCATTTTTAATCGCACTGATCGCTGTATTAATGCCAATGGTCCCAAAAATGTGTCAAAATTGTCTGATGTGTCCGCCATAATGTCGCAGTCATGATAAAAATCGCAGATTGGTGCCATTACTAGTAAAAAAAAAAATAATAATAAAAATGCTATAAATCTATCCCCTATTTTGTAGACGCTATAACTTTTGCGCAAACCAATCAATATATGCTTATTGCGATTTTTATTACCAAAAATATGTAGAAGAATACATATCAGCCTAAACTGAGAAAAAAATGCTTTTTTTAAAGAAAATGGGGATATTTATTATAACAAAAAGTACAAAATATTGTGTTTTTTTCCAAATTGTCACTCTTTTTTTGTGTATAGCGAAAAAAATAAAAAATGCAGAGATGATCAAATACCACCAAAAGAAAGCTTTATTTGTGGGAAAAAAGGATGCCAATTTTGTTTGGGTACAACGTTGCACGACCGCGCAATTGTCAGTTAAAGCGACACAGTGCCGAATCGCAAAAAGTGCTCTGGTCAGGAAGGGGGTAAAAGCTGGAGCGGTTAATCCTCATCTGTGCACATTAAGGACAAGCTACTGACCCTAGCTGCAAGCCAGGTAAAATCTTGCAACATATGTGACCATATGTGACCTTCAGGCTTTAGTTTGGAGACCTCCGGAGTATTGAATCAGCTACTGCAGAGAGGGAACTGCTATACAAAATTGATACAAAGTTACAGAGATGGAACTCCTTTGTTTCACAAGTTTACCGGATTGCAACCCATCACATATGAGCAACAAGGAGTTCTGTCTCTCCATAAACTTTGCACACAGTGCTGAGGTCTCTCTCATAGGGGTAGATTTACTAAAGGCAAAAAGACTGTGCACTTTGCAAAGTACAGTTACCCTCTGCAAGTGCAGTTGCTCCAGAGCTTAGTAAATGAGAGTAAAGCTTCACTTTGCAAAGAGTACCCAATCAAACGCATTTTTTTGCTTTCACGTGATTGGATGATTGAAGCCAGCAGAGCTTCTGCTCATTTACTCATTTACGAAGCTCTGGAGCAACTACAGTGCTAGTATTTCCTCTTCTGGTCCTGTGTGTTAGGTCCTATAGTGCCCTTTAGTGCTTGGCTATTTTCCCTATTGGTCAAATGTTCTTTATGTCTTCTGGTGGAATGTTCTCAAGGCTTTTTTCTCTTAAGCCTCGTACACACGATCGGACTTTCCAACGGTAAATGTTCGATGACAGGCTGTTGGCGGTACATCCGACCGCGTGTTTGCTCCATCGGACAATTGTTGTTGGATTTTCCGTGAACAAATGTTGGATGGCAGGTTTTAAAATTTTCCTCCCACAAATGTGTGTTGTCGGATTTTCTGAGCGTGTGTACACAAGTCCGTCGGACAAAAGTCCAAAGTACAAACACGCATGCTCGGAAGCAAGGATGAGCCAGAAGCGGTTGGTCTTGTAAACTGGCGTTCATAATGGAGAATTAACATTCGTTATGTGGCAAATTTTGAAATCTGGAAATGCAGCGCACAATTCTCTTCTTCTTTAATGGGATAATAATGAAGCTGCTTTGCTGGTGATACTGATGGAGTTATTGCAAACGAATTTTCAAAGGCTTTTTTTTTTTCTAGTGATATCAAGAATAATATTATTAAGTTTTTTTTTTTTTTTTTTTTTTGGCCAAGTTACCACAACACCATTATCCCGTAGTTTTTAAAATCAAAGATACAACTATGTTGGTGTCCCTTGTCAATTTTACATTGTATTTTTTTAAATGTAACTGCCGACTCCCAAATTGTCATTTGAAGTAAAACACATAGCCAAGTATTATTCTCCACAATTTTTTATTGTGCATTAAAAAAAAGAAAACAAATAAAATTAGACATGCTATCTGCCAATAGAACTTAACCAAAAAGTGCATTCTATGCATCCAAAAATATAGAAAATATACCAAATCAAATCATTATTATTCAACCAAAAAAATAATGTCAAAGCAATAACTCCAAGGCCAATAATAAATAACGCGTTATCTCCTCCGATTCCACAACATGGCTGGTTGACGAATGGCTGTTCAGAATCGAACTGAAAAGTGCGAACAGAAAAGCGTTAAATGAAAAACGCGAAAAGAAAAGTGCCAATCAACACTCACCAAACTTCTACTAACACAAAATTAGCAGAAGGAGCCCAAAGGGTGGCGCTAAAGAGCTGAAAAACCACGTAGTACGTCACTATGTTCCTATTTGTTGGCCAACAATTGTGTGGCTGTGTGTATGCAAGACAAGTTTGGGCCAACGCCCTTCAGAAAAAAAGTCCACGGTTATGTTGGCCAACAATACGATCGTGTGTACGAGGCTTAAGGGTCCAATGTTATGGAATGTTACATTTGCCCTGCAAAAGGCCACAAAGAAAACGGACATTTCACACGTATTACAAACACTGCAGGGATTATTTGTGACTTTAGCATGCACGTTGAGATATTCGCAAAGCTAATTTTTCTATAAATAGACCACAAAAGAGTCTAATTTTCCAAATGCCTGCAATAGGGACAGTTTGTAATGTCCAGAGAAATTGGTCAGAATACCACTTTAGTTACTAAGTGCAGTTTAAAAGAATGAACATAGAAAAAAAAAATGATTGCCTGCTGTCTAAAATCCAGACAGTCCTTGTTTTAGACACTTTGATGAATGAGGCTCGGGAACATTAAAATACGAACAAGAATTGTTTCCAGAACAGGTGGCAAACATAGGTACCTTTCTTGTCAACAGGAATTTTCTCAGTCATCAAAATAAACGTGCTTCTAATCCAAACAGGGGCAGCTTTAGAAGGGAACTGCCAGAAGAATGACTACGCAAGAATAAGCCCAACTCAATGCCATCCTCGTATTGCATTTCCAGAATTGATACAGCAAGTTAAGCCTTTTTTTGAATGAAGGATGGAAGGACAAGAACCTCTGTCAAGTTTTTTTGTTGTCTATTTTCCCAATAGAGTTATTAAACCTTTGTTTTGTTTGAATTAAAATAACAAACATGTTTATATCTACCTCCTCTGTGCAATGCTTTTGCACAGAGCAGCCCTGATCCTCTTATTCTGTGTTTCCCCACCGGCACTCCAGGCCCCTCCTCTTTTGGCAACCACGGGAAGCCACCTCCTCTAGGATGCTGGGTGATCTGGGGGTCACCTTGTTAAAGAGGGCTTCCAGGTTCCGATAAGCCCCTCCGCCCGCAGACCCCCACAACCACTGGGCACGGGTTGTGGGGATGAGGCCCTTGTCCCCATCAACATGGGGAGAACATGTAAAATCCAGGCAGGTGGTGTTGTGGTTGGGATTCTAACCAGTGAACCTTTTTACTGCAAGGTGAAAGTGCTAACCATTACACCACTGTGCCGCTCATACATGTAATGTATACAAAGATTTGTGTTGTTTACCAGCGTTTTGTCGTGGTTGGGATTCAAACCAGCGAACTTTTTTACTGCAAGGTGAAAGTGCTAACCTCTACACCATTGTGCCACCCACTACACCACTGTGCCGCTCATACATGTAATGTATGTACAGTGTGCTGCTTTTAATAACCAATGTTTCAGTTTCTCATCCCTGCTTTGCAGGGATGAGAAACTGACAGATCCTCCCTTCATACAGAGCTCTGTATTGTTTACCAACACAAGAGCGCTGGGCTGTGATTACACACAGCCAATCAGCAGCTCCTGGCCATGAATCATTGGCCGGGACTTGCTGACAGCCTCCTGCTGTGTACGTCCCAAACCCAAAAGTAGGCAGCAACGTATGGGTACGTCGCTTTGCCTACAGTGGCCACTCACCCACAGTACATTGCGGGCGGACTGTCCGCAAGTGGTTAATATAGAGGTTGCATAAAAATCTTTTGATAGGAAAAAAAAACATTTTGTATACAGTAGATATGTACACATCAGACAAAAATAGAGGGACAACTGAGGCTGCATGAGAGACTTAGGGATCTGGTCTCAAAAGATGGATAGTTCCTCCAAGTGAAGGGCAATTGGGTGCAATGAAAAAGTGATTGCTTTTCAGAGGGGCAGCAAGGGTGGCCCTTACAAAGTTCCGTAGCCTCCCTGACGGTTTTCCCGAGTGTGGCTCGGGGTTAAATTTCAGTCCCATTAGCGGTAACCCCGAGCCACACTCAGGATTACATTGCAGGATCCTGTTGCGGCTTTACTTACCTTGTCCCCAGGATCCTGCGATGTCCCCCGCTGTGTCCGTCCTCCTCCGAAGCCTCTCTGTGCCAGGCTCCGTTCCCTGCGAGCGTCGCGACGCACGGGGGCGGAGCCTGGCGGCAAATTCCAAAAAATGTAAAAACCATAACACATACAGTACTGTAATCTTACAGATTACAGTACTGTATGAAATTATTTCTCATCCCTTTTGTCCCCAGTGCTTTGGCCCATGCCCTGCATGCAGTTTTATATTATATATACTGTTCTTTCTGCCTGGAAACTGGAGATTGTCCATAGCAACCAAAAAGGGTCCCTTTACGTCAAAAGTGGCTTTAGACCAGCTAGAAAACAGTGATAGTAAATTAGAACTTTTGCAGAATTGAGCGATAGTGAATCGTGGGGAAATGTATTATATTATTATTATATATATTTTTTTTTAATTATTTATATTTATTTATTATATTATAATTTATGTTTTTATGTTTCAAACTTCATCATACCCGGGATGTCTACTAGACTCTTGTTTGGACAGATATAAGTGTGTTATTGTTAAGAATTACAGGCCTACAATATAAAACGCCAAATTTCCATGCAAAATAATTGTACCGCTTTCAGCACCTAAAATCCGAAATAATCATACCGCCAGGGAGGTTAACCAAAGCGAAGGCACTGTATAAAAGAATTATATATTATTCCCAACCAATATGATGTTGATGGTGCTTATATCAAGGTAAATTAACATAACTCTTTGAAAAGTGACTGGGCAGATATACCAAGCACATTCCAGACTGCCCTTCTAGCCTTGCATTCCACTAGCACCTTCTTTCAGTATTAATTAGAAGCCCTAAATAGCCAGGGGAGTATTTAACCAGTTTTCATAGCTTGACCACTGCCACTAATTGGATTTGACATATGTCTCCTTGCCAAAAGGCCTATAAAAACTGTCCCTCGCTGTGCGTGAATAGGATGCTTGTTTTTCTTGCTGATTTCTTGATACGAAGCTTCAGGATGTGTTAATTTTTTTCACTCTGTTTACTTATTTTTCTTCTTTTTTTATTGAACAATAGCGTCGAAAGAGAGCGACTGCCTTCGTCCTGCTGACCTGTCGTCCTCATGCTGCTTCATTTCCTGCCGTTTGATCCAGACATCCAGCTTTTGTTTTCCAAGTGCTTAGGCAGCACGTGTTGGTGATGTGGCCACCAAACAAATATTTTAGCCGGGGTCCCCACGCCCCGGAGAGCTGAGGCTGATGGACGACTGGCTTCCTGAGGCCGGGTGGCTGTAACGTTCCTGCCCCCACCCTTACAGGAAGAGATAGAGGGCCCGCGCCTGTGCTAGCGGAATCAATGGGAAATCCCTGCAGCTGCTAGATTGTTCTGTTCTGCTACAGCATTGAATGTCGGAGGTGTTTTATTGAGCTGTAATAGACCTTTCCTGTTGGGAGGATTTGCACGTGGACTCCTAAACACACACTCAAGGGAAGTTCTGGGATCAAAAGATAAGCCCTTTTCTTACTTGATCTGACATAGGTCTTTATTGTTTGAACCTCTTTGACATTTCAGTGAAAGTTTTAAATTGTGTGCTAAGTGAAACATCAGCATTGGCCATCATCATCAGCGCTGGGCGAAGATGAGCTTCACAGCTCCACCTGCACACTTCCCCCCCGGTTTATATTATTTAAAATTTACAACCCATCCCAAAGTTACAGGAAAGGTGGGAAACAATTATAGCTTTCGAGCTTTTTAAGTATTTCTAAAGACTTGGGCAGCAATGGAAATAATTGCTGTCGATTCTGCGAAAAGGTCAACTTAGACAGATGCATATTGATGTTTTAGGAACACTTCAAGGTTGTATAATGCACCGTGATGTTAAAATAATAATGCAATCAAGGAGATTAAATGCATAACGATGACTAGTAAACTTGTTTCCTCTGTATCTGGGTGGTGCTTTATAGAAAGAAAAAAAGAACACAAGGATTCAAATGCATTGCCATTGTATCTTTTTTTCTGTTCCATAAATGTTTATTGAAAACAATAGAGCAGCATACAGAAATGGCATTCGTTAAAAAGCTCTAAGAGAAACTCCGTTCATATTGGAACCAGAAGGCTATTACAAGCTCATGCGCATTCCCATAATTCTGAGCAAAGTCTCACTGCAAGATGGGCACTAGCATACGTATGTCTACACAAGCACGCCCAGTGTTGGCACTGGCACCAAACAGACCATTTAAGCTGGAATATGACAGGAACAGATTGCTGAGTGGTCTTAAGTTAGTTCCTGCTTACCTGCGCCTTCCTACCTGTGTACGACCTGGCTTGCTCCTGACCTGTCTCTGGACTTCTGCCTGCGTGCTGTGATCTCGGCTTGTACTCTGACTCTTCTTCAATCTTGCGTTCCTGTACCTAGCTGCTTGGCTGTGTACCTATCTCAGCTTGTATCCTGACTCTGCCTTTGCCTGATGTTCCTGTACATTGCTGCCCGGCTGTTAATGACCTTTTTGGCTTTGTACTAGCTACGCTCCTGTCTGCCGATCGAGTGTCATCATGTTCCAGCTCCCGGTTTCTGCCTGGTGATCTAAGGTCATCTGCTTTCTGAAAACAACAGCTGGCGCTGCCCGTTACACTGGCCCTCGTGCCACTCTGCGTCCTCTCACCTCCTGTCATCACTACCAGGGGTGCTGGACAAGAGGAGCAAGATAAGTCACCTCTCTAGCTCGATCTCCACCAGCGTTCCAGGAACAGGAACGCTGTGTAAGAGCAACAATTTTTTTGAAAATTCCAGATTTGTCAAGTATATCCCTGATGGTGGATTACCTAAAGCATCAGAATGGAAAGGGAGAATGTTGAATCCTGAAGAAAAGAAAACTGAGAAAGCCGAGATAAGGAAAAGGAAGAAGAAAAAAAAAAAGGAGGCTTGGGGTGTAACGTACCTTATAGCAGAGTATGACTTGTAGAGGGAGGCCTCTCAAACAGCCCCAGCTCAGGGACCACTGATGTTGAGACAGTGGCTGTAAGAGCACGGCAAGGTATGAGTGCTTGTAAGTTGTCTGGCCAACCGTAACTGCGAGTAACAGATGCTTAGCCAGAGATGGGTCAAAAGAACAGAACAGCAGGAACAGCAGACCCTGGACTGGGCAGATAGCAGGCAGCAGTTGCTTGGCTTGGTTGCAGGTGCAGGAGAATCTGGCAGTACACAGCAGGTGAAGGACCAGCAGGGACCAGGTGGCATGCAGAGCAGGACAGACTTATAACTGGATTCATGGTCACATGATCCAGGTCAGCAACAAACGGTCAGATGCAGGCATGGACAGCAAGAAGAGAATGATAAGAATACTGGCAGAGGTCAGTAACACTGAAGTGGGCAGATGAGCAGGAGGCAGAGCAGAAATCAGAGACATGCCAAGGTCAGGGCAGATAGTGTTCAAGCATGGTTAGGACCAGGGCTTTTTTTCTCAGAGAATAGGAGCAGGAACTACCCCTTACCGAGTCAGCCCTTGTCTCTGCCCCCTACCCAACTCCAACCACCATTCCTTGGGTCTACCCCCCTACCCACCTCACAGTACTGGCCCTTTTAAGAGAATACAGAACCAAGTAACATCTGTGGTGCTAAGTAATTTGTATGGCATTTGTTAACGATAACAAGAAAAGCAATAAAAAAGATCCCCTCCAGCCAGCAACAATAGACCCCCTTCCCCAGCAACAATAGACCACCCACAACAAAATACCCACCCAGATACAATAGACCCCGGGCAGCAATAACAGATCTCCCTGCAGCCAGCATCAATGGACCCTCCAGCAGTAAGCAACAATAGACTTCTCCCTAAATAGTAGATCCCTTCCAGCAACAACTGACCCTCCAGCAGCAAAGGACCCACTCCAGCAACAATAGACCCCCCACCAGCAACAATAGATGTTCCCTGCAGCAATAGAACCCACTTCCGCAAAAGAAGATCCCCTCCAGCGATAATAGATCCCCCAGCAGCCAACATCTACAGACTTTGCAGCACACCCCAGCACCCCTTGCCACTACATATATTCAGTGTTGGAGGTGCCAGAACTGTGTTCCCCCATGTTTCCGCTTAAAAAAAGCCCTGGTCAGGACAAGCCAGGTCAATCACAGAAGTCAAACACAGGAACAGATGCAGTAACACTGGAATAACTGTAATTCAGACAGCACTGCCTAGTACAGCTACTGCACTTAAATAGTCAATTTGGCGCCGGTGTTAGCTGCCGGTATGAGCATGTGCACAGCAATACACACACCTGTTGATCTGCACCTGCGCATCTGTATGCGCCTTGAACCTTCACATGTACTATGGCCTGTGCTTTCCTGACATGGGGGGGTGGGGAGCTGGGAAAACAGTGTTGCCATTGTTATCTTACAGAAATCTAGCTTTTACCTACTGTATATACTGTACATTAAATACAGCTATTGCCCTTTTAATCATGTCTTTAAACTTTTTCATATGTATGTAATTGTTAACTGCACAGCTTGTAAAAAAACAAATAACCTCAACTGGTAATACATTTAGATCAATTATTCTAAGGGTCTTCAAGAGGTGTCAGGTGGGAAAATAGGGAGTTTCTCCTGGCTGCGTTTGCCTATTACTTTGGGTGAGCTTCAGTTTCCTGTTTTCCCTCTAGGGTTCTCTTTATCCCTCTGAAGATGGGTGTATATAGAGAACAAAAATAGGAGGCTGGATTGAGATGGGTAGGAGAGGTAGTGTATCGGTGCCAAAAAGTATTGAACCACAACTTATTTAAAGCCCACGGGACCTTTTGAGTCACACCTCAAACACAGGTAAAATATACAAAAATGTATTTACATTCATTTAAAAACAGCAAGTCATACATGTATAGCAAAGATAGAAGTACATTCTAACATGTGTACAGTTCAATTACTGAAACATTTACTTAGCACCTATATGGTCCTTATTGATATCCGCCATCAGCCTATAAAATCTGTGCTGGTTATCTCAACACGTTTCGCGAGTTCAAAACCTCGCTTCCTCAGGACGGAGAAGCACAGAGAATATCTGGAGACAAAGGATACACATAAGTACCAATAATATATATATATATATATATATATATATATATATATATATAAAACAAAAAATAAGAACCTCAACATACATCACACCTCACATATTTGACTTACAGTTGTGAGAGTTGAGGCCAACGTGTGAACATTTATATATATATATATATATATATATATATATATATATATATATATATATATCTGTTCTGAGCTAAACTATATGTGCAATTCGAAAGAAGTGAATAATTATGAGTGTAAAGATGAGTGTATGAATTAATATACATAGTATCAAATCTTAAAGGTGATAATGTGAAAAATGTGCAATAATTGGTGCTGCTAACTATATAAAGTGATAGTTTTAAAGGGCAGATGCTAATTGGTGAACCCACTAATAAGCTCACAAAAACCCAACTCTGATTACTTACATAAATCAGTGAGTGAAGTGTAAAAAAAAAAACATTAGCTAAGTAGTGAAAGACCACATACAGTACTAGCAGACATGAAAACTGTGATGATAGAAAGTAAGTACAGTAATGGGTCCTTGCATTTGCTGGGACTTCCCAGTGTCAAGACTACTCTAAAAAAAAAAAAGTGCGTTCACCTTTTAAGGCCTGATCTCTGATTGGAGTCTCATAGTTCCTCTCACTACATGCGTCCCAGACTTCCTGTCCTAAACTCTGTAATATTCTTTTACACAATGTAAGTGCATTTTTAAACCAATATTGAAATAAATGGTAAAATAAATTTACACTGTGGGGCCCGTTTGTTGTTTCTGCATGTGAGGAGTCTGGAGGGACAGGAGATCGCAGGAGAAGCCAAGACAGCCCTGTATCTGTGTATAGCCACAAAGTGCTGTGAATGCTGGTTTACCCCTGAATAGGGGAGAAACTCTGGTGAGTGAAGTGGAGAAGGGGGAGCACATGTGGAAATCACAATTAAATTCAAACAATACTGCATTATGGACTTAATTTTTTTGTTTTTTAGCACATGTCACGTTATGGACTTTTTATTGTATCATAGCACATGTCACTTTTCACAGATGCTAAGGAATATTGTTAGCACATTTCTCTTTGGTTTGTTTTGATTTTTCTATTTCTGGCAAAAGTATTGTATTGCCGGCAATTTAAATGTCATTTTTTTTCTTTATAAATGTCAGTTTTGCTGCAGCAGGTTCTATACACAGTACAGATGCGCCACTTTACAGGCAGACTAAGGGGACCCCCAGGCACTATATTTAAATGTAATTTTTCATTTTAATTGTTTCACTTTAGGCATTATTAAAATCACTGCTTCTGTGAAAACTATCTTAAAAAAAATGCATTGATATGTGTCCCTCAGGGCAGTAGCCAGGCCCCCATACACTTTTTATGGCCAATAACTTGCATATAAGCTTTCAAAATGGGCATTTTTTATTTTTTTTTAGTTTGGGTCCTTATTTTGGACTTCAATGGGGTTCAGAGTTCAGTTTCGAACTTTTGCGATGTTTGAAAGTTCTGGCGCAAACTGAATCGGGGGGTGTTCCGCCCAACTCAAGTGTGACCCTAGTTATACCAAACCAGGAACTAATGGATGGTTCTCTTTGGCATTGTGAGACAATATTAGCCACTGAAGTAGGCCTACAGCCTGGAAGTATGTACCTTAACTACTTCAGCCCCAGGAGGTTTTACCCCCTTAATGACCAGAGCATTTTTTGCAATTTGGCACTGTGCTGCTTTAACTGGTCATTGCACGGTCATGCAACGCTGTACCCAAACAAAACTGATGTTTTTTTCCCCCCACAAATAGAGCTTTCTTTTGGTGGTATTTGATCACTGCTGGGATTTTTATTTCTTGTGATATAAATGCAAAAAAACCTTAACTTTCTTTTTCTTATAAAAAATAGCAAATAAACTACATTTTTGTCATACATTTAGGCCAAAATGTATTCAGCCACATGTCTTTGGTAAAAAAAAATTGGTAATTTTCCCAAAACTTGTGGTAAAACATAAAATATTCCATGGACTCCACATGCCTCTCATCAAATAGCTTGGGGTGTCTACTTTCCAAAAATGTGTCATTTAGGGGGGGAGGGGGGGTGTGCTATCTTGGCATTTCATGGCCTCCAAAACTGATAGGTAGTGAGGAAGTGAAATTAGCAATTTACACCCTTTGAAATCCTGAAGTCGGTGATTGGTTTTCGGCACCCGTACGTGGCTTGGCTCCCAATTAGTCTCACGCATATGGCATCCCTGTACTTAGGAGAAGCAGCAGCATGCATTTTGGGGTGTTATTCCACATATACCCATGGCATGGGTGAGCAATATATAATTTAATTTACAACTTTGTGTAAAAAAAAAAAAAAAAAACTTGTGGCAAAACATTAAATATTCCATGGACTCAGCATGGCTCTTATCAAATAGCTTGGGGTGTCTACGTTCCAAAAAGGGGTCATTTGGTGGGTGTTTGAACTGTCCTGGCAGTTTATGCACAACATTAGAATCTTATGCCACACATCACCCACTCTTCTAACCACTTGAAGACCTAGCCTTTTCTGACACTTTTAGTTTACATGAAAAAGTTTTTTTTTTTTGCTCTAAAATTACTTTAAACCCCTAAACAGTATATATATTTTTTAAAGAAGAGGCCCTACAAAATAAAATGGTGGTTGTTGCAATTTTTTTTTCCACACAGTATTTGCGCATAGATTTTCCAAACGCAATTTTTTTGGGAAAAAAAACACTTTTTTAAATTTTAATGCACAAAAACACATTATATTGCCCAAATGCTTGGTAAAATATAAAAGATGATCTTATGCTGAGTACATAGATACCAAACACGACATGCTTTAAAATTGCGCCCACCCCTTTACAGGTTACCACTTTAGATTTACAGAGGTCTACTGCTAGAATTACTGCCCTTGATCTGATGTTCGCAGTAATACCTCACATGCATGGTACAATTGCTGTTTACATACAACACGAGACTGATGCTTGTGTTCGCCTTTGTGCGCGAGCACGGGGGGACAGGGGTGCCTTTTTATTTTATTTTTTTAATTATTTATTTTGCTTTTTTATCTTATTTTTACACTGTCCCTTTCATTTATTTATTTTTTATCATTTTTATTGTTATCACAGGGAATGTAAATATCCCCTATGATAGCAATATGTAGTGATAGGTACTCTTTTTTGAAAAATGTGGGATCTATTAGACTTTAGATCTCTCCTCTGCCCTTAAAACATCTGACCACACCAAGATTGGTGGGATGAGATGCTTTCCCAATTTAAAAATGGCGCTGTTTATATACAGCGAAACCAAAGTGATGAAATGCTCGTAGCTTCTGGTTTCTTAGGCCATAGAGATGATTGGAGCCGTTCTGATCTCCGATCAGCTTTATGGTTAGCTGGCGGAACCACCGGCTGCATTCTCGGGTTCCCCGGTGGGAAAAAATAGCTAAATAGCTAAATCTCTGCCCAGAAAAGAGAAAAAAATATATGCCGAAGCATAAGGGCGATCCACCCTCTGTCCATCCCAGTCCCTATGCTTCAGCATATATGCTTTTTTTTTTAACTGCGGTGGTGAAATCACCTCCTACAGTGCTGGAGTCACTGATTTACGAATTGTAAGAGCAAACCCTGTTGCTGTCAAAATAAACAAATCAGTGCTGTAGCTGAATGGCGTACCTGCAAAGCAAACAATGGTTAACAATAAAACACTACAGTATAGTATAAAATATAGTAAAACAGTAAGAATTTTATGAAGGATCCACTTCTTCCTGACGCTTTGCATAGTACATAAATGTCGAACAGAGCCAATTGGAATAAGTATACAGACACTTTTTTGTACCAGCATCTGGCCTTACGGACAATTAAGTATGGCCCCATCATCTGGTCGTTGAAGTCTACCCCTCCCATGTTAAGGTTGTAGTCATGGACGCAGAGGGGCTTCCCAACAACACCAGTCACCATTGCAGTTTGGACTGCCGTGTCTGAATGGAAGACAGAACGAAAACATTCCGTTTGTTCTTCCACCTCACTGCAAGCAATTCAATGCACCTCAAGCAGGCTCTCTCCCCAGGTATAAGTGGGGCATTTACAAGCCGTTGGGGGAAGCCCCAGCGATTAGATCACATGGTGCCACATGCCCCAACTCCAAATTCAAAGAGGTGTCTAAAAAGTGGCACGCTTATATAAAAATTGTGCACGTATAAATGGTACCCCATTCCGAATAAGGGTGACACCAAGTCCCAAACAATCTTGCCGTTGATCCCTATGTAGTCTGGCCAGTTGGGGGGCTCCACGTGACTATCTTTTCCCTCGTAAATCCGGAAACTCCATGTATAGCCTGTTGTAGGGTTGCCACCTTTTCTCAAAGCCAAGCCCGAACACTTTAGCAGCCTGGGACGCCTTTGCATGCCCCAAGGAGAGTAGTAATGTGGTGCGCATAGCGTGCCACAGTGAACAGTATTTGTGGCCAATTTGCTATCTCTGACATCATCACCCTGTATCCTGCCCTCAGAAGGCAGCCCACAGCTCCCAGACGGCAACAGATTTGTGTGTAACTATCTTGGTTACTTGAGGAGCCACAGCCTGGTCTGAATAATGTGTCCGTGTTTCAGTCGGACTGAAACGTGGACACGTGATTCAAAACCCGAACTGTCCGGGTGAATCCTGGAAAGGTGGCAACCCTAGCCTGTAGCCCTGTCACAGAGTTTATAGATTTTGACCCCATATCTGGCACGCCTGCTGGGGAGAAACTGTTTGAAAACAAGGAGGCCAGAAAACTTAATCAGGGACTCATCTACGCAGACAGCTTGTTCGGGGATTTACAAGGCTGCACATTTTTGGTTGTAGTGATTTACAAGGGGCCGAATTTTGTGGAGCCAATCATATAGAGGGTCACCCCGAGGACGACAGAGTTCATTGTCGTTGAAGTGCATGAACCACAAGATTTGCTTGTATCGAGTCCTGGCCATGGCAGAAGAGAACACAGGCATATGGTGAATTGCGTCAGTAGACCAATATGACCGCAACTCACTCTTTTTAGTAATGCCCATGATGAGGGATAGGAAGGTCTTAAATTCGGAACCCGTAATACGTTTCCATGAAAATTGTCTGGCAAGGGTCAAATTTGGGTTTGCGGCGATAAATTGTTCAGCATATAAATTGCTTTGGTCCACAATAGACCTGTACAGATCTTCGGTGAAAAACAACTCATAAAAAGCAAGGGGAGTTAGAATTTGCTGTTTCCACCAGAATTCCGGGTTGCCCATTGAATGGGGGAAGTACAGGCGCTGCAGAAGTGGTGGGCTGCCAATCAAGATTTGCAAGCTCATCAGGAAGGGCACTATGGGCTCTACGGGCCTGCATTTGAATTCTTGGTTAGATGTACTAGGCCGCTGGTGCTCGCCAGTTCACCAGAAAGTAGAGTGGCACTACTACTGGCTCTTTGCTGCATACAAGAACCATGCGATTGTTGCAACTCAGCAACAGGGGAACGGGGATGAGTACGCCTGACCTTAGCAGGGACCTCTACTCCGTCGTCAGAGCTATCTGTCAGGGTGCCGCTGCTCTCTACAGGTTCATTTACTGAGCCTGAATCTGACAGTGAGGACTCTCCATCACTCTCATCTGTCATGCTCAGTATCCTGTAGGCCTCTTCACTCGTGTACCTTTCATTTGACATTTTGGCCACTAAATTTACAGGTACTTAGTGTGACTCACAGGTAAAAAAGCACCTGGTTGTCAAGGACTGTTTGAACCGCTAACGCTGCGGTTTTGTGTGCTGTGTATCGGAAGTGGCAGCGATCTACTAATACTGCATTTTTTTTGGGTGGGGCGGAGGGGATAAATGCAGGTGCTGGCAGATGTCAGGACTGATCCTGCTAACGCTGCGTTTTGGGAACACTATTGATCCGTTCAGACACTATACTAGTAATGGAGGCGTATAGTGTGTCTGTGTGTGTTACTGGTAATCAAAGGGTTAAAATGTATTAGTGAATATGTGGCGGGACCCTGACACTATGAGGGATTGACGCTAACTGACGCTGATGCTAACTAGCGTCACCTGTGACACTAATACAGCGATCAGAAAAAAGATCTGTACACTATACTAATGACACTGTGACAGGGCAGAGAAAGAGTTAACT
Source organism: Aquarana catesbeiana (assembly GCF_042186555.1). Lineage (NCBI taxonomy): Eukaryota > Metazoa > Chordata > Amphibia > Anura > Ranidae > Aquarana > Aquarana catesbeiana. The sequence continues at coordinate 28,346,413 of NC_133326.1, forward strand.
GGGGGTGATCAGGGGGTTAAAATTGTATTAGGGAATATATGGCAGGTACCCTGAACCTATCTGGGCCTGATGCTAACTGACGCTAACTGCCCCTAACACTATATAAAGTTACAAGTGACACCAATACAGTGATCAGTAAAAAATCTGTACACTGTGCATAGTGACACTGTGACAGGGAGTGAAAGGGTTAACTGAGGAGCGATCAGGGGGTTAATTGTGCCTAACTGTGTGTTTTAGTGTCGTGCTTTACTCACTGTTTGAAGCTATCTCCTCTCGTGCTGGAACCAAAAAGGGTTCCAGGAGAGGGGATTGCATAATTTCCAGAGCCTGTGTTTACATTACACAGGCACAGGACGTTCTGTGATTTGTGATTTGTCATTGGCCTGGATCTGTAGATTGATCGGTTCTGGAACAAATCTGATTGCCACGGGGACAGCGGGCGCAAGTGGCGTACATGTTTGCGCAGCTGGGCCGCCTTGCCGCAGGAAATGTGCGGAAATCAGTCTAGAACTGGTTAATGGAGTCTCAGAGAGAGAAGTATATCATACGCATGCCAGGGATCTCCAAGTCAGGTCCAAAGCTTTATTCAGCAATCACATCATACAAAAGTGACGTTCGAAGCCTTGCAGGACCCCTTCATCAAGCATGTGACCTGCAATGGGCAGCCAACAGGTGTCCAAGCAAAATATTCCCAACACACACATTGTCAGAGAACGTTTCGCAGAAGAACGGGCACATCTGCTAATGCCCAGTGCAATCGCAGATTGGCACATAAAAATTCACCAATGCAAATGCGCATGCGCACGGGCATGAACGGCCGCAAGACACGCAATGCATAACAGATTCTGACACCCAGTGGCCTATTTAAAGCCAGCAGCATGAGCCATTAGTTGCTGGATGATCTTCAGCTCCCCCTGTGTGTTCCTGTATTCCTGTTCTTGATATTATTGGATTTCCTGTTACCGACCTTGCTTGCCTTGCCCTGTCTTGTCCCTATTCCTGGCTTTAACCCTTGGCTTTCTCCATTGACCCCGCTTCTGCCTGCTGATCCATGTATGAAATTTTGGCTTGCTCTTAGTCTCCGCTGCTGCCTGATTACCAATGTAGGACCTCGGCTTTCTCCTGACTCTGCTTGCTCATAGTTGCCAACATTGTAAAAAAAATTTATAGGGACACTTTTTTGGTTGTAGGCGGAGCATGTGTTTGTAGGCGTGACATAGCAAAAAAAGAAAAATGCGGCGTGGTTTACGTGAACTAGTGGGCGTGGCTTATATAGGCGTGGTTCAAACAGGGGTGTGGTTAGAGTCTGAGATGAATGAGAGATGGAGAAAGGAAGGGGAAAAGAGGGAGAGAGGGAGAAAGAAAGAAGGAAAGAAGGAAAGAAGGAAAGGAGGAAAGAAGGAGGGAAGGAGAGAGAAGGAAGGAAAGAGGGATGGAGGGACAGCAGGCCCAGATCCTACACCACAATAAAAATGTGTATACCAGAGTTTAACAAATCAGCAGATAAAGATACTCCAAACGCCTGGTGTTGTGGTGTCAGGATGATTGAAGCGCATTATTACTATTATTACATTGTAATATAGAATTAAATCTTTCAACTCACCATAATCCAGAATCAGTGGGATCCCTGAGCGTGTCACCTGCCACATCGCCTGCCACCAGATGCCATCAGATGCCCCCAGCAGAGTCCGTCCTTGCATTAGGTGCCCCCAGCAGAGTCTGTCCTTACATCAGATGCCCCCAGCAGAGTCCGTCCTTACATCAGGTGCCCCCAACAGAGTCTGTCCTTACATCAGGTGCCCCCAGAGGCATAGGCCCTCCTTACAGATCTGTGTCCCTGGCAGCAGAGCCCCTCCTTACATCTGGTGTCCACAGCAGCGGAGCCCTCCTTTACATCTGGTGTCCCCAGCAGTGGAGCCCTTCTTTTACATCTGGTGTCCCTGGAAAAGGAGCCATCCTTTAAATTTGGTGTCCCCGGCATGGAGCCCTCCTTTACATCTGGTGTCCCAGCAGCGGAGCCCTCCTTTACACCTGGTGTCCCCCAGCAGCGGAGCCCTCCTTTACATCTGGTTCCCCCAGCAGCAGAGCTCTCCTTTACATCTGGTGTCCCTGGCAGCGGAGCCCTCCTTTACATCTGGTGTCCCCAGCAGTGGAGCCCTCCTTTACATCTGGTGTCCCTGGCAAAGGAGCCATCCTTTAAATTTGGTGTCCCTGGCATGGAGCCCTCCTTTACACCTGGTGTCCCCAGCAGCGGAGAAAAGAAGGAGGGAAGGAGAGAGAAGGAAGGAAAGAGGGATGGAGGGACAGCAGGCCCAGATCCTACACCACAATAAAAATGTGTATACCAGAATTTAACAAATCAGCAGATAAAGATACTCCAAACACCTGGTGTTAGCGCTTCAATCATACCAGCACCATGGTTGTTGTGGTGTCAGGATGATTGAAGCACATTATTACTATTATTACATTGTAATATAGAATTAAATATTTCAACTCACCATAATCCAGAATCAGTGGGATCCCTGAGCGTGTCACCTGCCACATCGCCTGCCACCAGATGCCATCAGATGCCCCCAGCAGAGTCCGTCCTTGCATCAGGTGCCCCCAGCAGAGTCTGTCCTTACATCAGATGCCCCCAGCAGAGTCCATCCTTACATCAGGTGCCCCCAGCAGAGTCCGTCCTTACATCAGGTGCCCCCAACAGTGTCTGTCCTTATATCAGGTGCCCCCAGAGCATCTGGTGTCCCTGGCAGCGGAGCCCTCCTTTACACCTGGTGTCCCCCAGCAGCAGAGAAAAGAAGGAGGGAAGGAGAGAGAAGGAAGGAAAGAGGGATGGAGGGACAGCAGGCCCAGATCCTACACCACAATAAAAATGTGTATACCAGAGTTTAACAACATTCCTTACAGATCTGTGCCCCCCAGCAACAGAGCCCTCCTTACTTCAGTGTTCCCAGCAGCTGGCAGCAGCGGAGCCCTCCTTACAGAGCGATCTGTGTCACCAAGCAACAGAGCCCTCCTTACTTCAGTGTCCCTGGCAGCAGCAGCAGAGCCCTGCTTACAGAGCAATCTGTGTCCCCAAGCAACAGAGCCTGCCTTACTTCAGTGTCCCTGGCAGCAGCAGCTGAGCCCTCCTTACAGAGCGATCTGTGTCCCCCAGCAGCGCGGCAGCTACAGTTCCCGGCTTTCTCGAGTGTGTGTTCAGTAGAGAGGAGAGAAGCTGATTGGCTGCCCCTCCCCTCTCCACTGAACACAAGGGGAAATAATCCTTGTGACGGCGGAGGCCATCTTTTTGTAGCCCGCCGGCCGTTTTTTCCTAAAACATTCCCGATTTTCCCGGGACAAAGTAAAAATCCCGGGAAATTAATCTGGATGAGCTCCGATCGGGACAAGGGTCCCAAAATGGGCACTGTTGGCAAGTATGCTTGCTGCTTTACACCTGGCTGACATTCCGTGGATGACAACTGGCCTGGCTCATGACCCTGCTTCTGGCTTTCCCTTCTGCCAAGTCTCATCTGGTATGTCTGAGGGTCTCCTGCCCAGCAGTGCATCCTGCTTGCCCAGGTGCCATCCAGCAGACATCCCCTCATCACTCAGCCTGTCGCAGCTGGCAACCCCTGCTTCTTTGGGCATAGCACTTCCCTGTTACCACCTTCAGGGGTGCCCTGCACTGAGCTGCAAGGGAAGCCTTCGAACAGGTACGTGACACACATTGCTGAAGGTGGCTATAATCGTAAGTGGGTGCTGCAGCGACCACCAGCTGGTAGTCAAAGACATTTAGAACGAGAAATATGTCACCAGCACAACACAGATGTCCAGAACAGGTTCAAAGTTTTATTCAGCGATCACATCATAGTTACAAAAGCAAAGTTTCAGAGCCTCGCGGGACCCTTTCATCCGACATGAAACAGGCAGCTTATTGATAGAGTCTCAGACACATTGTCCTAGTGTTCTGTAGAACCCTCACATGCCCTCTAGCCTGAGAACTGTCTCAACACCCTTCACTAGGGGTGCTACAAGCATACACTTTATCAGAATTATTAGGGCTAAAGGTGAGCACATGAAGGCTAGACCATGCAATCTTATTTCGGGGTCACATTATGTTTTATGTAACTAATATGCCTTATATGCATATGGAATTTTAGTTGTCTCATAGCTTACAGACAGTCATAGCAATTGCAATTCCAATTAGGTTAAATCCACCGGACAATTCGATCGTGTGTGGGCTTCATCGGACCTTTGCTGTTGAAAAATCAGACGGACTTTAGAAATAGAACATGTTTCAAATCTTTCCGACGGACTTGAGTCCGGTCGAAAAATCAGTTTGTCTGTATGCTAGTCCGACGGACGAACAACGACGCAAGGGCAGCTATTGGCTACTGGCTATGAACGTCCCTATTCTAGTCCGGTCATACGTCATCACGTTCGAATCAGTCGGACTTTGGTGTGATCGTGTGTAGGCAAGTCCCTTGCGTTGGAACTCCATCGAAAGTCCGTCAAAATGTCCTCCGGAGTTCAGTCCGTCGAAAGTCCGCTCGTGTGTATACGGCATTGGTCTTAGGACTAAAATGACATTTTAGTTTTAGTCCCATTTTTAGTCATCTACAATTGTTTTAGTTTTAGTCGCATTTCCAGGACATTTTAGTCGACTAAAACTAATTTTAGTCATTTAAAATCTAATGAGTGTAGTTAAATTGTAATGCATTATTTAAGCATTTCTCTACAATTAACAAAATCATTATATAGTGCTGGAGTGAAAAATCTAATATGTTATTATTTATGGCAGTGTTTCTCAACTCCAGTCCTCAAGGCGCCCCAACAGGTCATGTTTTCAGGATTTCCATTATTTTGCACAGGTGATTTGATTAGTTTCATGCCTTAGTAATTACCACAGCCGTTTCATCTGAGGGAAATCCTGAAAACATGACCTGTTGGGGTGCCTTGAGGACTGGAGTTGAGAAACACTGATTTATGGTATTGCGGTATGAACATGCAATACAGACCAGTGTTAATTTTTACATCAAATTTCAATTAGTTTTAGTCTTATGCCGCGTACACACGGTCGGATTTTTTGACGGGAAATGCTGGATGTGAGCTTATTGTCGGAAAGTCCGACCATGTGTATGCTATATCATACATTTGCTGTCGGACTTTCCACCAACAAATGTTTGATGGTAGGTTCTCAAATTTTCCGCCAACAAAACGTTGTTGTTGGAAAGTCCGATCGTGTGTAGACAAGTCCGTCGCACCAGGGGCGTTGCTGGCTGACAAAAAGAACCAGAGGCTTCAGCCCAAAGTCCAAAAACCAGGGGGGGGTGGCGCGGCTTTTTTTGGGCTAGGTGGTGGGGTTGTGTGACTTACCAGTGCCCATAAATGCTGACCAGTAAACAAACCTGCCTGACACTGACCATTACACTGACCTGTCTGACCTACATACACTGACCACTGACCTGCCTGACCTACATACACTGACCTACATACACTGACCACTGACCTGCCTGACCTACATACACTGACCTACATACACTGACCTGTCTGACCTACATACACTGACCACTGACCTGCCTGACCTACATACACTGACAATGACATACATACACACACTGTGTGTCTGACCTACCTCAGCTCAGCCGTGGTGTGCGGTCACAGCAGTCAGTCACTCGTCACTATCAGAGAGGAGCCGAGCCGAAGAGGAGAGGAGAGTCAGCCGCCCGCCCGAGCTGGGATGTAGCGTTCCCGCCTTCTGGAGCCTGCAGGCTAAACTGGACGTCACATCACATGTCCCGCAGTCCTGGCATTGGCGCTGCAAGCTCCAGAAGGCGGGACCTGCGGCACTCGCCCACTTTCGGCCACACTCGGCCACTATGGCACTCGGCCACTTTCGCCTGCACTCGCAATCAGATCGGTCCCGACGGCCAGCGCTCGGGGCTAACAATGGAATGCAGCATTCCATAGACTCGGGGCTTTTCGGGGTCACATTCGGGGCTTCAGCCCCCCCTAGCCACCCCCTCCCTACGCCCCTGCGTCGCACAAAAATTCACGGAATGCTCGGAATCAAGCAGAAGGAGCAGCAATGGCTATTGAACTTCCTTTTTCTCGGCTCGTCGTACGTCTTGTACGTCACCGCGTTCTTGACATTCGTAATTGTTGGCCAACATTTGTGTGACTGTGTGTATGCAAGACAAGTTTGAGCCAACAACCTTCAAACAAAAATCCATGGTTTTGTTGGCGGAAAGTCCGATCGCATGTACGCGGCATTAGTCTTTTGACTGAAATGGTATTTTAGTTTTAGTCGCATTCTAGTCTTTTGACTAAAATGCCATTTTAGTTTTAGTCTTATTTTAGTCATCTCAATTGTTTTAGTTTTAGTCGTATTTTAGTTGACTAAAATGGTATTAAATTAGTCGACTAACTGCCCCTTACCCTGACGTTTTGAGTAGTAAACATTGGAAATCCACCTCCTTTTCTCTTTTGTTGAAGTTTATGTCCAACCAATGTTTGGTATAGAGTGCAGAAGGATAAAAACAGCTTTCAGGTTTATACCGCTATGTGGGGCTCTGTTAGGACCAGTTTACACTAGTGGTGTGCTCAGCCTATTGCATTAGGATGTGCACCCCGAAGCTCAAACACACACTGCCGATCACTCACGATATTCATTCGGGAAGGGCTGGTAAATTACATATTTACTGGCCCCTTCCCTCACTCATCCTAAAACATCCCCACAGCAGCAGGATACACACTTTAGTACTTTTGTAAATTAGTCTTCTTGCATCTCCTTGAATTTCTATAAACATTTCAACAGTCTGGAGAATGTCAGAGGCTTTCATGTAGTTACTATAGAAAAAAATATACAAAGTTTTTTTTTTTGTTGTTGCCACAAAGTATGTCAGGTACAAGTGGGATTTACAAAACATATGAAGCAAACCCCATTGAAATGTCAACTCTGTGAAGCTCGCATATCCCTAATGCCAGAATATTACATCAAAACACATCCACAAATCAAAGATTCCTTCCTGGACACATTCTTTAAAGGTCACAGTCCAGCTGTATAGAGAATTCAGAGTATACCTTACCCCACTACAAGAAGACTCTGCCACCAAATGAACATTGCTCATAATAACTTACATAATTTGGGTGTTCTTCTTTTATTTATTTATTTACTGTAAAACAATAGCCTATAGGGAGATGTGGTTATTTGAGATATATATACAGTATCTCATAAAAGTGAGTACACCCCTCACATTTATGTAAATATTTTCTTCTATCTTTTCATGTGACAACACTGAAGAAATGACGCTTCGCTACAATGTAAAGTAGTGAGTGTACAGCTTGTATAACAGTGTAAATTTGCTGTCCCCTCAAAATAACTCAACACACAGCCATTAATGTCTAAACCGCTGGCAAAAAAAGTGAGTACACCCCTAACTGAAAATGTCCAAATTGGGCCCAAAGTAATATATGATTGGGCGGCACAGTGGTCTAGTGGGTAGCACTCTCGCCTAGCAGTAAGAAGGGTCGCTGGTTCGAATCCCAACCACGACACTACCTGCCTGGAGTTTGCATGTTCTCCCTGTGCCTGCGTGGGTTTCCTCCGGGTACTCCGGTTTCCTCCCACACTCCAAAGACATGCTGGTAGGTTAATTGGATCCTGTCTAAAATTGTCCCTAGTATGTATGAATGTGAGTTAGGGACCTTAGATTGTAAGCTCCTTGAGGGTAGGGACTGATGTGAATGTACAATGAATATGTAAAGCGCTGCGTAAATTGACAGCGCTATATAAGTACCTGAAATAAAATAAATAAATAAATATTTTGTGTGGCCACCATAATTTTCCAGCACTGCCTTAACCCTCTTGGGCATGGAGTTCACCAGAGCTTCATAGGTTGCCACTGCAGTCCTCTTCCACTCCTCCATGATGACATCACGGAGCTGGTGGATGTTAGAGACCTTGCGCTTCTCCACCTTCCGTTTGAGGATGCCCCACAGATGCTCAATAGGGTTTAGGTCTGGAGACATGCTTGGTCAGTCCATCACCTTTACCCTCAGTTTCTTTAGCAAGGCAGTGGTAGGCTTGGGGGTGTGTTTGGGGTCGTTATCATGTTGGAATACTGCCCTGTGGCCCAGTCTCCGAAGGGAGGGGATCATGCTCTGCTTCAGTATGTCACAGTACATGTTGGCATTCATGGTTCCCTCAATGAACTGTAGCTCCCCAGTGCCGGCAGCACTCATGCAGCCCCAGACCATGACACTCCCACCACCATGCTTGACTGTAAACAAAACACACTTGTCTTTGTACTCCTCACCTGGTTGCCACCACACACGCTGGACACATCTGAAAAAAATAATTTTATGTTGGTCTCATCAGACCACAGGACATGGTTCCTCTAATCCATGTCCTTAGTCTGCTTATCTTCAGCAAACTGCAGGCTTTCTTGTGCATCATATCTAGAGGAGGTTTCCTTCTGGGACGACAATCATACAGACCAATTTGATGCAGTGTGCGGTGTATGGTATGAGCACTGACAGGCTGACCCCCCCCCCCACCCCTTCAACCTCTGCAGCAATGCTGGCAGCACTCATACGTCTATTTCCCAAAGACAACCTCTGGATATGACGCTGAGCATGTGCACTCAACTTCTTTGGTCGACCATGGCGAGGCCTGTTCTGAGTGGAACCTGTCCTGTTAAACCGCTGTATGGTCTTTGGCCACTGTGCTGCAGTTCAGTTTCAGGGTCTTGGCAATCTATTTATAGCCTAGGCCATCTTTATGTAGAGCAACAATTCTTTTTTTGAGATCCTCAGAGAGTTCTTTGCCATGAGGTGCCATGTTGAACTTCCAGTGACCAGTATGAGAGAGTGAGAGCAATAACACCAAATTCAACACACCTGCTCCCCATTTACACCTGAGACCTTGTAACACTAACGAGTCACATGACACCAGGGAGGGAAAATGTCTAATTGGGCCCAATTTGGACATTTTCACTTAGGGGTGTACTCACTTTTGTTGCCAACGGTTTAGACATTAATGGCTGTGTGTTGAGTTATTTTGAGGGGACAGCAAATTTACACTGTTATACAAGCTGTACACTCACTACTTTACATTGTAGTAAAGTGTAATTTCTTTCTTGAATGGCATCCCAATCTTAGTTCATAGGGTTCAATATTGCGTTGGCCTGCCCTTTGCTGCTATAACAGCTTCTACTCTTCTGGGAAGGCTGTCCACAAGGTTTACAAGTGTGTCTATGGGAATGTTTGACCATTCTTCCAAAAGCGCATTTGTGAGGTCAGGCACTGATGTTTGACGAGAAGGCCTGGCTTACAGTCTCTGCTCTAATTCATCCCAAATATGTTCTATTGAGTTGAGGTCAGGATTCTGTGCAGGCCAGTCAAGTTCCTCCACCCGAAACTCACTCATCCATGTTTTTATGGACCTTGCTTTGTGCACTGGTCCAAATCATTTGATGGAGGAGGGATTATGGTTTGGGGTTGTTTTTCAGGGGTTGGGATTGGCCCCTTAGTTTCAGTGAGGGGAATTCTTAGGGTGTCAGCATACCAAGACATTTTGGACAATTTCATGCTCCCAACTTTGTGGGAACAGTTTGGGGATGGCCCCTTCCTGTTCCAACATCACTGCGCACCAGTGCACAAAGCAAGGTCCATAAAGACATGTATGAGCGAGTTTGGGTTGGAGGAACTTGACTGGCCTGCACAAAGTCCTGACCTTAACTCCATAGAACACCTTTGGAATGAATTAAAGTGGAGACTGCAAGCCAGGCCTTCTTGTCCAATCACATTGCATTATACCATATAATTATGGAGAACGTTAAGCCTGATAGTAGTAATTTTTCTCCGGGAGTAGCCATCTTTTTCAGGAAGGATTTTCTCCTGTAGGACTGTGCAATACAAGGGTTTTTTCCCTGGACCTTGAAGAAGGGGGCACACCCCAAAAGCTTGTTCTGAACATTTGGATATTAATGTAAAAAACAATATCACGAACAGTACTTGATTGGTCGTGTTGCCATTCTCCAGGTAAACTGTGGGTTTAAGGTTCTAAGGGTGCAGGTTTTTAATTTACTTTTTGTCTTTTGGACGTGTAGGCAGGTGCAGTCTATTTTCTCCACTGCAGTTTTCACTCAACCGAAGCGTCAATGCAGAGGGAGAAGTCACAAGGAACATGGTTCCTCTATGGTTTCCTGGGTCACTGCGGCAGTGATCCGTTTGGATATTGACAGCCAATGTAACTGTGGTGGCCATCTTGGGTGAGGTAGTGCCTATTTAAGACCCCTGGCTCCTGGTTTTGGTGCACATTTTGTGTGTGGATAGTGTAGGTGTAGGGAAAGGTCACCCGTCTGTCAGGGACAGTATTAGCGGCAGGGAAAGGTACCAGACGAGAATGGAAAGCATAGGGATCTTCCACTCTTTCTGGAAACCTCCTCACTTGGGCTCGGACCGACCAGGACGCAGTTCTCCCCTCAAGACAAACGTTGTCAGCTCAGCTGAGACCTGTCCCTTTACACCATGCTGTTCCCTGTTGGGCTTCCTTCTGCTGGGCTTGTTGTGAACTGTTTTACCTGGACTTCAATGCAAGTTCTTTTAATTGCATCTAGACTGAGAGTGCGTTATCGCCGCCGCACCACGTTGCACCCAACCACAGACGGACATGGGCCTTTTTTCAACCTAACTTACAATCAATCAGAGTCCACTCTGGTAAAGTCAGACCAATACAACATTAATCAAAATAACAAATAAAAACAAGGACTTTTCAGGATATCACCATAGTGTCACAATTCATTATTTGTATGCAAATAAAAGGAAAAAAAGGCCTATTCCTTTGCCATGTAAAAACATTACTCGATCATGTTGTGTATCAGTGTCTCTTTGTACATCTATTTGTTCATACATTCCATAGTATATCCCTCCCAGCAATCATACCAGCATTTGTATAATTGAACATCATTTAATATGCATTACATTGTTTACAATGCAGAGTTCAGATCTTTTTATATCCAAAAAATGCTATTTGTGTATCTGTTGCTGGAGGGTAATGGGCTGCTTGAATCAATGCATTTCATGAAAACTTCACTTCATCAGGATATGCAGTTAAAAAATATGCTTAACCATAAACATGTCTGATTACAATCACATTCTACAAAAACAGAAATACCTCGGACCTTTTTTTGCAAATCACCATCGCACTCCAATAGCCCTGCCACTGGTCCATATCCCGGTGTGGTGCTTGTCCTGGTGGTGGAGAATGAGTGCAGGGAGCCTTAAGCTGAGAGGCTTGAAAGGGAAAAGTTGATTTGAACAAGAGCCTACTTGATGTACAGTATACAGTACCCTGAAAAAGTATTCATACCCCTTGACATTTTCCACATTTTGTCACGTTACAACCAAAAACGTAAATGTATTTTATTGGGATTGTATTTAATAGACCAACACAAAGTGGCACATCATTGTGAAGTGGAAAAAAAATGATAAATGGTTTTCCAAAGTTTTTACAAATAAATATCTGAAAAGTGTGGCGTACATTTGTATTCAGCCCCCTTCACTCTGATACCGCTAACTAAAATCTAGTGCAACCAATTGCCTTCAGACGTCACATAATTATTAAATAGAGTCCGCCTGTGTGTAATTTAATCTCAGTATATATACAGCTGTTCTGTGAAACCCTCAGAGGTTTGTTAGAGAACCTTAGTGAACAAACAGTATCATGAAGGCCAAGGAACACACCAGACAGGTCAGGGATAAAGTTGTGAAGTTTAAAGCAGGGTTAGGTTATAAAAAAATATCCAAAGCTTTGAACATCTCACGGAGCACTGTTCAATCCATCAATCCAAAAATAGAAAGAGCAGTGGTGGCAGGTGGTAATTGATTTGGGGGGGGAGGGGGGGCGGCAAACAGTGCGCCCACACCCACCCCACCCCCCAGTCAGTTGGGTAACCTGCATCTATAGCAGACATCGCTTTACCCGGGAAATGGGTGGCAGCTTCTCCTTCCCCTGCTCTCCTCTACGGCATCACGGCTGTTTCCGTCTCCTCCCTCCTCATCGGGGGCCAATTGGAATGCTTCTCCTTTCGACCAATTGGGAAACGGGTCTCAGACCCGCTTCCTGATTGGCTGGGAGGAGAATCAGTGTGAAAATCGCAAATATTCATTGACTACTGTCACACAAATGGGTGGGCTAGGAGCGCAGTGCTCTGTGCCCCGAGCCCACCCTTTTTTGAAGCCTAATAGAGATTCTGGCTCTAATCATGTGCTTAAACCCCCCCCCATTGGAATCCATGCATCTGCCCCCCTGCATGTAGAGCTCCTAGAGGCGGCGGGCAGCGGCCGGGTTGCAGGCTCCTACGGGCGGCGGGTCGTGGGCTCCTGTGGACAGTGGGCAGCGGCTCCTGTGTCGTCTCTGCATCATGGCAGGTTCCGCCGTGGGGCTCCTCCCTTCTCCTCCTAGGCATCCAATAGGATCGCCTGTCCTTTCAGCCAATTGGGTGACCGGTGTCAAAACCTGCTTCCTGATTAGCCGGGAGGAGGATCAGTGTTACAACAGCGAATATTGATTTGTTATTGTAACACACCTGGGTGGGCTTGGAGCGCACTCTCTGCGACCCGAGCCACCCTATATTGAAACCTATTAGAGCCTCTGGCTCTAATCGGTGTTTCAAAAAAACAGCCCCTCTGCATTGGAATTCATGCATCGGTGTCCTGGAAGGGGCTGAACGCAAGGATAGAAGAGGCGGCAAAGGACGGGGGGGGGTACGGTTGGCTGGCACCCATACACCCTTAATGGCCCCTGCTGTATACATTATGATTATTTATCAAATAATTACAATCTTTTTAGATACCAAGAATTCCACGGTGACCACTGAAGGAGTGAGCGGTGTAACCGCCCAGACCAAGGGGCCATCATTTGTTCATAAGAGCAGTGTAGTTGAGTTAAGTCCAACACTTCTGTTAAAGTGGGAGGAAAGGGGTTTTTCCACTTTCTCATGATGGAAGGTCTAGCTAACAGAAATATATGGATAATTGTGTGTTGTATTTCGTATGGAAGAGCATCTAGGCCTAGGGATAGTAAGGCTAGTCCTGGGTTCAACACATCCACTACTTAATGGTCCTTGAATCTATTTTTCATTAAATAATTTCTTACTGTGTTTTTCTGCCTTCTTGTAAAGCCCTCTAAGAGCTCCTGGACCTCTCCTTTTCCTCTCACTGAAGTTTGTTTGGAAGGAGCTGTGAATCATTAGTTGTGGTCATGTACTTTGCTCTATGCACACTACAAATCTCATAGTCCATAGTCTATCTCAGGAGCGAGCAAGAGAGGGTGGCTATGTTCCTACATACAGAGAGACCATGGAGAATGAACGTAGACACCCTCTAACAGAAAGTCAGATCACAGCAATAATAACAAAGAATATTGGGGTTTGGAGGAGGCTTAGAACAATAGAATGGACTTTTTTAAAGTTAAGAACTCATACTTTTTTTTTTTTAAACAGTTAAGTGTCACTTTAAATGCCAGTCAGCTAACCATCTATAGTACTGTAGACTGGTATAATTGTAGCACCCTCCTAGTTAGACTGCTGGGTAAATTTAGTTTTGGTTCTAGCTGTAATCAGGGGAGAAATAATTGTTTAATCTGGTCTGTTCAGGGCTTCACAGGCTGATAGTTTGATTGCTCCCCCCTGCCTCTAAAAGAAGTTTCTGGATTTTAACCACTGATCACAAATTGGGGTAAAGGGCCAATCACAGCTGATCACGATGTAAACCGATAACTGGCTTGTGTGAAAGGGACATTTACACTAATAATCAGGGCATTGATTATCAGTGTCCTGATTATCAGTGCAGTCCCAACAGCGCTCACCAGTGCTGCCAATCAGTTCCCATCAGAGCTGTCTATCAGTGCCCATCAGTGCCTCCTCATCAGTGTCACCTATCAGTGCTGCAATCAGTGCTGCCTGTCAGTGCCCACCAGTGCTGCTTCTCAATGCTCATCAGTGCCTCCTCATCAGTGTCACCTATCAGTGCTGCCATCAATGCCGCCTATCAGTGACCATCTGTGCCCATCAGTGCCGCCTATCGGTGCCCTTCAGTGCTGCCTATCAGTGCCCATCAGTGCAGTCTAATTAGCGCACATCAGTGAAGGAGAAAATTTACCTGTCCCGATTATCAGTGCAATCCCAACAGTACCCACCAGTGTTGCTTATCAGTGCCCACCAGTACTATCAATCAGTGCTACCAAACAGTGCCCATCAGCGCCTCTTCATCAGTGTCACCTATCAGTGCTGCCTTCAGGGCCGCCTATCAGTGCCCATCAGTGCCACCTATCAGTGCCCTTCAGTGCTGCCTATCAGTGCCCATCAGTGCCACCTATAATTGCTGCCTTCAGTGCTGCTTATCAGTGCCTACCAGTGCTGCCTGTCAGTGCCCACCAGTGCTGCTTATCAGTGCCTATCAGTGCCTCCCCATCAGTGTCACCTATCAGAGCTGCCATCAGTGCCGCCTATCAGCGCCCATCTGTGCGCATCAGTGCCGCCTATCGGTGCCCTTCAGTGCTGCCTATCAGTGCCCATCAGTGCCACCTATCAATGCTACCTATCAGTGCAGCATCATCAGTTCCTCCTCATCAGTGCCCACCAGTGCAGCCTATCAGTGCCCATCAGTGCCACCTCATCAGTGCCCATCAGTGCAGTCTCATCAGCGCACATTAGTGAAGGAGAAAAATTACCTGTCCCGATTATCAGTGCAATCCCAACAGTGCCCACCCGTGCTGCTTATCAGTGCTCACCAGTACTGCCAATCAGTGCTACCATTCAGTACCCTGAAGTGCCACCTCATCAGTGTCACCTATCAGTGCTGCCATCAGTGCCGCCTATCAGTGCCATTCATTGCTGCCTATCAGTGCCCATCAGTGCCACCTATCAGTGCAGCCTCACCAGTGCCTCCTCATCAGTGCCCACCAGTGTCACCTCATTGGTGACCATCAGTGCAGCCTTATCAACACACATTAGTGAATGAGAAAAATGACCTGTTTGCTAAATTTTAAAACAAACTAAGAAAAAAATATATATATTTTTTTCAAAACATTGAATCTTTTTTCATTTATTTAGCAAAAAACTAAAAACCCAGCAGTGATTAAATACCACCAAAAGAAAGCTTTACTTGTGTGAAAAAAAAAAAATTATTAAAGGGTACAGAGTTCATTGAAAGCGCAATTGTTATTCAAAGTGTAACAGTTCTGAAAGCTGAAAATTGGCCTGGGGAGGAAGGGGGTAAAAGTGCCCAGTAGGCAACTGGTTAAGTAGGGAGAATTCAAATGCCCAGACTGAATATTGAGCAGGGCCTAGCCAATCCCTAGGGAGCCGTGGCCAGTTGGTGGCTGGGATACTGTTAATTATTCTGGAGCCCTGAGGAAATTGCCTTTCTCCCTCTTAAAGAGGAATTGGTCAGTGAGCGTAAAGGAGGAGATGGTTGAATGACCCTGGCTCCCCTGGGACTGAATGCTGGATTACTTTACAAGATGCTGCATATATGGACTAATCCTCTTCCAGGAATCTGTGAGTAGAACCTCCTTTTTGTGCTGCACCTTAAAGCTGCTTCATTGCCCCCAGCTGTGAACCTAGAGAATGTACTAATCTAGCTATACCTGTTCTGCAATCTACTTATGGTCCTCAGCCATGAACCTATAGATAGATGTTTTGGAAATACATTTCCCATGATGCTCATGCACTCTACAGTGTAGTTGAGCATCATGGGAAATGTAGTTCTAAAACATCTGGGGTGCCAAGGTTTTTTGGCGTATGCCACATCACCCCGCATTCTCTCCCCAGTTCCTACAAGCAATAAAATACAGTAAAAGATCAGCGGTGTTAAACTCAATTTCATCGGCATTATGGTTGCCCTCAAAGGGCCGGTTGTCTCTGTAAGACTATATAAATGTATCTACTCTTTATCATATTAAATAATTGCCTGTGTATTCGATTATTACTGGTTTTACTAAAAACTTAAGACATGGGGGACCATGGAGCGGTGAGTGCGGTGGACCATGGAGCGGTGAGTGCGGGGGGGACCATGGAGCGGTTAGTGCGGGGCGGACTGTGGAGTGGTGAGTGCGGGGGATCATGGAGTGGTGAGTCCTGGGGGGACCATGGATCGGTGAGTGCGGGGGATCATGGAGTGGGGAGTCCTGGGGGGACCATGGAGCGGTGAGTGCGGGGGACCATGGAGCGGTGAGTGCGGGGGGGACCATGGAGCGGTGAGTGCGGTGGACCATGGAGCGGTGAGTGCAGGGGGAACCATGGAGCGGTGAGTGCGGTGGACCATGGAGCGGTGAGTGCAGGGGGGACCATGGATCGGTGAGTGCGGTGGACCATGGAGCGGTGAGTGCGGGGGGGACTATGGAGTGGTGAGTGCAGGGGACCATGGAGCGGTGAGTGCGGGGCGGACTGTGGAGTGGTGAGTGCGGGGGATCATGGAGTGGTGAGTCCTGGAGGGACCATGGAGCGGTGAGTGCGGGGGACCATGGAGCGATGAGTGCGGTGGGGACCATGGAGCGGTGAGTGCGGTGGACCATGGAGCGGTGAGTGCGGGGGGGACCATGGAGTGCTGAGTGCAGGGGACCTTGGAGCAGTGAGTGCGGGGGGGACCATGGAGCGGTGAGTGCGGGGGGGACCATGGAGTGGTGAGCGGGGGACCATGGAGCAGTGAGTGCGGGGGGGACCATGGAGCGGTGAGTGTGGGGGACCATGGAGCGGTGAGTGCGGGGGGGACCATGGAGCAGTGCGTGCGGTGGACCATGGAGTGGTGAGTGCGGGGGGGACCATGGAGTGGTGAGTGCGGGGGACCATGGAGCAGTGAGTGCGGGGGACCATGGAGCGGTGAGTGCAGGGGATCATGGAGCGGTGAGTGCGGGGCGGACTGTGGAGTGGTGAGTGTGGGGGATCATGGAGTGGTGAGTCCTGGGGGGACCATGGATCGGTGAGTGCGGGGGATCATGGAGTGGGGAGTACTGGGGGGGACCATGGAGCGGTGAGTGCGGGGGACCATGAAGCGGTGAGTGCGGGGGGGACCATGGAGCGGTGAGTGCGGGGGGGACCATGGAGTGGTGAGTGCGGGGCAGACTGTGGAGTGGTGAGTGCGGGGGATCATGGAGTGGTGAGTCCTGGGGGGACCATGGATCGGTGAGTGCGGGGGATCATGGAGTGGGGAGTCCTGGGGGGACCATGGAGCGGTGAGTGCGGGGGACCATGGAGCGGTGAGTGCAGGGGTGACCATGGAGCGGTGAGTGCGGTGGACTATGGAGCGGTGAGTGCGGGGGGGACCATGGAGCGGTGAGTGCGGGGCGGACTGTGGAGTGGTGAGTGCGGGGGATTATGGAGTGGTGAGTCCTGGGGGGACCATGGATCGGTGAGTGCGGGGGACCATGGAGCGGTGAGTGCGGTGGACCATGGAGCGGTGAGTGCGGGGGACCATGGAGCGGTGAGTGCGGTGGACCATGGAGCGGTGAGTGCGGGGGGGGCCATGGAGTGGTGAGTGCGGAGGGGACCATGGAGCAGTGAGTGCGGGGGGGACCATGGAGCGGTGAGTGCGGGGGGACCATGGAGTGGTGAGTGCGGGGGACCATGGAGCGGTGAGTGCGGGGGGGACCATAGAGCGGTGAGTGCGGGGGACCATGGAGCAGTGAGTGCGGGGGGGACCATGGAGCGGTGAGTGCGGGGGACCATGGAGCGGTGAGTGCGGGGGGGACCATGGAGCGGTGAGTGCGGTGGACCATGGAGCGGTGAGTGCGGGGGGGACCATGGAGCGGTGAGTGCGGTGGACCATGGAGCGGTGAGTGCGGGGGGGACCATGGAGCGGTGAGTGCGGTGGACCATGGAGCGGTGAGTGCGGGGGGGACCATGGAGCGGTGAGTGCGGTGGACCATGGAGCGGTGAGTGCGGGGGGGACCATGGAGCGGTGAGTGCGGGGGACCATGGAGCAGTGAGTGCGGGGGGGACCATGGAGCGGTGAGTGCGGGGGATCATGGAGCAGTGAGTGCGGGGGGGACCATGGAGCGATGAGTGCGGGGGGACCATGGAGTGGTGAGTCCTGGGGGGACCGTGGAGCAGGGAGTGCGGACCTGGAGGGATTTGTTTTCTGCCCCCTCTAAAAAGTTTAGCACCAGCCGCCACTGAGAGCTACGTAATAAAATTGAGATGAAACTGAAGAAAAGAAAGGCAGGGGTGTTTTTCATGGCAGTCATTGTGGATTTCAAAATGAAATATAACATCTAACTGGTTGCCACAAGTAACATCTTCATTTTTCCTTCCAGTTCTTCTTGATCAATGTCAGCGCTTTCTTTTTTCCTCCTCAAAATTCTGCTGAGAAAAAAAAAAAAAACCCAATAATATCAATGACAAAGCAAGTGGCGTTTTACAAGTTGTCAGCAAAAACATATGCACATTTCAGAGCGAGAAAGCCACGGCGCACGCATATTTTTGATAATAAAAGCTGACTTTTATCTAGGACGTGGAGACACGCCGCAGCATATGACAAATTCATCTCAGAAGCACAATCTAGATACTACGTGTAACTTTATCTTATTACCTCCCCAGTCTTGCCGTTCTTCTAAAGTGATCTCTCAACTGTCCAAAACCATTAGACGTTTTTCCTTTTACATTTTACCTTGGTAAATGTCAGGCATAACTGCATTTTTATTTGCTAAGGTACCACTGCTGCCTTGAATGAGTATAACGGAATCCCAGCTTCCCATCTCCCTCTCCTTCCCCTGTATGCTTTGTACTAATATGATTTGTTGAACAAATTGTTCCATTAATCTGGGGCTGTTTGACAGAGTGAGAAAATAAGTGCCAAAGTGAGAAGATTCACAAGAATCGGAAATCTCCGCCGCTCTTTCTCAAGGTAAATAGTTATTATATCAGAGTGTCAGACTGGCGAAATGGATGTGCTCTCATTCTGGGTTTGTAAATGTCACTTCTCGTCAGGCCATCGCGGTGACAAATGGGCTGAGGGTTACAGGGAGAGTTCATTGCCTTACCGAGTTTCTCTTTGACTTATTTCAAAGGTAAGCGCCGGTCTAGAGGAAAAAAAAAATATATATATTATAGGCACAATGCATCAAAACAAAGTGTTGCCGAGATGTGACCAAGCAAAGTCACTTAGTACATTGCGCTCTATTGTTCCTTTTAGGTTATTATGCCGAAAGTAAGTTGTTCTATTAGCTGTCAGAAAATTGGAAACAATTACAGTGGAACCTTGGATTAGGAGCATAATCCGTCCCAGGAGAATACTTGTAATCCAAAGCACTCGCATATCAAAGCGAGTTTCCCCATAGAAGTCAATGGAAACTAAGATAATTTGTTACGCATTGACTTCTATTGCATGCAATACCGCATGTGGCCAGATGTAGGGGGGGGGGGCACCGGAGAGCCTTGGAAATAATCAGGGACAGCTCGGATAAACTCGGAAAGGCTCGGAAACACTCAGGAACTGAGTATTTCTGAATGTTTACGAATATTTCCGAGTGTTTCCAAGTATTGAAAAGGAGATGTCGCTCTCTAAGCCTCCGTGCTTTGATGGATACTCCCGCCCTACTGCAAAGTCCTGGGTGCTGGCTATGCACAAGTCTATGGAAATAGGAAAATCTTGGACTGCCGCACTCCATGAAAAAGCATCTTTATTGAAAAATGTAGATAAAATCCCAAAGTACAGACAAATGACAAAAAGTGGACACAACAGGAATCAAATGGCTGACGCGTTTCACATCAAATGATGCTTACTCATAGCCGAGTATTTCCGAACGGCTCCGAACCGTTCTGAACGTCACCAGCACCCCCGCACCTCTGGCCAAATGCGGTACTGCACATCCCATTAGCTTGAATTCTGCTCGTTTTGCAAGACAACACTAGCAAACCGAGTCAGAATGAAAAAAAAACATTGCTTGTCTTTGAAAACGCTCGTTAAAGTGGTGTTCCGGCCGAAATTGTACTTTTTAAATAAAAATACCCCTATAATACACAAGCTTAATGTATTCTAGTAAAGTTAGTCTGTAAACTAAGGTCTGTTTTGTTAGTTTATAGCAGTAGTTTGTTATTTTATAAACTTACAGCAGGATGTGGCCATCTTAAGTGTGGGCATCTGAAGCCAGACTGTATTTCTTCCTGGATCTCATCCTTGCAGATCTCGCACATGCTCAGTGCAGCACAAGCAGTGTAATAGGTTTCAGGTCAGGTTTCCATAGCAACGGCAGTGTCAGAGGAAGTTGCCGCCCCTTCCCAGAAGGCATGGCAAACAGGAAATGATGCGATGGGCCGCGGCCAGGGAGGAGGAAGTGAAAAATGAATACAGCAGATATACAGTAGGTGCTGAGAAAAAAAATTAAAAAATATCCAATTCATTTACAGTGCACAGTTTAGTGAGGGATGCTGAAGAGTTGTAAAAGTGGGTGGAACTCCACTTTAACCGCGTTACTCGTTTACCAAGGTTCCACTGTATACTTCTGCAGCGTTAATACCATCTGAAAAGTTGGACAACTTCTGTTTCTTGGGATCTCTCAATAATGACTTGGTGGGATAGTTTGAAATATTGACATTTCTTAAAGTGGAACTAAACTCATCGATTTACCAGGTTTCAAAAAACAGTTACATTCCCAGCATCCCAGGAATGCTAACTGTCACATTTTCTTGTGTTCTCAACCAAACTGTCAAGCAATCAAATGGCTGGAGTCATAACCGATCACATGTGCAGCACCATGGCAGTTGGAGCTCAAACAGAGGCCAAGATGGCAGCTTCCTTGGCTGAAAACCAAAAGTGGGTTGACTTCCACTTTAATGATTGCTCTGAATTTGATCTGGTTAAAGTTTTTCTTATGGCCGAAGGTGTTTTTATCTTAACTGCTGTAAATATCTCCTAAACATGTGGAGTTTAGGAGATATTTACCTTGTAGTGCGCGGATGATGTCATCGGCGCATGCGCTGTGAAAAAACAGCCCTCCGTGCCGTTTCTTCCCGAGCGAGTGCCGTGACTGGTGGCGTCATGTGGCTCCAGCCAGTCACAGAGCCAGAGGCGGCGGCCCCGGAAGGAAAATGGGCAGACATGCATGCGGCCTCGAGCGGGGACAACGCGGGCTTCGTTTGCAGGTAAGTGCCACATAATGGACAATGCGATGCATAGTAGCCCATTATGATTTTACTTTGCAGGGAACAAAAGAGGAAGTAAAACCCATCAGGGTTTACTTCCTCTTTAAGGACCACCCCGCGTACATATACTGCGATAGGGCGGCCCTTAATCACTTCAATACAGGGCATTTTCACCCCCCTTTCTGCCCAGGCCAATCTTCAGCACTGTAACACTTTGAATGACAATTGCGCGGTCATGCAACACTGAACCCATATGAAATTTGTATCATTTTTCCCCACAAATAGAGTTTTCTTTTGGTGGTATTTGATCACCTCTGCGTTTTTTTTTTTTTTTTTGCGCTATAAACAAAAGAAGAGCGACAAGTTTGAAAAAAACAAAATATTTTTTACTTTTTGCTATAATAAATATCCCATTTTTAAAAAAAAATATATTTTTTTTTTCTCAGTTTAGGCCGATATGTATTCTTCTACATATTTGTGGTAAACAAAATTGCAATAAGCGTATATTGATTGGTTTGCTCAAAAGTTATAACTCTTAAAAAATAGGGGATAGATTTATGGCATTTTTATTATTATTATTTATTTTTTTTTTACTAGTAATGGCGGCGATCTGCGATTTTTATCATGACTGACATTGTGGCGGACACATCGGACACTTTTGACACTATTTTGGGACCATTCACATTTTCACAGCGATCAGTGCTATACAAATGCACTGATTACTGTATAAATGTCACTGGCAGGGAAGGAGTTAATATTAGGGACGATCAAGGGGTTAAATGTGTTACCTAGGGAGTAATTCCAACTGTGGGGGGAGGGGACTGACTTGGGGAGGAGACCGATCGGTGTCCCTATATACAAGGAATAA
Source organism: Aquarana catesbeiana (assembly GCF_042186555.1). NCBI lineage: Eukaryota > Metazoa > Chordata > Amphibia > Anura > Ranidae > Aquarana > Aquarana catesbeiana. The sequence goes on from NC_133326.1 coordinate 28,368,409, forward strand.
AATACAAAATACAAAAACATACTTGGGGGGGCACACCCTAAAATGCTTTAGATTCAAGATGGTGTTGCTGTAAGACCAAAAACAGTACAAAACAGATTACAGCGCACACATGCAAAAATGACATTTATCCTGCAAGGCTAGTTAAAAACACCTGAACATATTCAAATAATACGGGGGTTTGGTCACACTGTATGGTCATATAGTGCTAAGCCCACTTACTGCGACAAAGAACCCCGAATTAATGGGTTCTTCCCTAGTAATAGAATGAAAGAACCTGCGTCTCAACCATGGGAGACAAACTTCCAGTAAGTGGGCTTAGCACTATATGACCATACAGTGTGACCAAACCCCCATATTATTTGAATATGTTCAGGTGTTTTTAACTAGCCTTGCAGGATAAATGTCATTTTTGCATGTGTGCGCTGTAATCTGTTTTGTCCTATATACAAGGAACACACGATCGGTCTCCTCTCCCTTTACAGGATGTGGATCTATGTGCTTACACACACAGATCCACGGTCCTGCTCTGTAGCGAGAGATCACAAGTGCCTGGCTGTCATTGCGGCCCCAGGCATGCGCATTGGCGCCTCGGTGACGCGGCGGGCGCGCGCGCGCCCCCAAGACCGCCGGGAGGCCGAGGACATCATATGACCCCGTCCAGGATGGGAGATCCCATCTGCGGACAGCATATGTCTATGGGCAGGTGGGGAAGTGGTTAAGCACAAAATCACGTACTTGTACGTGTTTTTTTTTTCTTACCCTCTGGGGCGCATGCGCCTGCCGCTGGAGCCCCGCTCCCTCTGTGTTTGGACATAGCAGGAGCCAATCAGCGGGTGCGGAACTAGGATGCCGTTAAAGTCATGTGCGTATAAAGGCAGACGTCCCAATACTTTTGACACTATTGTGTACTGTATGTCCTGGATCTACCACCAAGCCTGTTCTTTTATTACAATCAGGAATTACAGTTACAAGGAAGTGCTTTTTCTCCTTGTACTATGAATAGTACATCCAACCTATCCTTTCCAACCAAACAATACTATACTCAAAATTTAGCATTACATAGATCTCCTGTATGGTATCTAGATCCAGATATTGTTTAAAATAGATTGGCATTTATTAGGCTTCTGCTCTCCCTGCTTGAAGCTTTATACTTCCAAGAGGCAGTTTATATTGAATGGCCATCTTCAGCAGTTCGGCCCTTCCTGTCACTAGCAGCTAATAAATATCACGTTAATGGATGTTGTTGGGAAATTCTGTCCCTGAAGCCAAATAACAGCCAATCACAAATTATCTGTAAAATGTTGTCTAATAGAAGGTACTAATGTGAAAGCATTAAACATGCATTACGAGCAATAAAACAACAAACCACAAAAGTTGAACAAATGATTATTAATATTATAGGTTTTACAGACTACAGTAGTACAGTACTTATCTACTGTTTTAGAGAAATCAAAAGACCTGGCATGACCCGAAAGGAACATTAAAACTTGGGTCTGTTGCTTAGGAGCGATTGTCCTAAAAACAGCAATTTTTCTGCCAAAAAAACGTATCAGCATACAAAAGTAAATCTTTTTTTTACCATTTCACACTTTTTAAGGCATTTTGTTGCCAAAAAATAGTCACAAAGCATAACCTGTGTGGAATATAGAACTTTGAAGAGATGTAAAAATGAACTTGACTCTACTCGGCTCAACTCAGCTCTAGCGAATAAAGGGATTCTGGGATTAAAGTAAGGAGCACTTTAAAAATGATGTTTTCCCATGCCCACCAAAGACATACACTATATTGCCAAAAGTATTGGGACGCCTGCCTTTACACACACATGAACTTTAATGGCATCACAGTCTTAGTCTGTAGGGTTCAATATTGAGTTGGCTCACCCTTTTCATCTGTAACAGCTTCAACTCTTCTGGGAAGGCTGTCCACAAGGTTTAGGAGTGTGTCTTTGGGAATGTTTGACCATTCTTCCAGAAGCGCATTTGTGAGGTCAAGCGCTGATGTTGGATGGGAAGGCCTGGCTCGCAGTCTCCACTTTAATTCATCCCAAACATGTTCTATCAGGTTAAGGTCAGGACTCTGTGCAGGCCAGTCAAGTTCCTCCACCCCAAACTCACTCATCCATGTCTTTATAGACCTTGCTTTGTGCACTAGTCCAAATCATTTGGTGGAGGGGGGATTATGGTGTGGGGTTGTTTTTCAGGGGTTGGCCCCTTAGTTCCAGTGAAGGGAACTTCTAAGGTGTCAGCATACCAAGACATTTTGGACAATTTCATGCTCCCAACTTTGTGGGAACAGTTTGGGGATGACCCCTTCCTGTTCCAACATGACTGCTCACCAGTGCACAAAGCAAGGTCCATAAAGACATGGATGAACGAGTTTGGGGTGGAGGAACTTGACTGGCCTGCACAGAGTCCAGAACCTCAACTCAATAGAACACCTTTAGGATAAATTAGAGTGGAAACTGCAAGCCAGGCCTTCTTGTCCAGCATCAGTGCGCACAAATGTGCTTCTGGAAGAATGGTCAAACATTCCCATGGACACACTCCTAAACCTTGTGGACAGCCTTCCCAGAAGAATTGAAGCTGTTATAGCTGCAAAGGGTGGGCCAACTCAATATTGAACCCTTGCGCTGCACTTTTATTTAAACATAATATTGAACCCTACCGACTAAGACAGAGATGCCATTAACGTTCATGTGAGTGTAAAGGCAGGCGTCCCAATACTTTTGGTATTATAGTGTACATTGTCCGTAAAATATAATGAAACAGGTTTAGTCTCAGATGATTCAATCCTGAAAGTATATCTACACCCAACATTTTGTTTTCTTCTATTAGGTAGATTTCCCTACAAACTTTGTCCCATGAACACAACATGAAACAAGAGGGCATTTCTCAAAAGTGAGGGAAATCCCCTCTAAAGCCTCGTACACACGATCGGATTTTCCGCAGACAAAACCTCAGACTTTTGTCTGAAGGGCTTTGGTCCCAAACTTGTCTTGCATACAAACGGTACACAATTGTTGGCCAACAAACACGAACATAGTGATGTACTACGTGGTTTTTCAGCCCTTTGGGCTCCTTCTGCTAATTTTGTGTTAGTAGAAGTTTGGTGAGTGTTGATTCGCACTTTTCATTTCGCGCTTGTCATTTCGCGCTTGTCATTTAGCGCTTTTCATTTCATGCTTTTCAGTTCGTTTCTGAACGGCTGTTCGTCAACCAGACATGTTGCGGAATCGGAGGAGATAACGTGTTATTTATTAGTGGCCTTGGAGTTATTTCTTTGACCCAAGTCCAGTCCGGGAACAGGAGGAGGAGGAGTTCTTGGACCAAAAATTGGTTGTTTTTTTTTAATTGTGACCAATTATGTCATATGGAGTGTGAAAGCTAGAAAAATTGACTTTAAAGGTACACGCAATTAGAACACCACTTGTTATACATATGACTTATAATCAAACATTCAAAAGATAAATGGGGAACGAGTTCCCAAACCGATGTTACGATTTGTGAATGTAAGATGAGGAGTTGTGGGTAAAATTGCAGATCCGGGTAGGTATTCTCTTAGTCGCTCGACATGTTGCGTGTCTAAATAACGCTTCCTCAGGAGCTAAGGGTAATTCTGCTGGATATATATAAAATACATCAATACGTATATATAAAGTATAAACACAAAACATATTTCAAGGTGTAATAGCAGACATTGAATAAAGTATAAAATATGTTCCGACCGAATATGATGGTCACATGGAAAAACCCCATAAAGGAAATGGTCACCGGGGGGCAGACGGTAAAGCTAACTGGGGAAACTATTATAAAGTACATGCATACATCTGTATAGAAATGTTGAATCAAATAGCCTGGTATACAGTAGATTAATAATTTCTCCAAATCCCACAAGAGGAGTATCAAAGGTAAGTATTCATAAGGTACTGAAAAAACGGTATTTTTCCCATTTATCTTTTGAATGATGGATTATAAGTTATATGTATAACAAGTAGTGTTCTAAATTGGATGTAGGGTAGGAAATACTGAATACATAATATTTTTATATGGAAAATGTAATATTTATAGTTTTCATTTTTGTAATTTAAACCTAATAAAATCATTTTTACTTGTTATAGTTAAATTACTCGTGTGCCTTTAAAGTCCATTTTTCTAGCTTTCACACTCCATTTATCTGATATAGGGACGTTGGCACACTACTATAGAAGTACCTACAGTGTCACCCTGTTTTTAGGTACATATTTATTTGGGAATCCTTCAAACAATTATGTCATATGCCTTTGCTGCGGGAGCTCCAGGAGAATAATCCAGATGATTTTCGGAATTATCTCTGGATGACGGACCCCTGCTTTCACCAACTCCTGGCATTGTTGTCCCCCTATATTAAGAAGCAGGACACATGCATGGGGCTTTTATTTTATGTTTTGGTTCAATAATGATTTGATTTGGTATATTTTCTATATTTTTGGATGCATAGAATGCACTTTTTGGTTAAGTTCTATTGGCAGATAGCATGTCTAATTTTATTTGTTTTCTTTTTTTAATGCACAATAAAAAAAATTGTGGAGAATAATACTTGGCTATGTGTTTTACTTCAAATGACAGTTTGGGAGTTGGCAGTTACATTTTAAAAAATACAATGTAAAATTGACAAGGGACACCAACATAGTTGTATCTTTGATCTTAAAAACTACAGGATAATGGTGTTGTGGTAACTTCCCCCCCCCCCAAAAAAAAACATAATAATATTATTCTTGATATCACTAGAAAAAAAAAGCCTTTGAAAATTGGTTTGCAATAACTCCATCAGTATCACCAGCAAAGCAGCTTCATTATTATCCCATTAAAGAAGAAGAGAATTGTGCGCTGCATTTCGAGATTTCATAATTTGCCACGTCATGAATGTTAATTCTCCATTACGAACGCTAGTTTACAAGACCGACCGCTTCTGGCTCGTCCTTGCTTCCGAGCATGCGTGTTTGTACTTTGGACTTTTGTCCGACAGACTTGTGTACACACGCTCGGAAAATCCGACAACAGACATTTGTCCATGGAAAGTTGTCTGATGGAACGTACAAACGGTCGGAATTTCTGCCAACAGCCTGTCATCACACAATTCCCGTCGGAAAATCTGATCGTGTGTACGAGGCTTAAGACAGTTGTTGCTGCAACAAATGTCCCCAATTCTCCTCTATTTCTGTTTCAAAGATAACTCAAATTTTTCACTTTAAGTCCCATTGACAGCAGCCAACAGGGCAAGTACATTGAGTGAATCTACCCAATATGAACATAGGCACCAATAAAAACTTGACAGGGTCGCTGACCCTTACTTATTCTAACCAAAATGAAAAACATTATTTTGGCTTTAGACACCCTTTAATATATTTAGATATACATGCAGAAGACATACCAGCTCTGCTGTCTAGTCATGGGATCTCCTAAGCAACTTCCAAACTGTTGGTGGGACAAAAGAACATTTGCAAAAAACACATACACTTGCAGATATACCTTTACTATTCAATATCATATTCCAAATGACATTAAAGCTGATAATAATGGATGAAAAAGTCTTGACGAACCTATACACATGCTGCGTATTGGCATAGTAGGACCAAAATGATTATTTGCTGCCAGTATTTGGTATTTATCTTGGCATCTATAGACTCTGTGCTTCTTGCTTTGTAAAGTATTGTCAAATACATATTGTAAATTTTATGTAAAGCAAATTGTTTTAAGCTTTGGATAAAATGTAGAAAGGTTAGAACCCTGTAAGGTTTTTATTGCTGTCTGTGTCCCACTGGGGATGATCGCTATTGGCCTGGTGCCTATTATCTTCAGTACAGAAAGTGAAGGGAAATCAAATATTTTTTAGTTGTTAGATGTGAGGAAATGCGTGATCGGAATACTGATAAGCAAAGAAAAATATAACAATCATGATTTTAAACATTGTTAAGCACCGTCACACCCACCAAGTAAGCTTAGGTCTCATTAAAATCCTTACCTCCAACTATGATTGGAAGTTCTGTACCAAGGTGTGTGTTTTAGCTGTATTAACAATCCCGGATGAGCCCCCATTTGAAAAGAAATAGTAGGAATTCTGGAGGACCACCCGTCTATTAGATACACCAACAGCACCCTCAGATATCTGGAGACACCATGAAAATGAGAAGCAAGTTGTGCATTTGTAAAATGTCTGCCTTTATTAGGTGTGTTACGGCTTATATATGGTTCAACATACCAATAGAAAGAGGGGAGTGGTTAGTAAATGATGTATTTGTATAGAAATATATAGTTATATGGTTATACAAGTCAGTGACCCTCCAAGATACCTCATCATGAGTTAACACGGGTCAACAGGCTGTCTGGTTAGGAGTCATACATCCTGTCCCATGGCTTACCAACCCACAATGATGTATATATAGAGTAGTGCACGCATCTTTCTAAGCATTCTGTTATAGTTGCAAATTTAAGCTATCTTGTATACTGAAATAGCAGAGCATATCAAAGCATATCAAAATCACAATGGTTTGGACATATTACTACAGTGTGGAATTCGGGGAAAAAAGTAAACAGAGTTTGCCCAATAGCACTACACAGGCCCACCATCAGGAATATCAAGACCAAGGTCCAGCATTTGGTCTTGATATTCCTGACGGTGGGCCTGTGGTGTTTTTTTTTGTTTCTTTGCTTATCATTATTCCGATCATGCATTTCCTGAAGAAGCCAGGATGGCGAAACACGTAGAAGAATAAATGTAATGAGAAGTTTGCCTTGTCTGTTGTATACTAATGTATCAATGTTTTTAATTATATTTTGTGAATAAAACGTATGTCATTTTAACATGGTTTGTGTAGTAAGTAGTGTGCACCTAAAAAATCCCACCCTTTAAACCCTTTGTTACTGATTTTTAATGTACTGTACATAGTGTACAGGTCAGGTGTGAGTAACATATTTTGAATTGTCAAAAGTATATACAACCCAGCACCCTCTATGTTGCATTTCACCACCACCTTATGCATAGCACAGCAGTACCCTCTATTCACACACTTTGTACATACACATCCACACAAACACACTGTTATACCCTCAAGCACACACTTAGACATGTATCGTTACATTCATATATGCATGGTATTCACATACACACATAAACACACATACCCACCCAACTGATGATATGGCTAGCTGCCCCTTCAGCCTCTTCTGCCAACTGGGGGGGAAGTGCTGTGGACAAACAGCTTGACAAGATGTGCTCTGTTTAAGGCCATACTCATGCCTGTATGAATACATGTGGCTGCCTAGAAGGGTATCAGGCAGTGAAAGACAAAAGAGAGACATGTTTGGCAGCAGCGTTGGGACTTGGAACACTAGGCAAGAGATGCAAGGCAGTTGTCCTAATGCCAATTCCATTGATGCTCTGGAGGATGTTGGACCCCCCCTATCACCCAACTTATCTACGCCCCTGCTCCCATCTATCTGATATAACAAAAATAGGGACACCTTTTTTTTAGCAAAAATATGTTGGTAAGGTACATACCCCTTTCCTGGGATCTTACATTGACCGTTATTGATAAACAAAACATGGTTGGTTAAACCAACACATAGTTCTTAACCACGCCATGTAATATTTACTGGCTTTCAAAATACAACTAATCATTTTAAAGGTTGGATAAAAAGTTTGGTGTAGTATAATACTCTTGGTGGTCAAAAATCTCATTTCATTAAGGCCTGTAGATTAGACTAAAAGAGGGGCAATGAGTAACAAAGCAGGAGAGAGATTTACTTCCAAAAAAGCCACATTCCCTTCTAAAAAGTACATTTACGAGCTTTTTCCTACTTTCTGTTTTAGTAAATTAGAACTAACACACAGATCAGACAATTTAGACGTTCTTACCAGATGCCTTTTTTGGAAAAGTGACTCAAAGTACTGAAGCAAGAGAGTGTCCACGAGAGACAGCAGCTACCATTTTCAAAACGAGAGGTCAACAGTGGTTGTTATCATATTACTTAAATAACAGGTACTCTTAAATCATGGGCGAAGAGCAAAATACTTTTGTAGTAGTATGAGAGTTGGAGTGGGGGGACAGATGATGCCTAGCTGTAGGCAAGAGGGCCCTTTCTATGTAAGACCCACCCCTGGGAGTGGTTCGGGAGTTGGGTCACCTTTTTGCATACTCTGTATATTGCCCCTGCAGAATGGGAGAAGGGTCTGATGGGAAGATGGTGACCTGACACTAGCAATATGTGAGGCTATAAGGGTTTGGAGAAATACCCCTGCAGAGTAGGCCCCAGGGCACTCATGGGAGAAGAGGATCTTGGACAAGGACAATTTTATGGAGGACTGAATTTGTGAAGGTCGGCTGAGCAGTTCCCCATTGGTTGATACAAGAGTTGCCAAAGTTTATAGAGAGATGGAAGGATAAAGTATGGGAACTGTTTTGTATGTTGGAACTGCTTTGTACCACTTTCACCACTTACCTTTCTTTAGCAAAACATCTAAAAAGGCTGACCATGTGGACAATCATTCATTAGCAAAAATACCATGTGTTCTTGGAAGTGGGCCATAGGCCAGAATTTCGTGAGTAGCCAAAATGATGGAATTCCTCCATAATTCAGGTGTTTGGTACCTCAACTAATTCTTATTCCAGGAAGACAAAGGAAGGTGCCCTGGGCCAGCATGGATGTTGCCAGTGGCAAATTAAGGGCAGCCCACGGGTGGAAGGAAAGAAAATCTCTTGATTCCCCCATCAACACAGTCAGTGGTAATGTAAGAATGCCTCCTGCAGCACTTTTGTGTTTTGCCAGCAGGGGGGCATGGGGAGCCTTCCCAGCTGACGGAACACAAAGATTACTTCTAGCGGCTATAGCCCCCGGCAGTAACCACATGTAGAGAAATCTGACAGGCTGGTTGTACCCACGGCGATTGATGGTACAATCTGCCTGTACATACATTGATTGAACCTCGGCCAGTCCCTGCTGATTGGCCCAAATTGAGTCCATGTATGGACAGCTTTAGGCACTTATATGAATAGAATTGGCTCCAGGGTATATTAATACGTTTTAGAAGATGTAATTGGCAGACAGAGAAGGATACTGTGTATCCCATGTTTTGGACAGGTATATAGTGATTTACACAATAAGAACCTCAAGAAGTGGGATTTTAGGGGCAATTATAGAGATAGATAGAAAGTTGTATAAAAAAATTATATTGAATTTATTGATACAAAAAGTTTAAAACCAGACTTTCTAAAAATCCCACTTCTTGAGGTTCTTATTGTCTTTACTGTTTAGGGATGTTGGCAATTTTTGCATCAATCTCTGGGAGCCCATTTTTTGTTCATAGTGATTTACACAACCTCCTAGAGAAGTTGCATTCTGTGACCAAGTTGATAAAATACTTTTTATATGCACATTTGCTGTAACTCATGTTAAACTAAATATCACTTTGTGTCTGTCCACTCACTGTTGTGACTCTCATGAGAAATTGCACAAAGAAAACCCTTTCATCTTTTGCCACTGGAAATGATACCTTTTTTCTTGAGCCAGGAAATAAAGCAGTACAAGGAAATTAAAAAAAAAAAAAAAAACAATAAAAAAAAAAAAGAAAATATTTCCTTTAAAGAAAAAATAGAAACTATCAAATATATCATTAATCGAATAAAATACCAGCAATTATGTGGTCATTAGAACTATGTAAACAAGCATACCCTGCCTAATTGCTGTGTGAAATATCACTAGAATAATACATGGCAAAATCTTTCTTGAAACAGAAAATTTTCTGTCACAGTTGTCCCTCGAGAGAAACCATTAACACTATTCGCCATTCTTGGATGTGAACGTGTCTCATAAAGGCCTGGTAAGTGCTGGAATACAATAGCAGGTAATTAGCCGTGCAGCTATCCTTTATCATTAAAGAAGACCTCTCACCTACAAACAGTAGCACATTAAACTTATGTCTGAACAGGCAGTTTCTATCTGTCATAAGATGAGTATAAGACTGTAAGGAGCAATGATAATTTGCAAAGTGTGCTTAACCATTGCAACTAACCAAATTCCAGTTTACGTACCCCTCGTTAGTGAATAATCATTTCTAATTGGTTGATAACACACCTTAAAATTTTACCACTGTTTCCCATTCATTCCTTTTTTTTTTTTTTTTTTTTTACACATGTGCAGGGCAGACATAATAATCCAGTTATCCACAAGTAGAATAAGTGCCCTTATCGCACATTCTCCTGTAATCCCTGGCCCAAAAGCACTAGAGTCAAGAGTTTAAATGACTGATATGTTCTCCCTGCTTACAGGAGGAGACCAGAGGGAAGACCTAATGAATGTGCTGCCACTCCTTCCTTGTTCATTCCCAAGCTAGGAACAGGTTGGTGACAAAGGTTGTCCTGCATAAATGCAACAGAAAGATGTTGGGTCTCTGATCTTGCTGTGCTGTCTGGCATTACTGAATGACACATTTGGATGGACACAACTAAATCCTCTAAGGAAAAAAAGACATGTACGGAGCTGGAAGGAAATGTAAATGCAGGACATGCATGACTGGGTGGAAGGAACTACCAGACTGCAATAGGTTAAAGAGACGTTGGGACTGTTCAGTGAAAATAAACTGCCCCCTTACCTGTTTGGAGGAGTTAGTGCAGGATAGGGAGGAGCTGGATAGTTAGTGTAGGGAGTAGGAGGCATCAGTTGCAGGTGAAAGTCGGTGGTGGAACGTCCCGCCCTAGAGGAGAAGTTTGGAGGTACTTCATGCAAAAGGTGTGGCGATTGGGGTCCTTGACGGAGGTACAAAAATTGAGGTGTTTTGATAAAACGGCGGGACCCATCTCAGGTATGTAGTCCTCCTGGTTTGTCTGGTTCAGTCTAGACTACCGGGTAGTAAGGTGGTAGGGGTCTGTGGTCAGTTAGTAAGTCCCCAAGGCGGTGTTGCGGCTGGAGACAGAATCTAACTTAGAGAATCTAACACAGATTCCAAAAGTTTGGAAGATGGGGTCGTCAAGGATCTGTAATCATCTATTCATATAAGGTTTATGTTTTAAATATGTTTTGATTTAATAAAAGGCCAAGCGGCCATTTAAATCCAACACAGTGTCAGTGTCATTACTGGGGAAAAAGAAAAGGGTGTTGGCAGGTACATAATTGAGTTGGGGCAGTAAGTTATCTGAACTACCCTAGTCAAGGCACTTAATTAATTTTTAATGTTCAAAGCAAACACACCAATCCATCCATGCCTTTGTGATTTATTTTGCTGAAAAATCACTTTGAAAAAAACTTTGCCTAGCATTTCTGACCATGGCCATCTTGAGTAAGGGCAGATGATTCAGGTAGAATTTATTCCCTGGAATTCATCTGCTCGGACATACAGGCAAGAGGGTGTGCTTAGCAGAGAAAACTCCTCCTCCCATCCTGAAGAATCCTGCGATGTATAACATCATTTTAGCCTAGACCACAAACCAGGAAGTAACTGAAGGAATGTAAAAAAAAAGTAACAGTATAAGGATTACAAATAGTCAATGTTGATTGATTGAGTGACGTTCCGCTTTAATATATCTGTGTATTTAGCTTATTGGCTTAGGCACATATTCACAGCCTGCGTGGGTTTCCTCCGGGTACTCCGGTTTCCTCCCACACTCTAAAGACAAGCTGGTAAGTTAATTGGCTCCCGTCTAAATTGGCCCTAGTCAAGCGCGTCGGGACCCTTCGGAGTAAGACCGCACTATATCAAGATACCACTCAAACTATGCAGAATAAGTAGAGAAGAACAGTACCATTGAACAGGTTGTGTCATCTAGAAAATGGCAGAAGGACACTAGTTTATGTTTGCTTTTTGAGTTGGGAGTTTCTATCCAGCCTTTCTCAAATTCTTTGATGTTGGAGAATCCTTAAAATATTTTTCAGGTTTTGATGAACCCCTACTAAAAGTTATCACATCTACAGCTCATGGTACATTAGTGTGATCAGTAGGTTGTACATATAATATTAAATAAAATAATAAATCATGTAGCATATTAATGAGCTGATAATTTTTTAACAGCCACCTTCTCTATACTTCAGAATTATTTTGTACATAGACAATTAATATAGTACTTTCCTTTTGATATTGGTCATTAATGGAGAAATTCCCCATTGGTGCTTAGTATACTACACTCTTACATTGGTGGTCATCATAGTGCTCTCTTACATTGGTGGTCAGCATAGTACCCTCTTATGTTGGTGGTCAGTATAGTACTCTCTTAAATTGGTAAACAGTATAGTACTCTTTTATATTGGTGGTAATTAAAGTGCTTACTTACATTGGTGGTCAACTTAAAAGTGCTCCCTTACATTGGTGGTAACTGCAGATCACCTTACATTGGCAGTCATTGTAGTGCTTCCTTACATTGGTGGTCAATGGAAAGATGTCCCCTTACATTCATGGTGGTGGTGGTGGTTCCCTTACACTGGAGGAAAGCCTTCTCAGATCTGTGTTCAGTGGGAAAAAGGTCCCCTACATTGAAGGTCAGTGGTAAGTATCCCCTTTTTACATTGCTGGTCAGTACATAGAATGAACCTAGCAACCTAGGAACCCTGGTCAAGAAATGCTGTTCTAACTGCTGCATGGTTTCCTCATAGATGTTTAGGAACCTGGCCCTACTATATGTTCAGGCAAGCCACCGCCTCCCTTTCCTCTCAACCCAACAGTTTTAATACCCAAAACGCATATATATTCCATGATTTGACCTCATTTTAACCTCACTTGTTCCAGGATTATTAAAACAGCCAGGAAGCATTATAATTTTTAGAAGAAGGTAAGCAACAGGAGCCTCCATATTATATCTTAGATGAGGTTTTTATGTGGCTCTTATAGCCTCTTGCATTATTAGAAATTTAGATATTTTTCACTGGTAAAAGAAAGACTGGATTTCAAGTAAAGTAGTCATAGACCACATGCGTCAAACACAAGACCCACGGGCCAAATCCAGCCCGCCAGGCCATTTTATGTGGCCCTCACACACCTCCTGCAGCTGCGACACCCCCCTGGTCTCTGCCCCCTCCTTGTCTCAGCAGTCGGCAGCAGAAAAGAGGACAGAACTCCTCAGTCAGATGCTTCTCTGTGCAGCCACAGCACCCCCTCATCTCTGCCTCCCCTGCGGCCCTCGACTCAGCATTCAGCAGACTCCGGAAGCTGACGGAAGCTGACTTCAGCCCTCCTCTGGTCCTCCTCCAGATGTGGCACTTTTTGCTTCTCAGCTCTGCCCCCAGCTTTTTCCCAGCAGCAGCACAAGTTAAGGGGGCTGCACTGTGACGTAAGGTATGAGGTTAGCTGTTGACATCTAAAGTAAGGGGGACTGAACATGTGGTCTTACAGAAATAACTGTCCCTTAGCGTTACCTCTTTTACGCAGAACATTTTTTATCTGTTTTACCTAAACTGGCTTAGAATATTAGGACACAATAATCTAAAACCTTGGTGGTCAATTTAAAAGTTCTCCCTTACATTGGTGGTAATTGCAGATCACCTTACATTGGCAGTCATTGTAGTGCTTCCTTACATTTGTGGTCAGTGGAAAGATGTCCCCTTACATTCATGGTCAATGTAGTGTTCGCTTACATTGCTAGTGGCGGCGGTTCCCTTACACTGGAATAAAGCCTTCTCAGATCTTTGTTCAGAGGGAAAAAGGTCCCCTACATTGATGGTCAGTGGTAAGTATTCCCTTTTACATTGCTGGTCAGTACATAGAATGAACCTAGCAACCTAGGAACCCTGGTCAAGAAAGGCTGTTCTAACTGCTGCATGGTTTCCTCACGGAAGTTTAGGAACCTGGCCCTACTATATGTTCAGGCAAGCCACCGCCTCCCTTTCCTCTCAACCCAACAGATAAATTGTGTGGCTGTAGCTTTATAGAAAAAGCCCTCTTCTTGCATGTCCCACCCAATGGCAGTGGCCTTCTGTGTCTGACGGATCATCTGACACTGGATATAAAAAAGTTAATAATCTGAAAAATTATGGGGACCCATTGCTCATTGAGTATCAAGATCAATGGATGCATTTAAACTGTAGTTAGATCTACCTCTATATACAAGTTATGTATTTTTTGTGTGGATTTTTACCTGAAAACAGCATATCAAATATAAATGATCATGATGTGACAATGCAAGGAACAATGATGTTGTTAATTTTAAACAATGATTTCTGATTGGGAGCTATGTGTTACTACGAGCCGGTTGTTACATTTACTTATTAAACAAGGCTTAAAGAATGAAATGTCTATATTTTGGAGAAAACGGTGTTATCCAAAACAGTGTTGCAAACCTGCTATGTAATAAGCACAGGAAAGATATGGTGGATCAGATAATATTGACAGCATATTTAATATTAAATGTTGTCTGTACCACTAATTAACCTCCTCTCCATCTATTTCTTCTTCTCTGTGATCTTTTTTTTTCTCCTCGGTGCAAATGAGTCAGTGAAGAGACACTCAGATACATTATTCTATTTAGAAACTCTGTGGCTCACTAGGGGTGACAGGACTTTTTTAGGTCATTTATCTAATTGCTCTTTGCAGATAAGAATTAATTAGCCCGATTATTTTTCTTGGTTTTTGGATGGATTCCCCATCTGGAGAGGAGAAATTCCTTTGTGTCAGTGATTAATTGCTCAGCTAGAAGCATCTTGCCTTGCATTTGTAATGTAAGCCTACTGATTCCTCAGGTCATCTCACAAACCAGAGAGGTTGTAATGCAAACATTTTGCCTAAGAGTGTTGGGATGGATGGATACAATTACTGCATTTGATGAAGTCAGATTAAAAGCATTTTTGAAGGCTTTGTGCAGTCATACATGATACAATATTCCCAGGCAATAGGACCAGTTCGATCTTCTTTTGCTGTATCTGGGAAATAGAAGAATCTGTTAAGCAGAAAACCATAATGAGCATTGAAATTGCTCAATATCCCCTTCAGAATCTTTTCAACATGATACAATTACTGTGAATGACCAAGGTTTATTTCCCTGTTTTCCCATTGAAAAAGTATACATTTCTTGATCATATGCTTGAAGCCTGGAAAAGACGATCTCTTGTGCATAGTGTTCTTGGTTATTTGTCTGTCTAGGAGCAGCCTTACACTGTGATATTTAGATACATGTAGGTAGGTGCAGTCTACTTTCTCCACTGCAGGTGGCGCTCAACTGCAGCAGCATTGCCGGGGGAGAGGAAGTCAAGAGCAACATGGTTCCTCTATGGTAGGGATATGCAATTAGCGGACCTCCAGCTGTGGCAGAACTACAAGTCCCATGAGGCATAGCAAGACTCTGACAGCCACAAGCATGACACCCAGAAGCAGAGGCATGATGGGACTTGAAGTTTTGCAACAGCTGGAGGTCCACTAATTGCATATCCCTGCTCTATGGTTACTTGGGTCACTGGGGAAGCTATCCAATTGGATGCTGCCACCCTGTGTGACTCCTGCAGCCATCTTGGGTCAGGCAGAGCCTATTTAAAGTGCTACTAAATCCACAACAGTAAAATCAGTCTGTGTATGCAGAATAGCATGCTTGTTATACTCACTGTGGAACTTAAGGGGTTAATCCTCTGCATTGTGTAAAAAGGCTCTTTGGTCCTGTATGCATAGATCCTTCCCTTCTGCACTGTCTATCTGGGGAAGGCCAGCTACAACACAGGCTGGGTAGCCAACCTGCACATGCTCAGTTGTGTCTTTTATACTGGAGAGAACAGAGCTCAGAGCTAGCCAGGTCACATGATATTGACATCACGCATGTGGGAGTGTATACGGGCTACCGTGGAAATCTCCTACATGCACACACAGCTCTGGATAAACTCTGCAGGTTATCATGTGACCGTGGTATACAGGTCAGCCAAAAAGGTATATAGTGACAGTATTTTAATGTAAAAAGAACATTTATAAGCTGTGGGCACTGTGGGGGGGCAGATTAACTACCGTATTTTCATATTACTGGGTTCAGTAACACTTTAAGGCCCTGGCATCTGGGCTTGGTGTGCATTTTGCGTGTGGGTAGTAAAGGGCAGGTCCCCCGTCTCACAGGGACAGTGATTAGTGGCAGGCAGAGGTTCCAGACCAGTAGGGCAGTGGTTCTCAACCCTGTCCTGAAGTACCCCCAACAGGCCATGTTTTGGAAATTTCTCTTAGATAAAATAGCTGTCCAAAATACCAAGCCATTGACTCTTATTTAAAGCACCTGTGCAATATAAAGGAAAACCTGCAAACATGGCCTGTTGGGGGTACTTGAGGACAGGGTTGAGAACCACTGCAGTAGGGAACAGATAGTGACACGCCATCCTACCCGGAGACCTCTCCATTTGGGTCCAGACTGGCCAGGCCACATTCCGCCCCTGAAGACAGATGCTTTCGGCACATCTGAGACCTGCTCTGCTACACATGGCTGTTACTTGCCATGAGTGTTTGCGGTCAGGTGCCTTCCCGTCGGGATTGTTGTGAATTACTGGATTCTGCATTAATACAAGTTCTGTTCTCTACAACCAGAGTCTGTGTGACTACTGCCAAGACCCAATCGGCCAGCTTGGACCGTTTGGCCAGCTTGGCTTTGACTCGGCGCGCCACGCAGCACCTCCCCACATACATATAGTTACAGGGTGCAAAGAGAGAGGTGCGTCATTGTAATATATAGCTTATTTAACCAAATAAACCCTTATTTTGCATTAGTAAACCATGGCTTTTAAAAAAAAAACAAAAAAAAAAACCTGCAAGACAATGGCATAATATGTTAGTATGCATCGCATACTAGCACATTATGAAATGCTTACCTTATAACAAAGCCCTCCAGCACCGTACTGTCACCACTGACAGGGCTTTCATCTTCACCCAGTCTTTCTGGGTTCGTGTGCTCTGACTGACCGAGCCGCGATAACCTCACTCCCAAGAGTGCGCGCAGAAGTCACGGCCAGTTGTCCAGAGCTCTGTGGGGACGCCACGGGTATACTGCCCCTTCAGAGCACATGCGACAGTGACATCACCGGCTGTATGCAGTGTGAGATAATTACTGTACCTACAGGTAAGCCTTATTATAGGCTTACCTGTGGGTACAAGTTAAATAAAAAAAATAGACTTTACTTCCACTTTAAAGGATAATTACAATACTAAAACACCCTATTCCTTTAATATATCCTACAAAATGAGCAAGTTTGCAAATATAACCTTTCCCGTGTCTTTTGAGAGCTGTACAGGGATCAATAATAATCCTTCCTTTTAAGCTCAATACTCCTTCTCTAAAAAAAGTTCTGTGCAGGCATATTTAATTCTGGTGTCACTGAAAGCAGAGATATTTCAAATAGGCTTCCCCAAGGACTGGTAATCTGCAATATATTACACTTTTGCTTTTAGTTTTAGATGGGCTTAAAGATTTGCTAGCAAATCTCAGAGAACACACTGCAGTAGGGAATTTAGTGCTCCCTTCCTGGTTTCCTCTCTGCCCGGATTTCGTATCTGTTCCTTTGGTTCTATTCAGAGTCTTCCAGTGTCATGACAAAACCTACTGGTCTTGCTTTTATAAGCCCACTCTTACCTGCCATGGGGGGGATTCGCTTTGGACCAATTTTAATAAAAAAAAAAAAGGGAAGGTTTGGAAACTTGTAGAACCTCTTAAAGCACTTCACTGTGGAATATGACTTTTACAAGTTGTTGGAAAACAACAAACCTGTGGCTCTCAACAAACTTCAACTCAGGAACTCAGGTTGTTGGCCGCTCTAATGCCCTCTACACACGATAGGATTTTCAGATGGAAAATGTTCGATGGTAGCTTGTTGTCGGAAATGTGTAGGCTCCATTGGACATTTTCCATCGGAATTTCCGTCACACAAAATTTGAGATCTGGATCTCAAATTTTCCGACAACAAAATCCGTTCTCGTAAATTCCGATCGTGTGTACACAATTCCGACGCACAAAGTTCCACGCATGCTCGGAATCAAGCAGAAGAGCAGCACTGGCTATTGAACTTCATTTTTCTTGGCTCGTCGTTCGCGTTGTACGTCACCGCGTTCTTGACGTTCGGAATTCCCGAAGATTTGTGTGGGTGTGTGTATGCAAGACAAGTTTGAGTCAACATTCGTCGGAAAAAAAAACATTGATTTTGTTGTCGGAAAATCCTATTGTGTGTACAGGACATTAGGGATCCAAACACCAGCTTTCAAAAGGAAAAAGGGACCTGCTCACCATATAAAAACCTCCACTCATTTACTTAAATTCCAACTCATATCAGTGCTAAGGGTCAAAGTCATCAGACTGCCCTTATATCAGGATTCTATTGCAAACACCTGTGACCTGGAAGAGGTTAGTGAACGGCTTGCCTTTTCCTTTTGAAAGCAGGAGTTTGTGTCAGGGCTGGGCTCAGCCCTTCCTTCTCTAAGCTGGGTGCTCAGCTGTTGGCTAATTTCCAGCTCCTATCTCTCCACAGTTACTCAGCTGTTGATGATATCCTGCTCGTCAGTCCTGCCTACTTAAGCTGTCCAGCCCAGAGGAGCTCTGCCTTCGCCTTGGTCAACATCACAGAAACTGAGACGCTCTCCTGCGATCCTGTTCAAGACTTGCTTTGCTGACATCCCTTCTGGCTCCAGATCCTGCTTGCTGTTCCACTACATTGATCCCTGACTTCTGGATTGGCTGACTATCCATTTCGGTTACTGAACTTTGACTATGTTTTGACTATGTTTGTTCTTTTTAGATTTATTATTAAACAAGTGTGATTTAACTGTACTTCTGTCTCGGCCTGATTTTATGGTTTCTGACAGTTTGGAGCTCTATATGGAGTTATTTGCTCACATTCAAGTTTTCCAATATTCCCATTTCAAATCCTTATATATGATCAGAGAAGTATTTTTGCCTATACCATGTTTTATTGATTCCTTTAAATATGTAATTCAATGTGTTCAACTACCTCTGGAAAATACCACTCCTCATTATGTTTCTATTGCAATCTTTATTTCTGTTAGATCCCCCCCCCCCCCAGAGACAAATAGCTACACTCTTTTAAAATACCCGTTAATTCCCAAATCCACTAAACTGGCATATCACAAAATGCTGACTCTCATCAATCCCACTAACTCAATTCTTTAAGTTTGTAAATCCTACATTACCCTAATGTTGATGGAATATCCTTCAGAACTCTGATGTAAGGGGGGCCCTCTGGGGATCCTAATGTAAGGGGGGCTCTCTGAGGACCCTGATGTAAGGGGGGCTCTCTGGGGACCCAGATGTATAGGGGAGGTTCTCTGGGGACCCTGATGTAAGGGGGTCTCTCTGGGGACCCAGATGTATAGGGGAGGTTCTCTGGGGACCCTGATGTAAAAGGGGCTCTCTGGGGACCCAGAAGTAAAGGGGAGGTTCTCTGGGGACCCTGATATAAGGGGGACTCTCTGGGGACCCTGATGTAAGGGGGGCTCTCTGGGGACCCAGATGTAAAGGGGAGGTTCTCTGGGGACCCTGATGTAAGGGGAGCTCTCTGGGGACCCAGAAGTAAAGGGGAGGTTCTCTGAGGACCCTGATGTAAAGGGGTCTCTCTGGGGACCCAGATGTATAGGGGAGGTTCTCTGGGGACCCTGATGTAAGGGGGGCTCTCTGGGGACCCAGAAGTAAAGGGGAGGTTCTCTGAGGACCCTGATGTAAGGGGGACTCTCTGGGGACCCTGATGTAAGGGGGGCTCTCTGGGGACCCAGATGTAAAGGGGAGGTTCTCTGGGGACCCTGATGTAAGGGGGACTCTCTGGGGACCCTGATGTAAGGAGGGGCTCTCTGTGAATAGAGGCATTTGGATCTCAGTTTGGTGTGCAGCCATCTGGACTTTCCTTTCATTATTCCTACAGAAAGCTACAGTATATTAGGTCCATGTCCTTTTAATGCCAATTCATCTTCAAAAGAAAGTCCTACAGTTCTCCCATATCCAAAAAAGTATCACCAGGTAGGCTCTAACCAAATATTTGTCCTACCTGTAATAATTTCAAGAGGCTTATTTTAATTTTTTTATTAAGAAAATGTCACACTAAGTGCTACAGTATATTTATTATTGTATAGCTGTTCGTCCATTTCCATCGCAACTGCATGTAAATTAATTTGGGTCTACATGTTCCATGGGTCAACCCGCTTCGTCAGGACCATAAGTAATTTGTTTATCAAGCTATTCGATCACAACAACTTTTACTAAAAAGCAAACATACAACATTATAATGGTATTACAGCCAAGCATGTACACCTTTCAATCAAACATATAGACCTTAGATTGTGAGCTCTTTGAGAACAGAGACTGATGTGAATGTGCACTATACACTATATTGTCAAAAGTATTGGGACACCTGCCTTTAAAGGCACATTAACTTTAATGGCATCCCAGTCTTAGTCCGAGGGGTTCAATATTGAGTTGGCCCACCCTTTGCAGCTATAACAGCTTCAGCTCTTCTGGGAAGGCTGTCCACAACTTTTAGGAGTGTGTCTATGGGAATGTTTGACCATTCTTCCAAAAGCACATTTGTGAGGTCAGGCACTGATGTTGGACGAGAAGGCCTGGCTCGCAGTCTCTGCTCTAATTCAGCCCAAAGGTGTTCTATCGTGTGGAGGTCAGGACTCTGTGCAGGCCAGTCAAGTTCCTCTGCCCCAAACTCGCTCAAAGCAGACCAAACAAAGCAGGGTCCATAAAGACATGGATGAGCGAGTTCGGGTTGAAGGAACTTGACTGGCCTGCACAGAGTCCTGACCTCAAACCAATAGAATACCTTTGGGATGAATTAGAGCAGAGACTGCAAGTCAGGCCTTCTTGTCCAACATCAGTGGCTGACCTCACAAATAAATCAAAAATCTATAAATAGACCTCTGTCCTCATCAGCTGTTGATGAGGACAGAAACATATTTATCGCTTTTAATTCATCTGTTTGATTGGATGTTTTGCATGCTTGATTGTAATTATACCATTATATAAATATATCATTGAATTGCTCTGTATACACAATACTTATGGTCCTGACAAGGCAAATCGACCCGCGAAACACGTAGACCAACTTGTATCACCTCAAATGCCAACTATGACATGTTATTCATGGTTTTAAAAGTTATTGTCATTGTCCAAAAGCATTTTATAATAGGTGAATACTATTTGTAATAAAAAAAAATATATTTTTAATGATTGTTCTGCTCATTTGGCTCCTTAATGCATATATAAAATCCCAATTACCTATTTGTTTAATTTTTGTGTTAAATATAGGGGATGATGCCTTTGGGAGTCTTTATCTTGGGTATATTTGACACTTCACTCTTATGATCTACACATGAAAATGACATCCTTTATTTAATGCTGTATCCTGGCCTAGGCCGACAAGGCCCAGGCCTAGGGCAGTACTTTGCAGGGGGGCAGCACGGAAAGAGCCCCCGACGGCTTGTGCTATACACTTATGCCCCGTACACACGGTCGGATTTTCCGATGGAAAATGTCCGATCGGAGCGTGTTGTCGGAAACTCCGACCGTGTGTGGGCTCCATCGGACATTTTCCATCGGATTTTCCGACACACAAAGTTGGAGAGCAGGATATAAAATTGTCGGAAATTCCGATCGTGTGTACACAAATCCGACGCACAAAGTGCCACGCATGCTCAGAATAAATAAAGAGATGAAAGCTATTGGCCACTGCCCCGTTTATAGTCCCGACGTACGTGTTTTACGTCACCGCGTTCAGAACGATCGGATTTTCCGACAACTTTGTGTGACCGTGTGTATGCAAGACAAGTTTGAGCCAACATCTGTCGGAAAAAATCCTAGGATTTTGTTGTCGGAATGTCCGAACAAAGTCCGACCATGTGTACGCCCTATTAGTGTAGCGCCAGTCTTATGGGGCGGACTGGGCTGAGAGGCAAATTAGTCTAGCGCCCCCATAAAGCGGCCGCATTGCTTCCGGTATGTGGGTGTCTGGCATTCCGCAACTGTGGGGAAGGGGTGGGCGCCACTTCTAATTTTGACTGTCCTCTCATCCTGGACCACAAACCTTCCTCACTGTGCTATATGTTTTCTGCTGCACCATTGGCATGGTTATATCTTCTTAGTCCTCTCCATAAAACTATCAGAAATGTGTGCTTAAAGTAGAACTATAGGCAACACTTTTTTTTTTTTTCATTTTGGATAGAATAAGGGAGGGTTATAGCCCCTGTCAGTTTATTTTTTACCATCCCTTTCCCATTGCAGAGATTTCCCTCCACTTCCTGCCCCATAGCCAAACAGGAAGTAAGAGGAAATCTGTGCAAATTAAGGGAATCCATCAACCCCCCCCCCCCCAGGCCCTCACAACTAGTGTCCCCACTCGAAAATTTCAGGGTGGGTCTTAAACAGCAAGGGGTGTGGCCTTGACAGGAAGAGGTGGGTCATATTTAAATTAGAGGGTGCACGAGTTAAGTTAGGCCTAGGGCAGCACAAAACCTAAATACACTACTGCCTTTATTATCCCTAATGCCGTGTACACATTTCCGGCAGAAAAATCTTGGATGGTTTTTCCGACAGAATTCCAGCATACACACGGTCACACAAAAGTTCTCTGAACTTTTGACCGTCAAGAACGCGGTGACGTACAACACTACGACAAGCCGAGAAAATGAAGTTCAATGCTTCCGAGCATGCGTAGGAATTTTGCGCGTCAGAATTGGTACAGACGATCGGAATTTCTGATCGGAACTTTTTCCGACCGAAAAATAGAGAACCTGCTCTCAATCTTTTGCTGGCTGGAATTCCACCGGCAAAAGTCCGATGGCACATACACACGGTCGGAATTTCCGACCAAAAGCTCACATCGGACTTTTGCTGGCGGAATTTCCGCTCATGTGTACGGGGCATATATAAAGTCCCTCTTTCCTATTTGTTTCATATATGATGACATCTAAATGCAATCACTCTTATGCCGTGTACACACGACCGGACTTTTCCACAGCAAAGGTCCAACGGAACGAATCCGCCGGACAATTCGATCGTGTGTGGGCTTCAACGGACCTTTGCTGTCGAGAAATCAGACGGACTTTAGAAATAGAACATGTTTCAAACCTTTCTGAGTCCGGTCGAAAAATCTGTTCGTCTGTATGCTAGTCCGACGGACCAAAAACGACGCAAGGGCAGCTATTGGCTACTGGCTATCAACTTCCATATTTTAGTCCGGTCGTACGTCATCATATTCGAAACTATCGGACTTTGGTGTGATCGTGTGTAGGCAAGTCCGTTGCGTCGGAACTCCGTCGGAACTCAGTCGAAAGTCCCTCAAGAAGCCCTTCAGAGTTCAGTCCGTAGAAAGTCCGCTCTTGTGTACACGACATTAGGGATATTTTATTCTGAGAGTGACTTATCACTATTGCCATAACTGACTATTTACTGTATGTTTTTTGGAAAATGCTTGGGATGGGCTAAAACCTAGAATTTAGTTTTTCTTTGGTATAAGTACTATACACAGATTAAATTTGGTCTGATTTTTGGCTTTTAACCATTCCAGCCTTTCTTTTGGTCACCTGTCTTTGAACCGCAGATGCTTTTCGGTATGTGAACATGACATATAAGCAGCTCTAAATGAGCGCCTTTCTAAACTACAGTTCATCTCTATAAAACCCCAATTGGTACTAATAGAATGTAGACACAGCCAGTAAAGCACCAGCTTTTCTGTGCCATTTATCTCATAAATCATACTTGGGTGTAATAGCTGCGAGTGCCGGGGAGCATTACATGTGCAGTATGAGTGAAATTTGTCACACCGCTCTTAGGAATTATGGTCGGATTATGTAGCCTAGAAACATGCGTGTAGTCCATTCATGGAACAGGCCCAGGCACTGTTCTGGATCTGTAAACTTCACCAAGTCAGATTCAAATGGACATTTTTCTAAACAGAAACCTCAATTTCAGAAAATAAATGGAAAACCCTTTTACAGGTAGAGTCCATCAACAGAATACTTACCTATTAGCTGGTTTGGCATCTGGCAGCTCTGGCATATTCTAAAGCTCTTGCTGTATCAACCAAAGCACACAAAGACAATATATATATAAAAAAGAAAAAAACTTGAGACTTTGTTCATACAGCTTTCAACATAAAGCCCAGCTGAAGTCTAACCCTTGTTTTTCTCTTTATAGTCCTGTGCCCCTGCATGTTATAATTTTGCTTGAAAATGCTTTAAATTACAGTGGAACCTTGGATTACGAGCATAATCCGTTCCAGGAGAATGCTTGTAATCCAAAGCACTCGCATAGCAA
Source organism: Aquarana catesbeiana (assembly GCF_042186555.1). Classification (NCBI taxonomy): domain Eukaryota; kingdom Metazoa; phylum Chordata; class Amphibia; order Anura; family Ranidae; genus Aquarana; species Aquarana catesbeiana. The sequence continues at coordinate 28,392,641 of NC_133326.1, forward strand.
ATCGAGTTTCCCCATAGAAGTCAATGGAAACGAAGATAATTTGTTCCACATTGACTTCTATTACATGCAATACCGCATGTGGCCAGAGGTGGGGGAGCCGCCGGAGAGCCTCGGAAATACTCGGGGCAGCTCAGCTGAACTCAGAAAGCCTCGGAAAGGCTCAAACACTGAGGAACTGAGTATTTCTGAGTGTTTTTCAAGTTTTTCCGATCGATTCTGAGTATTTCTGAATGGCTCCGAACCTTTCCGGGTGTCCCCGGCACCCCCGCACCTCTGGCCAAATGTGGTACTGCACACCTCATTAGCTTAAATCCTGCTCTTTTTGCGAGACAACATTTGCAAACCGAGTCAGAATTAAAAAAAAAAAGTTGCTCATCTTTCAAAAACGCTTGTTAACCGCGTTACTCGTAAACCAAGATTCCACTGTACATTTCTGTCTAAGTATACCTGCTGTCTATTGCCTCACAGTGCAGAGCTAAGTAACAGCCACACCCCTCAGCACAGCTGTTCCTACATAGACTTGTACTGCAAAGATGGGGATGGGGAATTCAGTACCATTCTGTTGCTGGCTACCGAATGCCGAGAGCATTGGGTTGAAACTCTGCTGCCTATAGGACTACATGGATAAGACTATGACAATGGAGGTTGTGTGTATGATATCTAAATGACTGAATATCTTTTTCTAGGACCTCAATTGAGCTTTAATCTTTACTTGACCTTACGTGTAGCACTTACCCTCTCCGGAGACAATGAAATGTTGGGTGCCTTTAAGCCAAGACCAGCAATGGGCATTGGGCAATCCTTTCCTGATGGTACTCCACTTTAGCAGCCACCTTTCTGTGTTCCAGGCCCTAGCATAGGCCCATTCCCAATCCTTAGGACTTGGCTCTGGAATGATTTCCTCCCCAGGCAGAAGACCTAGTGAATTATTCTTCAGTTACTTTCTGTCTAAGTAGTAGGTCTCGGGGCAAAAGAAACGTTCAACACTACATCCTCACCAGGCAAAGGGACCCTTCTAGAAGGGTTCCATGAAAACGTATCTCCTTCTCCAGCCAACATAACTGGAAATAAACATCCGTGTGATTAACCAGAGTACGATAAATATGCATAACCTTTACCATTGTATTTTCCTACTCTTTCAACTTGAGAACACTTCCCAGAAGCAGGTAGAAATATACAATTTTCTAGTTTTAAGGGAAACCCAATGAATGCAGAATCAATCACAATCAGAGCTCAGGCTGACTACTGCCTAGCTGCCCAATAAATTTGGAATGAGGCCACTCCAACTTACACAAGGTACATTTGCCACCCAATACTGAATTATTATTGTTATTATCATTATTATTATACAGGTTTAGTATTACTTTAATTATTCATTAACATTATGGCTCTATGTTGTAGGTTGGTGTATTGTACTGTACATAACAGAGCTGGCTTATTGCTGTCTGCCATAAACTTGGATTTAAGATTCAGTTAAAGTGTACCTGTGAAGATAGAAATGTAGGAGATGCCATTGCTAAGTATCTTTAGAGCTGCAACCTCTGGAGTTTTGATCTTCATCCTTGCTTCCCTTACTTAATAAGTCCCGATTTAAATACATGGTTTAAATGATTAGGCCAGTTGTGTTGAATTTCCTCAATTTAAATGTAGCATGATATCAAGGAATCAAGCACCCAAAAGAAAGCTTCTGCTTAATACATTTTTTTTATTTTTTTTATTCTTCACTATTGGTGAAAGGATTTTACATATGTAACAAGTTGAACTCCTTCAAGAAAAGAAAACCAAATGCCAGAATAATGTCAATGCCCATTGGAGCTTGTGATTACAACAGAGCCATGCTGTAGCTGCTTTGCAGCTGTTCTACCCCTTAAGAGATAGAAAACGTTCTTTGCTTAATCTGACTTTTACATACATACGATCCTTACTTCAGGGACTTTCAAGTAACTTACTCTGTGATGAGAACTGTTATAAGTATGCACATATGATGTGGCTGTGTGACTAAATAGTCCACATAAAGCATTCATTCATGTCAGCCAATGTGGCCCACTGCAAATGCATCTAAAAATTAACACTCTAATCAGCGCTTGCTCAGCACCATTTAACTAGTTTCTTTGAGCCCTTTATGTCAGTGACAACAACGCCTTAGCTGCAACACCTAAGCAAGAGGCACCACTAACCAAACACTGCCATGAAGACCAAGGAACTCTCCAAACAAGTAAGGGACAATGTTGTTGAGAAGTACAATTCAGGGTTAGGTTATAAAAAAAATATCCAAATCTTTGATGATCCCTAGGAGCACCATCAAATCTATCATAACCAAATGGAAAGAACATGGCACAACAGCAAACCTGCCAAGAGACGGCCGCACACCAAAACTCACGGACCGAGCAAAGGAGGGCATTAATCAGAGAGGCAGCACAGAGACCTAAGGTAACCCTGGAGGAGCTGCAGAGTTCCACAGCAGACACTGGAGTATCTGTACATAGTACGACAATAAGCCGTACGCTGCATAGAGTTGGGATTTATAGCAGAGTGGCCAGAAGAAAGCCATTACTTTCAGCAAAAAACAAAATGGCACGTTTTGAGTTTGGGAAAAGGCATGTGGGAGACTCCCAAAATGTATGGAGGAAGATGCTCTGGTCTGATGAGACTAAAACTGAACTTTTTGGCCATCAAAGAAAACGCTATGTCTTGCGCAAACCCAACACATCACATCGCCCAAAGAACACCATCCCCACAGTGAAACATGGTGGTGGCAGCATCATGCTGTGGGGATGTTTTTCAGCAGTCGGGACTGGGAAACTGGTCAGGGTTGAGGGAAAGATGGATGGTGCTAAATACAGGGATATTCTGCAGCAAAACCTGTACCACTCTGTGTGTGATTTGAGGCTAGGATGAAGGTTCACCTTCCAGCAGGACAATGACCCCAAACACACTGCTAAAGCAAGATTTGAGTGGTTTAAGGGGAAGCATGTAAATGTGTTGGAATGGCCTAGTCAAAGCCCAGACCTCAATCCAATAGAAAATCTGTGGTCAGACTTAAAGATTGCTATTCACAAGCACAAACCATCCAACTTGAAGGAGCTGGAACGGTTTTGCAAGGAGGAATGGGCAAAAATCCCAGTGGTAAGATGTGGCAAGCTCATGGAGACTTATCCAAAGCAACTTGGAGCTGTGATAGCCGCAAAAGGTGGCTGTACAAAGTATTGACTCTAGGGGGTTGAATAGTTATGCACATTGACTTTTTCTGTTATTTTGTCCTATTTGTTGTTTGCTTCACAATAAAAAAAAAACATCTTCAAAGTTGTGGCATGTTCTGTAAATTAAATGATGCAAATACTCAAACAATCCATGTTAATTCCAGGTTGTGAGGCAACAATACACGAAAAATGCCAAGGGGGTGAATACTTTTGCAAGGGACTGTATGTTGGCGATTGAACTACTCTGCTAGCTTCATGGACCAGTAGTCAGGATTAGGGTTGGGCCGAACACCCCCCCCTCCAGTTTGGATTGCGCCAGAACTCTCGAACAAAAATTTGGACACGAACACCAAACCCCAAACCCCATTAAAGTCTTTGGAACCCGAATTTGAAAAATCAAAACTTTTTTAGGCTTATTGTTAAGGCTTATATGCAAGTTATTGGCCATAAAAAGGGTATGGGAGTCCGGTTACTGCCCTGGAAGACATGTATCAATGCAAATTCTTTTTTTTAAAAGATAGTTTTTACAGAAGCAGTGATTTTAATGATGCTTACAGTGATTCAATAAAAATGAAAAATTCCTTTAAATATAGTGCCTGGAGGGTCCCCTTAGTCTGCCTGTAAAGTGGTGCATCTGTACCTGGTATAGAACCTGCTGCAGCTAAACTGACATTTATTAAGAAAAAAATTAAATCTAAATACAATACCATTGCCGGCAATAAAAAAATGTTGAAAAAAAATGGTTTGGGGTCCCTTCCCAATCCATACCAGTCCCTTTGGTGCCCCTTGTTTAAGTGGGCATCCAGATTCCGATAAGCCTCCTGCCCACAGACCCCCACAACCACCACCCAGGGTTGTCGGGAAGAGGCCCTTGTGAGGGGACAAGGTGCTTTGAGGTGGTGGGGGCAGAACCCCCCTCCCCCAAAGCACCCCCCCATGTGGGCCTGGTATGGTTCAGGAGGGGAGGTGTTTGCTCATCCCCCCTTTTCTGTCCTGCCAGGCTGCATGCTCAGATAAGGGTCTGGAATGGATTTTGGGGGGGGCACGCCATTTTTTTTTAAATTTTGGCATGGGGTTCCCCTTTCAATACCAGGCCAGAAGGGGGGCCCCATGGCATTTTTTTTTCACTTTTTCTATTGCCAGCAAAGGGTTTTTTTTCATTCAGCTGTCAGCAAGGAAGCCCGTTGACAGCTGATGACTTATCCGTTGTTAGGACGCAGCAGCCAGCTTCCTGGCCAGCTCCTTAAAAACCAGCTATTCATTGTGCCCTGATTGGGCAAAGCTTTGCCCAATCAGGGCTTAGAATGTACTGCACAGCGCGAGAACATCCTGCTGAGTGCCCCCCAAATCAGGTGTTCACCGAATGGGTGAACAGGTGATATTCTGGCCAAACTTTTGCTTGGCTCAAATTATTCGTCCAATTCTAGTCAGAATGGAGAGTGTCTGTGAACAGCAATTTTCAAGTCTTGCCACAGATTCTCAATTGGATTTAGCTCTGGACTTTGACTGGGTCATTCGAACACATGAATATGCCTTGATCTAAACCATTCCATTGTAGCTCTAGCTGTATGATTAGGGTCGTTGCCCTGCCAGAAGGTGAACCTCCACCCCAGTCTCAAGTCTTTTGCAGACTCTTGCCTGGGGGGGGGTATCCTGCCTTGGGCCGTGGTTCGGGTGCTGGAAGGATCCTTATACAGCACACAGGACAAATCTTTTCTTGGAGGCACGGGAGCGAGATAGGACAGAGTGAGTAGTCAACAGTGCTGGGGACAAACAAGAGGGGAGACTACCGCATGTATCCAGTCTCCCCTGAAGACAGCGGTGTGCTTAAGTCTTCAGCCTTTCCCTAGAGATCTCCTAAGAGTCAGCTGGGTGGGATGGTGAAGATTCAGTCAGGTGGACTGGTGTGGAGAGTTAGCCTGGAAGGCTAGAGAAAGGGGAAGCTGCAGACAGGTGGGTTGGCAGTGGCTAAGGAGAGGATGTTGGGATCAGTGGCCACAGAGGAGGAATTACAAGCTTTTTCACTACACTATGCTACACAAAAAGGGGTTTGACGTTCCTGCCTGTAAAGGGCCATTGTTAAAAACCTGACTGGGAGCCTGTCAGAGTATTCTGCAGTGATTCAGCTGGAGCAAGCAAGCAAGTGTGTTCAGGAGGAAAGTAAAGGAGACTGTATATAGACTTCAGGGAAAATGTCCCTGAAGTTTTGCTGAAGTCAAATGGGCATCCCATAACCTCCCATCTCTATCCAAGTTATTAACCCTCAATAAATAACAAAAACAAAGCCATGGACTGTTCTCTGACTCAAGGTGTTTGTGAAGATTCAGTGTGCCTGGCTGTGGAGGAGTGGGGGAATCCAGTTCACTCTGCAGTCTCTACGGGTGTGTGCTACATTAATATGGGAAGGCTGAGCAATACCCACTGGCTTGATACAAGAGTTACCAAAGATTATGGAAAGAGGCAGAAGGAGAAAATGTTGGAACTGCTTTGTGCCACTTAGTTACTTTTAGTAAAGCATTTAAAAGTTTGACCACATCCTCAATTGTTTATTTGAAAAACCAACAAAGTGTTCTTGGAAGCGGGGCTCATGCAGAAGTAGGACAGTAGCCAAGATGGTGGAGTTCCTCCATAATGAAAGTGTTTGATACCCAATCTTGTTCCAGTTTTAGAAAGATGAAGGGAGGTGCCCTGGGACAACATGGTCGTTGCTGGTGGCCACCCAGGGAACGGTTTACATGTGTCTCATTCTGTTTTTTGCCTCACTTCCTGTCTGGTGAAACCACTGTCAGCATGACAGGAAGTGAGTGTAAATCTTTCTATAGCAGTAAAAACCCAGCAGCTATTTTAACCCTTCCCCACTCCATCCAAAACTGGAAAAGTTTCTTGGCTTTGCATACACTTTAACTCATGTCTCACACTCTTCTAACTACTATTCTCCTATATAGCTGAGTAATCTAGCGTTTCAGCTATTATGAAAGAAAGTGAACAAGCACAACCTGGCTGGAAAGCCACATAGTCACCCAGCTTATGTAAACAGTGTCATAGATGATAGCATTTCCCTACCCCATCTGCAGTTGCATGGGAATCTATTATTTTCTCATCCCCTGGGAGAAAAAAGGTCTCGGGCATCATTACTCCTAGGCAAATGTAACTGAGTCGGCTGCACACCCTAATTTGCTTTCCATAATTATAGGTCGTTCACCCCTTATGTTATTTATAAAAACCTTTTTTGTTCTTATCAATAATAAATGGAGCCCAGTGAATCACGCTGCTGTAATATTTTGATATTATGAAAATGCTAATATGAGGTATCGTCAGGACTGGGGTCTTATCAGCTGCTCAGATGCTCTATTAGGCACTCAGTGAGGAGTTCAGCCAAATTGGTTATGTTAATGTCCTGTAGTACTTGGAAAAGATGAGGAGTTGGCAATTAATTTTTTCCAGGCGGCAGGCCGACAGGCAAATTTATTTTCCTCCCTCTCTATGGGACCGGCTAAGAGGAGGTGAGGTGGAAAGCAAGCTTCTTCAAGAGGTTTTCTACGACCTAATTGAACATGCTAAATAAAGACTGAAGAGGAAAAAGAAAAACAATAGCAGAAGAGCCCGTGTCCCCATTCATTCAGCTGACAGTGTTTTTGCAACTTAAACCTGTTTTATTAATTATGTTTGACATTTCCTTAATTAGTTTCATTTACATCCCATCAGCCCCTAGCAGACAATTGCCCCATACATCATTTTAGAAGAGCCCCAGTATGCCTGCAAAATAAAAAAAAAATATGAAAAAAAAAATTTACTCTGTGTTATTGTAGAGATTTTGTTTGGTCATTACCCTGCTTTTGTTTAGATCAGGCCAGAGCTTTGGGTTTTCAACCGATGATGAAGTGCACCATACTTACCAACAAGCATTAAGCTCAATGGTATACTTACAAAGGCCTCATGCACATGGCTGCAAGAGGGCCTACAGCATGCATTGAGCAGAAGTAGCCTGCGTAAGGAGGCCACATTGCTGCAAGAGGGCCTACAGCATGCATTGAGCAGAAGTAGCCTGCGTAAGGAGGCCACATTGCTGCAAGAGGGCCTACAGCATGCATTGAGCAGAAGTAGCCTGCGTAAGGAGGCCACATTGCTGCAAGAGGGCCTACAGCATGCATTGAGCAGAAGTAGCCTGCGTAAGAAGGCCACATTGCTGCAAGAGGGCCTACAGCATGCATTGAGCAGAAGTAGCCTGCGTAAGGGGGCCACAGGTGCAGCATACAGCCTCCCTTAGCAATGAATGGCTGTATGCTGCTATACACATTTTTATGCTGGCACTTGCATAAATTCGCACATGACACAGGCATGAAACCCTGGAAACATACTGCATCAAGGGTTGTATGCCTATGCGCATGTACGCAGATGTACATTTTCTTCCGTCTATTAGGAGGCACTGTGTCATTGTACAGATGCAGTAGAATCTGTAGATCAGGGTTTTTCCACTAGGGTTCCTCCAGAGGTTGCTAGGAGTTCCTTGAGCAATGAGCAATTTCTGCATCTCAGATAAGTTTCCACTGACACCAATGATGTTTTTAGCTATCAGTAAGGGGGTAATTCTTCCCAATGTCCACAAGTATAAGAAACATTCTTCCCACTGACCATCACACCAATGTATCATGAGTTACAGATATAGTCATTTTAGCAGGAGATCCATGATATCGGAAAGTAATTTCAAGAGTTCCTCCGTGTTGAAAAGATTGAGAAAGGCTGTCGTAGATGGAATGGTCCCTTCATGGACTCCTGTAGAGGTAATCGCTACAAAAGATGAACACTGTGGATTTTAAAGGTGCTAAAGGACAAACTGACCAAAATCTCTTTTTTAATCTTTATTAACAAAAATGTAAAAACATGTACAATTAAAACATCCAATGTGATTATAAATCACTTTTAGTCATGTTGGACACCCCTCAGAGTTACCAATATCTCACATAACATAGATTCTCTCAATATGTATTGGGGGGTCCTCATACTCCCCTCTTTGTGCCTCTATGCGTTTCACAGGATACCCCGGTTCTTCAGGAGAACATCAAGGGATATATTTTTTTGATTTGATATGGGATTTGTACTGCGCCGAATGGGAAGGCGCACAGAAACCCTAAAGTCAAGTTGAGATTTCCAATAAAACATTAAAAAAGGAGCCTAGGGTGCCCAATATGTAAGAGGTAAAGTAAAACAGAGAAAAACCGGGGGGGGGGGGGAGCATACAAAATCCATGTTTTTTGCACAATTCCTATTCTTCATCAGATTATCCGTAGGCCTGGATAAAGAGGAAGGTTTTTAAACCCTTCCTAAAACTCAGGAGGGAGGGTAAGGACCTTAGAGACACTTGAAGGGAGTTCCACAGTTCATTGCCCTTTATAATTGGTGTCAAGCTCTAATCAACCCATAACCTCCACAAGAGTGGGCCTCCACAGAATCTAAACAGAGACTGGTTAGCGGTGAGTTCTTGGCTTATGGCTTATGCCCATAAAAACTTCTAAGGGAATGGTAGACTCAAGGTTCAAAACATTTTTTTGAAACAATGGATGCTGCAACTTCTGGTAACCTTTGGCAGCCATCCTTATGTGGGACCTTATATATTAGGGTACTAATGTACCTAATTCGGCTGTGACTGGAGTGAGTGGTAGGTCAGTAACAGAGACCCTGCTTGGAAATGGCTTTCAATACAGTGGCGGCTGGTGAAGTTTTAGGATGGAGGCCCGCCCTTCCTTTTTGGCCACTCCCACTTGGTGAAAATGGGCGTGGTTTCAGCAAAATAGTGGGCGTGGCTCTAAGGTGGTGTGGTTAGTGTCTGAGATGAAGGGATGGAGGGAGAGGGAGAGAGGGATGGAGGGACAGCAGGCCCAGATCCTACACAACAATAGAAATATGTGTATTCTACAAAGTTTAACAATCAGCAGATAAAGATACTCCAAACACCTGGTGTTAGCGCTTCAATCATCCCGGCACCATGGTTGTTATGGTGTCAGGATGATTGAACCGCATTATTTCTATTATTACATTGTTATTACATTGTAATATAAAATGAAATCATTCAACTCATCATAATGCAGAATCAGTGGGAGCCCTGAGCGTGTCACTGGCCATGTCGCCTGCCACCAGATGCCATCAGGTGTCCTCTTACATCAGGTCCCTCCTTACATCAGGTGCCCCCAGCGGAGTCCCTCCTTACATGCCACCTGTGTCACATAAAATGCAGCCTGTGTCCCACCAAATGCAGCAGAATGTGTCACCACCAAATTGCAGCAGCATGTGTCACCACCAAATTGCAGCAGCATGTGTCACCACCAATTGCAGCAGCATGTATCACCAAATTGCAGCAGCATGTGTCACCACCAAATTGCAGCAGCATGTGTCACCACCAATTGCAGCAGCATGTGTCACCAAATTGCAGCAGCATGTGTCACCACCAAATTGCAGCAGCATATGTCACCACCAAATTGCAGCAGCATGTGTCACCACCAATTGCAGCAGCATGTGTCACCAAATTGCAGCAGCATGTATCACCAAATTGCAGCAGCCTGTGTCACCAAATTGCAGCAGCATGTGTCACCAAATTGCAGCAGCCTGTGTCACCAAATTGCAGCAGCATGTGTCACCAAATTGCAGCAGCATGTGTCACCAAATTGACATGCTGGTAGGTTAATTGGTTCCTGTTTAAATTTGCCCTATTATGTGGTGTATGTATGTATAAATTTGAGTTAGGGACCTTAGATTGTAAGCTCCTTGAGAGCAGGGACTGATGTGAATGTACAATATACATGTAAAGCGCTGCATAAATTGACGGCGCTATATAAGTACCTGAAATAAATAAAATAATAAATAAACACATCTAAATTACAGCACAGTGATGTAGTGGTTAGCACTTTCATCTAGCAGCAATAGGGTTGCTGGTTCAAATCCTGACCATGACACCATCTGCCTGGAGTTTGCATGTTTTCCCTGTGCCTGTGTGGGTTTCCTCCGGGTACTCTGGGTATTGGCCCTAGTAAGTGTATGTGTTTGTAAGTGCGTCGGGATCCTGCGGGGTAAATGACCGTGCTATATCAACATCAACATGTTGACCGCGCTATATCAACAAAAAAAAAGGGAGGACAGACCACATTGGCCCCATAAAGAATGAGGAAGTACATCTGGTTACAAAGGATGGGGAGATGGCGAAGGTATTGAATTTATTCTTCTCAGTCTTAACGAGTGAATCGGGGGGCTTCAGTAACCAAAACTGCAGTGTTTATCATCATGACACAACATAGGAAGCACCTCCATGGTTAACAGAGGACAGAATTAAAATTAGACTTGAGAAACTTAACATTAATAAATCACCGGGACCAGATGGCTTGCATCCGAGGGTACTTAGGGAACTCAGTCAAGTGATTGCCAGACCGTTGTTCCTAATTTTTACAGACAGTCTACTGACTGGAATGGTACCAGCTGATTGGAAAAAAGCCAATGTAGCACCAATATTTAAAAAGGGCCCAAAATACATCCCTGGGAATTAAAGACCAGTTAGCCTAACATCAATAGTATGTAAACTCTTGGAGGGGATGATAAGGGACTATATACAAGATTTTAGTAATGAGAACGGTATCATTAGCAGTAATCAGCATGGATTCATGAAGAATCGTTCTTGCCAAACCAATCTACTAACCTTCTATGAGGAGGTGAGTTGCCATCTAGATAAAGGAAGGCCCGTAGACGTGGTGTATCTGGATTTTGCAAAAGCATTTGACACAGTTCCCCATAAACGTTTACTGTACAAAATAAGGTCAGTTGGCATGGACCATAGGGTGAGTACATGGATTGAAAACTGGCTACAAGGGCGAGTTCAAAGGGTGGTGATAAATGGGGAGTACTCGGAATGGTCAGGGGTGGGTAGTGGGGTTCCCCAGGGTTCTGGGACCAATCCTATTTAACTTGTTTATAAATGACCTGGAGGATGGGATAAACAGTTCAATATCTGTATTTGCAGACGATACTAAGCTAAGCAGGGTAATAACTTCTCCGCAGGATGTGGAAACCTTGTAAAAAGATCTGAACAAATTAATGGGGTGGGCAACTACATGGCAAATGAGGTTCAATGTAGAAAAATGTAAAATAATGCATTTGGGTGGCAAAAATATGAATGCAATCTATACACTGGGGGGAGAACCTCTGGGGGAATCTAGGATGGAAAAGGACCTGGGGGTCCTAGTAGATGATAGGCTCAGCTAAGGCATGCAATACCAAGCTGCTGCTAACAAAGCAAACAGAATATTGGCATGCATTAAAAAGGGGATCAACTCCAGAGATAAAACAATATTTTTCCCGCTCTACAAGACTCTGGTCCGGCCGCACCTAGAGTATGCTGTCCAGTTCTGGGCACCAGTCCTCAGGAAGGATGTACTGGAAATGGAGCGAGTACAAAGAAGAGCAACAAAGCTAATAAAGGGTCTGGAGGATCTTAGTTATGAGGAAAGGTTGCGAGCACTGAACTTATTTTCTCTGGAGAAGAGACGCTTGAGAGGGGATATGATTTCAATATACAAATACCGTACCGGTGACCCTACAATAGAAATAAAACTTTTTTTTTTGCAGAAGAGAGTTTAACTAGACTCGTGGCCACTCATTAAAATTAGAAGAAAAGAGGTTTAACCTTAAACTACGTAGAGGGTTCTTTACTGTAAGAGTGGCAAGGATGTGGAATTCCCTTCCACAGGCGGTGGTCTTAGCGGGGATCATCGATAGCTTCAAGAAACTATTAGATAAGCACCTGAATGACTGCAACATAGAGGGATATACAATGTAATACTGACACATAATCACACATAGGTTGGACTTGATGGACTTGTGTCTTTTTTCAACCTCACCTACTATGTAACTATGTAACTATGTAACATCCGCTCGGAAGAAAAACCATCTGGCCTTCGGGAAGAAGCTCAAGACCCATCTCTTCTGAAGACCCAGATGGACACTGGCGGCAAAAGCTCCTTGAGGCGATTAAGTTCACATATGTAGCGCTATACAAGTTACTCATTCATCCATTCATAAATTACGGTATTTAGACAACAAAACATTTTTTTTAGCCATTTGGAATTGCAATGCGAATGGGCATGCGGATGCAAGTACATTGTAAAAATGGGTGGAACTCCGCTTTAACAGCTCTTCCAGCCACCAACTGGGTACACCTCCCCAGGGATTGGCTGGACCCTTCTCAATATTCCGTCTGATCATTTAAATTCTCCCTCTCTAAAACCTAGCAACGTCTTCTAGAGGCAGGGGAAAGCCTCAGCACACAAAACCAATGCAGCCCTCAGCAGACAAAACTAAACAATCATTGCTCCTCCAGTTACAGCCAATGCCAACAACTAAATTTGCCTAACAGCCTAACTAGGAGGGTGCTACAGACCTATATTCTTTCCTTATACTGGCTTTTCAAAATAATAAATACAGTAATGTAGAAGTTGGATAAAAAATGTAGTACAGCATAACACTTTTGATAGTAAAATAGTACATTTTGTATAGAGATGTACACATCAGACCAAAAAGAGACAACTGAGGCTGGACGAGGGGTTTGGTCTCAAACAAGAGCAGTGTGGCTGAGAGTTCTTTGGAGTTTGTCCGCTTGAGTGCTGTTCTAAGGGCACATACTGTATGTGCCGTGTGATTGGGGTCCTTAGTGTTTTGATGGCATGCAGTATGATAGATGTGCAAGGGGGCCGGGGACATGTAGCGCCCGCTACCTGGAGTTCAGGGAAGTGGTGGCTGAACAACCTGGAGCCAGTCAGTGGTGGTGATCTTAAAAGTATGTGTTGACTAAGGCAAAAAGAAATATTTTGGGGCATGTCCAACTGCTTGCTTAGAATGCTTTAAGCTAAAAAAGCTCTGCAAATGTCATACTACTTTAATGTTTCAGCAATGCTAAGCCTAGCATCTTTTGATATATCTCAGCCATAGAGTCCTTGTGGTATAAGTATTGCTTAATGATATATTTAAAGATATCGGTGACTTTCTCATTACAGTTATTTAATGGAAGCTCCTAAGAAGATCACATAGAAGGTTGGCGAATAAAATGACATCACACTGTCTATCGAGATTCGCCCAGCACTTATAACTCATGTCAGCACTATATCTACTCTGTTAATTAACTAAAATCATTTCTCTACCTTTTATCATCATACAATAGCAGTGAAGGTGCTCTCACTGGCATTTTAATTTAAGTGCTATATTGAATTGGACTTGAAAGAATGTTTCAGGTGGATCTCAATATATTGGTTGCCAAGTTCTGCATTCTTAAATCATGAGCTTTAAGCTCGGTGCGAAGGTCATCATAATTAATTAGAGAGACAAAAGGATTGGAAGATTCTTGTCAATGGTAGACAAATTCATATTACATTCTTAACCTTATGCGCAGTGCTCTGCACGTATAAAGATGCCTACAATGACTTGCAGCAGAATCATGGTCAAAGTATTATGCAACTTAAAGCTGATCTCCAGGTAAACAGATACATACGCGGATGAAATACATAAAGAGGAGTTGTTTTACTGCAAAATGGTTGTATTTTTGTCTATTCAGTTCTAAGATTCACATACTGTAGCTCTGGCACACTATAAAGTTCTTTCTTGCATGGCAGTAGACCTGTTTTTCTCTGTTGCAGTTCTGGAACACTTAGGTTCCTTTCCCATAGCCATAGATACTGACTCGCTATCTGTGATGGATTGCTTTGTCAGCAATTCATGAACCTTAGAATGAGGGACACTCAAGGAAGAAACTAGAGCCATGGATGCGGCTTGCGGGACCTGAGACACGCTGCACAAGCAGCGGGCAGATGATACTGGTGCCCGCGTGTTAGGTCTGGGCTCAGCCCTTCCTTCTCAAAGCTAGTCACTCAGCTGTCCGCCAGCTCCTTTCTCTCCACAGTGACTCACCTGTTGATGATATCCTGCTCGTCAGTCCTGCCCACTTAAGCAGTCCAGCCCAGATGATCTCTGCCTTCGCCTTGGTCACATCTCTAGAGATGCTCTCCTGTGTTCCTGTTAAAGACTTGCTTGGCTGACATTCCTTCTGGCTCCAGATCCTGCTTGCTGTTTTACTAAGCTCATCTCTGGCTCCCTGACGTTTTGGCTTGTCTGACTATCCATTCCTGTTCCTGAGCTCTGGCTATGTTTTGACTATGTTTACTCTGTTTAGCTTTTTATTATTATTAAACAAGTGTGATTTACCTGTACTTCTGTCTCAGTCTGATTCATGGTTTCTGACAGTAGGCGAAGGCCATGAATTCAGAAGATGCAGTCAATCTACTTGTTTGTAATATTTTTTCCAGATTGGATGAGCAGGATCACTGCATGGATCAGTTTGCCATAGCGTTACAAACGCTCCTGAGTCGCACGACTCACCTGGAATCTCCCACTGTGGCTGCTCCAGTACAACCTGTGTTGCAGGCCGTCCCTACTGCTGCTCCAGCGTAAAAACCTGTTGTATTGAGTTACCCTGAGTTTGTGGCTTCTTTTAAAAGGGTATTTGATGTTCCTGCACGCTCCACTTCTACTGCCAAGTGCCTCATGTCCATCAAATAGAGTACGAGAACTGTTTCCGATTGCGCCATTGAATTACGTACTCTGGCAGCAAAGGTTGCTTGGAACATTGAGGCCCTGGCTGCTTTTCTCATGGTCTCTCGGATACCATCAAGGATGAAATAGCAGCTCGAGGTACATTTGTCTCCGAACTTTGCAGTCCCACCCTTGCCTCCCTCACCTCCCATGTCTGTCGGTCTGTGAAGATGAACCCATGCACTCAGGCTTCACTTGTCTCTCTGCAGATGAGAGAACCCTCAGGAGGAGGGAGAGATTGTGCCTTTATTGTGGCCAGGCAGGTCACTTTTTGAAGTCTTGTCCTACCCGTCCAGGGAACGCCCGAAACTTGAAGTCCTGTCTCGGACAGACCTTAGGTGACGTTGTTTTGTCCCCAGTTATCCAGAAGGATAAGCCCCTGGTTTCAGTTACCCTTTCTTGGGCTGAGTCGTCCATCAGATACAGGCTCTAATCGACTCTGGGGCTGCAGGCCTGTTCATTGATGCTGCCTTTGTATCGAAGCACTCGATTCCGCTGCAGCTGCGTGACATTCCACTTGCCATTGAGGCTCTTGATGGGAGGCCTCTACAGCCTGCCCATTAGACATGTGCAGGATGAAAAAATGTGTTTAGTTTAGTTTCGATTCGTTATTTAACTAAATTCGTTTAGTTAAATTAGTTGCATTCGTTACATTTGTTTTCGGGATTCGTTTAGTTTCGTATTCTAATTCAAAAAAATTCTACTGCATTCGAAAAAAACTATCAAATTCGAAAAAATTCTACCTCATTCGAAAAAAACGATCAAATTCGAAAAAAAACTATCAAATTCGAAATTTGTCAATTTGCATTCAAATAGAAAAGATTAGAAAATAATAGAAAAGAATAGCATAGAAAAACCATAGACCAGCATAGAAAAAAATTATATATATATATATATATATATATATATATATATATATATATATATATATATATATAAAACCATCTTCCGAAATTTGAATTTCTTATAAAATGAATTCGAATTCGAATAGAAAAGATTAGAATAGCAAAGAATAGCATAGAAAATCAATGGAACAGAATAGAAAAAAAAATTATATACATATATATATATATATATATATATATATATATATATAAAACATCTTCCAAAATTCGAATTTCATATAGACTGAAATCAAGTTTGAATAGAAAAGATTAGAATAGAATAGAAAATAATAGAAATGAATAGAACAGAATAGAAAAAAATATAATATATATATATATATAGATTGAAGTGTAGAGGAGAACCACACACAGCTTTCAATCTAGTGTCAGCAAACAGGTCCTCCCACTGACCTTGTATTTATAAAAATAAAGTTCAGATGTGTTCTGACTGTTCTAAGGAAGGGTGCGAACAAATCAGCCTGAAACGTAATCTTTGTCTGAACAAATGATTGTAATGATTCTGTTTGGAATGACTCCACTTGCTTTGTAATCTTTTTCTAAAGATTTGATGGAATAAAGCAACACATTTTTAAGTGCAGCAACCTTTGGAACTATATATATATATATTTTCTTCTATTCTAATTCGATTTTCGAAATTAGAATTTCTGAAAATGGTTATATACATATATATATATATATATATATATATATATATATATATATATATTCATATATATATATATAAAACCATTTTCAAATTTCGCATAGAATTATTTTGAATTTGAATAGAAATGATTAGAATAGAATAGAATAGAAAGTAATAAAAAAGAATAGAATAAAAAAACAATAGAACTGAATAGAATAAAATACAATATATGTTTTTCTAGTTTATTCTTTTCTATTATTTTTTTTTCTATTCTAATCTATTTAAATTCATATTCATTCTATACGAAATTCGATCTTCAGAAGCCACGTTCCGAAATTCGAATTTCGTATAGAATGAATTCGAATTTGAATAGAAAAGACTATTAAAGAATAGTAAATAATAGAAAAGAAAAGAAAAGCATAGAAAAACAATAAAACAGAATTTAAAAAAATATTATATATATATATATATATATATATATATATATATATATATATATATATATATATATATATATATATGTATTCTATTGCTTTATGATTTTATATTCTATTTTATTGCATTTTTTAGAAAATCGATTTCTATTGTTTTCAAATTCAATTCAAATTTGTTTTTGAATTCGATTATGTTTTCGAATTCGATTCGAATATGTTTTCGAATTCGATTCGAATATGTTTTCGAATTCGATTCGAATTTGTTCGCTTTTTTCAGATTCGTTTAAATTCATCACTTTTGTAATTCGGAAATTCGGATGCTTCCGAATTTCCGAATAATGAAAAATTTGTTCAAATTTCGATTCGGAACTAAACGTGATGCACATGTCTACTGCCCATGTGACTCATGAGACTGTTCTGTTGTCCATGGCCATAGGGGCTCTTCACCATGAGATAATCCAATTCCAAGTTATTTCCTCACCTAAGTTTCCGTTGGTTATTGGTTATCCTTGGTTACAGAGGCACAACCCCTCTTTTGATTGGCTCCATGCTGAGGTTCTCTCCTGGTCGCCACAATGCAGTAAGTCATGCTTCCAGAAGATAGCCGAGTACCGCAATTTTAGCGATGTCTTTGATAAAGGTTAATCCGGTAGTTTGCCTCTACACCGGTCCTATGATTGCGCAATTGACCTTCAACCTGATGCCATACCCTCTCGTGGCCGGGTTTACCCTTTGTTGGTCTTGGAGGATAGGGCCATGGAAGAGTATGTTGCAGACGCACTTTCTCAAGGTTTCATTCGCAAACCCTCGTATCCTGCTGGTGCTGGTTTTTTCTTTGTGAAGAAGAAGTTTGGTGAACTGAGACCTTATATTAATTATAGGGGTCTCAATAATTTCAAGATTAAGAATGCCTATCCGATTCCGTTGATTACAGAGTTATTTGACCACCTCAAGGGAGCAACAGTTTTTAATGAAGCTTGATTTGAGAGGGGCATACAGTCTTGTGAGGATTAAGGAGGGCGACGAGTGGAAAACTGCGTTTAATACCAGAACAGGCCATTATAAGTACCTCGTAATGCCTTGTGGCCTTTGTAACGCCCCGGAAGTTTTCCAAGAATTTATTAATGATGTCCTCCGAGATTTGTTGCAGTTATGTGTGGTGGTTTATCTCGATGATATCCTCATTTCTTTCAAGTCCCTGCAGAGCCACCACACAGATGTCTGTCGTGTGCTTCCGAAACTAAGAGAGAACAATCTCTATTGTAAATTGGAGAAGTGCGAATTCCATCGTGAACAGGTTATGTCATTTCCACTTTTGGCTTTTCAATGGACCCAGTGAAACTTTCAGCAGTTCTACAGTGGCCGACCCGACCCATGGGTTTACGTCCTCTGCAGCGTTTTCCTGGCTTTTCCAACTATTATCTGAAGTTTATTTGTAACTTCTCATCTCTGGTCAAGCTCCTGACTGATATGAACAGAAAGGACGGTAACCCACAAAGTTGGTCTCCGGAGTCCATTAAGGCCTTTGAGAGTCTCAAGGCTGCCTTTGTTTCTGCTCCTGTGTTGGCACATCCTGATCCTACATTACCATTTATCTTTGAGGTTGATGCGACTGAGACTGGAGTTGGCGCCCTTCTGTCTAACGTCCTACCTCTGAGAGCGCTATGCATCCTTGTCGCTACTTTTCCAAGAAATTGTCACGATATTGATGACAGAGAGCTGTTAGCAATCATTTTAGCCCTGAAAAAATGGAGACATCTCCTCGAAGGTACCACTGTGCCGGTTCTCATTCTTACTGACCATAAGAATTTCACATTCTTGTCTGAGGCTAAATGCCTCTCTCCCAAAAGGGGCGCAATGGGCTCTTTTCTTGTCTAGTTTCAATTACATTGTCTCATTCTTATCAGGTACTAAGAATGTAAGGGCTGACGCTTTGTCACAACAATTTTCCTCCACTTCCAAGATGAAGTCCGTTTCTGGTCCCTGTGATTCCTCCTGATCGTATTCTGGCTACGGTTCACACCAGTCTCACTTCTCCTTTGGGTGACAAAATTGTTGCCGCTCAGGTCCATGCTCCTCCTGAGAAACCTTGTGACTGCTGCTTTGTCCCACAGAGTTTCGGTACTGCCGTGCTCCAGACTTACCATTCTCCCAAGTCTGCTGGCCACCCTGGGAAGAATCAGCTCTTTTGGGCCATTTCCCAACAATTCTGGTGGCCTAGACTACGTGCTGATGTAACTGCTTTTGTAGCTGCCTGTTCCGTGTGTGCTCAGAGTAAGACTCCATGACACCTTCCAGTGGATGTCCTACAACCCACCTGTCTATGGATTTCATTGTGGAGTTACCCAACTACCAGGCCAACACAGTTATCCTTATGGTGGTTGACCGGTTCTCGAAAATGTCTCATTGTATTCCACTTAAGAAGTTGTCCACTTCTAAGGAACTGTCTTCCATTTTTGCTCAGGAGATCTTGCCAAGGTGATTGTCTCGGACAGGGGTAGTCAGTTTGTGTCCCGGTTCTGGCGAGCCTTTTGTGCACAGTTGTGAATTCAGCTTGCTTTCTCCTCTGAATATCACCCACAGTCCAATGGGGCCGCAGAACGAGCCAGTCAGTCCTTTGAGCAATTCCTACGTTGCTTTATTTCTGACCATCATAACAACTGGTCAGACCTCTTACCACAGGCTGAATTTGCTCACAATAGTGCCTTGAATTCTGCTTCCCGATTGTCCCTATTTATGACGAAC
The DNA here is from genome assembly GCF_042186555.1 of Aquarana catesbeiana. NCBI lineage: Eukaryota > Metazoa > Chordata > Amphibia > Anura > Ranidae > Aquarana > Aquarana catesbeiana. Next base: position 28,412,169 of record NC_133326.1, read on the forward strand.
TATGGTTTCCAACCTCCTATGTTGCCTGACTCGTTTGTTCCGCAGAGTATTCCTGCATTAAAGGAGCATCTCCGTCGTCTTCACTCCACTTGGGCACAAGTCCAGGAGTCTTTGCAACATGCTAATGATAGGTACAGACTCCATGCTGACCGCAGACGCCTGCCTGCGCCTTCCTACCAGGTTGGGGACAGGGTCTGGCTGTCATCTCGCAACCTCCGACTTCGTGTTCTCTCTCTGAAGTTCGCACCTCAGTTTATTGGCCATTTCTGTATTATTCACAGGATTAACCCAGTGGCTTTCGCATTAGACCTTTCTTCTAATATGCGTATCTCAAATGTATTTCATGTCTCCTTATTAAAACCTTTGGTCTGCTACCGCTTTACCACCTTTGGTGCCTCGTGCTCACCCTGTACAGGTTGAGAACCATGAGGAGTATGAAGTACAGTCCATTGTTGACTCCCGTAGGTTCTGTGGGCACATACAGTACCTGGTGCATTTGAAAGGGTATGGTCCAGAGGAACGCTTTTGGGTCTCATCCTCAGATTTACATGCCCCTATCCTCCTCCGTGATTTCCATAGATGTTTTCCCCTCAAGCCTGGTGGTCCTGCGTTGGGGAGGGGTCATTGAGAGGGGGGTACTGTCAGGGCTTTGACTACATTTACTCTGTTTACCTTTTTATTATTATTATTAAACAAGTGTGATTTAACTGTACGTCTGTCTCAGTCTGATTCGTGGTTTCTGACACCGCGCTAGTGTGTCTCCGCCGGGCAAGTCTCTGGAGCCAAGTGCTGGAACTCCACTCCGGGACTCAAGCTTGATTCACTGAGACTCCAGGACTTACATCAAATCCCAGGACAGTCCTGGCGATTCCGGGACGGTTGGGAGGTATGGATATGCTGCCTCTCACACACCTGTCTGAACATACAACTGCTAGCCCTATTGTTCTAGGTTAGAAATGTCACATTGATGGCCAATTTTACACTGCTCTATCCTTTACAGTATCATAATTCTTGCAGTAAAACCCCAGCCTGGGCTATTTGTCTCTATTAAAATGTGGGCCTAGCTTTGCTGACCAAAATTGTCCTGCTGCTGGCCAATTTTACACTATTGTACCATGATTGTCTCTTAATTTTTGTAGTTAACACCTACCTGTACTTTGTGTCTCTAGTATATTTTTAGTCTATTATCCCTCAATAAAACTTTCCTGTTATATGTGGTATTGCCTGCAGTATCTTAACCTCTTCACAACCGCGCTATAGCCCATAGCCCCCTGAGCACATCAGCAGTGATCTATGATCAGTGTGTCCTTCGGACACAGCTGATCACAGATCAGAGTAAAGAGCCAATCACAGCAGCTTTTTACGATGTGACCAGCTGTGTCCAATCACATATGATCACAGTGTAAACAGGACTGCTAATCTGTGCCCACCATTGCTGCCAATCAGTGCCCTCCATTGCTGCCAATCAGTGTCCACCAGTGCTGCCTGTCAGAGCCCATCAGTGATGCCTGCCAGTGTCTATCAGCGATGCCTATCAGTGCCACCCATCTGTGTCCATCAGTGTAGCCTAATCAGCACACATCAGTGAAGGAGAAAAATTACTTATTTACAAAGTTTTATAACAGAAACTAAGATAAACATTTTTTTTTCAAAATTTTTTGTCTTTTTTTGTTTATTTAGCAAAAAATAAAAAACCCAGTGGCGATTAAATATCACCAAAAGAAAGCTCTATCTGTCTCAAAAAAATGATAAAAATTTGGTTTGGGCGCAGTGTTGTATGACCGCACACTTGTCATTCAGAGTGCAACTGCCTGGCCTGAGCAGGAAGGGGATGAATGTGCCCAGTAGGCAAGTGGAAAGTGGAGCCAAACTTACCTTTATTTATTCTGAGCATGCGTGGCACTTTGTCCGTCGGATTTGTGTACACACGATCGGAATTTCCGACAACGGATTTTGTTGTCGGAAAATTTTATCTCCTGCTCTCCAACTTTGTGTGTTGGAAAATCCGATGGAAAATGTCCGATGGAGCCCACACACGGTTGGAATTTCCGACAACACGCTCTGATCGGACATTTTCCATCGGAAAATCCGACCGTGTGTACGGGGCATTAGAATGTGAGCAATGCACACGTGCATGAATATGAGCATAGACTCGCAGTATCTTTCTGGTGCTGGGAATCTGGTTTATCTTACACGTTTATTATTTTTTTTAAATTCAGACTTCTCTTTTAACATGGGCCAGACATGGCTAATTATTAGGAGAAAGGGTCTACAATTACCTTTAATGATCAAAAACTTTCAAGTTCTTCTCAAGTACCTTCAAACTGGCAATAAAAGGATATGTAAAGGATATAATGTCCCCAATATCGATATATATCACATGCCATACAAGAGTTTAATTATACCTGTATAAAACACAAAGTCACTCATACACAGGCCATAAAATGTAAGGGTGCACTTATTTTCCACGTGTTTCCAACCTTCTTTTGCCCTTCTTTAATCTTTACTTGCCTTGTTCTCACCAATTTCCTTGTCCACATAATCTACCTGACTCATTGGCAGTGTCAGGGGGAGGACTGAATCCACTCAGGGACATCATTCAGTTTACAGAGCAGCACATGGAAGCCATGCGTGTCATTGCATCACGGAGCTTGGTGGTAGAAATTTACAGTTAATTCACGGTTCATAGATGTTAATCAAGGCTGAAAAAGCCAAAAGGAACATTCCTGAATAAAGACTGTCCATTTAGCACATTAACACAATTGTAATATGCACCACAAATAACTCCAGCAAAGCTGGGAGCCACATAGGACTACAAATAGGTGGCACATCCTTGACTGAAGAGTTCAGTTGGTTACCACTGCATTATGTGCCCCCCTACAGTAGGTGTACTGTGAATGTCAGGCTTATTACAGTAATAATATGCAAACTTGGTTTTAGTCTTTACAGCAAGCACTACAAGAGCAGTATTACTCTGGAGCTCTCCTGCACCTCTAAACCTCTTTTCTGTCGAGCCTAATGAATTGTCAGAACTGTCAGCGAGTGCCAAGGAATGACAAATGTGCATGATTTGCAGTTGCTGCTGCTGTTACATGGCATGCACCTGATGTATGGGAAGAAAACTCTCTTCTGCTGCTTTACATTGCAGATGTGAGAAGCTAATTAGCATTGAAACATGCAATGATTTCTTTCACAGTTTTATTTTACATGAGAGCTTATGCATATTTCTCAAAATGTTATTGAGATTTGATTGTTGAAACATGTTAAGGGTCATTTATAAGCAACATAAGATGCAGAAGCAAGGTGTTTTCATGTAAGTCCCAATGCATGTATTTCCTTGCTTTGCAGGATCTCCTGGCTCTAGTAAAAAAGAGTGCATCTATTTTTGCAAATGTAAGGTAGCACCCTCCTAGGTAGGTGCTAGCGAGTGTATATCATTTTTGGTTTCTCTGCCTAACGGGGAGACAGCTAGGCAAAATTATGTGCTGTCTGCTTATCAGAGAGTGGTGATTGTTTGATAGAGTCTGTTATGTGTGCTCTGGTGTGGCTCATGCTGTCTTGAAAATTCCACACCGCTCCAATGGCTATAGAGTATATTGACAGTGGGCGCAAACCTGGCAGATGAGAGCATGGATGTCTATACAGCCCTGGCCAATTAGAATGGGTGCGCCCAAGGCATGCTGGGTACCTGTGTTTATATCTGAAGAGCACATGGTCTCAGGAGTTGAGTCTTCCTCTGGAGAGAGGTCCAGGTGGGGAGGAGGCGGCTGCCTCTCCCCAGCGCACACTGCCTTGCAGCCTCAGGTGGTTGATCTGAGGGCCTGAAACATTGAAGCTGCAACCCATGTTCCTTGTGAGAGCTGACTGAGGGAGGATGTCTGTGGATCTGGTCTGGTATCACTAATGAGGGCTGCCATGTGTGCTCCAGGAGCCTTGTGAATACTGACCCATGTAGGGGATCCTGGGGCCTGGTGTTATCCACCCTCCACCCTCAGTGCTAAGGGTCACCTATTGGGTGCAAGCTAAAAGGGACACTGGCTAGTGTCTTGAAGAAGCAAGGTACACCAAATTCATTCTGCAACAAAGAGACTTGCTTTAATCTGTTCAGTTTGATGCATAGTGCTACTGAAGGCCTGCTGCATAGTTCCACTGTACATAGATTTGAGTCCTTGCTATTCCTAATAAGGAGGCATAGAGCTCCTGCCGGAAGATTTCTGTTACTAATTATCAAGGACTGACATTATACCGGAGGAATTTCTTATTTGTATCAAGCCACAGAGTGATACTGTAGATACATCCTCAGTATAAAGTGCCATGTCCTATAAATTTTGTACTATCTACTTGTTCTTTGAACTATACTCCTGGATTCATGCAATATACGGAATGACATATACTCATCTCCCTGTCTACATATAGTTATTATTGGTTCTGTACAGTAGCGGTATTGTATATGATGTATGATACTATGAATGTGGGTTTTTAGAGATCATGCATTTTTTATGTTTTTATATTTAAATAAAATTATTTTTGTATAAATATTTGTTGACTGTGCCTAAAAAGTCCAAGCCCTACTCTCCTTTGCTATTCATTATTCCGGAGGAAGTACAGTCCAGGATTCATTTGCTACACTTTGTACATAGGGAACGTTGACCTCATCTGTGAATAGTCAATTTGGAGTATCCTACTAAATCTCTTCTCCTATCCAAGTATCCCAAATAAAACATAAAAACTAGGGCTGGGGGAATTAAATATTAATTCCTTGATTAATCTTGATCGATCAAAAAATTCACCTCTCCGCCGGCTTCCGGGTCTTCAGGGATCTCTGTCAGAGATCCGGCGACGTCACGGACATCGACGTCACGGGACTCCTCCCCCCTTCCCCAAGCGCCTCCATCTGCTAACAAAGGGAAGGGGGAGGAGTTCCGTGACGTCGATGTCTGTGACGTCACCGGACAGACTGGACAGTGATGGTAAATATGGATGTGGTTAACTGGGATCATTCAGTGAGCTAAGTGTAGGCAAATTTGATAACCTCCGTTTTTAACATTGTTGTCCTTGAGGCTGATAAGCTGAGATATTTTTGCCGTGTGGATCGGCTTCTGCTGTTGCCATGACGGCGGCGCTTGCTTTTGATTGACGCGTGACGTCCTAGCCATGCCCCACTATGTCCGACTTACGTCAGTGCTACAGTTTGAATTTAAAACGTATTTGTGTGAACTGTGAAGTTAAGTCATGGATTGTGGAAACAAACTAGTGTTGGGTGATTGTAGATAGTGTATACCACATTTACCACTGACTAATGCAGAGTTGCAATGCAAGGAGATCAGCTAAAAGTAGTTGGATCTGTATGTGTGTTATAATTAATCGAAATTAGTTAATTAATCGATTAAAAAAAAATTGATTCATCGAATACGAAAATTTTAATCGGTAACAGCCCTAATCATAGGTGTGCGCAGCCTATTGCATTAGGGTGTGCACCCCAAAGCTCAAACATATATGTGTGTGTATGTGTATATATATACGAAAAGTGTCAGTAGAGCAGTGAATGGTGTCATAAGGGCAGATATTGGTGGTGTCAGTAGGGCAGTTACAATATTATTTGAATAATTTTTTTACAATTTTTTAGGAGAAAAAGAATAGATTTTTTTTTTTAATTTGGTGAAATATCAGGGGACTAAACAATGGAAATATGCACCACACGGGGTGATTAGGGTGTGCCCAGGCACACCTGGCACACCCTGTGCGCATGCCTATGGCCCTTAAAAACACATCCCCTAAACTGGTCATTGAAGATAACGAGCGGAAGAGTGTGTGCACCTGGCTGTGTGAAAATACCCTGTGAATTGGCTGTGGAGAAATCAGTGGAAGGCTTGGGAAAACCAATATCCAAGCGGCTCCTGCGGGGGTACCACTACAGTAATAAAGCAAGATCTTCACTGAAAGAGTCTACAAAGTTCAGCCTGACTCTAAAAATGCATATGCTCCTGAACAAATTAAAATAAACTTCCAATAAGATATCAGTGGAGAGGAAGCCTTATTGTTTCTATTAATAAAGTCTTAATAATTTCCTTGTGGATGGAGAGCAAAAACTTCTCAGGGGTGAATGCAGCAGAGGCATTCTTAGTAGTGTAGGTTGGTGGTCATGGATGGGTCAAAGTAATCAGAAGCACTGAATAGACATTTATGGGTAACACCAAAACATTTGGTTGGGTGCCTACTGGTTGTTTAGCAATCCTTGGCACACACACACACACACACACACAGACATGCGTCAAGGTTTGCTAAGCAACCATAAGATTTGAAGGAGGTCAGAAGGCCTGTCAATGGTCCAAATGGCAGAAAAGCCGGTTGTTTTGTGTTTAAGGACTGTTCTGAGTCATCAGGTTTATCGAACATCAAATTACTTTCTTTCACTACTTGGGCGAAGCACCAAACCAGGAATCTTCAACCATTGGTGTATCACCCTGAACTGAGGAAGTGGCAATTTGAAGGCATGAAGCATATTTTTGTGAAATAAAGTAATTTGATATTTGTTAAGCCTGATCGCTCCAACCCATCCTTAGACACATGAAAACTGGTGCCTCTGCCATTCAGAACACCAACAGGCTTATTGACTTCCTCCAACTTAGGCATCCGCCTGAGAAACCCTCAGAGGATCCAGAATTGGGACCCCTGTTGCATTGAGAGCAAGCTACTTATTCTTGTGTGGAGACAGGGTTTTCTACACAGAAGGTTGAATGTTTTTTACCCTCAGCAAAAAACATTTTTAAAACAGTGATTTTAATGATGCTTGAAGTGTTAAACAATAAAAATGAAACATTTTTTTAAATATAGTCTGCCTGTAAAGTGGTGCATCTGTATAGTGTATAGAAGCTACTGCAGCAAAACTTTGACATTTCTAAAGAAAACAAAATGCATTTAAATATACTTTGCAGTCGCAAGCTATAGCTGGCACCCAGCAATACAAAAAAAAGAAAAAACAATGGTGTGGGGTCCCCCCCCAGTAAGTACCAAGTCCTTTGGGTCTGGTAGGATTGTAAGGGGATCTCCAAGCCAAAAAAAACCTGGTGTGCCCCCCAAACCCCCCATGGGGGTGTGCTTTGGGCAGGGGTGGCCTCTTCCTGACAACTCTGAGCTGTGGAGATCTGTGAGCGGGGGGCTTATGATAACTCTCGGCTGTGAGGCATTGCAGGTGGGGGGGCTTATCAGGATCTAGAAGCTCCCTTTAACAAGGGGGGCCCCAGATCCCACCCCCCATGTGAATGAGTAGGAAGTATATTGTACCCCTTCTTATTCACCAAAAAAGTGTCAAAAATATATAAAAAAAGTACACAGGTTTTTGACAAGTCATTTATGAAAAAAATGTAAAAAATAAAAAAAACAATGTCCCCTCAATGTAGATCCATCATCAATCATGATGCCAATGCCACAGCGGGACCCAAAAAAACCACTCCACCCGCAAAGAAGGCTAACCTCCCACTGCAGGCTCCGCTGTTTGACAGTTTTTATATAGGTAAGGGGCAAAGCCATCTGGTGGCACCGTTCCTTGTGACATCACTGACCGCTGCATGCTGGGTCGGTGATGTCACAAGGGGGCGGTGCCACCAGGTGATGTCACCAGGTAGCTCCACCCCTTACCTATAAAAGAACTGTCAAACGATGGGGCCGACAGTATGCGGTTAGCCTTCCTTGGGGGGGAGCATTTATTTTATTTATTTTTTCGGGTCCATCGGTGGTGGCGGTGGCGTGACAATGGATCTAAATCAGGGGACATTTTTTAATAAAGGACTTGTCAAAAACCACCAAAAAAGTGTCAAAAATAAATAAAAACAGTACACATGAGAGTACACTTTTGAGAAGTCCTTTATTAAAAAAATGTAAAAAAACAATGTCTCCCGATGTAGATTCATCGTCTATCATGCTGTTGCCACCATCGCCGGACCTGAAAAAATAAAAAAAATCTCCGCCCGCAAGGAAGGCTAACTGCATACTGTAGGCTCCATCGTTTGACAGTTTTTTTTTATAGGTAACAGGCAGAGCCACTTGGCGATGTTACCTAGTGGCACTGCCTCTTTGTGACATCAGCGACCCAGCATGCACCGCTCAGTGACGTCACAAGGAGCGGTGTCACCAGGTGACATTACCAGGTGGCTCTGCCCCTTACCTATATAAGAACTGTCAAACAGCAGAGCCTGCAGTAGGAGGTTAGGAGCTTTCTTGTGGGTGGAGTGTTTTATTTTCTTTTTACGGGCCAGGCAGGGGCGTCGGCGTCATGATTGATGATGAATCTACATCGGGGGACATTGGTTTTTTTATATTGTTTTATTTTTTATAAAGGACTAGTCAAAAACTTGCGTACTGTTTTTATTTATTTTTGACACTTTTTTTGGTGAATGCGCAGGGGTATAATGCACCCCATACTCATTCACATGGGGGGGGGTGAGATCTGGAGGCACACCTGTTAAAGGGGGCTTCCAGATTCCAATAAGCCCCCTGTCCGCAGACCCCAACAACCACAGCCCAGGAAGAGGGCTGTGGGGAAGAGGCCCTTGTCCCCATTCACATGGTGACAATGTGCTTTGGAGTGGGTTGCAGAAAAGTGTTTCCCAGTGCTAAACTTTTCATCAAATTTCTAAATTGCTGCATTTGTGAATTTCAAAAGCCAATATAAAGGAATAGTAGTGGTAAAAAATCACTTGTGGGTTTAACCAATCTTTTTTTTGTGTACAATTCTCCTTTAAGGGGGATGTGGCAAAGGGTGTGTCCTATGCCTACATACTTTTGATAATAGGTGTCCCTCATTCCCATCTCACAAAGTCGGGAGGTATGTATGAAGTCCTCCCAGAACAATAGGGTTCCCACCTGTCCATCATTTTACAATGACGCGGGTGGGAAGCATTTAATCCTTATACTGCTAGCATTAATAAATAGATAGGAAACTATGATATAATTACTTGTTTTAAACTTTTTAAAACATTTCTTCAGCTGCTTCCTGATTTCTGGCCTGGGCCAAAATGATGTCATACATCCCAGGCGTCATCAGGAGGGAAGGAGGGGCTTTCTCAGCTAAGCACACCCTCCTGCCTGCATGCCTGAGCTAAGAGCAGATGGATCCCAGGTAGTAAATGTTACATGAATCATCTGCCCTTACTCAAGATGGCCACAGCTAGAAATGCTAAAGAGTGATTTCTCAACAAAATAAAGCATGGAGACATGGATGGATGAGGAAGTTTGCTTTAAATAATAAAAAGGAATAAAATGGCATTTTCAATTATCTTCAGATTGTTCACTTTCTTAGGACCATCATGCGCACTCATTCCTCCCTTACTAGTTTGTCTCTTTATGAAGGTATATGCAACTCTGACCCGCATGCCCCTGATATCATATCACGTCTATACATTCATCTCACATCCCCTTTGTCAGTATGCCATCTTACACAGCACAGTGGTCTAGAGACCTTGAGGTGGATCTGGAGTCGGAGGATTGGGATGCTATTTGGGCGACCACTAAATCCTCTTCTCAGAACGTTCTAGCACTTGAGATGAACTATAAAGTTCTCATGCGCTGGTATTTGGTTCCGGCAAGGATTACCAAATATGTTTTAAAAAGCCTCCTGCTTAAAATATTTTAAAAAATACCGGAGTTCTCCTTTTGAAAATGAACTCTAAAAATACCGCCAATGTAACGATTTACATTCTTCCTCCCAATTTGTAATTTTTATATAGATCCAGGCATCTGGTGGGCGTGCCGGGTTGTGCAGCAATTTTGGACTGAGATTTTCCGAATGGCCTTCACCCTGGTTGGTGTCACGCTTGATCCTGACCCATCACTTGTGCAATTGAACCACAATACCTTGGACTGCACTAAAGCCCAGTTCCCCCTCATTTTACAACTTATGACAACAGCCAAGCATGTGCCTGGAAGTCCCCTACCCTTTGCACTATTAAAACTAAACATAGGGTCACCCAGGCTATGATATACAGTAAAATTGCGGCAACTATTCAAGATATTCAAAATACCCAAGCACCTCAGGATTTGGCAACCTTGAGTGGACCATTTTCCACAAGTTCTCAATGGGATTAAGGTTTGGGGAGTTTCCTGGCCATGGACCCCAAATGTCCATGTTTTGTTCCCCAAGCAACTTAGTTATCACTTTGCCTTATGGCAAAGTGCTCCATCATGCTAGAAAAGACATTGTTCGTCATCAAACTGTTCTTGTATGGTTGGGAGAAGTTACTCTCGGAGGATGTTTTTGTACTATTCTTTATTCATGGCTGTGTTCTTTATTGTATTGTATTGTGAGTGAGCCCACTCCCTTGACTAAGAAGCAACCCCACACATGAATGGTCTCAGGGTGCTTTACTGTTGGCATGCCACAGGACTGATGGTAGCACTTACCTTTTCTTCTCCGGGCAAGGTTTTTTTCTGGATGCCCCAAAAATTCAGAAAGGGGATTCATCAGAGAAAATTACTTTAGCCCAGTCCTCAGCAGTCCAATCCCTGAACCTTTTGCAGAATATCGGTTTGTGCCTGATGTTTTTCCTGGAGAGAAGTAGCTACTTTGCTGCCATTCTTGCCACCAGGCCATCCTCCAAAAGTCTTCTCCTCACTGTGCCTACAGATGCACACACACCTGCTTGCGGCCATTCCTGAGCAAGCTCTGCACTGGTGGTGCCCCGATCCCGCAGCTGAATCAACTGTAGGAGACGGTCCTGGTGCTTCCTGGCCTTTCTTGGGTGACCTGAAGCCTTCTTCACAATGTTTTTTTTTTATGAGATTAAGTTCTTTTTCATGGCAAAGAGCGACTTTGCAATTAATTGCAATTCATCTGACCACTCTTCATAACATACTGGAGTATATGCAAATTGCCATCATAAAAACGGAGGCAGCAGACTTTGTGAAAATTAATATTTGTGTCATTCTCAAAACTTTTGGCCACAGCTGTACTTGTATGTATGCCTTAGGTTTTCTTGATATTGGAAACCGATTTGCAATTATTTTTAAATAACAATAAAACATTTGAAAAGAAACAGCGTTTTTAGTTTGTGATGCTCAGATACAGTTTAGTTCCGCTTTATATCTATATCTTATTTTTTTGCATAAAAGCTCTTTTTCCCCGATCTTACATCATCATAACCTGCAGCTTTTGCATTTAAGTGGCCTAAACACCCTGACAAATGATCATTTGCCGTTATAACATAAATAACGGCGAGGAGCGATTGCACAAACTCTCAGGCACAATGGACTGTAGACGTAGAGCATGATCTATCTCTTCAAAGGGACAGATACATCTTTCTCAGTGGCATCAAGTAGCTTCCTTAACTGCTCATTGCTATACACCAAATCAGCTCAAATAAATGTGATTTTTTTTTTTTCCATCTCTCTTCTTCCGTGTTCATATAGTAATTCCTTCATTTTTAAACACATAATGGAAATGTATAACTAGTGCTCATAAAAATTTATACCTCAATTCTTTGCTTTAATTTATGACGAGCCCTCTAGGCAGTTATTATTCAAACATTAATAAAATGCCTATGCATCACAAGAAGCCTCCATTTTTCACGCGGACTCCTTTCAGGTTGGTATAAATATAGAGCTAGATTATAGTTAATGCCGGCGCTGACACGTGTGAGTCTGAAAACAATTATGCTTTTAATAAGATAAGTCCTGATGAAATATTATGTTAATCATATTAGAGGTTTTTTTTTTTTTTTCTTTTTTTTTACTTCTGTCTTCAACAAAGTCACATTTTTTTTTTTTTTTCTTACATCTGTTCCAACGCTTGTTTAATGTTCTATATGTTAGCAGATTACAGTTTATGTAAATGCTAGCTTTCTATAAATTTTAGATTCATCTCCATTTATCACGCTCAGATTTGGTTATATGGGGGCAAGATCTGTTTAGCTTCAAATAGGATTCCGATGTTCTTAAATATTTATTTCAGCCCTCTGGAATAAATATATATTTACATTTAAAGCACCACTTTTAAGGTCACCCCAGTTTACCCAAATCACTTCCAGCCAGGGTGAGATTACCACTGTTGATCTACGCTGATCCTCTGAGGGATAACTGGCATTTCAATTGTATATATGAAATTATAAAGAAAAACCTAGATCTATATAAAAATTACACATTGGGAGGAAGAAGGTAAATTGTTACAGGGGCTGTATTTTAAGAGTTCATTTTTAAAAGGAGAACTCCAGTATTCTTTAAAATGATTGCCTTTGTATGGCTATTTTGTAAAATATTTTAAGCAGGAGGCGTTTTAAAAAATATTTTAATTACACTTTTTGAGCAAGAGGTGCTTTCAATTTTTTTTCTTTTTTTTTTTTAATTGCCAATTTATGACTGTTCATAAAAATATTTTGAGCAGGGGGCTCTTTTAATTTTTTTTATATTTCATTTTAGGACTATTTGCTAAAATATTTACAGCAGGGGGCTCTTTTATTTTTATTTTTTTATTTTTTAATTGCCATTTTATAACTATTTGTTACAATATTTCGAGCATTGGGCTTTTTTTAGTTGCCCTTTTATCATTATTTGTTAAAATAATTTTGAGCAAGAGGCTCTTTCGTTTTTTTTTTTTAAATTTCCATTTTATGACTATCTGTTAAACATTTCTAGCAGGGGGTTCTTTTAATTATTTTGTCTTTTTTAATTGCCTTTTTTGTGACTATTTGTTACAATATTTTAAGCACTGGGCTATTTTATTTTTTTGCATAATATTAATTAATTAATTTAAACCACGCTCTCTGTTATATATGTCAAAATAAAGATATACTAAATCACATATATACAATAAAGTGAAAGTGCATAATATGAGTGCATATTTCAAAAACTATTTCAGAAAAGCAATTAGCCAAGTACATATAAAGTGTCCGTAATAATGGCGATAAACAAAAATAATAAATGTCTAAATAAATTTGTGCGTAGGAATCTTCTTAATCCTGGTGAACAATAGGAAGTGACTGTGTGTCTTCCACCACCATCACCTGCTAAACATCCCACTCACCAGAACTCCACGATACCCATTACAGGTAGTCAAAAGTGCAGAAAGATCAGATCAATAAAGAAAATTCTCCCGATCTCGAACCGAAAGGAACTCTACGCGTTTCGTCAGCAGACTCTGACGTCATCAAACTCTTTTATTTTTTTATTTTTTAATTGCCCATTTATAAATTATTTATTTATTACAGGTACTTATATAGCGCTGTCAATTTTTGCAGTGCTTCACATATATATTGTACATTCATATCAGTCCCTGCCCTCAACGAGCTTACAATTTAAGGTCCCTAACTCGCATTCATATATACACATACTAGGGCCAATTTAGACAGGAGCCAATTAATCTACCAGCAGGTCTTTGGAGTGTGGGAGGAAACTGGAGTACCCAGAGGAAACCCACACAGGTACAGGGAGAACATGCAAACTCCAGGCAAGTAGTGTCATGGTTGGTTAATTATTTGGTAAACTATTTTAAGGCTGGAGGCTCTTTATTTTTATTTCAATTTTATGACTTTTGTTGAAATATTTTGAGCAGGGAGCTCTTTTACATTTGTTTCTTTTATTTTTTGCCATTTTGTGACTATTTGTTACATAATTTTGAGCATTGAGCCCTTTTAATTTTTTATTTTTTAATTGCCCTTTTATAATTATTTGTTAAAATATATGTATATATTTTTTAATTTCCATTTTTATAACTGTTAAAATAATTTGAGCAGGAGGCTCTTTCACATTGTTTTCCTTCTTCTTTTGAATTGCCATTTTATAAGTAACAAGTAACTTTATGTTACTTTATGTTATGTTATGCTAAAATTTTATTTTTTTATCAGTATTTATTTATTTATTTTTTTTTTAATATGACTTTTTGTAAAGTTCTTCTATAATAGAAGAATTTTATCTTTCCATGGATAATAAAATGTCCCACTTAACTTTAAATAGTCTTGGCTCCACAGCAGTCCAACCCAACCAAACCCAACCTCCACCTCGTTATCGATCCAACAATGGTAATTTTTTTCACAAAGCTCTCGTCATTTTGCTATGTGAACCCAACTGTGCTGACCTAGCTAGGCAAACCTTCTTTAACCGGTTCAATACAGGGCATTTTCACCCCCTTCCTTCCCAGGCCAATTTTTAGTTTTCAGCGCTGTCGCACTTTAAACGACAATTGCACGGTCGTGCAACGTTGTACCCAAAAAAAATTGACGTCCTTTTTTCCCCACAAATAGAGCTTTCTTTTGGTGGTATTTGATCGCCTCTGCGGTTTTTATTTTTTGCGTTATAAACAAAAGAAGAGCGACAATTTTGAAAAAAACACAATATTTTTTACTTTTTGCTATAATAAATATCCCAATTTTTTTTTTTAAAAACAAATTTTTTCCTCAGTTTCGGCCGATACGTATTCTTCTACATATTTTTGGTAAAAAAATCGCAATAAGCGTATATTGATTGGTTTGCGCAAAAGTTATAGAGTATACAAAATACGGGATAGATTGATGGCATTTTTAAAAAATATATATTTATTTATTTTTTTAGCGGCGATCGCGATTTTTTTTTCGTGACTGCGACATTATGGCAGACACATCGGACACTTTTGACACATTTTTGGGACCATTCACATTTATACAGCGATCAATGCTATAAAATTGCATTGATTACTGTGTAAATGTGACAGGCAGTGAAGGGGTTAACCACTAGGGGGCGGGGAGGGGTTAATATGTTTCCTAGGGAATGATTCCCTAAAAACCCAATGATTATAACTGTAGGGGGAGGGGACGCACAAGGGGAGGAGACCGATCAGTGTTCCTCCGTTCTAGGAACACAGATCGGTCTCCTCTCACCTGACAGGCTGTGGATCTGTGTGTTTACACACACAGATCCATGGTCCGGCCCGGTTAACGGGCAATCGCGTGTGCCCGACGGACATCGCGGCCGCCGGGCACACGCACCGGGTCCCAAGCAACGTGGTGGGCGCGCGCGCGCCCCCTAGACGGCCGAGAATCCCAGGACGTCATATGACGTCCACCCAGGATGGGAGATCCCATCCCAGGACGTCATATGTCTACGGCTGGGTAGGGAAGTGGTTAAAGTGATTGTAAAAGTAAAAATAAAAAAAAAAAAATAACAAACACATCATACTTACCTCCACTGTGCAGCTCGTTTTGCACAGAGTGGCCCGAACCTGCTCTTCTGGGGTCCTCCAGTGGCTCTTGCGGCTCCTCCCCACACCTGATAACCCCCTCGGAGAAACGCTTCCCCAAGGGGGTTACCTTGCGGGTGCACTCCCGAGTCCAGCATTCGGCGTCCATAGAGGCCAAATGCAGAACTCGGCCCCGCCCCCTGATGCTCACGTCATTGGATTTGATTGACTATCAATAATCTATCCAATCAAGAGCCGAAAATCTCAGGCAGAGAGACAGCACGTCCCTGCTGGGTCAAGTTCGAGGGTTCAGGTAAGTAAAGCGGGGGAGCTGGGGGGCTGGTCACTGACAGGTGTTTTTTCACCTTAATGCATAGGATGCATTAAGGTGAAAAAACACAAAGGTTTAAACCCCTTTAACTATTTTGGTGTCCAACAGTGCACTTAGTTGTCAAAATATTATTTTCTCCTGAAGAATACAACAATCACTTATTCTTGCCTCCAGTCCCTAAGTTAGGCCCAAGGCTGGCCATAGCTCTATTCCGCCATCAACATACAGTTTTACTAACACATTTTTTTCTCCTCTGTGCAGTTGACTTTGCACAGAGTGGCCCCAATCCTCCTCTTCTGGGGTCCCTCAGTGGCGCTCCTGGCTCCTCCTTTTCTCGAGTGACTTGTTGGAGACACGCTCTCCCTCAGGGCACTCGCAGGGATGCGCTCCCGTATCCTGCTGCCGCATCTATTGACACAGAAAGCAGGACTTGGCCCCGCGTCATTGGATTTGATTGACAGCAGCGGGAGCCAATGGCTGCGCTGCTATCAATCTATCCAATCAAGACCCAAGACACCGGCTGGAGCTGGTGTGCTCATCATCATCATCACGGGAAAGACCGGATTCAGGTAAGTAAACTGTGGGCTCTGGGGCGCAGCTGCATTACAGGAGGTTTTTCACCTTAATGCATAGAATGTGTTGAGGTGAAAAACCTTGAGGGTTTATGTCACGGGGACCCTACTTCCCCTGATTGCCCTACTGTTCCCCAGAATCAGCCCTACAAGTGTTTGCTCCAAGTGTCACTGGGACGGGAGTCACTTTGGGTGTGGTTGTATTCAATTGTTTTGTTGTGTCTGTCGGCCTTTGGAGAAAAGTATATTATGGGATGTATGTCTATGTGGAGGGGGAACTCCTCCAGCAGCCACTCCCTGCTGATAAGACTGTTTACTGATGAGAAGTTTGAATACACCTGACCTGTGTGTATATTGTTTTTGGACAGTTTACCCCGCCCTGAATCCAAGGGAGGAATGTCCCTGGGTTGTATATCTGTTGTTACATGTCCTTGAATAAAGAGTCTGATGTTTTTCACCCTACACTGAGTTACGGCTAGTGACTGGGTGGGATAAAAGGGTCTTGGATCGCGTGGTACCAGACAGGGGACGCATTTACGCCGGACATAGTCCTGTTGAGGACGGAGGTCCATTACAGTTTACAACCCCTTTAAGGTCCCATGTGCAAAAGCATCAGGATAAATTATATTAGGTGCTTTCCCAATGCCGCGTACACACGACTGGACTTTCCGGCAGAAAAGGTCCGACGCAACCCTTCCGTCAGACATTCCGATCATGTGTGGGCTTCACCGGACCTTTTTTTTCGAAAATTCCGACGGACCTTAGAAATAGAACAAGCTTCAAATCTTTCCAAAGGACTCTGTTCCTATCGGGAAAACCGTTTGTCTGTATGCTAGTCCGACGGACCAAGAACGACGCAAGGGCAGCTATTGGCTACTGGCTATTGAACTTCCTTTTTCTAGTCCCGTCGTACGTCATCGCGTTCTAAACGAACGGACTTTGGTGTGATCGTGTGTAGGCAAGTCCGTTTCAGCGGAAGTCCGTCGGAACTCCATCGGAAAGACCGTCAGACTTTGGTCCGACGGAAAGACCGGTCCTGTGTACGCGGCATAATACCGCGTACACAGGACCGGTCTTTCCGTCTGAGGTGCTGCATGATTCCCAAGAGCGAGTTTTAATAAGCCATATTGATCCAGGCTCCAAATTCTATGCATCAATCATTTTCTACAAGATTATTACAACTATTTAAGCTAATATACATTAAAGATTAAAACGGTATTAAACCCAAAACCAAAAATGTAATATATTGCAGCTTACCAATCCTTAGATGTGGACTGGAGGCTGCATTCATTTTCTTATGTAGGCTTTTTTCCCTCTGTCTTCACCTGGTGATCTGGCTGGTAACACAACTCCTGTGAGCTGATCCTATGCAGATTGGGGTAGAGCGGGCAGGTGACAGATCTGTGTCCGCTCAGTTTATACAGAGCTGACACGGACAGATCCTGCTTTGCTCTATTGGTGGCTGGGAGCAAACGAACTCTGCTATCCGATTACATCCGGCTGCCACTAATCCACCCAAACGGAAGAGGAGGCAGTCTTCCTCCATTTTTTTTAACAGGTCTGATCTGACCTGAAGGTACGCAGGTCACAGGTCCATTTACACCCGCCGGTCAATAGGAATGCATGGGCGTTCTGATCAGGTTCGTCTGAAAAACTGATTAGATCCTCATCAAAGCTTTTATTTACTCAGGTAAAACCTTTATCCCAAAAGGAAAACAACTGTTTGCTGTAACTGATTATAAAGTGTGAGCTGGACTTCAACTTCAATTTGTTAGTGTATCTAAATCTGCTAGTCTATATAACACTCCCCAACCCTTAAACTGACAATGCTGTTGACCAAAGGTGCAACCTGTGCTCCTTCATCCGGAGTGGAGGTACTTTAACCACTTCAGCCCCTGAAGGTTTCACCCCCAGGCCATTTTTTGCGATACAGCACTTTGTTATTTCAAGTGACAATTACGCGGCCGTGAGACATTGTATCCAAATAAAATTCATGTTCTCTTATCCCACAAATAGAGCTTTCTTTTGGGGGTATTTGCTCACCTCTGAGTTTTTATTTTTTGCACTTTAAACAAAAAAAGACCGACAATTTTGAAAAAAAAAAAAAAAATTTTTTTTTTACTTTCTGCTCTAATACATATCCTAAAAAAAAAAAAGTATACTTCTACATATTTTTGGTAAACAAAAATCCCAATAAACGTATATTGATTGGTTTTGCGCAAAAGTTATAGTGTCTAGAATCTATAGGATAGATTTATGAACTTTACATTTTTTTAATTGTTTTTACTAGTAATGGCGGCGATCTGCAATTTTTAGCGGGACTGCGACATTGCGACGGACAAATCTGACCCTAAGTGACACTTTTTGGGGACCAGTGACACCAATACAGGGATCATTGCTAAAAAAAATACACAGTAACTGTCACTGTATAAATGACACTGGTAGGGAAGGGGTTAACATCAGGGGCGATCAAAGGGTTAAACGTGTTCCCTGGGAATATTTTCTAACTGTGTGGGGGATGGACTGACAGGAAGAACACAGAGATCTGTGTTCCTGCTTCCAAGGAGCAGAAGATCTCTGTGTACTTCCCTGTCAGAACGGGGATCTGCCTTGTTTACATAGGCAGATCCCCGTTCTGTCTCATTTTGGAGCGATCGCGGGCGGCCGGAAGACATCGGGTCCGACAGACCCGCTGATTGGCCATATATTGGCCAGTATAGTCCCATAGACACACTCTTAAACCTTGTGGACAGCCTTCCCAAAAGAGCTGAAGCTGTTATAGCTGCAAAGGGTGGGCCAACTCAGTATTGAACCCTACAGACTAAGACTGGGATGCCATTAAAGTTCATGTGTGGGTAAAGACAGGCGTCCCAATACTTTTGGTAATATAGTGTACTATATTATTATATATATATACAGTATAATATATATATATATATATATATATATATATACATATTATATTACATATATATTTATTTTATATATATATATATATATATATATATATATATATTATATTATATATATTTTGTAAAGGCAGGCATCCTGATACTTTTGGTAATATAGTAATATAGTGTACTATATTATTATATTATACTATATATATATACAATATATATATATATATATACAATATATATATATATATATATATATATATATATATATATATATATATAATATTATTTATATATATATATACATATACATTTATATTTATTTTATATTTATTTTAAATATATATATATATATATATATATATAATATTATATATATTTTTTGCAAAGGCAGGCATCCCAATACTTTTGGTTTTATATATATATATATATATATATATATATATATAATATTTATTTTGTAAAGGCAGGCATCCCAATACTTTTGGTAATATAGTGTATTATATTATTATAATATATATATATATATATATATATATATATATATATATATATATATATTAAATTAATATAGTAAAAATGTTTAAACCAATTGTGAGTTGCAAATTTACATTTACAAAAAAAAAAAAAACATGGGCGGACTGCTTGTTGACAGTCAAACCAAATGTTTGCCGCAGTAACGCGCGAGGAAATGATCAGTGCCGTTTTTCAGCTGCTGGCAATGCTTCTCCGTACCCAGGAAAGATGCATAACCTTCCCACTTCCAGGAGGATATTTCAAGGCTGACATTCATATCTCATCTGCCCCATTTCGGTGACATTGCTTGAACACTTTATTCCTTTCATTGTTAATAGACTTGAAGTAGATATTTTTTTTCTTCGGCAAGTTATTATGATTTAGACAGATAAACACTCTTCCAGGCAGGAATCATATTACACAACCTTGACTTTGCCGCATTCTGTATGGGTATGTCAATTTGAACTTAAGTGGGTGTTGAGAACTGATGAAGTTGATAAATAAATCTTCCTTTTAACCAGTTTCAAGGCATTAGGAGGTTCAGAAGGCTGGCGGCAGTCAAACAGAAAACTTATAAATGGTGATCCGGGAAATCATTATTATTATGTCTTATAAAATCCCAGCATTACATCCTGACTTTACCCACAGCTCCCTGATTTCAAGGGACTGTCCCTCATTCGGAAACAAAGTCCCTCTGTCCTCCTTTCCTCCTCATTTGTCCCTCATTTTGGAACAATCTACATAGTTGTATATAAAATGCACTACTTATCTATCAAAAAGTGTTTCCCAGGGCTAAAACTTTTATCCAATTTCTAAATTGCAGCATTTGTAAATTCCAAAAGCCAATATAAAGGAATAGTAGTGATAAAAAAAGCACTTGTGGGTTTGACCGGCCATTTTTTGTAATACCGCACTGCATTATTTTAACTGACAATTGCGCGGTCATGCCTCACTGTACCCAAATAAAATGTATGTCATTTTTTTCCCCACAAATAGAGCTTTTTTTTGCTGGTATTTGATCACCTCTGCGGTTTTAATTATATGCGCTACACACAAAAAAGACTGACAATTAAAAAAAAAAACAATATGTTTTACTTTCTGCTATAAAACATATCCAATTTAAAAAAAAATTGAATTTCTTCATAAATTGAGGCCAATATGTATTCTGCTACATATTTTTGGTAAACAAAAGCTCAATAAGCATATATTGATTGGTTTACACAAACGTTACAGCGTTTTCAAGCTGTGGTATATATTTATGGATTTTATTTTTAAATATTAGTAATGGCCAGCGTTTAGTGACTTATGGAGGGGACTGCGATATTGCGACGGACAATCGGACACTAATTGACACATTGCTGGAACCAGTGACACTACTACAGTGATCAGTGCTAAAAATATGCACTGTCACTGTACTAATGACACTGCTGAGAAGGGGTTCAACATCTTGGGCGATCAAAGGGTTAACCGTGTGGCTAGCCAGTGTTTATGTGTACTGTCTGTGCTGCTTTTACAAGGGGAAGAGATAGATTTTAGTGGTCAGGAACACAGAATCCATCCCTCCCCGCCCCCGTTAGAATGGAGATCTGCCTTGTTTACATAGGCAGATCCCCGTTCTGTGTGTTGTACCGACGATCGGCGGGTGCCAGCAGACATCAAGTGCCTGGCACACACAGATTGGCTTCTGCTGTGAATAATCACATCAGAAGAAAGGCACAGCCACACAGGGGCCACGTCCTGTCCATCGATATTCTTACTACAGGGCACTGGAAGTCAAGGACCTTTGGCTAGCATTTGCTAGTTTGATAGCTCTATTTGAGGCTCTGGTCTGTTTCCGTTCTTACTGCCCTCTAAAAA
Source organism: Aquarana catesbeiana (assembly GCF_042186555.1). Taxonomy (NCBI): domain Eukaryota; kingdom Metazoa; phylum Chordata; class Amphibia; order Anura; family Ranidae; genus Aquarana; species Aquarana catesbeiana. The sequence goes on from NC_133326.1 coordinate 28,433,484, forward strand.
GCATTTATTGCCAAAATCCAACCACTGGTATATACCCGCTGTCATACCGTTTTTTCTTCAAGCCAACAATAGTTTTTTTGGGTGACGTCCTGTGCCTTTTCTGATATTAGACTTTTCAAGTTCCCAATATGGAATCGCTCCAATTGAGCCAATACATGTGATCATTCTCCACTATGTGTCCCTGATGAAGGTGTAAAAAAACAGAAACGCGTTGGATGTTAGGGTCTTTACCCATTGGAGAGTATCAGTGTCTTTTTTGTAATTGTTTTGATTTTTGTGGCTAATTATGTTCATTGTATGTAGTTCTAGACGTTTTACGTCTTTTTATATATTTTGTACACTTGTCTGATTTTACAATATTTGTGATAAAATTAAGAAGTTTTATATATATTCATCAGTGTTGGTGGTCTTCTAAAGTCCCAATAAAAGGGGGTACCTTTTCTTGGTTTGTCTAATCAGGGATGGGACCACCACACCTTTTCTGATATGGTGGAACCCTCTCCTTTCTTCTAATCACATCAGAAGTGGCCCACGGACAGGCGCGAGCGAGCCCCCTGCAGGCAGAAGTGCAGGATCACGTATATATATGTGATCCCGCACAGAGCTGCTGCCCTGTAGCAAGTGGTTAACCAATCATTTTTTTTACAATTCTCCTTTTACGAGGGGGCGTGGCAGGGGGTGTGTCCTATGCCTACATGCTTGTGCTAATAAGTGTCCCTCATTCCTATCTCAGGAAGTTGGGATGTATAGTTTACCTAGTAAAAGCAAAATAATAATAAAAAAAGAAATCCCCATTTGTTTTTTATTTTGAAATGTTCTTGGGATTTTGTAGACCTATTAGGCCAGCTTCTCAATCACCGGGCCGTGGCTTTCCCTCTCCCAGGCCTCAAGCCAGCTGCAGATCCCTAAAGAGGAACTTTGGTCTCGTTTTGAAAAATTAAAAGTCAGCACCCACAAACACTGTCTTTTAACAAATGGGCACTTACCAGTCCAGGAGCAGCATAGTCTTCACTGGAGCCAATCCTTCACCAGGCTTTGAGTTCCCAGTACTGCCATCATAGATGTGGGACCAGGCTGTGACTTCCAGCGAGATCTCTGCTGCTGATGAGCGAGATTGGGCTGTGCCTTCAGACTGGTCCCTTAGCCTCCTGGAACATGTGACGTGTCTCTGGTGGCTGCGATTGCACAGGGGCAGCCCAAGCTTACATATTATTCACCTAGGTGAGAACTGCGGAAGTGGGAGCGGGTACCAGACAGAAAAAGGTACCCACTCCCAGAAAAAAAAAAAAAAAAACACCAATTTTATTAGAGATGGGAAGTTGGGGAATTGGTGGGGGAGAATGAGCAAAACTTTTACTTTTAAGGGAAGTTCTTCTTTATCCTACCACAGTGCCTCCCAGTATCCATGGTGCCCCCCAACCTCCCATAATGCTGCCCAGTGTCCCACATTGATCCTCAGGATACTACAGGGCCTCCAGCCCTCTATAGTGCCCCGGCCTCCAACTGTGTCCCACAGTGACCTTCAGTCTCCCACAGTGCTCCCTATCTTCCTCCACAAACCTCATCCCCTACAGGGCTACCAAATCTGCTGCTGAGTCCTCTAACCCACTTAGGCCTGGTTCACACCTATGTGTTTTCAGTTATGCAGAAACACACTACAGGTTTTCTATGGTTTCCTATGGGTCACGTTCACATCTGCACATTTTATGGAAAGGTCCAGGGACTTTTTTCAGTTTTTTGGTTTCATAGATTTCAATGGATCAAAAGCGTGTATTGAAAAATGCACCTGGAATAATGAAACTGCAACCTGCATAGGTGTAAACCAGGGCTAGACATGCCCCATCCAGAGTCTTCCAGCATTTCAATTAATGACTTGAATTCTCATTGCATTAGTATAAATGTACTTTTTACTGTTGGGGCATGAAAGGTTCTGGAAAAATGTATCAGGCTCAAAGGAGAACCACTAAATTAGGCTACATTCAGATGACCAAATAGTAAATGCTGCCTGCACACAATTTTTCCATCCTGCTTCTTCGAATGTACTCATCATTGCCATTGAAAACTAAATGCCTATAACATGATTTGTGAATAGAGGAGAGAATCATGTGGCTGATCAGATTCTCCCCATTCACAGATCACGTCCCAGGCAGTGGAAAAACTCTTCTCAATGGAGAAGAAGGCAGGAGGAGGGGTGTCCCCACCAGATCATCTTTAGTGCAGCTGAACCTGGAGACCTGAAGCTGTTAACCCCCACAGTTCAGCAGCAGGAAGAGGACAAGGCAGCCCTGCAGTGAAGATTTCTAAAGAATCCAACAGCCTGCACATCGTGGGACATCTTTCATTAAAGGTCAATAATGTAACTAAAGCTGTAGGGAAAAAAAAAAATTTTTTAGCTAAACTACATCTTTAGTTTGTTACAGAATAAAATGTCACATTGGAGGCAATTGACCAGCAGTTAGATATTGATTCTTAGGAGAAAAAATGTCTTTTTAACTCTCAATATAGAAGTGTCAGCAAAAATAGTTCAAGCCCATTCAAAGATCCCAGATAGGAAAGCACACCACCCTTGTGCAGCAGTTGGGAGCTTACCAGAAAAATTTGACCACTGAATAATGGTAAGACTCGCATCTGGTAAATATTAGAATCCTGCAAGATCCTCCAATCCCAGAGCCTCAATATACATGTCATTGATCCCACAGGGGCAGCGGCTCGTAGCCAAATTAGTGAATCTCATACAACATCCGACATGAAAAGAAACAGAGCAATCCCCATAGTGAAGTCCTCTTCAGCACAATAACAGATGTATTAAACCTGTTGCACTCACAATGTTCCAGTGAAAACAGGCATGTACAGCATACAAGGTGTCAGGATGCACATGCCAGCAAACAGAATAATCCCTCTGGAAGAACTCCTGGGCACAAGCTAAAACTGATTCCCTTTCATGCTCGTAAGAATTGGGCACTGGCTAATAGAGATGCGCATGCACGAACTCGCACGCACACACAGGCCGTCGTGCATCCCCGTGCGCGCCGACGCTTGCATGCACCTGTGACAGATGCTGGCGTCTAACAGACTATTTAAACCCAGCCAGTGCTCAAATTCAATGCTGCCTTGTCTTCAGCCTCCTGTGTATCTGGTATCCTGTGAACCTGTATCCTGCCACCAGTTCTACCCGGCTTGTCTTGAGACTCTTGACCATTCCCTGAACTACACCTGCATCAACCTCGGCTAGTTCACTGACCATTCTTCTGTCTGCTCCTTTGGCTCCAGTTCCACTGATCGATTCCAGACCCGGCTTGCCTCCTGACCACGTTCCTGTCTGTGACCTGTACCTGATTCTTCCCGTCTGTGTATGACCGGGCTGCATGACCCAGCTACCCTGCCTGCTGTCTCCAGCACCAGCTGCATGTCTACCTATACAGGTACTTGCTGAAGCCATCTTAGGACTTCTCCTGCCCAGCGAGGACACCTGCCCCGCTGCTAGCAAGACTTCCAGGCACTCGTGCGACTCTGCACTCCTGTGCCTCCTGTCTACACCATCAGGGGCCTTGAGTCAGAGGTGTAAGAGAGGCCTTCCTCATCCTATTAGGCTCTGCTACCAGGTATGTGATAAAAGTCGAGCTCCAAATGCCCAATTCCAAAATGGCCGCAAATATATCGTGCATACGTGGTGTGACGAACGTCCTAGCTCCACCCTACGTGTTTCATCATATATAACGTCATCAGGGGCATAGGTTCTATTTCTGATGACACTTCTATATTAAGAGTTTCAAAGATTTTTTTTCTTCTATGAATCAATATCTAACTATACTGGTTTTGGGAACTTCTACATTTTTGTAGTGTTCAAATAATACAAGAACAAATACAACACCCCTAAAGGGTGACATAATTTTAATTGATTTGAGGTTGTCACTGAGGTGGACACATACACAGTTTAAAAGATATAAACCATCTTTATTGTACATAGATTAAAAAACCCATAGTTGGGTCATCAAAGACATCACATAAAAAAAAAAGTGAGAATAATATACAGGCATAAAGCTAAATCAGCAGGTTAGCATAGATATATATTTGGAGTTACAGACATTTGGTTTATTCATATCAGTTTTCAATACACATCGGGTTCCAATGCGTTTCTCAGAGCATTTCTGCTTCTTCAGGGAGCTTCCATACGTGTCTAAAAAAATTGTCAATTTTCAACAGGGATATTATTATACAATTCATGACTTTATACCACATTTAACATTAACAGGACCAGGCTAATCACCAACTCCATCAATGAATCATATAATCGGGCACCTCAATTGAAGAAAGAAGAAGACGTGGCAGGTAAATCATGCAGCCCCCGGTATTAACCACGGGACGGTTAAATGGATATTGGACCACACAGAGAAATTGACAGGCGGGACCACAGCTGCACCGCCTATGACAACTGGAACAAAAACTGATATTGTAAGAATATAAGTTGACCATAACGGGTCACATGACCCGACATATCCCTACCTAGGAACCTCAAACTACTTGGCATTCCTGTTGAGCCATGTCCATACATAAACCCACTGCCCCTCAGGGGCCCACCATCCTATTTACATACACACATCCACCTCACCACTGTCATTCACAACCCCTATCATTTGCCCCCATATCCACAGACACTTAATTGCCATACATTAAAACATACCCATACAAACCCTCAAGATTTATGTTGAGATGGTGTTTGACTTTACGTTGATAAGAATATGGCTCAATAGGATGCCAAGTAGTTTGAGGTTCCTAGGTAGGGATATGTTGGGTCATGTCACCCGTTATGGTCAACTTATATTCTTAGAGTATCGGTTTTTGTTCCAGTTGTCCTTGGTGACGCGGCTGTGGTCCCACCTGCCTCCTTCTCTGTGTGGTCCAATGTCCATTTAACCATCTCGTTGTTAATACCGGGGGCTGCATGACTTACCTGCCAAGTCCTCTTCTTTCTTCAACTGAGATGCCCGATTATATGAGCCATTGATGGAGCTGGTGAGCAAGAGATTAGTTTGGTCTTGGTTATTGTTAAATGTGGTATAAAGTCATGAATTGTATATTAATATTCCTGTTGAAAATTGACAATTTTTTAGACCCATACGGAAGTTCCCTGAAGAAGCAGAAATGCTCTGCGAAACGCGTTGGAACCTGATGTGTTATGAAAAAGGATGTGAATAGACCCAATGTCTATAACTCCAAATATGTATCCAAGCTAAACTGTTGATTTAGCTTTATGCCTGTATATTATTCTTGTGTGGTGTCTTTGATGACCCAACTATGGGTTTTTAATCTATGTATAATAAAGATGGTTTATATCTTTTAAATTGTGTATGTGTCCACCCTCAGTGACAACCTCACATCCATTAAAGTCACGTCGTCCTTTAGGGGTTTTTCTTTGTTCTTGTATTGTTTCCAAAAGGGTATGAATGTGATTAGTTGTCCCTAGAACTGGTAATCCTATAATAATATATAATGTTTAAATAATCTCTGATTTTGCCTTATTTATTCACTCACATATTTTTGTTTGTCACATTCATGGTTGTTTGTGGTTTATACATATAAACCAAGTCACTTTATGTATGTTTAAGGTCACAGAAGCGCTGCATGTTTGTGTCCCTATATGATTATAATTTGTACCGAAGTATTGTGCTAGTTGCTTTATTTCATTATTTCACAGGCTGTAGCACGGAAGGTTCTTCTTTTTCACACTAATATGACATACACCCTACCAAGTGTTCTGCATATGGTTGCCTATTCATATGATTGCCTGTGTAGCCCAACACGTATTAATAGGACACAGGCTTTAAATGCAGAAGAAGAAATGATACCATTAATCAACATGAACATTTTACAGAGAGTTACATTGTAAGTTATGAATTGCCATCTCTCCTCAAACTTTGTCTTCAAAAACTAAAGTCTTCCTTGCTTGGTGCTCTGTAAAAGTAGACATTTCAGCATACAAAGATTACAATAAATATTACAGAATATTAAAACACCAATGTGAGCTGTCATTTTTCTTATCTTTTGTGTACATTTCACCTAAAGCCAACTTCTAGCATTTACAGACTGCCGTTTGCATGAAGCTGACGCTAATTGGCTCTCTACAAATGAGGTAAGCTAGAAGACACATGGAGGATGATAAATATTAATACATTTTTGTTTGTTTTCCTCTCCTTGCTTATGAATTCATACAAAGGCAGTGCTAAGACATTAACTTCAGTCTATTAATTGCCACCTGATAATTGCCACCTGATACTTTTCTCCTGGATAATTAGGTACCCATTAGTTCTAATCAGGTAGTTACTTAATTATTGCAGTAATTAGTCTAATGGGCTAGCAAATTGAAGCTTTATCACTTTTGGATACCTAATGTTCCTGACAGAATACTTGATAAGTGTCAGGGTCCCTTAATAGCAGCAAAGAACTTCAGTTATTCGAGAAGTTTCGGCCATAAGTGCACAAGGTGATGATCTTTTCATTGAAATATATCTGGGTTCATGGTTGTTATGTAGGAACATGAGTCTAATTTAAACACTCAATGCTTTGATTTAGTTGACCAGAGTTCCTCCAAATACTTGACAGTGCTCCTTGTTCTAATGACTTACAAAGCCGTAAAAAAAAATCATGCCTTTTGGTGGCAACCACATTGTTTTAGAAAGATCCATAAGAAGAGGATGTGCCCTAGGTATTGTAATATATTTTTGTATAGTCCTAAATTTTCACGATTCTTAAATACTAAGGCACTTTATTCTTCACATTTAGGTTATGGGAGAACCTTTTTCATATACTGTGTATATATGGACTTTACCCAAAGTGATGCAAAATTGGGCATAACTATTTTATTACCTTACGTAAGTCATTCAAATTTCACATGTTGGTAGAGTAACTCTTTCTTTATAGTAACTCTTCTTCTTTTTCATTGCAGGTAAATAATGTACCGTATTCCAAGCAGAAGCAACGTGCCATTCACAGAAGTCTACAGAATGTTTACGGAGATTGGCAAGAGTGACCAATGACAAGACACTGCTCTCATCAATGGTGTCATCTCCATAAACATTTTCTCGCCTTATGTGTATGTCAGAGAGCTTCCACTCCTTCATCATCAAGAACATGAAAACAATATAATTGAACGTTAAAAGACTAATGTATCAATTATAAATGATGAGGTTTTATATTTTCAAAAATGTTACCATACTTTTATGACATAGCTGGATTTATTATTTTGTTTCCAATGCAATTTCTGAACCATTTCATAAAACCATTCTCTTATGCCCTGTACACACAATCAGATTTTACGACAACAAATGTTGGATGTGAGCTTGTTGGAGGAAAGTCCGACCATGTGTATGCTCCATCGAACATCTGTTGTCGGACTTTCTGTCAACAAATGTTGGCTAGCATGCTCTCAAATTTTCCTCCAACAAATGTTTGTTGTCGGATTTTCCGTTCGTGTGTACACAAGTCCGTCGGACAAAAGTCCAAAGTACAAACATGCATGCTTGGAATCATGCATCACTATTGAACTTCCTCTTTATCGGCTCGCCGTACGTCTTGTACTCAATACGTTCCTAATTGTTGGCCAACATTTGTGTGACCGTGTGTATGCAAGACAAGTTTGAGCCAACAACCTTCGAACAAAAATCCACGGTTTTGTTGTCGGAAAGTCCGATCGTGTGTACAGGGCATTAGGCTTAAGGAGATATTTTCAACTGAATTAAAAAGCTTAGTTCTGGAGTCCCATACAAAATAATTTTAGAAGTTTTAGCTTACAGCAAATATGAATTTGGAATTTAAAATTAAATTGAGCCACCCGATAAGGTCTTTCCTTCTGGACTGACGAGTCTCATCATGAGCGAAGTATTGGGTGACCAGCAGAGCTGCACTATTGGGAAGTCATCGGTAATGTATTATTTGCAAGGGGATTGGGTACTTTTTGACAAGGGGATTGGGTGCTTTGAAGGCTTCCAATGGTTGTATTATTTGCAAGTACTCTGTGGACTTTGTCATCTGTTCTGGGATCCAATAAATGTTTCTCTCTAGAAGTTGCTGCAAGAGAATTCAGTTGGATTGAAGGAGTTTTGTGTTGAATTAGTGTACTCCTGTTTCCATAGTGACACTAATAATTATATCAATCATTCTTTTTGATTGGCAGGTGAAATCCTAAAGAAAAGAACAAAAACACCCTGAATAACTAAGCCCTTGCAGTAATATGCCTTACTACCATTCAGCCAGTCCTCTTACATATGGTACTGACACAACAGTTTTCTGGGCTGCAATCATGTTTTTCACCCAGTTCAGTCATGTGTGGTCCAACAGTGTAGTGAAAATGACAAAGGCAACAGAGTACAAACAACTGCTCTTTTTTTGTGTCAACGAACAAACCAAAGGATCAAGATTTTGTGGCCAATAGACACAAAAAGATGTAGCAGCCTCCTAGATAGGTGTTAGGTTAGGTACATATAGTTTTGTCTCTCTGTATTCAGTGGAGATGCATTTGATTGTTCTGGCCTGTCCTATGTTTCATGGCTGTAGGCTTACCTCTGTCTGTCTGGAAATGTTCTGAAAGATAGTAGGCAGAGAGAGTCTAATCACAGCTGAATATTTCTGCAGCACTATCCAATCCCTGGGTAGAGGTGCCCAGATGGTGGCTGGGAGTGTGTATAAATTCTCTCAGACTTAGAGCATGGGGGTCTTTCTCCCTGTAGAGGGGATCACAGCCTAGGGGGGCTGTTTGCCCCCTAGGAAATTGTGCCATGTGTCTGCAGTACATCAAGGCCTCAGCTAGGCTCACTGGAGGCCTACTTTGCTGAGAGTTTGCTGAAGCTGACTGAGGGGCTTTTTGTCTGAGGATCTAGTCTGGTATCACTGGGAGAAAGTGTCTGGAAGATATTGGAAGGAGGCAACTAATTTTTCAAGGACATAGCAAATACAGACTAGTGTGAGATATCTTAGAGACTGTGTGCTTCTGCTCATGTGTAAGGTAAAGTCTACAGGCTTAGAAAGATCAGTTTGTAAGTGGATAGAAAACTGTCTAAAAGACAGAAATCAGAGAGTAGTGGTTAATGATTCTTACTCTGAATGGTCTAAGGTTATCAGTGGTGTACCCCAAGGTTCAGTGTTGGGACCCTTACTTTTTAATATCATTATAAATGATATAAAGAGGGGGGTGTATATAACCAATATACTGGGACCTTAAATGAGGTGCATAAGGGGAAATGCACCTCCATCCCTAATCTGGATAGAAGCTAAAAGGTTTGGGACTTTAGATGAGGCAGGAAATAACACAGTTAGAAGTGAGAAGATGAAGTGAGTGTGCAACCGTAACTGAAGGTTACCTTGTGAAAGCATATCCAAGAGTGCTATGCGGTGTACCTAAGCAGTGCAACCTGATCGCCTGTTATGGTATAAATGGGGGTGCCCGGATGAGCCCACCAATGAAGCAACAGATCCCCACCAACGTCACACTAGCATGATAGGAAGCGGGAGGCATCTGCCGCCAAATTTGGCACCAAAACGCCCGCCACCACAGACATCAGTCAAAATGGAGAAACCACAACATCTGAGCGGAGCCCAACAAGGACGTCACATGTGGGATAAGAGCGTGGCAGCGATGCATAGAAGGCTAACCACCTGTCCAATCCCCCATGCCCTCAAGTGGATGTCAGAGGGATGGGGGGTGGTGCCTGGTGCGCATCGCAGATCCTGGAAGATAAACCAAAGGAGAACCCAAGCACAGCAGACCGCAGGGAACAAAGGCAAATTGGACAAAAAATATCAATGGGATGTGCAGAAGGGTATTTAAAAAAGCTAGAAAGTGTATCTCCTGCATGTATATGGACCATAATGTCATGTGAACATACCATGTGTCCAAGGGGTAGGGACCTGCCTATAGTCTCGCTACAACTATGGAAACATATATGGATAAGCAAAAAGTAGCCGTAGGCTACCTGATAGGTTATAACTCTGCCTCTATACCTGATTCAAGAATACAAGGAAGGGTGGAATGTATATAATCAATATACTGGGACTTTAAATGAGGTGCATAAGGGGAGATGCACCTCCATCCGTAATCTGGATAGAAGCTAAAAAGTTTGGAACTTTAGATGAGGCAGGTAATAACATAAAAGTACAGTAAGGAAAGAAGTTGGCGCTTGCATCTACTTTGGTGGGGATCCACCTGACTATTACACACCTTGGTATACAAAGGCAATGGAGAAAAAATTATTGCAAAATAAATGACTGTATACAGTCCATAAAGTCTGTGATATGGCACTTGAAGGCAGCCCAGTGGAGATTAGAAGCAATACTCTGAAGAGACTGGGGAAAATGCACAAAGTGCCACTCTAAGTGCAGTATATTTGAACAATTTTTTAGGCAAAGGCTGCATATATACTCACAAAAGTATGTTAAAAGTCGGCATGTCAGAAAATGGAAGAGCAGCCGTCCAGGAAGGAGTCCATCAGAGGCAGAGCATTGATGCAGTGGAGCCGGCGTTTCCTGATCCTCGATCACACGGGATGCCGGGGAATGACGTCACTTCCGATCGGACGGTATGTCAATATGCAGGCGAAGCGTTTGCGGAGAAAGTGCTCCTTCTTCAGGCCTCTAGAGGGGGAGTACAACTGGGGGGATCCATAGTGGAGAAGGATCTGGGGGTTTTAGTAGATCATAAGCTCAATAATAGCATGAAATGCCAAGCTGCGGTTTCCAAAGTGAGCAAAGTCTTTTCTTGTATTAAGAGAGGTATGGACTCCAGAGAGAGAGATATCATTTTGCCCCTGTACAAATCATTAGTAAGACCTCATCTGGAATATGTAGTTCGGTTTTGGGCTCCAGTTCTCAAAAAGGATATCGGGGAACTGGAGAAAGTGCAGAGAAGGGCAACCAAACTGATAAGAGGCATGGAGGAGCCCAGCTATGAGGAAAGATTAGAGGAATGTAATCTATTCCTTCTTGAGAAGAGGAGATTAGGGGGGGATATGATCAACATGTACAAATACATAAGTGATCCATATAGTGAACTTGGTGTTGAGTTATTCATTTTAAGGTCATCACAGAGGACAAGGGGGCACTCTTTACGTCTAGAGGAAAAAAGATTTCATCTCCAAATACGGAAAGGTTTCTTCACAGTAAGAGCTGTGAAAATGTGGAATAGACTCCCTCCAGAGGTGGTTCTGGCCAGCTCAGTAGATTGCTTTAAAAAAAGGCCTGGATTCTTTCCTAAATGTACATAATATAACTGGGGAAAATCTGATTTCCTCTTGGGGGATCAGGAAGGAAATTTTTCCCTGCTATAGCAAATTGGATCATGCTTTGCTGGGGATTTTCACCTTCTTCTGGATGAACTGTGTGTATATGGGATTGTATTTTTTTTTTTTTGAACTGGATAAACTTGGTCTTTTTTCAACCTGACTAATTGTGTAGTTAGGTAACTATATGGCTGCAGTATTTTCTGGCATACTGACCTTTTCTTACATATTAGTATTATCATTAATATTATTAATATTGTTATTACTATTATTCAGGATTTATATAGCACTACCAGTTTGTGCAGCACTTTACAAAATAAAAGGAGACAGTACAATTAAAAACAAATTCAATATAAGAGGAAAGAGAAAGCTGCTTATCAGAGCTTACAATCTAAAAGGGTAGGGCAAGTGATTTAAAAGGCACTAACTGCGAGGGATGAGCTTTTGAAGAATATAAAATCACAGTTTTTTAGGTTGGGGTGAGCTAGGCCAACCCTGAGATAGGATCTCAGGAATTGCTCAAAGGTGGAGAGAGTAGGAGATAGCCAGACAGGTTGAGGTACAAAATGTCAGAGGGTAGGAGAGGCTCAGGAGAATTCCGGGAGGCAAGCAAGGGAGGAGGGGGAGTTAGAGAGCAGGAGGTCTTGGGAGAAGCAAAGAGGGCAATTTGGGTGATATTTTGAGATAAGGTTGGTGATGTAGCTGGGGGCAGAGTTTTGCATGACTTTGTATGTTGTGGTTAGTATTTTATTTTATTTGTTGGACGATATGAAACCCGTGGAGGGATTGTCAGAGAGGGGTAGCGGACACTGAACAGTTGGTAAGGTGGATGAGCCTCGCAGCAGCATTCATGATAGAACACGTGACCTAAAAAGTAATGAAGCCAAACACAGCCAGGTAACTAGTATTTTTAAAAGGAGACCAGCTATCGAAGCTCCTTATACCTCTCCCAAGACAGATATACACTTTATTGTGAAAAGAATTGGGACGCCTGCCTTTTAATGGCATCCCAGCATTAGTCTGTAGGGTTCAATATTGAGTTGGCCCACCCTTTGCAGCTATAACAGCTTCAACTCTTCTGGGAAGTCTGTCCACAAGGTTTAGGAGTGTGCCTATGGGAATGTTTGACCTTTCTTCCAGAAGCGCATTTGTGAGGTCAGGCACTGATGTTGGACGAGAAGGCCTGACTCCGCTCTAATTCATCCCAAAGGTGTTCTATCGGGTGAGTATTTGAAGACAAAAGTGGAAGGTCAACTTATCTGACTTCCCTCCCCCTCTGGTGGCCTATTACACAAATTTTAGAGGGGGGTAATGAGTAGATGTTTTGGACAGGTAACCCTCTCCACTTCCATGAGAGCTGTTTGCATAAATAATCAATGATACTTTGGCCAGCCCCTCCTTACTTACACTATTGGCAGTCCAGTGGACAGGTAAGAAGTGTCATAATCTAAAAAGCTAGATACACACTATTCCAAATTGCAGCACGTTTTTACATTATGATTAAACCAATCAATATAGGAGACTAAAACTTAATAAGTTTCAATTTGTAGGTAATCAGGCAGGTCCTTGCACTGCATGGTTTGGTGAATTTGTACAGAAATTTGAACACAAAAGAGGTATAGTTTGTATGGGTTTTGCAAAGTCAGCCGAGTATTTAGATCTGTTGACTTCGCATTTTTGGGGGGGAGGGAGGGTTCCAAATGAGTTTGGGCCCAAAAAAATTGCCTTTTGCACTCTGCCAGAATTTGAGGACAACAATAACATTTGTATACATTTTAGGGGTTGTTTAGGGTAAGCCCCAAAATGTAGCTGACAAAAAACATTGTTAATTTACTAGGCTAGGTGTGTATGGGCCCAGAATAGCATGCTGGGGAGGTTAGTGAAGAAAAATATGCATGAGGGCCAAAAAAGGAGCAGGAAAAGTATGCAAATGCATGCGAACAAAGAGGACATTCACAGCATATTACAATATTGATAATTATGTAATCAACAAATTAATAAAATACACTAGCAAACAAATACATAGAATGTGATCTTAAAGGAAAATTTACCCTAATATAGTCCTTCTGCAGGACTTGAATGATGGCTGAACAGGTCTCTGGAATAATGACCCCCAGAGCCTGGGGGGAGATCCCAGTCGTAAACTTGAGGTCCTAGAGACTTCTCCCCATCGCCAAGTACCGCAAGGTGGCTATGAGCCTTTGCTCTGGAGTGATGGAAAGCCTCATACATGTGTCCTGCTTTTTAATATAGGGGGTCACCAATGCCAAGATTTGGTGAAAACAGGGGTCCGTCATCCTGAGATAATTCCTAAAAACATCCAGATTATTCTCCTGGAGCTCCCACAGCAATGGCATATGACATAATTGGTCACGATTAAGCAATCAATTTTTGGTCCAAGAACTCCTCCTCCTCCTGTTCTTGGACTTGACTTGAGTCAAAGCAATAACTCTTAGCCCGATAATCACGTGTTCTCTCCTCCGATTACGCAACATGGCTGGTTGACGAACGTCCGTTCAGAAACGAACTGAAAAGCACGAATCAACATTCAAACTTCTACTAACATGAAATTAGCAGAAGGAGCCCAAAGGGTGGCGCTTGAGAAATGAACTTCCTCTTTATAGTCTCGTAGTACGTCTAGTATGTCACTATGTTCGTGTTGTCGACTGACAATTTCTGTACCGTTATTATGCAAGACAAGATCCTGGCATACGCCCTTTTGGCAAAAAACAGACGCTCGGTTGGCCAACAATCGTAATGTGTGTACGAGGCTTTATACTGGGATGCCAATAAAGCTCATGTGCGTGTAAAGCAGGCATCTCAATACTTTTGACAATATAGTTTACTTTATGGTGAAGAAAAGAAGGCTACCACGTAAAAAAATGTCTAGCTGATGAATAGTAACACACAGTGACTAGCCATTTTGTCCTTCTAATGTTTCCTGTATGGTAAAGGAATCATTTGCTTGCCAATCGTAACCCTGGCAGTATTTCTTTCAGACACTTTTCATGCACAGGGCCTAATGCCTCTTCTGTGCTTACAAACAGCCCCCATACATTTTGCTAAAATAACCAATGTGAGAAGTGTGCCCTTTTGGTTATTTGAAAAAGCAGAAGTGGAATTAAATTGAGTCATGCAGAAAAAAAGCAATTGAAGCAGAGACAAGAAAAACCTGCATCACGTTTATATATATTTTCACTTTTCAGCTGGCGGCTGATGCAAAGACTGCTGATTACAGCAATAGTGCAGGAGGACTCCGTACACCTGCTGAAAGCTATTTCACTCCTCACAAGCCGTTTTTGGTCAAGCTGAAATACAGTTTTAATAGAAAACATGCAATTATGAGGTTATTTTTCTTCAGGGAAAATCTATACTAGAGCTTCTTAAACAAAACATTGTATTATATTGGCTTGTATTGTTTAATGAATATTTAGAGAGAAAAAATGTTGTGCTGGAAAAATAGCTTCTGAAGAAATATTGACTTAATTATTTCAGATAGGACCTTTTGGAGGCTGGAAAAACATGTCTTCCCTATTATATACTGCTTGACTGGAATGCTGCTTTTTATGTGCTCTTTGTACAGTAACATGGCAAAGGCATTAGCTATCATTTACTAACTTTGTATTACGAAGACTCAAAGAGTACCTTTTTCATAGATGAACCTGCTTTCCTCCTAGCACATACATGGGAGTGATATCATATATTTTGTTTAGAAATTGGTCCTGTGTACCAGTGGCCGCTGGTGCTGTATATTTGGGGGGGGGCAACAAACAAGACACCCGTCCGCCACCCCACCCCCGTTGCTCGTCACCCCCCCCCCCACCAGCCCCACACTTACCCCATCTAGACAGATTCGGCTCCTTCCTGCTCAGCTGTTTCACCCTGCGTCACCGGTTTCGTGGCGACTTCCTCCTCTGCGGCTTCCCTCCTCCTTCCCTCACGACCAAGACAATCGCTTCTCCTCTCGGCCGATTGGGTCTTAAGACCGCTTCCTGATTGGCCAGGAGGAGGAGAATCAGAAAGACAATAGAGAATATTAATTCGCTATTGTCACACAACTGGGTGGGCTCAGGGCGCAGTGCTTCAAGAAAAAAGTATTGAAATCCTTGCGCCCGGCGCCCTGCATGTCGATTAGTTGCCGGACGCATTGATTAAGGGGGTGGCGCCCCTGCGCCCCTAATGGATGGGCCGCCACTGCTGTGTAATCTAAAACCTCACAGATGAAAGAGTGAAGGATTTCTTGGTCTTGTATGTGGAACACTTCCTTGAGGTGTATAGCAAGCTGAAATTCTTATTTGTATCATGGAATCAGGCTCGGAGGTAGGGCCGGACTGGGAATAAAAACCAGCTCTGGAAAAAATGTCATACCAGCCCATAGCATTATTATACCAGCCCAACATCATAACCATCATAACATCATTACTTCCTTGTTCATGAAAGGGAAAACCATGCATTTTAAAGCTCATTTGAAGAGTGTATTTTATATATATATATATATATATATATATATATATATATATATATATACACACATAGAAGGCAGATATGAAAGCACATAGGGCTTGATATATATATATATATATATATATATATATATATATATATATATATATATATACATACATCACATAAAAGCAAATTCCAGTTAAGAGTGGTAAAATTGGTCCATCATCAAGGGGCACCCCAGGAACGTGGGGGGACTATGGTTTCCAGAGACCACCTTCCGCAGAAAGAATGGGGGGGGTTACTGATATAAGAGGGAAACCTTTATATCAGTGCCCCCTAATATTATTGTATTCAATCCCCCCTTACATCAGTGACCCCCCTCAGACTTGCCTGGCGGCGCTGTCACTGACCTCCTCTCAGGTGCACTGTGCATGGCTCAGTTAGACGGTTCCAGGTTGGTGGCTCTGGTTTTATCCTATAGTCTCCTCTCCACAGTCCACACACATCTGACTTCTCCCATGACCAGGGCTGGACTGGGACAAAAATTTGGCCCTGGACTTCCTCATGACCGGCCCACTTTAATTTTGAGTGTCCCCAACAGCGTCCCCCTTACATCAGAGTGTCCCCAACAGCATCCCCCTTACATCAGAGTGTCCCCAACAGCATCCCCCTTACATCAGCATGTCCCCAACAGCGTCCCCCTTACATCAGAGTGTCCCCAACAGCGTCCCCCTTACATCAGAGTGTCCCCAACAGCGTCCCCCTTACATCAGAGTGTCCCCAACAGCATCCCCCTTACATCAGAGTGTCCCCAACAGCGTCCCCCTTACATCAGAGTGTCCCCAACAGCGTCCCCCTTACATCAGAGTGTCCCCAACAGTGTCCCCCTTACATCAGAGTGTCCCCAACAGCATCCCCCTTACATCAGCGTGTCCCCAACAGCATCCCCCTTACACCAGAGTGTCCCCAACAGCGTCCCCCTTACATCAGCGTGTCCCCAACAGCGTCCCCCTTACATCAGAGTGTCCCCAACAGCATCCCCCTTACATCAGAGTGTCCCCAACAGCATCCCCCTTACATCAGAGTGTCCCCAACAGGGTCCCCCTTACATCAGAGTGTCCCCAACAGCATCCCCCTTACATCAGAGTGTCCCCAACAGCATCCCCCTTACATCAGAGTGTCCCCAACCGCACCCCGATTACATCAGAGTGTCCCCAACAGCATCCCCCTTACATCAGAGTGTCCCCAGCAGTGTCCCCCCTTACATCAAAGTCCCCACCAGCAACCCCCTTCACATCAGAGTCCCCATCAGAGTCCCCACCAGCAGCCCACTTCACATCAGAGTCCCCACCAGCAGCCCACTTCACATCAGAGTCCCTGCCAGCAGCCCACTTCACATCAGAGTCCCCACCAGCAGCCCCCTTCACATCAGAGTCCCCATCAGAGAGTCCCCACCAGCAGCCCCCTTCACATCAGTGTGTCCTCCCCCTCCCACATGTACTCACAGTTTTGAAGGCAGCTTCTCGTTCCTCTCTCCAGTCATGTGATAACAAGTGATAGGGAAGAGAGGAAGGAAAGTCTACCGTTGGTCTATCTATCCCTGCAGGCTGGAGGGAGCATAACACCTAATGCTCTCTCCAGCATATGACGGAAGCTGCTCCTCCTGACAGGAGTGAAATTGCGATCACTCACTGTCAGAGAGGAGCAGCTCCAGGACTGCACCTGACTGGCCCACTGAGCCATCGGCCCACCGGGAATCTCCCGGTAATCCCAATGGCCAGTGCATGCCTGCCCATGACCCCCATCTTGGCGGCACTCCCACTCTTAACTCCTCTCCAGACTCCCCCTCAGAGACTGCAGACTGATGTAAGACAAGAGATGGTCAGAGGTTGCGGACATGGTTCAAGAAAATGTTTAAAGACTGAGGACATGATACAAGTGATGTTGAGAGAATACAAGAGATGGCTAGAGACCGAGGACAGGATACAAGAGATGGGTAGAGACTGAGAACATGATACAAGAGATGGTCAGAGGCTGCGGACATGATATAAGAGATGGTCAGAGGCTGCAGGCATGATACAGTAGATGTCAGAGGCAGCAGACATGATACAGGAGGTGTCAGAGGTTGCGGGCATGGCACAGGAGATGGTTAGAGACTGAGGACATCATACTAAAGATGGTCAGAGACTGCAGACGTGATACAAGAGATCAATGCAGCCTCATCAGTGCCCATCAAATGCAGTCTCACTGTGCCCATCAATGCAGCCTCACTGTGCCCATCAATGTAGTCTCACTGTGCCCATCATTGCAGCCTCACTGTGCCCATCATTTCAGCCTCACTATGCAGGTTAGGATCAATCAGAAGCGTAGTCGAGGAACAAGCCAAGGGTTGGTAACCAGTGGTAGTGGAGATACGGACTGCAGCAGGAGTGACAAGAGTGAGATATTGGCTGGAGAGTGCACAATATTCTGGCAAACAGAAAGTGCAAAGGCATGGCTAAAATAGGAAGTTCATTGGAGGAGCAAGGAGTTCAAAGTTTAACAGAAACAAGGCACAAGGCTGAATTGTCCAACTGATCAAACAGGGTGCTGCTCAGCATTCCAGGCAGCTCAGCAAGAAGAGTCATTGCCAGACACAGCAGAGGGGCCGAGTTTGACCTAGGCCTCCTCTTCTTGTTGGACTCTTCCCTTATTTCTGATTAGAAAAATGCAGTAAAAGAAGGAGATACTTCTTAAGTAGAAACTCCCCATCCTTCCAGCAGGGACTGGTGTACAACTATTTAAAACATGCTCCCCATGTACCAATGAATCAATTTCTTTAAATATGAATTCCAGCAAAGATATACCAACCCTGGATTGGAAGGAGGTAAATATTGCTTCAATAACACAAAATACAATTTTAATGGCAGAGATTGGTGATCACTGAATAGTAATACATATGCAGGTATCATACATTAAATAAGAATTCCAGGTATGGATATTTTTATATAGTTATATTGGTCCCACTTGGAACAATGTTACTATGCATATAGCATACCTGTGGGATACCTCTATAACAGCTGTCATTAAATGGCGGTCTGAGTCCGGCCCAAATTATGCTTCTGCCCAGACCGCCAGTGTAGTTGGGAATGTCAGCAGTCATTTTGGTTTGCTGGGACCACAGGTTTCCCAGCACCCAGTGACGCTCCATGTGTGCGCCCACCCCCTGATCCTGACCGCGGCTCTCGGAGTATACAGAAGACCAGCTCACACTCATGGGCCGCGAGTTGGGGCGTGACGTCATGTGCGCGCCCTGCCCCCCCTGCTGCCTGCGGCTCGCATTTCCCGGTTCCCTGGTCCTGGCTCTCCTTGCGAGGTATATTTTGCAGCTTCCGGTCCCATGTCAGTTGTGGCGATGGACATATTTTATTTTAAGAGCAACACTGATGGGCACATTTTATATTAAGGAGCACCCTGATGGGCACATTTTATATTAACGAGCACTCTGATGGGCAGGTTTTATGTTAAGGGGCACTCAGAGGGGCACGTCTTGTTGTGCCCGTCAGAGTGCCCCTTAATATAAAATGTGCCCATCAGGGTGCCCCTTAACATAAAATTTGCCCATCAGAGTGTCACTTAACATAAAATGTGCCCATCAGCGTGACCCTTATTTTATTTTATTTATTTATTTATTTCAGGTACTTATATAGTGCCATCAATTTACGCATCGCTTTACATATACAGTATATTGTACATTCACATCAGTCCCTACCCTCAAGGAGCTTACAATCTAAGGTCCCAAACTCACATTCATACATACTAGGGACAATTTAGACAGGATCCAATTAACCTACCAGCATGTCTTTGGAGTGTTAAGGGACACGCTGATGGGCACATTTTATGTTAAGGAGCACTCTGATGGGGACATCTGATGTAAGGGGGCACTCTGACGGGAATGCCTGATGTAAAGGAGCACTGTGATGGGGACACCTGATGTAAGGGGGCACTGTGATGGGGACACCTGATGTAAGGAGGCACTGTGATGGGGATCAATTGATCTAAAGGGGCACTCTGATGGGCACACATGATGTGGTGGGGAGACCCGATGTAAGGAGGCACACTTATGGTGACACCTAAAGTAAGGGCGCACTCTGATGAGGACACTCTATGTAAGGGGGCACTCTGAGGGCGACAAATGATGTAAGGGGGCACACTGATGGGAGACACCAGCTGTAAGAGGGCCTTCCATTGCAGAAACCTGATGTAAGTGGGCACTCTGACAAGAATACCTGATGTAAGGGATTACTCTGACGGTGGCAACTGATTTTTGGGGGTAGTCTGATGGGGGCACCCAATGTAATGAATTACTCTGATAGGGGCAACTGATTTAAGGGGGACAACTAATGGGGACATTTACATTTACAGAGTATTACCAAAGTGTGTGGAGGAAACTGTAGCAAAAGTGCCAGAGAGCATGGCTTGTGCCAAGAAAAGGAAGGTAGACGCTGAAAACCGAGTCTTTAAAGCTGAATGGACAGACCAATATATGTTCATTCTTCTTAAGGGAAGTTTAGAAAACCAGTTTGTCTCATAAAATTAATAAAAAGTAGCAATGTGAAATGCCACTACGAAACAAAACACGGTTTGTTTGCGCAAACAAATCCACAGCATTCCGAGGTGAGGGTACGTAAAATAACTGAACTGAAAGCCCGGTATGGTAGATCCACCAAAGTCCTCTCACATTCATTTACAACCCAGCAGCGTGCAAATGAATGTTCGCTTAACGGCTTCAGCCCCGGAAGATTTTACCCCCTTCCTGACCACAGCACTTTTTATGATACGGTACTGGGTCGTTTTAACTGACAACTGCGCGGTCCTAGTGGACATATATTTACCCCCTTCCTGACCACAGCACTTTTTATGATACGGTACTGGGTCGTTTTAACTGACAACTGCGCGGTCCTAGTGGACATATATTTACCCCCTTCCTGACCACAGCACTTTTTATGATACGGTACTGCGTCGTTTTAACTGACAACTGCGCGGTCCTAGTGGACATTTATTGTCACTAGGACATAATATCACACCTTAATGAACTCAATTCAAAGCTCCAGGGCAAGAACAATTCCATCTGTGATTTGATGACCGCTGTCCGCGCCTTCCAGAAAAAAACTGGACTTGTTCAAGGAAGATCTGCAAGGAGAGTGCTTGCATTTCGCAAAGGTGAAAGAACTGATTCAAGGAAAGAGAGATGTTTCTCCTTTTGTTGACTTCATAAATAAATTAATTGGAAACTTCAGTAAAAGATTTGATAGCTTCATTCTTGGACAGCAGATCCTCCTGTTCATCCACAATCCATTCCTCATTAAATATGTCATAGTGTTTTCAAAGGAGGTGATGCAGACCTTCAAGTGGGCTCATGAGGGATCTCCACAGACAGAAATGATTGATCTGCAAACAAATGTTGCACTAAGAGAGCACTTTGGAGGAACTGATCCTGCTAACTTCTGGCTACAGACTGTGCCTGAGAATGATTTCACTCGTCTAACCAAGGTAGCACTACACACCTTGACCACGTTTGGATCTACTTACAGCTGTGAGTCAGCTTTCTCCACTATGAACATTATTAAAACTAAGTATCATATAAGGCTCACCAATGAGCACCTACATATTGTTGTGGAAAATGTTATTAATGTATGTTGTCAGATGCCCCCCAGTGTCAGTTTTGCTGCAATACTCTCAGGTGAGGGTATTCGCACATACAGACGCTGGAGGAAGACCATTGGATGCGGAAACCTTCCTGTGGACACGGCATATCTGTTGCTCTTTTAGGGATGTTAGATTATGCATTCGTCGGGAGCTGGGCCACCTCATGACGACTGCATTAATGACTCCGAGCATACATGTCTGCGTTCATGGGAACTATAGCATAACTATATGAAAATTATGGATCACTGAGCCATAATTTTTGTTTGGTTCGCATCACTGGTAACAGTAGGAGTGTGCACATGGTTGTGTTCAAAGCCATGTGCTTGCCAGATGCTTTTGCACACCACCATCTGCACAAGTCACTATTGTATTCATATTTTGAATGTATACATGTCTTTGATTGGTTCTGTTTTTTACCCTGTTGGAGGGGTTTCTGTGTTCTCACATCCTGTTACATCCTTATATGGTCATTCATTTCCTGTGATGTCACTTGCAATGTAAGAAGTGATTGGCTGTTGGAATCATCACTTCCTGTTTGTGAAAGCTTTTGAGGTAATAAAGGGGCATGCGAGCTGGAGAAAGGCAGTCATGCTGAGCTGATAATGTAAGAAGGAGCAGATGTTTGTTTACTTGGAATGCGTGGGTTTTTAGGTAAGATGCATTTATTTCATTAGACGAAATTGGTATTATACCATAAGACGGAAAGGGGTGCTTATTAGCACAGGAGATATGGCTGTGTGCATAGCTTACTGCCGAATTCCATAACAATATGTGCATGAGAATGGCAGTAACTCAATTTAAGCAAAGATTCAAACTACTGGGAGGACAATCAAAAGCCCATTTTTCCCACTAGACAGGGAAGGTTTTTGGGTGGTAAAAAATTGAAATAAAACTGAGGATAATTTGTGCAATTTTTCAAATTGACACCTTTAGTTGTTTAAGTCAGAAGGTGCTATTTTCTTTTACTTGAAAAATGGATGTGTCTTTTATGTTTTATTAAAGAGTTATTGATTTGTTTCCATATTGTTTCTGTTAAAAAATAGTTGTTTGTTTTCCTTACAAAGACAAGAGCAAATGTAAAGCTAAACTAGTTCCAACTGTCCACATGTTTAACCACTTCAGCCCTGGAAGAATCTACCCCCTTCCTGACCACAGCACTTTTTGCGATTCGGCACTGCGTCGCTTTAACTGACAATTGCGCGGTCGTGCGACGTGGCTCCCAAACAATATTGACGTCCTCAATATTTTCCCACAAATAGAGCTTTCTTTTGGTAGTATTTGATCAACTCTGCGGTTTTTATTTTTTGCACTATAAACAAAAAAAGAGTGTCAATTTTGAAAAAAACGCATTATTATTTACATTTTGCTATAATAAATATCTCCCAAAAATATATAAAAAAAACCATTTTTTTTCCCTCAGTTTAGGCCGATACGTATTCTTCGACATATTTTTGATTAAAAAAAATCGCAATAAGCGTTTATTGATTGGTTTGCGCAAAAGTTATAGCGTTTACTAAATAGGGGATAGTTTTATGGCATTTTTAGTAATAATTTTTTTTTTTACTAGTAATGGCGGCGATCAGTGATTTTTATCATGACTGCGACATAATTGCGGACACATCGGACAATTTTGACACATTTTTGGGGCCATTGGCATTTATACAGCGATCAATGCTATAAAATTGCATTCATTACTGTAAAAATGTCACTGGCAATGAAGGGGTTAACCACTAGGGGGCGGGGAGGGGTTAAGTGTGTCCTGGGCAGTGATTGTAACTGCGGGGGGGGGGGGGGGGAATGGGCTAGCAGTGACATGACACTGATCGCTGCTCCCGATGACAGGGAGCAGACGATCGGTGTCCTCTCACTAGGCAGAATGGGGAGATGCTGTTTACATCGGCACAATCGCTGGGTTTCCCAGCGGCGATCGAGTCCGCGGGTCCCGCAGTCATGGTCACGGAGCTCACGGCAGGCACACGCCAGTGAAGCACTCATGCACGGCGGGAAATTCAAAGTAACGTACAGGTACATTACTTTGCCCAGCCGTGCTATTCTGCCGACGTATATGTGCTGACAGCGGTCGGCAAGTGGTTAATGTCATACCTGAAACCTGACAATAAATATTGTTGAAATGCTAAGGAAATTGTACATTTCTAATTTTTTTGATAGATATACAGTGACTACAATCTTTCTGAGTCATAGCACAGACTTGAGAATCGGACCTCGGCAAGAAGAAAATTTTGGCGACCGGACCTCCTTGAATTTTAATTCAATACCCCTGTTCTAGAAGCTGGAAATCACTGTAGTAGACACCTCTACTACAGCGATTCCTGCTATATTCTGGGTCCTGCCAGCTTGGCAAGAGCACTGTTCAGGTTTTCAGGTATTTCTCAATGATTTGACAAATGTTTTTCAAAAGTTCTTCTAAAAACATTTGCTTTTGACATTCGATTTTGGAACATTCACTAATAGAAAAAAACTGTCCTACTCCTTCGAATTTTCTCAACACTGAATAATGAAAATCGATTTGACCCCAATAAATATTAGAAAATCTAATGATTGTTCTTCAAGGGAACATTTTTTAAGAAAATTATACAATAAATATACTGGTGTATGGCCAGCCTTAAAAAATGCTGCTTAAAGTGGTGTTCCAGCCGAAATGATACTTTTTAAATAAAAATACCCCTATAATACACAAGCTTAATGTATTCTAGTAAAGTTAGTCTGTAAACTAAGGTCTGTTTTGTTAGTTTATAGCAGTAGTTTGTTATTTTATAAACTTACAGCAGGCCGTGGCCATCTTAAGTGTGGGCATCTGAAGCCAGACTGTATTTCTTCCTGGATCTCATCCTTGCAGATCTCGCACATGCTCAGTGCAGCACAAGCAGTGTAATAGGTTTCAGGTCAGGTTTCCATAGCAACGGCAGTGTCAGAGGAAGTTGCCGCCCCTTCCCAGAAGGCATTGCAAACAGGAAATGATGCGATGAGCCACGGCCAGGGAGAAGGAAGTGAAAAATGAATACAGCAGATATACAGTAGGTGCTGAGAAAAAAAAAATATATATATATCCAATTCGTTTACAGTGCACAGTTTAGTGAGGGATGCTGAAGAGTTGTAAAAGTGGGTGGAACTCCACTTTAACTGAAGATAGAATGATTTCCTGAAGGAAGCTGGGTTGAAAAGTTATCCTCTTGCTGAAGGGTGTCACAGAGGAGCTGGGTAGAAGCTACCATCTGGACATTGAAGAAGAAGTTAACCTTTACAAGGGGACACGCACTTTGTTGAAAGACAAGGGTTTCAGATATAATCACCTTTTTAACCTCAATAATTCAGCTTTGGGCTTGTGACAAATGCCCTTTTTTATCCTTTTATTATTAAAAAGTTCCTGGACCTATAACTGAATACTAACATTTATAGGTAGTAACACCAGGGGTAACTGATCTATGGAATATTCAATTTCCTCCTGGGGGAT
This sequence comes from Aquarana catesbeiana, assembly GCF_042186555.1. Taxonomy (NCBI): domain Eukaryota; kingdom Metazoa; phylum Chordata; class Amphibia; order Anura; family Ranidae; genus Aquarana; species Aquarana catesbeiana. The sequence continues at coordinate 28,458,357 of NC_133326.1, forward strand.
CAGGGAGGATGTTTTCCTGTGCTGGAGTGAATTGGACCATGCTTTATAGGGGCTTTTTTACCTTTCACTGGACCAACTGTGAGTTTAGGATTGTGTATATGAAGGTTTTCTATTAGTTTGTTTTTTCTATTGGTTGACATAGATGGATTGATGTCTTTTTTTTTTAACCTGAATAACTATAAAACTATGTAACCAGTTAAAGTGATTATAAAGGCTCATTTTTATTTATTTTAAATTAACAAACATGTTATGCTTACCTCCTCTGTGCAGTTGGTTTTGTACAGAGCAGCCCGGATCCTCTGTTTCTCGGGTCCATCTTAGCTGCTCCTAGCCCCTCCCTCCTTTGAGTGCCCCTCAGCCAGCAGCTTGCTACAGGGGGCACCCAAGCCGAGTCAGAGCTCCGTGTATCCATTCAGACATGGAGCCCCGACCTGGCCCCGCCCCCTCTCTCCCCTGAATGGCCGACTGACTTTAATTGACAGCCGCGGGAGCCAATGGCGCCGCTGCTCTGTCTCAGCCAATCAGGAGGAGTGTCCTGGATAGCTGAGGGGATCATGGACATTGCTGAAGAGAGAAGGGGCTCAGGTAGGTAATTAGTGGGTGCTGGGGGGCTGCTACACACAGAAGGTTTTTTATCCTAATGCATAGAATGCATTCTTCCTTTACAACGCCTTTAACCACTTGCTGGCTGACCGCCATCAATTGACGGCGGCAGAATGGGACTCCTGCACGAATCGGCGGGCCCTTTGAGGAGTATAGGGTGTGCGCGCGCCCGCCGTGTGATGTAGGAGCCCGTGCGTGTGGCCGGCAGCCGTGATGCCCGTCGGCTACTTGCGATTGCTCCTGAGAAGAAGAGAACAGAGATCTGTCAATGTAAACAGACAGATCTTAGTTCTGTCAGGGGTGAGGAGAGCGATCTGTTGTTCCTACTGCTTAGGAACAACAATCGGCCTCCTCCCCCAGGCAGTCCCATCCCCCCACAGTTATGCTCCGTACACACGGTCGGATTTTCCGATGGAAAATGTCCGATCGGAGCGTGTTGTCGGAAATTCCGACCGTGTGTGGGCTCCATCGGACATTTTCCATCGGATTTTCCGACACACAAAGTTGGAGAGCTGGAGATAAAATTTTCCGACAACAAAATCCGTTGTCGGAAATTCCGATCGTGTGTACACAAATCCGACGGACAAAGTGCCAGGCATGCTCAGAATAAATAAAGAGATGAAAGCTATTGGCCACTGCCCCGTTTATAGTCCCGACGTACGTGTTTTACGTCACCGCGTTCAGAACGATCGGATTTTCCGACAACTTTGTGTGACCGTGTGTATGCAAGACAAGTTTGAGCCAACATCCGTCAGAAAAAATCCATGGATTTTGTTGTCGGAATGTCCAAACAAAGTCCGACCGTGTGTACGGGGCATTAGAATCACTCTCTAGGACACACATTTAACCCCTTGATCGCCCCCTAGTGTTAACCCCTTCCCTGCCAGTGACATTAATACAGTAATCAACTATTCATAGCTCTGATCGCTGAATAAATGACAATGTTCCCAAAATAGTGTGAAAAGTGTCCCATCTGTAATGTCGCAGTCCCAAAAAAAATCGCAGATCGCCGCCATTACTAGTAAAAAAATAAAATAATAATAAACATGCCAGAAATCTATCCCCTATTTTGTAGACGCTATAACTTTTGCGCAAACCAATCAATATACACTTATTGCGATTTTTTTTACCAAAAGCATATAGAATAATACATATTGGCCTAAACTGATGAAGAAATGTGTTTTTTTTTTATATTTTTTGGGGATATTTATTATAGTAAAAAGTAAAAAATATTGCTTTTTTTTTCAAAATAGTATGTCTTTTTTGTTTATAGCGCAAAAAATTAAAACTGCAGAGGTGATCAAATACCAGCAAAAGAAAGCTCTATTTGTGGGGAAAAATAGACGTCAATTTTGTTTGGGTACAGTGTCGTACGACCGCGCAAATTGCCTGGTAAGGAAGGGGGTAAATTCATCCGAGGCTGAAGTGGTTAATGTAAATAGACACTGGGGTAGATTCACTGAAGGAAAATCTACTGTCCACTTTGCAAGTGAAGTTGCATTTTGCAAGGGAATGTCCCGTCAGAGTTTAGTGAATGTGGTAAAATTTCCCTTTGCAAAGAATACACAATCACATGCAAGGAAAATACTGTTAAAAAAATATAATTTTTGTTTGCTCATGATTGAATGATGGAAGTCAGCAGAACTTCACCCCATTCACTATGTTCTGGCGAAAATTGCAACTTTACTTGCAGCATGAACAGTCCAATAGTCTCGTAAATCAACCCCAATGTGTCACAAAGTGCAATCTGCAGTGTTATGGAGCGTACACACGGGCGGACTTTTTGACCAGACTGGTCAGACGGACTTTCCGATGGACTTTCAACGGACTTTTGACGGACTCCCAACGGACTTTTCAACGAACGGACTTGCCTACACACGATCACACCAAAGTCCAACGGATTCGTACGTGATGACGTACACCGGACTAAAATAAGGAAGTTGATAGCCAGTAGCCAATAGCTGCCCTAGCGTCGGTTTTTGTCCGTCGGACTAGCATACAGACGAGCGGATTTCTGGGTCCGGCGGAGTTACAACATAAAGATTTGAAGCATGTTCCAAATCTAAAGTCCATCAGATTTTCGACTGGAAAAGTCCACTGAAGGTCCGATGAAGCCCACACACGATCGGATTGTCCGCCGGACTCGGTCCGTCGGACCAGTCTGGTCGGACCAGTCTGGTCGAAAAGTCCGACCCTGTGTAGGCCGCTTTACTTAAAAAAACAAAACAAAAAAAAACCTAATTGTAAATAAATCACTGCATCCCCTTGTCCTCATAGGAAAAAATAAAAAGTTAGGCAGATGGTTAGGACATTTATCCTTGATTAAAACTGTCTTGATGCTGGCCAGTTTTACACTTTTCTATCATCTGAGGTTTCTGAATTCCTAATGAGAGTTAGATAGAAAGTGACCAGCAGCAGGGCAATTTATACATCAGTGGGAACAGGGACAGCCTCAGTGAACTACTTGCCAATTTTTATCTGTTGGTTAATGCAGGCCTATTCCCACTTGATATAAAAAAGGGGGCCCTGCTGAAACATGTGTCCCTACCTGAAAAAAAACACTTTTTTCCAGAATGAAATTAATCATGTTGGGGTCTGCTGCTGTGTAGAAGCCAGGCCAAAAAAATAATAATTCCACAGCCAATTATGCCCTGCCATTATAAACTGTCACTTAGCCTGCCCATGGATATTATACTGTTCTGTAATGCCATGTACAGTTTTAATGCATTCTCCATGCATGTTATTTAAAATATTTTATAGTGGTTGTAAACCCTTACATATACAGTACCCAATGAAGTGACTGACTTCAGGTGATATACAGAGATGAAACAAATCTTCCTACGTAAGTTGTATCTATTTATCTGCGGTCTTCTCTTCTCTACATCTGTTCAAAGTCCAGAATTTATAAAACTTTTCTGCGCTTTCATAAAAAGGGGGTGGAGAGTTGTAGAGCTGATTGGAGGAAGGGACACACCCCTCTTTCACACAGCACACAGGAAGTGTACTTAAGGCTGTCAATCACAGTCTGGAGCTCCCTCCCCTGTCACTTTTTTCCTCTTGGTGTCAGGAAAGCTTGTCAGAAGTGATTTTTTTCAGATAGCAAAGGAATGAAGCAGCAGACCCAAATTACACCTAGTGCTCTTAATTGAGACAAGTACACACTATAGAGGGATATACTTTGTTCTTATTTCATGTCTGAGGTTTACAACTACTGTAAAACCTTGGATTGTGAGCATAATTTGTTCCGGAAACATGCTTGTAATCCAAAGCACTCGTATATAAAAGCAAATTTCCCCATAAGAAATAATGGAATATCAGATGATTCGTTCCACAACCATTTATTCATAAATCCTTCCGTTTATGGTCCATATAAAAAGATTATAGCAATGTGATAAGTTGTGTAACCATAAAATGTCCATCCACAAATGGAAGCCTCCACAAGGGGATTAGACGCAAAATCCAGCAGGAGCTACAGAGTATAAAAGAGAAGAGAGGTGCCTCTAAGTGTAGCAATATGGTTCCATTTAATGAAGGTACAGCATTTAGCAACTCACATGGTTGATGATTAAAACTGGCTCTCACCGCAGTCTGCAATCGTGACCGGGAAGACTACCCTGCAGTAGAGCGATCCGAAAGCGAGGCTTGAATCGCTCGCTGAGCGCAGAGTGGAAGGGACGATGTCGATGTTGGTGCAGAGGACGGTCTATGTGAACAGCTTTACCCCGGATGCCTGCATACTTAGATGTGCCTCTTTTAATCATCAACCATGTGAGTTGCTAAATGTTGTACCTTCATTAAATGTAACAATATTGCTACACTTAGAGGCGCCTCTCTTCTCTTTTATACTTACTTGTGACATGACGCTACTTGTATATCAAGACATCGCTCGTTTATAAAGTCAAACTTTATGAAAAAAATTTGCTTGTCTTGCAAAACACTCTTAAACCAAGTTACTCTCAATCCAAGGTATTTTTTTAAAGTTGCCCTGAAAAGACCCATTTCCTTTTGTATGGTATTTAAAAAAAAACTATAACAGTAATTTCGAATGGCTGACTGCCATTTCTAATAAATATATTGGTCAAAAATAAACAGATTTATCTTGGATGCATCTGGATTAAAAAGATGAGTGACACTCTTACCAAATCCCTGCTTTGATAAAGAGTAGATCTATTAGATATGTCAGCTTTCCTTTGGCATTTCCTGGACCATCCCAAAAAAATTATCGGTATTGTGTTCTATTTTATAGTCTTGACAAGTAACAATAATTTTAATGATATCTACTTATGTTTTTACCACTCCAGCCTTCACATTTCTGTGGATGATTCCTCTGAACTGTAGAGAATCATGTTGAAGAACTGAATAATAATAGGTTTGACCTTTACTGCAAAGGGTTATGGGTAAATTTGATGAAAAAGTATCAAAGCTTCATCGCTAACCTTACTTCATAAAGCAGTATATTTTCCATGAAAGAGAGCCATACACCATATTATTCATTGTTTGTTCATTTGCTTTCTAAAGACTAATTAAGCAATACACAAGACTCCTTTTGGTGTTATTAAGTCCTTGAAACAAAGTAACGCGACCTTCCAGATTCTGTACAATCTGCCTCATTATGTCAAAGTTTAAAGTTCTTCTTTGTAGTGTTGTCACATAGCATTACTACTGTTTGTGAACATTAAAGTGCCATTGAGCATTGTCCTCCTCCACTTCTGATTCAAATTTTCTCCCATAACCTCTGGGGCTCGTGTACTGAAATACTGTATTCCTGTAAGCTATAACACTTAGCATTGCTTGAAAGTTCACCCTCAGTTTAAAAGAATATTTTATTCTGTAAAAACTGGGATATATATGAAATAGAACTGTTTAATGGTAAAGCGTTTCATCCAGAATTTCTATTAATCAAATCCAGAGCTATATTATTAACAATTCTAATATTATGTTACATATATCTATATTAACCAATTTTTCTCACGGCTATGTTTTACATCATTAGCGATAATATTTCAAAGACATGTAATATCTCCTATTATTTCTGCTTTTGATCTATCACAATTAATGTGTTCGTTTATCTTCCATGGCCATGTTCTGTAAGCCTCGTAAACACGGTACGATTGTTGGACAACCGTGCGTCTGATTTTTGTCCAAAGGGCGTGTGCCATGATCTTGTCTTGCATACTGACGTTATTATATCGCAAAGTTTTCTAGAAAGGGTATAAAGCAGTGTGCAGAGGGTTCATCCAGAATTTCTAAAAACAAAAATAGATCCTCTGGTGGGACTCTGGTGAGGGCAAAAACTCCATTTAGGCGTAAACCAATTGAATGTGTAAAAAATTAGAGGGGGGGGCTCGGATAATAAGATCTTCATTTCTCTGACCCTTTGGTGTGGGTTCTCCTGAGGGTTGGGCTCTCCTGCCCTGCCCCCCTTTTGGTCATCAGTGGGGTGGCGGCTCTTGTCTCCAATCTCCCTGGATGGTTCAGGGCCAGCAGAGTCAGTATTGCCTTGTTTTTAACTCTTGATGCGACATAACAAGATACCTGCTTGTACATGATATCATAGATAACTCCACCACTTGCCCCTGATGAAGAGGAAAAACACATGACCTTGAAACGCATTGGGTATCACTCTGTTCGCCTATACAAGAGAGATTCTAAACAGTGGTTGTGATTTCATGAGTACCATGCTACACATCATTTATGTATTTGTCCAGTTGTATTCTGCATGACATAGTCAACTCTGTGTCCCGTTTTACATTTTGTATTATTAAAATCGAATTTTTTACACATTCAATTGGTTTACGCCTATTTGGAGTTTTTGCCCTTCAAAGTCCCACCAGAGGGTCTCTTTTTGTTTTGTGGTTCATACGAATACGCCACAGAGATCACTTTTATCTTAAAGAGGTCTGCCCGCCATTTCAGAAAATACCGGGGTTATGCTAGCTATCTGCCGCCATAACCCTGGTATTCTACATCAAAATACCGACGTACAGCTACGGTTAAAGTATTTTCACTGTTGCTCTAAAATATAGCTCCACACTATATGGTATTTTTTAAATGTTTGCAGTGGAACATGTCCACCATGGCAAAGCCCAGATTCCCTTTTTTGACAGAAGCTTGCCTATTACCCCTAATATGGCCAGAATCTACTTACAGAATTGCCCCCCCCCCCCCTCTTTTCCTATAGACTTTGCAAACTTAGTGTTTGTTGAATTTCAAACAGAACTTGTTAAACTCTCGCTGAATCCAACCTGGGCAGATTTGTTTTTCACAAATGAGAATTGCTCAATCCAGCCATTTTCAGCTGGATTTGGCAACAATCTTGTTATGGGTCCAAAACCTAACACTATCTTTTTGTATTTATTCCTTTATTATTGGGTGCCATTAGCTACTGCAGTCCTCCTCACTATTCCTTTCCTCCCTTCTCTTTGCATGTAAACTTGTATGCTATGCAAAGTAGACCAAACAACTGTATGGAGAACTCTGCAGTGCTGTGAAGACCATTTATTCTAGAGGCGGTCAAATCATGCCTGCCTTTTGAAACGCTTTCCAAAATGAATGGATGTGGCTGGAACTATAGTGCCACCAATGCATCAACGTGGAGCCAAGAGTGGCTTGATTATGGATGCAGATTTATAATTCAAATACATTTTTACAAAAACGTGTAATATAAATGCAAACACAACAGGAAAAATGTATAAACAACACTTACATTGGAGCTTGCAAAAGCATAGACCAGTGTACATAACATTGGGCAGTATCCAACCCAAAAGAGCAGCAACACTGCACTACAGAGGAGGATGTATGATGCAGTGCTGAAGCATGGAGAGAGGAAGTACTGCTTGGCAATTTTTATCTCTTTCTACAGGAGGATACGTAAGTAAGTTTAAAGAAAAAATAAAACTGAAAACAGGCTTTATTGCTAAATCAAAAGGCATATACCGTAGCCCATTTTTTTTTTTTAATTGCTCTGGTCCATTGGTGTATATACAAGTGTGGCAGCCACACAAATTGTTAAATTTTAATGGTCAACAGTGCCTCGGAAAAGAAAATGTACCAGTTACACAGCATGGATGTGACCTCTTTATGGATGGGGTTAAAGACACCTAGTTTTCTGTTCCTATAGAACCTGGAGATATACAATAAATCTCTATTTGCGGCCCACAAGTTTGAATTTATCATGATTTTAGAAGAAGATTTTAAATTTTATCCATTCTGTTGGGATATCTCATTTTCACACTTGATCTGGAGAAGGTGAATATTTAAGGATGAGCTCAAACTTTAGTCCCAACACAAGTTCAGACTGATCTTTGACTGTTCAGGCATTTCAAAAGACGCCTACACATTTAACTGTTTGGTGGGAGCAGAACATCATGTATAACAGTAGTATTACTACCGTTATTATACATGACAGCTTCCCACTGTCAATGGTTGTTAAGGAAGCCAGCAGGTGCAGGCACTGCTGAGTCCTAACAACCAGTGATGCCACTGGCCCCATTCACTTACATGGCCAGGAATCACAGGGGCAGGATCCCAGTGGTATCGTTGACCAATATGGTCATGTCCACAAATGATCAATGACGTCAGCGGGAGGCCCCGCCCCCTTGTGTATAACAGCTGTCATCCACTAGACTTTCCATTAGGCAGGTAGCAAGCAAACAAATGGGGCATGTCTAGGCAGAGGCTCACAGCAGGGGTCCAGTGCGTACCTGTTCACCATTCCAGGTCCTATTTCAGTCCAAATTTTTGGCTGAATTTGGACCTGAAATGGACCAGAAGACGCACAGGACTCCTCTGCAATTCACACCGGAGCCGCTCCAGAGATGTGTGAACCGGCTCCATAGGGAGCCGGTCACAATCTCCTGGCATGCAAATTGGGTGCAGGGAAACCCGCATCCAATTCGCAATAGTGTGAACCCAGCCTTAGGGGTCTTCGGCCACCAGGCATCATGATTGATGTGGATTTGCATTGCTGGACAACGTGATGATGGATTTACAACAAGGGACTTTGTTGGGGGATTTAATTTTTTTTAATAAAGGATTTATTATGTTATATTTGGGTGTCTTAATATATATATATATATATATATATATATATATATATATATATATATATATATATATATATATCTTTTTTCTTTTAGTGAATGAGTAGGAGGAACCCTTACTCATTCAGATGGGAGAGGGGCAGTATCTGGGTGCCCCCTTATTGTTAAAAGGAGATTCCAGATTCCGATAAGCCCCATGCCTGAAGACCCCTATAACCACTGGGCAATGATTGTGGGGAAGAGGCATTTGTCCTCGTCAACATGGGGACAAGGTACCCCTGGCAATGCACCCTCCATTTTGGGGGCATGTGGCCTGGTTTGGTTCAGGATGAGGCCAGGGGGCATCCCTCCCCCAAATTCCAGGCCAGCCAGGCTGCATGCTTGAATTAAGGGTCTGGATTTCCTGGGGGAGCCCACACATTTGTTTTTTGTGTGAGGTACCTTCTTGAAATCCATACAAAACTAAAAATGTCTGGTATTCATTTTTGGGGAGGACCCTATGCTATTTTTTTTTCATTCTTGCAGTAGGATGTGCAATAGCAAAAATGACATTTACAAATAAATAAATAAATTAAGCAGTTTCAATTGCTGGCAAATGACATTCATTGCCAGCTTAAAAAAAAAAAAAAAATAGCACACAGCCTTCTCCAAATGTTCCCCAAAATGTATAGCAGACCCTTAGGGGGTCTATTGTATTTTTCATTGCTAAATCACAGCTTCTGGCTGCACGGAACTTTGTTAAAACTTTTTTTTTTCCATTTGTTTTCTTTTTTCTACATTATTTATTGTCTGACTACCGATCTATGTTTGTCCCAAGCATGAAGCCAGTTACTGTTGACTTGGTACTGTAGCATTGGTACTTGTTCCCCAGGGCAGTGCCCACCCCATGCCATTTCTTGTTACACCCCCTTGCCTATTAACCCACAAAGTGGGCATTTTTAATTTGGCAGATTTGACATCCCTTTATTTCAATGGGGTTCGGGGTTGGACGCCCAAACTTTTTGAAGTTAGCCAAACTCCTAGTTAGCCAAACTCCTACCAAACTGAACCCAGGGCCGTTCAGCTCATCGCTAGTTTACCTGTTTTTTGAGACACACCTGGGGTGCATACCTTTACACTAGGGAAAAGAGATATGCAAATGTGCCTGAAGAGAACAAAACTCAGTCAGCGCTAGTGCCTAAGCAGAATTAGGATGAAAGCCAGATATACCATACATAACAATAACCTGCAATTTATATGTTCTCAACGACACCCAACTGATGACTACATATAGAACTTTCTGAACAAAGAAAATTGCATATTACATATGGATACCTTCAACTACTACTCATAGGAAATGCATTGAACTAAACTACTATAATATGTATTGGTAACAAAGAATTCCATGCATTTGCTCTGACACATCTGAAGGCAGCTTGCTTTATTTTCCATAAAAAAAAAAAAGAAAGGAAAAAAAAAAGTCTAGCTTGAGACCAAAATGGAAAGTTAAAACTAATGCTCTACATTTATCATGCGCTGGGCACATATTAGCCTGGGCCACGGACACGCCACCTTTACGCAGAGGAATTTGTATAGTCATCTCTGTTCACTCAACAGAAAGCCTTGAAAGAAGGAATCAAATACTTCACAAAGACAGCAAATGAAACACATCAGCTAAAAGATTGACTGATTGGTTTCTTCGCAGATCTGATGGATGGTTCTTACTGACCTGTAAAATCATTGGTTGGGCTTGGAGCCACAACTGCAAGGCTTGAAGAAGAAATATAAATACAACTCAACAGCTAACACTTATTAGTGACTGGTACAAAACTTGTCAGCTAAGACTTTTACTCAAGAAAAAAAAAACAGAACCAGTCACTAAGTGTAAGCTGTTGAAAAAAAATAATATTATATATATATATATATATATATATATATATATATATATATATATATATATATATATATATATATAGTGCCTTGAAAAAAGTATTTACACCCCTTGCAATATTTCACATTTTGTCATGTTACAACCAAAAACATAAATGTTTTTTGTTGCCATTTTATGTGATAGACCAACACAAAGTACTTGTAGCACGTAATTGTGAATTAGAAGGAAAATGATAAATGGTTTTCATATTTTTTTTACAAATAAATATCTGAAAAGTGTGGCGTGCATTTGTATTCAGCCCCCTTTACTCTGATACCCCTAACTAAAATCTAGTGCAACCAACTGCCTTCAGAAATCACCTAATTAGTAAATAGAGTCCACCTGTGTGTAAGTTAATCTCAGTATAAATACAGCTGTTCTGTGAAGCTCTCAGAAGTTTGTTAGAGAACCTTAGTGAACAAACAGCATGATGAAGGCCAAGGAACACACCAGACAGGTTAGGGATAAAGTTGTGGAGAAGTTTAAAGCAGTGTTAGGCAATAAAAAAATATGTTTAATCCATCATCTGAAAATGGAAAGAGTATGGCACAACTGCAAACCTACCAAGCCATGGACGTCCACCTAAACTGACAGGCCGGGCAAGGAGAGCATTAATCAGAGAAGCAGCCAAGAGGCCCATGATAACTCTGGAGGAGCTGCAGAGATCCACGGCTCAGGTGGGAGAATCTGTCCACAGGACAACTATTAGTCATGCACTCCACAAATCTGGTCTTTATGGAAGAGTGGCATGAAGAAAGACATTGTTAACAAAAAACAAAATGTGGAAAATTTGCCTTCAGAAGTCACCTAATTAGTAAATAGAGTCCACCTGTGTGTAATTTAATCCCAGTATAAATATAGCTGTTCTGTGAAGCCTTCAGAGGTTTGTTAGAGAACCTTAGGGAATAAACAGCATCATCAAGGCCAAGGAACACACCAGACAGGTCAGGGATAAAGTTGTGGAGAAGTTTAAAGCAGGGTTAGGTTATAAAAAAATACCCCCTTTGAACACATTTCACAGAACACTGTTCAATCCATCATCTGAAAAAGGAAAGAGTATGGCACAACTCCAAAACCTCCAAGACATGGCCGTCCACCTAAACTTAGCATTAATCAGAAAAGCAGCCAAGAGGCCCATGGTAACTCTGGAGGAGCTGCAGAGCTCCACAGTTCAGGTGGGAAAATCTGTCCGCAGGACAACTATTAGTCGTGCACTCCACAAATCTGGCCTTTATGGAAGAGTGGTGTCACGGTCCCTACCGTGCCCTGCAGATGGCCAGGCGTGGTCACGCCCCAAGTGGCTCAAGGAGGTATTGAACTTATGACCACCTGTTTAGTGCTCCTGTTGCTTTGCCTCTGAGTCACTCCTCAGTTCCTAATTCTGCCTGCTTTCCAGCCAAGCCTAGTTCTGTAGGAAGTACTGAGGGCTTTTCTCTGGATTTTTCTATGCAATCAGTACCTGTCACTCCTGGATCAGCTGAGGCAGGTTAACTATTCAGCTGGGTATAAAACACTGCCTCACTCTGAGGGCTTTGTCAGTTCATTGTCTTTCTCATGTTTGCCAAGTGTTCCTGTGCTTCTGTCTCCCTTGAGGCGGTCAAATAACTTCATAATCAACTGAATCGGATAGGAATTCTTAATCGTGAAATGATTGAGACCCCTATCATCAATACAAGGTCTCAGTTCACCACTCTTCTTCTTCACAAAGAAGAAACCAGCACCAGCAGGAGATGAGGATTTGCGGATGAAACCTCGAGAAAGTGCCTCTGCAACATACTCCTCCATGGCCTTATTGTCCAAGGCAGACAAAGGGTAAACCCAGCCATGAAGGGGTATGGCACCAGGTTGAAGGTCAATTGTGCAATCATACGACCATTGTGGAGGCAAACTACCGGCTTGACCTTTGTCAAAGACATTGCTAAAATCGCAGTACTCCTCCAGCAGGGAGGAGAGTGAAGAGGTGCACAGGACCTTGGCTACTTTCTGGAAGCATGTCTTACTGCATTGTGTTGACCAGGAGAGAACCTCAGCATGGAGTCAATCAAAAGAGGGGTTGTGCCTCTGTAACCAAGGATAACCAATAACCAGCGGAAACTTAGGTGAGGAAATAACTTGGAATTGGATTATCTCATGGTGAAGAGCCCCTACGGCCATGGACAACAGAACAGTCTCATGAGTCACATGGGCAGGCTGTAGAGGTCTCCCATCAAGAGCCTCAATGGCAAGTGGAGTGTCACGCAGCTGCAGCGGAATCGAGTGCTTTGATTCGAAGGCAGCATCAATGAACAGATATAAAAAGCAGAGGGTGCAATCAGCGCAAAAATAACAATAACAAACCCCCCCCCCTTTTTGTATGCTGAACACTGAAAGAATTTTCACAAAAATCCAAAATAGTAAACGTAAAATAGGATAAAAGTGCAGCGCAAGCAGAAAAATTCCAAAACGTGGTGAACAACAAGTCCCAGAATCTACTAATGATGAGAAAAAGTCCAGATAATTGGTGGACAACAAGTCCCAGAAAGCCTTCACCAGTGATGGTAAATCCACAAAAGGTGACAGTCCCTCCACCTCCATTCTTATTATTATTTATTTTTATTTATTTCAGGTACTTATATAGCGCCGTCAATTTACGCAGCGCTTTACATATACATTGTACATTCACATCAGTCCCTACCCTCAAGGAGCTTACAATCTAAGGTCCCTAACTCACATTCATACATATTAGGGACAATTTAGACAGGATTCAATTAACCTACCAGCATGTCTTTGGAGTGTATTATATACTCTCACCTCAAAGCATGGACTCCTGAGCTAACAGGTAGTCATGCAAGCAGATCCCAATATACCAAATGGGTTGAAGCAGATCGCACTCTTATCTCCAGACTCCTCAGAACCAAATGCAGACATCCGGCCATAAATGATAAAAAAGGAACAGATCTAAGTGCTCACTGTATGTTTACTAAAGTTATAAATGTGTTTAAACACGGACTACTCACATTTCAGGAGTTTGGTACAGGCATAAAAAACACAAACATGTGTCAAACAGAATTAGAAGGGCAGCAGCGGGTGACGTCATACGCAGCCTTCCTCCAAGGGTAATTATGGACGCAATAGTGAATTATCAACATTAGAGGGCAAGTAGTTCTCCACCTAAGGGCTCCAGAGTTTCTTGTATTTGTATACTCTGTCCAGCAGCACGGCTTTTATTTTGGCGTGGATCAAAGCTTGTGTTACTCTGGTTTCGGCTGCCAGCATGCAAATGGTGGGGGTTTCCCACGCAACCTCTATTGTTTGTTTGGCAGTTGTAACCTGAAGGCATAATTTGAACTGTCAGTGGGTAATGGTAGGTGGCACTGGCTTTACATTCAAGAGTGCCACTGCTGGGTCTGGTGCTATTGTAGTATCAAAAAGTTTGGAAATCATATACTGCATATACTGTATTTTCTGGGAAGCAGAAAATATCCAACCAAAACGTTTGTACCACTGGACACTCCCACCATATGTGAAGGTAAGTGCCAGCAGAGGTACAGCCCTGAAAGCAATGAGAAGGATATATAGGGGGATATAATTTTCCTACACACACACCCTTACACGGGTTGATCTGGATAGAACGTTGTCTTTATTCAACCTTACCAACTATGTAATTATGTACCTATGGATATATTGGCTGAAATTTGGAGATCCTAGCGGGGACCAAATACCACAGAGTGAGGCCTTGGTAGTTAGATTCTAAGGCAACAACATTCTGTGAGGCAGACTTGGTGGCTTCCCAGATATGGATCCAGTCGACGGGGTCCATTTGGCAACATAAGACGGGGTGCTAGAGTTTGCAGGCTCCAACAAGTGCCTGTATAGATCAGAGATAAGGCCTCTCCTGTGGGGACCACATTTACAGGTGCGCTCAAAAAAGAACAGTTGGGGGCAGAGGAGTCTGAGGGAACCAAAGGGGTGAGAAAGTGTTTAAGTTGAATGTAGTGGAAAAGTTAAGATGAGGGTATGTTATAAGTCTTGCGTAGATGGGAATGGGATTATCATCAGCTGAGATGAATTTGTAGGCTTGTACCAGACCTGTGGTGGACCATGCCGAAAAAGAGGAAGAGATGTCCAAGCCGGGTAAAATGACGGTTTTGAAGGAAAGAGAGCATGGGTTTATGACTGGCTTAAAGTATTTTTTTTTCCTAGGGTAAAAGTCTTAGTTGACATATCAGTCACTAATAAGTGTTAGCTGTTGGTTAAAAAAAAGAAACAAATATATATATTGTTCTTATATTTTTTTATACCAAAGGCTAACACTTATGTGTGACTGATATTTCTTTTTCTGGGGGTAAAATGGTTGGCTGACAAATTTTGTATCAGTAACTAATTTCTAGATTGTAAGCTCTAACGAGCAGGGCCTTCTGATTCCTCTTGTATTGAAATGTATTGTAATTGTACTGCCTGCCCTCAGGTTGTAAAGCTCTGCGCAAACTGTTGACGCTATATAAATCCTGTATAATGATAATAATAATAATAAGTGTTAGCTGTTAAACACATAAAAAAAACATATTTATCGGCGTATAACATGCACTTTTTTCCCCCTAAAATCAGAGGGAAATCGTGGGTACGTCTTATACACCGATCCCTGCTGTCTCTGAGTGAAGAGGAGCGAGCGCCGCTGAATTACATAAAGCTGCAATCTCCTGTGTACCCAGCACTCCGTCACTCAGAGCCACGCCTCCAGGCCCCACATTGGGCCACTGTTCTGTCTATCATATGAGCAGGGCCAGGAGGCGTGGCTTTGAGTGACGGAGCGCCGGGTACACAGGAGATCGCGGCTCTGTGTAATTCAGCGGCGCTCGCTCCTCCTCTTCCCTCGGAGACAGCAGGGATAATCCAACACTGGCGAGGCTGCAATGATGGGAAAGGTGAGGCTGCAGATGGGCACTGAACAGGCTGCATTGTTGGTCAATTTATAGGCTGCAGAGGGGCACCGAGCAGGGTGCATTGTTGGGCAATTTACTGGCTGCAAATGGGCACTGAGCAGGGTGCATTGATGAGCAATTTATTGGCTGCAGAAGGGAACTGAGTAGGGTGCATTGATGGGCAATTTAATGGCTGCAGATGGGCACTGAGCAGGGTGCATTGATGGGCAATTTATTGGCTGCAGAAGGGCACTGAGCAGAGTGCATTGATGGGCAATTTAATGGCTGCAGATGGGCACTGAGCAGGGTGCATTGATGGGCAATTTAATTGCTGCAGATGGGCACTGAGAAGAGTGCATTAATGGGCAATTTAAGTCTACTCAACCAAACATTGTATATCACTATGTACAAATCTATGATTCCCAACGTTCTGTATTTCTTTGCAAAATACTCAATAAATACATTGTTAAAAAGAAAAAAAATGGGCAATTTAATGGCTACAGATGGGCACTGAGCAGGGTGCATTGATGGGCAATTTAGAGGCTGCAGATGGGCACTGAGCAGGGTGCATTGATGAGCTGTGACCCTAATTATGCTTCAAAGTTCTTTATTTAAAAAATGTAAGTTTTTTCCTTAAAGCGGGGGTTCACCCACACCGCCAAAAAAAAAAAAATATTAAAAGCCAGCAGCTACAAATACTGCAGCTGCTGACTTTTAATACATGGCCGCTCGGTTCTCGGCAGCTGCCGCCGCCATCCTAGGTGAGGAAATCAGGAAGTGAAGCGTTGCGGCTTCACTTCCCGGTTCCCTACTGCGCATGCGCGAGTCGCGCTGCGCGTCCCTAGTGGTCCCCGCTCTCTGCTGGGAGCTGTGTATTCCCAGCAGACAGCGCGGTCGGGACGGGAAGAGGCATAGACTCCCATGGGAGTCTATGCCGGAAGTGGGTGCAAATACCTGTCTTAGATAGGTATCTGCACCCCCCTCCCCCCTGAAAGGTGCCAAATGTGACACCGGAGGGGGGGGGGTTCCGAAAAGCGGAAGTTCCATTTTTGTGTGGAACTCCGCTTTAAACTTCCCTCCTAAAATTGGGGTGCGTGTTATACGCCTGTGGTGTTATACACCGATAAATACGGTACATAGATATACACAGTATATTAATTTTTAAAAATTTTTTTTTTTTTTAACCAGAATCAGTCGGAGCAAGGGTTAGATTCTAACTCTGCATGTTTAACAAGTTGCTAACACCTTAAGCAAATACTTGAACATTTTAGAAAAAGTGGGAGGATGGGGACGAAATTGGAAAGTGTGAGTTAAAAGAAAGAAAAATGCATAAAACACACAAAAAAAAAAAAAAAAAAAACGAACATTGTGAAATCAGATCTGAGAAGCTTTGCTTAATCCAGAGAGTAAAAAGGCATAACAGACTTGAAATCCAATCTTCCATAACATTCCTAAACTGGGTTTATACGGATAATTTTTTTTTTTTACTGCTATCCCAATCGGTATGACGGGTAAATGGCAGATGTTAAATGCACCTTAGTCCACATCTAAGAAATATGCACTTAGCATAAGTGCTGTTATAGAATAAAATTAGGGTGAGTAAACATGAATGAAAAGTATATTTTGGGTAGAAATGTGAGCAAATATTAAGTGCAGACTCCCTGTTGTGGACTTATGGCTATGTTTATTTTTTTTTATTTTTTTGGCCCCATTGCTGCGATAGTACAGTCGATATGAGATGTTAAAAGCACCTTAGTCCACACCTTAAAATGTACTAAGATGTGTTACTTTTGCGGCAGTATTGAATACAACTATGGCTATTGCTGCCAGAACAGAGAGGCACGTGGGTAGAAATATAAGCAAATAATAGGTCTGAGGTCTCGGATCTTAAGGTTATGTTATGTGACAGCACAATAAAAAGAAATACACTTAACCTCTGTAACATTGGGTGTATTATAGAAAGAATAGGCGGAGAGCCTCATGGCTATTGCAGCAGGTTCTTCTCTTTTTATATCTCCTTTTTTTGCTGTCACACGGCTTTGCACGGGTTGTCATCGCTTCACAATTAGTGGCATTATATTCAGGTAGCTGCTGAGAGATTGTGTCAGCGGACGAGCTGAGATGTCTTAGGGAAGTGTGTAGTCTTTTTTTCAGTTAGTCACTGGAACAGCCTTAACAGATGAATGGAGCATTTTGGCCTGTTTGCATGCCTACAAAAGCCTACAGAAAATGAAACCATCTCCAGGAGAATGTCAGTAACAATTAGATGTCCTAGTGTAGATAAGAGGAATAAGTTTCTTTTCGCTTCAGGAAGGATTTGGTTTACTGATCCCCTTAATGTGGCTTGTAATGTCAGAGCAGCTTGTAAAAACATGATCCCTAAGCACAATCTAGTACAAGATACACTGAGGAGAGTATTTATTAAAAAAAAGGTGCAACTTCATGTAAATTTGTTAAGGGGTGAATGAAGCAAAATTTAATATGTCTCAAGCTATAGTCTCTTCAATTTGAGTGTGAATGCAGAAAATACTGCATTAAGACCACTAGGTGGCGCTAAGGAGCATCCTTTTTTCCTTTGATAGTCAGTGTCATCTAGTGGCCGTAATGTGGTATTTTCTGCATTCACATTATCAAATTGAAAAGAATATACAGTAAAAACCTTGGATTGCAAGCATAATTTGTTCCAGAAACATGCTTGTAATCCTAAGCACTTGTATATCAAAGCAAATTTCCCCATAAGAAAAACTCAAATGATTCGTTCCACAACCATTTATTCGTAAGTACTTCAGTTTATAGTTCATATAAAAGATTATAGCAATGTGTGTCAGAAATGATGAAATCAGACTGAGACAGAAGAACCGTTAAATCACACTTGTTTAATAATAAAAGTAAAAAGAACAAACATAGTCAAAACATAGCCAAAGTTCAGTAACCAGAATGGATAGTCAGCCAAGCCAGATGTCAGGGTTCAATGTAGTGGAACAGCAAGCAGGATCTGGAGCCAGAAGGGATGTCAGCAAAGCAAGTCTTTAAACAGGAACGCAGGAGATGTTTCTTGTGATGTTGACCAAGGCAAAGGCAGAGATCCTCTGGACTGGACGGCTTAAGTAGGCAGGACTGATGAGCAGGATCATCAACAGCTGAGTAACTGTGGAGAGAGATGGGAGCTGGAAATTAGCCGACAGCTGAACGGCCAGCTCAGAGAAGGAAGGGCTGGGCCCAGTCCTGACAATGTGATAGGTTCTGTAACCATAAAATGTCCATCCACAAATGGAAACCTCCACAAGGGGATTAGAAACAAAATCCAGCAGTAGCTACAGAGTAGGGATGAGCCGAACACCCCCCGGTTCGGTTCGCACCAGAACCCGCGAACGGACCGAAAGTTCGCACGAACGTTAGAACCCCATTGACGTCTATGGGACTCGAACGTTCGAAATCAAAAGTGCTCATTTTAAAGGCTAATTTGCATGGTATTGTCCTAAAAAGGGTTTGGGGACCCGGGTCCTACCCCAGGGGACATGTATCAATGCAAAAAAAACTTTTAAAAACGGCCGTTTTTTCGGGAGCAGTGATTTTAATGATGCTTAAAGTAAAAAAAAAAAAAGTGAAATATTCCTTTAAATATCGTACCTGGGGGGTGTCTATAGTATGCCTGTAAAGTGACGCGTGTTTCCCATGTTTAGAACAGTCCCTGCACCAAATGTCATTTTTAAAGGAAAAAATCTCATTTAAAACTGCTTGCGGGTTTAATGTCATGTCGGGTCATGGCAATATGGATGAAAATCAGTGAGACAAACGGCATGGGTACCCCCCAGTCCATTACCAGGCCCTTTGGGTCTTGTATGGATATTAAGGGGAACCCCGCACCCAAATTAAAATAAGGAAAGGTGTGGGGCCACCAGGCCCTATATACTCTGAACAGCAGTATACAGGCGGTGCAAACAAGACAGGGACTGTAGGTTTGTTGTTAAGTAGAATCTGTTTGTAATTTTGAACATTTTTAACGTGTTTAGCTCCAGCCAAAAAATCTTTTCTAAGCTTTTTGGAAAACATAGGGAAGGGTTATCACCCCTGTGACATTTGTTTTGCTGTCTTTCCTCCTCTTCAGAAGATTTCACCTCACTTTTTTGTCCCAATGAAAAATGTTTTTTGAAAATTTGGGTTTTTTTGTGGAACAAGGATTGGAAAGCATCAGTGGAAAGGAGAAATTGTTTTCCCATATTAACTCTTACAGGAGAGAATTTCCCTTCCTAGGGGTAAATTTCATCTCACTTCCTGTTGTCTCCTTCCGTTTGCAAGTAGGAGTCGTTTGTAAGTTAGATGTTTGAAAGTAGGGTCCTGCCCTATATACTCAGCAGAAATTTGGGCCTTAGGTGTTGCTGTGGCCACAACACTGTAAGCCCTCACAGGGCCCTGCTGTGAAATATTAGATCAAGAATTGTAATTACATGTCCCTGTTGAACAGGAGCTGAAAAATTAGGCCTTAGGCACTGGTGCTGGTGCCACAACACTGCAACCCCTCACAGACACTCTAGTTGGAACGCAGGAACGAGCCCTGCTGCAAAGTATTGCTTCAAAAATTGTAATTACACGCCCCTGTTAGACAGGGGCAGAAAAATTGGGCCTTAGGCACTGGTTCTGGTGCCACAACACTGCAACCCCTCACAGACACTCTAGTTGGAACGCAGGAACGAGCCCTGCTGCAAAGTATTGCATCAAAAATTGTAATTACACGCCCCTGTTAGACAGGGGCAGAAAAATTGGGCCTTAGGCACTGGTGCTGGTGCCACAACACTGCAACCCCTCACAGACACTCTAGTTGGAACGCAGGAACGAGCCCTGCTGCAAAGTATTGCATCAAAAATTGTAATTACACGCCCCTGTTAGACAGGGGCAGAAAAATTGGGCCTTAGGCACTGGTGCTGGTGCCACAACACTGCAACCCCTCACAGACACTCTAGTTGGAATGCAGGAACGAGCCCTGCTGCAAAGTATTACATCAAAAATTGTAATTACACGCCCCTGTTAAACAGGGGCTGAAAAATTGTGCCTTAGGCACTGGTGGTGGCGCCCAGAACCAAAAATGTTCTTACAAGCTATCAGCGTGATGATTGAGGAGGAAGAGGATAATTACTCAGGGATAGTCACTCAGCATCAGCATAGGCAGTCTTTGAAGGGATCTGAGATTTCAAAAAAAATTATTCGGTTACATCAGCATCAGGTGCTTGGTAGCTGGTGGTGATCCAAGACTCATTCATTTTTATGAAGGTCAGCCGATCGACCGAGTCGGTGGACAGACGCACCCTGTGATCGGTTACCACGCCTCCAGCAGCACTGAATGTGCGTTCCGAAAGAACGCTGGATGCAGGACAGGCCAGTAGCTCAATTGCATACTGTGCAAGCTCTGGCCAGTGATCCATCCTCAAGACCCAGTAACCCAGAGGATTTTCGGTGGGAAAGGTGTCCAAGTCTGATCTTGCCCCTAGGTATTCCTGCACCATGTAAAACAGACACTGGCGATGGTTGCTGGAACCGATCATACCTTGGGGCTGCGGACCAAAAAATTGTCTGAACGCATCGGTCAGACGGCCACCTTCTCCACCGCTCCTTCTTTGACTGACCGAAGCCTCAGCAACACGTTGTCCAGAAACAGGAGTTTGTAACCTCCCAGTCTCTGGGAACGTGTTGCACAGACCTTTCTGCAAGGCCTCCCGAAGATGTTTCATCCTCTGCTCCCTCTGCGATGGCAAGATAAGGTCCGCAACCTTACCCTTGTAACGTGGATCAAGGAGGGTTGCCAGCCAGTATTGGTCCTTCTCCTTGATACCACGAATACGAGGATCCTTACGCAGGCTTTGCAGGATCAGGGAGGCCATGCAGCGTAGGTTTGCTGAGGCATTCGGTCCGGAGTCCTCTGGGTCACTAAGAACAACATGGTCCGCAGCCACCTCCTCCCAGCCACGTACAAGTCCATGTGTTTCTTGGGACTGATCCCTTAAAGACTGCTGCTGATGCTGAGTGCCAGGCTCCACCTCCATACTGACACAATCTTCCTCCTCCTCCTCCTCCTCTTCCTCCTCGTCCTCTTCCTGTGTGATCGGCGGGCACGCAGGAACACTGTCTGGATAAAGGGGGCCTTGAGAGCTAAGGAAGTCCTCCTCTTCCTGCCTCTGTTCTGCCTCAAGTGCCCTGTCCATTATTCCACGCAGCGTGTGCTCCAACAGGTGGACAAGGGGGACAGTGTCACTGATGCATGCACTGTCACTGCTCACCATCCTCGTGGCCTCCTCGAATGGTGACAGGACAGTGCATGCATCCCTGATCATGGCCCACTGGCGTGGGGAAAAAAAAACAAGCTCCCCTGACCCTGTCCTGGTGCCATAGTCGCACAGGTACTCATTGATGGCCCTCTGCTGCGTGTGCAGCCGCTGCAGCATGGCCAACGTTGAGTTCCACCTGGTGGGCATGTCACAGATTAGGCGGTTCTTGGGCAGGTTAAACTCCTTTTGGAGGTCCGTCAGCCGAGCACTGGCATTATATGACCGGCGGAAATGCACACAGACTTTCCTGGCCTGCCTCAGGACATCCTGTAAGCCCGGGTACCTGCCCAAGAACCGCTGCACCACCAAGTTAAGGACGTGAGCCAAACAGGGCACATGGGTCATTTGTCCCTGTCGGAGGGCAGAGAGGAGGTTGGTGCCATTGTCGCAAACCACCATTCCTGCCTTAAGTTGGCGTGGCATCAACCACCTCTGAACCTGCCCCTGCAGAGCTGACAGAACCTCTGCCCCAGTGTGGCTCCTGTCCCCCAAGCACACCAGCTCAAGCACCGCATGGCATCTTTTGGCCTGTGTACTTGCGTAGCCCCTTGAACGCCTACGGAGCACCGCTGGTTCCGAGGAAGAGGCCATGGAGGAAGAAGAAGAGGAGGGGGTGGAGGAGAGAGGTGTGTCACAATCAGCATTTTGGAGGCGTGGTGGCGGAACAACCTCCAACACTACTGCACCTTGTCCTGCATCCTTCCCAGCTGCCAGCAGAGTCACCCAATGCGCCGTGAAACTTAGGTAACGTCCCTGTCCATGCCTGCTGGACCATGAGTCAGCGGTAATATGCACCTTATCGCTGACCGCCCTGTCCAGCGAGGCATGGACATTGCCTTCCACATGCCGGTAGAGAGCCGGAATCGCCTTCCGTGAGAAAAAGTGGCGTTTGGGTACCTGCCACTGAGGAACCGCACATTCCACAAACTCACGGAAGGGGGCAGAGTCTACCAACTGAAAAGGCAGCAGTTGAAGTGCTAGCAATTTTGCCAAGCTAGCATTCAACCGCTGGGCATGTGGATGGCTGGGAGCAAACTTCTTTCGGCGGTGCAGCAGCTGGGGCAGGGAAATTTGCCTGGTACAATCTGACGTCGATGTACCAAAAGCAGATTGCCCACAAGTACTTGGCTGTGACACACCTAATTCTACACCTTCATTCCTCTCACTGCAGGTCTCAGAGAGGACTGAAGGTCTAGTGGGGTTGGAAATCTCAGCTGATGAGGAGCAAGGAGAGATCCTCTTTGTTCTTTGGTGTGGGTCTTTTAGATACGCTTGCCAACGAACTGCATGGCAGGTCAACATATGTCTGGTCAAGCATGTGGTACCCAAGCGGGAGATGTTTTGGCCACGCGAGATACGCTTGAGACATATGTTGCAAATAGCAGCGGTGCGATCTGATGCACTCGTCTCAAAAAAGGCCCACACCAAAGAACTTTTTGAATAACGCGCAGAGACTGCAGCGCCCTGCACATGTGGAGCTTTGGGGTGTGATGCAGTCAATGTGCTGCCCTTAGGCTGGCCCCTGGAGGGCATCCTGCCTCGTTGGTGATGTGCCGCCGCCTCCTCCTCCTCCTCCTCCTCCTCCTCTCTCCTATCAGGCACCCACGTTGAGTCAGTGACCTCATCATCCCCTCCCTCCTCATCACTGGAGCAAACCTGGCAGTATGCTGCAGCAGGGGGAGCATGACTGCCAGATTGCTGTCCTTCTTGGGCACCCCCTCTGTCCGTGCTCATGTTACTGCCTTCATCGAGCTCAGTATCGTCATCAGAGCCTTCCAAACGCTGGGCATCCTCCTGGAGCATGTACCCAACACTGTGGTCAAACAGTTCGAGGGAATCCTCATGAGGACATGGTGGAGCTAGGGAAGGAGTCACTGATGACATTGAGCTGAGGGAAGAGGCCGCTGCTTTGCCAGACAAAGCACCCTGGGCATGGGTGAGAGAGGATGAGGAGGATGAGGACGGCTTGGTCATCCACTCGACCAAGTCTTCCGCATGTTGCGGCTCAACACGGCCAGCTGCCGAAAAAAAGGCCAAGCGTGTCCCATGGCCACGTGCTGATGAGGATGCACCGTCTCAACGACCAGCACTAGACACAGAGCCTGCTTGCCCTCTCTTATTGGCTTGTGACTGTCTGCCTCTCCTTCTTGGCCTTCCAGACATACTAATGGCCTGTAGCTGCACTAAGCTGGGATAGAACACCTGTAATTTTCTTCAGGTAGCTTTATATACTGTAACCAGACAAGCCTGCCTGTCAGTAGGAAGATAACAGGAACGGATCTAGCTGTACACTGTGAGCAGGACGCACTGTACTAAATGTAAATAGTCTAGCTGCCTGACCGTGGTACTAATAGGATCAAATAGAACACCTGTAATTTTCTTCAGGTAGCTTTATATACTGTAACCAGACAAGCCTGCCTGTCAGTAGGAAGATAACAGGAACGGATCTAGCTGTACACTGTGAGCAGGACGCACTGTACTAAATGTAAATAGTCTAGCTGCCTGACCGTGGTACTAATAGGATCAAATAGAACACCTGTAATTTTCTTCAGGTAGCTTTATATACTGTAACCAGACAAGCCTGCCTGTCAGTAGGAAGATAACAGGAACGGATCTAGCTGAACACTGTGAGCAGGACGCACTGCACTAAATGTAAATAGTCTAGAAGATAACAGGAACGGATCTAGCTGAACACTGTGAGCAGGACGCACTGCACTAAATGTAAATAGCAGGAACGGCTCTAGCTGAACACTGTGAGCAGGACGCACTGCACTAAATGTAAATAGCAGGAACGGATCTAGCTGAACACTGTGAGCAGGACGCACTGCACTAAATGTAAATAGCAGGAACGGATCTAGCTGAACACTGTGAGCAGGACGCACTGCACTAAATGTAAATTGTCTAGAAGATAACAGGAACGGATCTAGCTGAACACTGTGAGCAGGACGCACTGCACTAAATGTAAATAGCAGGAACGGCTCTAGCTGAACACTGTGAGCAGGACGCACTGCACTAAATGTAAATAGCAGGAACGGATCTAGCTGAACACTGTGAGCAGGACGCACTGCACTAAATGTAAATAGCAGGAACGGATCTAGCTGAACACTGTGAGCAGGACGCACTGCACTAAATGTAAATAGTCTAGAAGATAACAGGAACGGATCTAGCTGAACACTGTGAGCAGGACGCACTGCACTAAATGTAAATAGCAGGAACGGATCTAGCTGAACACTGTGAGCAGGACGCACTGCACTAAATGTAAATAGCAGGAACAGATCTAGCTGAACACTGTGAGCAGGACGCACTGCACTAAATGTAAATAGTCTAGAAGATAACAGGAACGGATCTAGCTGAACACTGTGAGCAGGACGCACTGCACTAAATGTAAATAGCAGGAACGGATCTAGCTGAACACTGTGAGCAGGACGCACTGCACTAAATGTAAATAGCAGGAACGGATCTAGCTGAACACTGTGAGCAGGACGCACTGCACTAAATGTAAATAGCAGGAACGGATCTAGCTGAACACTGTGAGCAGGACGCACTGCACTAAATGTAAATAACAGGAACGGATCTAGCTGAACACTGTGAGCAGGACGCACTGCACTAAATGTAAATAGCAGGAACGGATCTAGCTGAACACTGTGAGCAGGACGCACTGCACTAAATGTAAATAGCAGGAACGGATCTAGCTGAACACTGTGAGCAGGACGCACTGCACTAAATGTAAATAGCAGGAACGGATCTAGCTGAACACTGTGAGCAGGACGCACTGCACTAAATGTAAATAGCAGGAACGGATCTAGCTGAACACTGTGAGCAGGACGCACTGCACTAAATGTAAATTGCAGGAACGGATCTAGCTGAACACTGAGCAGGACGCACTGCACTAAATGTAAATAGTCTAGAAGATAACAGGAACGGATCTAGCTGAACACTGTGAGCAGGACGCACTGCACTAAATGTAAATAGCAGGAACGGATCTAGCTGAACACTGTGAGCAGGACGCACTGCATTAAATGTAAATAGTCTAGATAGAAGATAACAGGAACGGATCTAGCTAAACTGAATACAGTGTATATATATATATATGCAACACCTGGGATGCATATATATACACAATACACTGTAAGTGCAGCTAACTGACTGACTGTTCTGCCTAATCTATCTAACTCAAATCAAATGACACTGTCTCTCTCTCTCTCTATCTCTCAGCACACCGGAACACACACTACACAGGGCCGCCGTGCAGGCGGCCTTATATAGTGTGGGGTGTGTACTAAATCCCCTGAGCCATAATTGGCCAAAGCCACCCTGGCTTTGGCCAATTACAGCTCTCTCTACTGACGGCGCTGTGATTGGCCAAGCATGCGGGTCATAGTGCATGCTTGGCCAATCATCAGCCAGCAATGCACTGCGATGCCGCAGTGAATTATGGGCCGTGACGCGCCACACGAATTTGGCGCGAACGGCCCATATCGTTCGCAATTCGATGAACGATCGAACAGCCGATGTTCGAGTCGAACATGGGTTCGACTCGAACACGAAGCTCATCCCTACTACAGAGTATAAAAGAGAAGAGAGGCGCCTCTAAGTATAGCAATATGGTTACATTTAATGAAGGTACAACATTTAGTAACTCACATGGTTGATGATTAAAACAGGCCCATCTAAGAATGCAAGCA
The DNA here is from genome assembly GCF_042186555.1 of Aquarana catesbeiana. NCBI lineage: Eukaryota > Metazoa > Chordata > Amphibia > Anura > Ranidae > Aquarana > Aquarana catesbeiana. Next base: position 28,484,817 of record NC_133326.1, read on the forward strand.
TCCGGGGTAAAGCTGTCCACATAGACCATCCCCACACCACCATTGATGTCGTCCCTTTCACGCTGCATTCCATGAGTGCTCAAGCCTCACTTCCAGATCACTCTACTACAGAGTAGTCTTCCCGGTCATGATTACAGACTAACAGCAGAAAGAGCCGGAGGTGCGGGGGATGGTGTATGTGGACAGCTATAACCCGGATGCCTGCATACTTAGATGTGCCTCTTTTAACCATCAACCATGTGAGTTGCTAAATGTTGTACCTTCATTAAATGTAACCATATTGCTACACTTATGACGCGTACACACGAGCGGACTTTCCGGCATAAAAGGTCCGATGGAATGAATCCGTCGGTCATTCCGATTGTGTGTGGGTTTCATTTGACCTTTTCTGTCAAAAAAACTGACGAACCTTAGAAATAGAACATGTTTCAAATCTTTACGACGGACTCGATTCCTAACGAAAAAAACGTTCGTCTGTATGCTAGTCTGACGGACCAAAAACTACGCAAGGGCAGCTATTGGCTACTAGCTATTGAACTTCCTTTTCTAGTCCGGTCGTACGTCATCACATTCGAAACGATCAGACTTTGGTGGGATCATGTGTAGGCAAGTCCGTTTCGACGGGACTCCGTTGGAACTCCGTTGAAAAGTCCTTCGGAGTTCAATCCGACGAGAAGTCCACTTGTGTGTACGCAGCATTAGAGGCGCCTCCCTTCTGTTTTATACTCTGTGGCTCCTACTGGATTTTGCTTCTAAATCCCATTGTGGAGGCTTTTGTAGATGGACATTTTATGGTTACACAACCTATCACATTGCTATAAACCTTTTATATGGAGTAGAAACTGAAGGACCTATGAATAAATGGTTGTGCAACAAATCATTTGAGTTTCCATTGTTTCTTATGGGGAAATTCGCTTTGATATACAAGTGCTTTGAATTACAAGCATGTTTCTGGAACTAATTATTCTTGTAATCCAAGGTTTCTACTGTAACTCAACACACAGCCATTAATGTCTAAACCGCTGTCAACAAAAGTAAGTACACCCTTAAGTGAAAATGTCCAAATTGGGCCCAATTAGCCATTTTCCCTTTTCCGATGTCAAGTGATTCATTAGTGTTAGAAGGTCTCAGGTGTGTTAAATTTGATGTTATCTCTCTCACTCTCTCATACTGGTCACTAGAAGATCAACATGGCACCTCGTAGCAAAGAACTCTCTAAAGGATCTGAAAAAAAGAATTGTGCTCTACATAAAGATGGCCTAGGCTATAAGAATATTGCCAAGCGGTCGACCAAAGAAGTTGAGTGCACATGCTCAGCATCATATCCAGAGGTTGTCTTTGGGAAATAGACGTATGAGTGCTGACAGCATTGCTGCAGAGGTTGAAGGGGTGGGGGGTCAGCCTGTCAGTGCTCAGACTATACGCCACACACTGCATCAAATTGGTCTGCATTAGTGTCGTTCCAGAAAGAAGCCTCTTCTAAAGATGAAGCACAAGAAAGCCAGCAAACAGTTTGCTGAAGACAACCATACTAAGGATATGGATTACTGGAACCATGTCCTGTGGTCTGATGAGACCAAGATAAACTTATTTAGTTCAGATGGTGACAAGCGTGTATGGGGGCAACCGGGTGAGGAGCACAAAGACAAGTGTGTCTTGTCTACAGTTAAGCATGGTGGTGGGAGTGTCATGGTCCGGGGTTGCATGAGTGCTGCCGGCACTGGGGAGCTACAGTTCATTGAGGGAACCATGAATGCCAACATGTACTGTGACATACTGAAGACAAGCATGATCCCCCCTTCGGAAACTGGGCCACAGAGCAGTATTCCAACATGATAATGACCCCAAACACACCTCCAAGACGACCACTTCCTTGTTAAAGAAGCTGAAGGTAAAGGTGATGGACTGGCCAAGCATGTCTCCAGACCTAAACCCTATTGAGCATCTGTGGGGCATCCTCAAATGGAAGGTGGAGGAGCACAAGGTCTCTAACATCCACCAGCTTCGTGATGTCGTCATGGAGGAGTGGAAGAGGCCTCCAGTGGCAACCTGTGAAGTTCTGGTGAACTCCATGCCCAAGAGGGTTAGGGCAGTGCTGGAACATAATGGTGGCCACACAAAATATTGACACTTTGGGCCTAATTTGGACATTTTCACTTAGGGGTGTACTCACTTTTGTTGCCAACGGTTTAGACATTAATAGATGTGTTGAGTTATTTTGAGGAGACAGCAAGTGTACACTGTTATACAAGCTGTACACTCACTACTTTACATTGTAGCAAAGTATAATTTCTTCAGTGTTGTCACATGAAAAGATATAATAAAAGTGTGGTAATAAAGATAAGCATAGGCATAAAAGGGTGCCTAGGAGGGAATGGAAGCTAGCATTGGATTATTATTTTTCCAACAAGCTTAACCTGAACTAAATGGCTGCATATTTTTTCTAAAGGGTACAATGGGAGTTCACAATTACAGAGTATAAATAAATATTGCAAAGTCTTTATAAAATGCATGACTGGTGCTCACACAAAGTTACATAGTCAAGTTGAAAAAAGACACATCTAGCTCAACCAATAGTTATATCATTACGTCAGAGCACTCTGCCCTGGGGGAAAAAAAAAAGCCTGCCGCCTGTTGCCACCGGAAGAAGTGGACACTCCCATGAAGTCACTGGACAGGCTTGAATAATGCAAAAAAGGTATGTAGTTTTTCTTTTCTAGGGAGGCTTCAGGTAGCAGGGGGAGGCAGATGGCGGGGGCTTCTGAAGTTCCTGGCATTCCTCTTTACCTTTAAACTATATCTATGCCAAAAATGTAAAAAAAAAAAATCCAATTAATCCTAGCATACTGTACAAATAAATGCAAATGGCCTACAGTGAATTCACTTGAGCAGTGGCAGCTAGTGCCAAACTTCTTTTTGGGGGGGTGCGTCAAACAAACCCCCCCCACCCAAGTCACACTCAGCCCCTCCACGGTCCCCCACACTCAGTCCCCCACACTCAGTCCCCCATGGTCAACCACATTCACCCCTCCACGGCCCCTCCACGGCTTTCCTTGGCTTCTTTGGCTTCTCCTCCTGGTCAACCTGATCTGCCTGCCCTGATTGGCCTGGAGGAGAAGCTGGCCCTGCGGCTCTAGCTCAACCCTTTTCAAGCCAATTAGAGCCTTAGGCTTTAATCATGTGGCTTGAAAAAAAAAAAAGAACTTAGCAAGCTATAAGTCCAGCACCCTGCATGCATCCCCGCATGCAAACTAGCGAGGCGGCGCCCCTGCACCCCTAATAGACCGGCCACTCCTGCACTTGAGCAGACCAATATCAATCTAAGCAACCTAGGGCTGCAACTCTGATACTCCAGCCCAATTCCTTCACTCCTGGTCATGAAGTCCAAAGGGGCATCCTACTTCTGGCGGAAATGACATAAGACACCCTCAGGGATTCTTCCTCTTACCTCCAGCTTATTGAAGACCTTGGTGGCCCCTGTGATATCGTGGGGTAAAAAAAAATAAAAAAAAAAACGCACAAGGACATATTTAGAGGGAAGAGAGAATTGTCAGAAAAAATTAATTGGCCAGAGAGGGGTGAGGTCTATAGGGATAAAATTTATGAGTTGCAGTTGGGTTCGGAAGTTGACAGTGGGGGAGAATTTTGGGAGATCTTAGGCAGGGTAGATTTTCAAAAGATTTTTCATTTAGCTTTGAAGCACACTGTCCAAGTATATAACATGGACTTACAGTACGCAAGTCATTATCAGAACAATTTGTCAATGCCAGCAGCCCATTTGCTATACGAAGGTGGCACTTATACCATATGGAAGGAGCAGTGATAAGCAGAGTTTTTTAGGTGGGCATTCTTCATTACAATTGAAATGAAGTATACATTACATTTTGTCTTTTACTAAGGTATTAATATTAATGATACATTTGTCAGGGCTATAAATAAACTTTAAGGTAACTCTTCTCAAAAACTGCATTAAAATACAGATTTCTGTATTCTTATACAGGTCTGTGTTTGTGTCAGGGTCTATTCAGAAAGTACTGTTCCTCATCAGCTTTACTTTGCTCAGTACTAAGCCTAGAGCCTCAAAGGTCACAATCTCTAATTTGAAATGTACAAAACTGACCTTACCCTGCATTGTCTTTGTTCTAAAGCCAATTGTTGTTGACATAAAACAAATGAGAGGCTTGGAAAACTTTCTGCTGTTCTTTTGGAACAAACTGGATACTAATAAGGTCAACCAGAGTATTAAGTGAAGGCGACCTGGTGGCAGAATTGGCACTTCCAGTTTATAAGTATGAGGGCTACATTTTATTTCTGAGAAAACCAGGTCACAGGGGCATTAGTTACACGTTTCTAAGGTTAAGTGCGCAAAGATCTTAGAAATGAATATCACACAGCAAAAAAATATAATTTGGTTTAAAATACTTTCATTTATATTGTGAATGATTTAGGTTGGTTTCACACTACTTAGTTGTGGTAATGTGCAGTAAATTCTTTAGAATGGCACTACAATGCATAAAATAACTAGGTGCCTGGGGTGGCGCATGCACGGCAGCTGATAAGATGGCGGCGTAACCTGGGAGCTTCGTCCCGCTCCGTCTGATTTTGCTCCACCAAAGCCGATATCTTGTGCAATCCCACTCACAGCTCCCTTTCTGAGAATGAGCGGGACCCAAGGACTGCTCCCATGCCTGGAGGTTCTGCCAGAAGATACCTCAACCACCAGCTGAACTCCGCCACTCTTGCGCCTGAGGCTTTCAAGATCGCTCCCTCAGCGCAGCATGGCGAGGGAGCGGAGGGAGAGGACTCTGTAGCTGACATGGACTTATCCACCCAGGCAGCAAATACCCCGGAGAGCACCACAGTGGGTATACATACACCACCTGTGCTCTCCCCGACCTCCACCGAGTCCCTCCTGGAGAGGACTCTAGACAATTTAATCAGGTCTCCTATGGGGGATCTAACTGCGAGCCCACTATTGCCAGATCCGAGTGCACCGTATCCTTCTGATAAGTAGGTGCCTGAAGACCCACACTGCATCGCACTCGAACACATATACTGTGTGGGGCACTGCAATAAAAAAATAAAGCAGGTCTGGTTTTTGGTTCGTTGCCTTTCCATTCTAAATGAATAGACCACCTTTACACTATAATGATCTTATTAAGAGGTTATCAGAATCTGTAATAATAAGGGCACCCTCAGATACCCCCCCCACCCCCCCACATAGTACCCCTACACCTTCACAAAAAAATTGTAACCTAGAAATATAGAAATAAAGGCACCCAAACATTTGACAAGTCCTTTATTAAAATAGCTAAAAATCCCCCAAAAATGTCCCTCATTAATCCGTTGTCAGTCATGATGCCCATCACCCACTAACTCGGCAAACAAACAAAAAAAATGACAATTTGGTGCACAGAAATGATCCTGATGGTACAACTAGCCAAAAGGACAGTTCCCAAAGCTGCTATCAGCTATATAAAGGAAAGGAACTGAAATAGTAAGGACATCACTAAGCAAATATGGCCAATGTCATTGCCCAAAGGCAGTAATGTCACTGCTATTCCCCACTCTTTTGCTTAAAAGGAGCGGGGATTCCCAATAACTTCAGGAGTTCCTAGGGATGCCATGTGTGCTAGCATGTAGGCAGATGTTGGTTGACCTCCCTGCATAGGTGGTGCTGTCACAACCACCTGGCAGGGAAAGTGGAGGACAGAAGTAATGTACATTCCTCCTAGGCCTCCATACATGTCAACTGGTGAGCAGCTGTCCTATTGGACGCTGCTTAGGTGGATGACCCCCTCAGACATCTTTAGAGAGGGCAGTGCTTATAAAAGGTACTGTCTCACTGCAGTTGGCACGCATTTTGCCAGAAACTGGCTGGACAGGGAGAGTGTGCATAGCATAGGGAGAGGTTCCAGAGGAGGAGAGACAGCATAGGGACTGCTCGCTAGTGTTGCTGTGGGGAACCCTTTCCACTACTAGTCCTTTGCTGCTTGCTGAGTACCAGCCACCTCCTGTGCCAGGTGCCGTCGGTCTCCAAGCACCGCTTCCCACAAGTATTCACCTGTGAGTGTAGCCGTCAGTTCTAAGTCACTGCACAGACTCTGCTACTGTATGTAGGAACGTTCTTGACAATACAATTCCTGCAAATCCACCCACTGTGTGTGTGTGTCATTCCCTTCCTCGGGGTTGCCTGCCACCTGACCTTCCTTAGGAAACAGTGATAGCGGGAAGCTGTCATTTATTGAAAGGGTAGAAATACCACTTCTATACTGTATATGATTTTTAGCTCCAGGTGTACAGGAGGCCGAACAGGCTAGGTTTGGGTGTAACCATTGGCTTATCCCTAGCAGGCAGTTTGCTAGTACACCTAGGTACTGCAGGAAGGACATTCATTGATACAGTATGTTCACGCCAATTGTCCATTTGTACCCTAAGCTTAAGAAATGATCCCATAAACAATATATAGATAATGAACAGCGTAATCAAGTTTGAGTCCGTCCTGTAATATACCAGAATGGATGCATCTGTCATCTTCAGAACATAATACATGGAGTTATTTTCTTTTTGCAGTTATTGTTTACATTTGAATATACAGTGCCTTGAAAAAGTATTTACCGGTATACCCCTTGAAATTTTCCACATTTTGTCATGTTACAGCCAAAAACATAAATATATTTTATTGAGATTTTATTTGATAAACCAACACAAAGTGGCATATAATTGTGAAGTGGAAGGAAAATCATAAATGGTTTTACATTTTGTTACAAATACAGTAAATATGTGAAAAGTGTGGTGTGCATTTGTATTCAGCCCCCTGAGTCAATACTTTGTAGAACCTGTTTTTACCACCCCCAAATTCTTCCCCTTTAACTGCAGAGACAACAGCTGGGGGTGTACACATGTTGTGGCTGCAGCTGGAGGTATACCCATGGTGAATGGGGCTGCACTGCAACTACCCTGCAACTGTGTACATTGCACGGTTGCGGTGTAGTGATGCTGCATTAAAACAGGTGGTGAGGAGGCAACATAATGCCTCTTTACCGCCTGTCAAATGCCTCTGAAAAGTGATCTATGCATAGGTTGCTTTTCAGAGGAGAAGCAGTCCTTGCTGCTGTCACAAACAAGACCTACAAAAGCAGTTCTGATGGTACAGGAATGGAGGGGGGGGGGGGTGTCAGGATTAAAAGTAACATACACATACACACATATATACAGACACATACACATGCACACATGCATACAGACACATACATGCAGACACGTGCACACACACATGCAGACACGTGCACAAACATACAGACACACACATACAGACACATGCACACACACACACGTACAAACACACATACAGACACAGATGTACATGTATACATCTCGTATAATCTCGTATAATAATATACAGACACACCCACATACAGACATACACACATAGACACACGCACATACACACACATGTACAAACACACATTAACAAACACACATACAGACGTACACACACACATAGACAGACACTCACATGCACACACACATACAGACACATGCGCACACACACATACAGACGTACAGACGTACAGACAGACACTCACATGCACACACACATACAGACACATGCACACACACACACACGTACAAACACACATACAGACGTACACACACATAAAGACAGACACTCACATGCTCACGCACATACAGACACATGCACACACACATACATACACATGCATACACACACACATGTACAAACACACATACAGACACATGTACACACATAGACACATGTATAAAGCCCTTTTAAAACGAATCTAGCTTCTAGCACAGTACCTTTCCAGTTTCCTCATTCAGCCGGGTACTGCACTGTAGGGGGAAGCAGAGAGCATAGCACACTCCCCTGCACTTTACTCTCACTTTGCTGAGGTTGACGGAGCTTCTCACAGTGCCGATGTACAGTTCGGCAGGGGATAGGGAGATCAGGCTCATCTGACAGTCCTTCTCTCCCCTGATCCCGCGGCACACCTGAGAACCTCTGACGGCACACCAGTGTGCCGCGGCACACTGGTTGAGAAAGGCTGCTCTAACAAACCGCCTAGGGCTTCATAGAACAGCTGTATTTATACTGAGATTAAATTACACAGGTGGACTCTATTTACTAATTAGGTGACTTCTGAAGGTAATTGGTTCTACTAGATTTTAGTTATGAGTATCAGAGTAAAGGGAGCTGTATACAAATGCACGCTACACTTTTTAGATATTTATTTGTAAAAAAAAATGATAACCATTTATCATTTTCCTTCCACTTCACAATTATGTGCCACTTTGTGTTGGTCTATCACATAAAATCCCAATAAAATACATTTACGTGTTTGGTTGTAACATGACAAAATGTGGAAAATTTCAAGGGATATGAATACTTTTTCCAAGCACTGTAATTCAATTTGAAAATTGATTACCTATGTGTATACAGTATATAAGTATATATTTTGGTTTGCATACAACTTTTATGCATACAGCCTTAGAACTTGTCTCTTCAAAAACAAGTCAGTAATGACGTTTCCCATACTTCAATCATGGCAAGTAATTAGATTTTTTTGTAGCACTCCTATTATTAATGTAGACTGTTGTCTATCACTCTCCAGCAATCATCATTTGGCACAATATTGATGGACTAACTTGGACTTGTATCTACTGAAATTAAGGAAATTATGGCTGGGAGTATGACAAGGGCAAGTATCTTGCCTAAAGCTTTTTGTGCTACAAAATATCCTTTATTCCCATCTCAGTAAGTTGGTTGACTTAGGGATACAACAAGGTCCTATTTTTTTCTTGGAAGAAAGGGCTACATCCCTGCACTGGAGGAATTGGGGTAAAAAAACACTGTGAGAACAATCCTTAGAAATTAGCAAAAAAAAAAACTATGCAATGCTATATATGAGACTTATCTTAAAGTTTACTATATATCATTTAGAAAAGTAGAACTTTAGGGTATAAACATTGACATATTTACATATTGTTAACATGCAGTATATGGAAAAGAAAAATTAAAAGCCACCAGCTACACATACTGCAGCTGTTTGCTTTTAATAATAGGACACTTACATGTCCTGGAGTCCAGTGATGTTGGCACCACAGCTGATGTCTCCAACAGCTGTCGGGTGTTGCCGCGCCATTGCAGGTAAGGGAACCCGGCAGTTTAGCCTTACGGCTTCACGCTGGGAACTCTACTGCACATGCGTGAGGCCCCGCTCCTCTCTCCTACTGGCCCCGCGACAGGTGGAGGAGGAGGAGGGAGCCCCACGTTGACATCATAGGCCACGGCACGGACTGCCGGAAGTGGGAACAGGATTCCTGTCAAAGACCGGAGGGGGAGAGGAGACAAATGATCAGAAGATCCACTTTTGGGTGGAACTCAGCTGTAACCTCCCTGACGGTATTCCCGAGTGTGGCTCAGGGTTAAATTTCAGCACCATTAGCGGTAACCCTGAGCCATACATGGGATTGCATTGCAGGATCCTGGTGCGGTGTACTTACCTTGTCCCCAGGATCCTGCCATGTCCCCCGCTGTGTCTGCGGGCTCTGTCCTCCTCCCGAAGCCTCTCTGTGCCGGGCTCCGTTCCCTGCGAGCATCGCGAGGCAAGGGGGCAGAGTCTGGCGGCTAATTAAAAAAAACTGTAAAAATCATAACACATACAGTACTGTAATCTTACAGATTACAGTACTGTATGAAATCATTTCACATCCCTTTTGTCCCCAGTGCTTTGTCCAGTCCCCTGCATGCAGTTTTATATGATATATACTGTTCTTTCTGCCTAGAAACTGGAGATTGTCCATAGCAACCAAAAAATGTCCCCTTTACGTCAAAAGTGGCTTTAGACCAGCTAGAAAACAGCGATAGTAAATTAGAACACTTGCAGAATTGAGCGATAGTGAATCGTGGGGAAATTTATTTTATTATTATTATATTTTTTTTTTTTTTTAAGTTTTATATTTATTTATTATATTATAATTTGTGATTTTGTGTTTCAAACTTCATCATACCCGGAATATTTACTAGACTCTTGGTGGACAGATTTAAGTGTGTTATTACTAAGAATTACAGGCCTACAATATAAAACACCAAATTTCTATGCAAAATAATTGTACCACTTTGAGACGCAAAAATCTAAAATAATCATACTGCCAGGGAGGTTAAGGTGGTTGTAAACCCCCTCATATACCCAGTGAAATGAACAGCCTCAGATGATACACAGAGATTACACAAATCCCCCCTACATAAGTTTTACTTGTTTATCTGCAGTCTTCTCTTTTGTACACACCTTCAGAAGTGCTTATTTTAGATCAAATCCTTCTGCATTTTTCAGTATCACAGAGGAGGGGGTGGAGAGCTACAGTTAAAGGTCTGAGCAACTGTGTGAGAGCTGATTGGAGGAAAGGAACACACCCACCTCCACGCAGCAGAATTGCTGTGTTCTAAATAGACAAGCTGTGTGCTGAGCTCTCCTCCCCTTCACAAATGTCTCTCATGTCTGGAAAACTTCTCAGAAGTGACTCATGCTGATAATAGAGGAATTATGTATACTTAGAGCTTTGGAGAGAGACAAGTAAATACTACAGTTATATATGCTTTTCTCAGATTCCGTGACTGAGGTTTACAACCACTTTAATGAAGAACTTAAAAAAAAATATGGCGTTAAGTTCCACAAGGTGGAGCTCCCTCTTTTTTTTTTATAATTTACTGTTTCACTGAGCACCAACAGTACAGATATCTCCACACTTTAGGCACTCCAACACTCCGGCTTTTGGTGTCCTACAGAGCAGCCGTAGCGTCGTTTAAAGCTACACTACCTGCCCCTGCTCTCCTTTGCCCAGTCACATAATGCTTTGCATTCTATGAACCCATTCACAAAATCCAAAGCTTTCTGTGAATGAGCAGGGGAGAGTGTTGGCTGCTGTATAAAAGCCATATCTCTAGAATATAGTGAAAGATATACTATTGGCACTCAGTAAAACAGTAGGTTGAAATCAAAAGAGAGAGGTCCAAGTGGTGGCAAACACCACCTTGCCCTTAACTACTTGTATGCCAGCAGATTTTAAATGCTTTATTGCTTTATGTTTCCTGGAGTTCTGCTTTAAAACAAGACTTTACTGATCTCTGTAGCTGCAGGTGTCATAAAGTTCTTTTCAACATTGCAATTGTTTCCCTCTATAGCTCAGCTCTCCACTGTTAGCAGCGAGCTAGCAGCCTACAACCCTTCTAAGTCCTACCCTAAAAACAGAGCAGGTACACAGGAAGAGGGGAAAGTGGAATGCTGAGACCCACTATGAAGGACTTCTGTGGCTGTATTATGAAATTCGGGGATGAATTCCTCCACAAAGGATGTAACTACAGAGGTTAGTATGGCTTATTTTAAAGCTTTTAACAGAATAACGTCACACACCAGTCAGCCCATTTGTTAGGTGAAGATCGAGAATGGCCTCAGCTTCGGTTCCTCCCAGGCCATGCCCCCTGACACATTTCACCCCACCCACAGGGCTTAGTCATAGAGGTCTATTTTAAAGCTTATTGACTGTCTTTTAAGAATTTGTATTTAAATGTCTTGGTCCTGACTGCCCAAAGCACCAGCATGGCATGATGTTGGGGACGTGATTCATTCCATTTGATATATTTGAGCATGCCCTAACATTGAAGAATTAAAATCCCTTCCTATTAGGGCTCATCATAAACCACATATTTTTCATAACCAACCAATCAAATATAAGACATTTTTAGTATAGCCTCAAATATCAAAGCCTAAAGCTAGGCATATGGAAGTACCATCATCCAAGAATTATATAGGAAAAAAGGGGGAGGATGGGAGCTTGGGGACAGTTGCTGAAGCTGACCAAACATACACTCCAACCCACAAGGGTTTTTAGATGGATTATCTCGGTACTGATACACAATAATTTTAGGGTAAAAATTATATAATTTATTACATAAGAAGACATAAATAGGTGTCAATATAAAATTTCAAAACAATATACAAAATACTCAAAGGTTCCCCCAAAAAGTATCTGATGATGGAATTTTCTCATAGATTAACCAGTCCTCTACTAGTTTCACGGTACATAGACCGCTTCATCAGGAGGAATAAGTGGGGGAAAGGGGAAGGGGGGGTTGGGTTGGGAAGAGGGGGGAAAAGGGGTAGGGGAAGGGGGGGGGGGGTTGGGTTGGGGGAGGAGGAAGTGCAGATATACATTGTGGTTAAAGGGGTTGAACCTACTTGATTAAAAAACTTTAAGAGTACACTCGAAAGGTAAAGATTGCTCCAGGGGGGAGAGAGAAAACCGAAAGGCAGGGAGGAGGCAGGCAAGGAGACCATCAATGAGATGTCTTAAGAGGTAGTAGTTGTTGTGAGCAGTGGTTCTGCAGCACTAGTGGACAGTTTCAAGCTGAAGATTCAGTTCACATGAGGCAACAGCCTGGTAAGGAAGTTCCTCAGTGCCTTTATTGATATGTAGCTAGTACTAAGCCCATTGAAGTAGATAATGTCTGTTAGCATAAAAATAAGATATCCATATAGGGGAAGCTGAGAGCTCATGTAACTAAAATAAAATGTCAAATGTCACTTCCTTACCAGACTGTTGCCTCATATGAACTGAATTCATATGAGGCAACTCCCCCCCTTCTCCCCTCCCTTTTTCTCCTCTCACCCCTCCTTGTTTCTCCCCCTGCCCTCCCCCCTTTCATCCCTTGTTCCTCCCCTTCCTCGTACCTTCTTTCTTTTCCCTCTCTCCCCCTCCCTGCCTTTCCTTCACTACCCCCCCCCCCCTTCCCGGTGCACTATACATTGTTTTTATGGGTACCACCCCACCAACTATTGGATATCTATATTCCTATTCTTATCTAGACTCATTCTCTGCCCAAATCCCCCATGCCCGCCGTGGGGGGAACCTATTGAGTAGCTGGGCATCGTACCTGGCTGTAGATCTGCTGGGTAAGCAATTTCTCAGCGCTAATGATGAGTATTACATTTGTTAATATGCTTTTGTATATTTTGTAATTTGTCTTGTGTCTTATTATATTACTTGTTTTTTTAGATTATTTCTCCTGACGTAGTGGTCTATACACAGTGAAACTAATAGAGGTCTGGTTAATCTACGAGAAAATTCCATCATCAGATACTTTTTGGGGGAACCTTTTGAGTATTTTTTATATGGTTTTGAAATTTTATTTTGAGACCTATGTATGTCTTTTATTATTTATATGTAATAAATTATATAATTTTTACCCTAAAAATATTATTGTGTATCAGTACTGAGATAGTCCATCTAAAATCCCTTGTGGGTCGGAGTGTATGTTTGGTCAGTCTCAGCAACCAATCAAATGTGATGGGAAAACAAATGGGGTCTCAGCTTTTTCAGTCTTCACTTGAAAAGCCATTTTTTATACTTCAGTGAGTGTGTTTTCAACAATATGATAGCTTTACCCACCCACGTAGCAGAAAATGGAACATTATAAAGCGACATAGAACAATATCAAAGAAGTATCAACCAGCACAAGTACACCATAAGCAAACAATTGAAAGGTGTCATTCTTCTCACTGTTCTCTCCTTTGGAATTGGGTCAGTTATACTTCTAGATAAATGTAGTGAAATAATAAATTATTTTCTAAAGTTCACTTTTGATTTTGTCATTAGTACCTGTGATAGAACATTCCACAGCTTTTACCATTGAAGCCTGACTCCAGGCTGCTCCATCACCCCCCTCCCGTTTGTCACCCCACCATAGTGGAGAACCCCTGCATCCATGACAAAAAAATCTGTACACTTACCTTTGTTACAGGTGTCCTTATCCGGGTCCAGAAAGGTGGCAACACTCTTTCCAGCATTCTCCCTTGAGTCCAGGTCGTTTGCTCACAGGAAGTGGGTGGAATGATGTGATTATGTGACTTAGGCCAGTAATAAACTAAACAGAATTTGGTACTCATGGGTCACTCCTTCTACATTCCATTTTTAGTATGTTCTATTTACAATTACATTTACAATTACCACTTGCACTCTATCTATCCTTTAAGAAGTTTTTTTTATTTGCCATGTTCCAACATTCTTCTCTTGTCTTTGCTTTCTCAACTTCTATATTAAGGTATTATGCTAAATAATACCAAACGTATTTGCAAAATACAAATGTTCTCCAACATTATACAAAAGCATTTACAACATCCAGAACTGAACATTTCATCTAAAAAGCACCCACTATATTAATCACACATGGTCAATAGATCATCAACACACCCTGATTCTATGTCCTTTGCTATATGTTTTTTATATGTGCTATATCTTTTTCTATCTACCTAAGTGTAAAGCCCCGTACACACGATTGGATTTTCCGACAGGAAATGTTGGATGTCAGGCTGTTGGCAGGAAAGTCCGACCGTGTGTATGCTCCATCGGATTGATGGATTTTCCGCCACCAAATGTTGGCTAGCATGTTCTCAAATTTTCCTCCAACAAATGTGTGTTGTCAGACTTTCCGATTGTGTGTACACAAGTCCATCGGACAAAAGTCCAAAGTACAAACACGCATGCTCGGAATCAAGGATGAGCCGGAAGCGCTCGGTCTTGTTGAACTAGCATTCGTAATGGAGAGATCACGTACGTATTGTACATCACTACATTCATAATTGTTGGCCAACATTTATGTGACCGTGTGTATGCAAGACAAGTTGGAGCCAACATCCTTCAAACAAAATTCCACGGTTTTGTTGTTGGAAAGTCTGATCGTGTGTATGCGGCATAACACCATCCTAGCTAGGTTGTTAGGAAAATTTAGTGTCTTGGCTTCTGTTGCAATCACAGAAGCAGTAATTGTTTAGTATAGCCTGTTCACAGGTTGGGAACTTGATTACTCCCCCCTGCCTCTAGAAGAAGTTTCTAGAGCTTAGGGAAGGACAATTAAGATTCTCAGCCTGAATATTTAGTGGGGCCTGGCCAGTCCTTGAGGAGGTGTGCCCAGATGGTTGCTGGGATTCCTATTAAATAGCCAAGGGCTCTGAGAGGTCTTGTTTTTTTCCCCCTGTGGGGATGGATCTACATGCTCAAGAGAAGGGGGACTGCCAGTCCCTGGACCCCCTTTCTTGGACTGAATGCTGGAATACTCTGAGGTTTCATCTCTGGACTGATCATTGTGTGGGTCTGTGAGTAGAGTCAAACCCCTGTGCTGCATTGTCTTGTAGTTCCCAGTTGCAAGAATTTAGACTACTTCAGCCTATTCCTGCTAAGTGTGCCCAGCAATTCTCCTGGTCTTCAGCTAGGAGTGAATGACTGTATTGCTGCTATCTAGAGATAGGGAAGAATCCTCTGCTATTTGTGCCTAAAGTGGTTGTAAAGTCTTAAGGTTTTTTACCTTCACGCATTCTATACATGAAGGTAAAAAAACCTTCATTGTGCAGCAGCCTCCCTAGAACTTCCCCTTCTCAATCAAGTGATGTGCACGAGAGCAGCGGCTCTCCAGTGAGCCAATGGGGAAAGAGCAGGGGAGGGGCAGAGCCACTCTAGGTGTGTGAATGGACACACAGAGCAGTGGTTTGGGAGTAAGCCTGCTTGGGTGCCCCCATAGCAAGCTGCTTACTATGGGGGCACTTGGCAGGAGGGAGAGACCAGGAGCACCAGCGGGGGACCCGAGAAGAAGAGGATCAGGGCTGCTCTGTGCAAAACCATTGTACAGAGCAGGTAAGTATAACATGTTTGTTATTATAAAAAAAAAAAAAAAAAATTCTGTGCCTTTATTGTCACTTTAAGCTCCCTGGCGGTATTCCCGAGTGTGGCTCGGTGTGAATTTTCATTACCAAAAGCGGTAACCCCCGAGCCACACTCGGGATTGCATTGCGGTATCCTGGGAAAGTTACTTACCTTGTCCCCAGGATCCTGCAATGTCTTCCCGCTGTGTGTACGGACTGTGAACTCCGCTCAATCTATCACAGTGCCGAGCTCCATTCCCTGCGAGCGTCAGGCCGCACGGGGATGGAGCCCGGCGCCAAATTCAAAAAGTGAAAAAAAAACATAATACATACAGTACATTGTAATCTTACAGATTACTGTATCAAATCATTTCACTTCCCTTTTGTCCCGAATGCTTTGTCCAGTGCCCTGCATGCACTGTATATTATATATACTGTTCTTTCTGCCTGGAAACTTAATATTGTCCATGGCAACTAAACAGTGTCCCTTTACATTAAACGCGGTTTTAGACCAGCTAGAAGAGTTTTAGACCAGCTAGAAAAGTAAATTAGAACACTTGCAGAATTGAGCGATAGTGATTCGTGGGGAAATTCGTCATCAAACACTGAAAGTAACGACAGCGCCAATTCTGCAACTAAGCAAATTTCTGTGTTTTTGATCTGATTTCATTATTGAATACATTTTATTATTATTATTATTATATTATTATTTGTTATTGTTATTTATAGTTATTATATTATAATTTATGATTTCGTGTTTCAAACTTTATAATACCCGGGATGTCTACTATACTCTTGTTTGGACAGATTTAAGTGAGTTATTCCTAAGAATTACAGGCCTACAATAAAAAACGCCAAATTTCTATGCAAAACAATGTACCGCTTTCAGCATCAAAAATCAGACATGATCATACCGCCAGGGAGGTTAAGCATTTTTGAGTATCCCACGCCCGATTGCCCTCCCAACTTACCCTTTACTTAGCAATAAACTTTTAAAAGAGATTGTTTATTGAGCCTCAGTGGATGAAATCCTACTATGTGCCTGGCTGCCCTCCACTGACTAGAGAAAGGACCTGTGTAAATCTACTGTTGCTCCTAGTGCTACATAAGTTAACCTCAACATTTCATATTCCTGACATGTATGTACCATGTACTTGTATGAAAATGTATCTGGTTCTCTTTCTCTTTAAGCTAAGGATAATATGTGAAGGCTGTTTGGATGCCAAGGTGGCAATTTTTGCACATTTTAACCACTTCAGCCCTGGACCATTATGCTGCATAAGGACCAGAGGACTTTTTCCAATTTGGCACTGCGTCGCTTTAACTGCTAATTGTGCGGTCATGCATACTTTTTGTTATAAAAGAAATCCAATAAACTAAATTTTAGTCTTACATTTAGGCCAAAATGTATTTGGCCACATGTCTTTGGTAAAAAAAATGTCAATAAGCGTACATTTATTGGTTTGCGCAAAAGTTATAGCGTCTACAAACTAGGGTACATTTTCTGGAATTTACACAGCTTTTAGTTTATGACTGCCTATGTCATTTCTTGAGGTGCTAAAATGGCAGGGCAGTAAAAAAAAACCCCAAATGACCCTATTTTGGAAAGTAGACACCCCAAGGAAATTGCTGAGAGGCATGTTGAACCCATTGAATATTTATTTTTTTTGTCCCAAGTGATTGAATAATGACAAAAAAAAATATTTACAAAAAGTTGTCACTAAATGATATATTGCTCACACAGGCCATGGGCCTATGTGGAATTACACCCCAAAATACATTCTGCTGCTTCTCCTGAGTATGGGGATACCACATGTTTAGGACTTTTTGGGAGCCTAGCCGCGTACGGGGCCCCGAAAACCAAGCACCGCCTTCAGGATTTCTAAGGACATAAATTTTTTATTTACTCCTCATTACCTATCACAATTTTGAAGGCCATAAAATGCCAAGATGGCACAAACCCCCCCAAATGACCCCATTTTGGAAAGTAGACACCCCAAGCTATTTGCTGAGAGGCATGTTGAGTCCATGGAATATTTTATTTTTTGACACAAGTTGCGGGAAAGTGACAAATTTTTTTTTTTTTTGCACAAAGTTGTCACTAAATTATATATTTCTCACACAGGCCATGGGCATATGTGGAATTGCACCCCAAAATATATTTAGCTGCTTCTCCTGAGTATGGGGATAACACATGTGTGGCACTTTTTGGGAGCCTAGCCGCATACAGGGCCCCGCAAACCAAGCACCGCCTTCAGGATTTCTAAAGGCGTAAAGTTGTGATTTCACTCCTCACTACCTATCACAGTTTTGAAGGCCATAAAATGCCCAGATGGCACAAACCCCCCCCAAATGACCCCATTTTGGAAAGTAGACACCCCAAGCTATTTGCTGAGAGTCATGTTGAGTCCATGGAATATTTTATATTTTGACACAAGTTGCAGGAAAGTGACACTTTTTTTTTTTTTTTGCACAAAGTTGTCACTAAATGATATATTGCTCAAACGTGCCATGGGCATATGTGGAATTACACCCCAAAATATATTCTGCTGCTTCTCCTGAGTACGGGGATACCACATGTGTGGGACTTTTTGGGAGCCTAGCTTCATACGGGGCCCCGAAATCCAATCACCGCCTTCAGGATTTCTAAGGGCGTAAATTTTTGATTTCACTCCTCACTACCTATCACAGTTTCGAAGGCCATAAAATGCCAAGATAGCACAAAACCCCCCAAAATGACCCCATTTTGGAAAGTAGACACCCCAAGCTATTTGCTGAGAGGCATGGTGAGTATTTTGCAGCTCTCATTTGTTTTTGAAAATGAAGAAAGACAAGAAAAATGTATTTCTTTTTCTTTTTTCAATTTTCAAAAGTTTGTGACAAAAAGTGAGGTCTGCAAAATACTCACTAAACCTCTCAGCAAATAGTTTGGGGTGTCTATTTTCCAAAATGGGGTCATTTTGGGGGGGGTTGTGCCATCTGAGCATTCCTTGGCCTCCGAAACTGTGATAGGCAGTGAAGAGTGAAATAAAAAATTTACACCTTTAGAAAGCCTGAAGGCGGTGCTTGGTTTTCGGGGTCCCGTACGCGGCTAGGCTCCCAAAAAGTCTCACACATGTGGTATCCTCGTACTCAGGAGAAGCAACAGAATTTATTTTGGGGTGTAATTTCACATATGCCCATGGCATGTTTGAGCAATATATCATTTAGTGACAACTTTGTGCAAAAAAAAAAAAAAAAAATGTCTTTTTAACGCAACTTGTGTCACAATATAAAATATTCCATGGACTCGACATGCCTCTCAGCAAATAGCTTGGGGTGTCTACTTTCCAAAATGGGGTCATTTGGGGGGGTTTTGAACTGTCCTGGCATTTTATGCACAACATTTAGAAGCTTACGTCACACATCACTCACTCTTCTAACTACTTGAAGACAAAGCCCTTTCTGACATTTTTTGTTTACATGAAAAAATTATTTTTTTTTGCAAGAAAATTAATTTGAACCCCCAAACATTATATATTTTTTTAAAGCAAATGCCCTACAGATTAAAATGGTGGGTGTTTCATTTTTTCTTTTTTCACACAGCAATTGCGCGGCAATTTTTGGAGAAAAAACACACTTTTTTAAATTTTAATGCACTAAAACACACTATATTGCCCAAATGTTTGATGAAATAAAAAAGATGATCTTAGGCCGAGTACATGGATACCAAACATGACATGCTTTAAAATTGCGCACAAACGTGCAGTGGCAACAAACTAAATACATTTTTAAAAGCCTTTAAAAGCCTTTACAGGTTACTACTTTAGATTTAGAGAGGAGGTCTACTGCTAAAATGACTGCCCTCGATCTTACCTTCGTGGTGGCACCAGACATGCATGGTGCAATTGCTGTTTACATTTGACGCCAGACCGATGCTTGCGTTCGCCTTTGCGCGAGAGCAGGGGGGGACAGGGGTGCTTTTTTTTTTTTCTTTATTATTTTTTTGATTTTTTTATCTTATTTTTAAACTGTTCCTTTCATTTTTATGTTTTTTAATCATTTTTATTGTTATCTCAGGGAATGTAAATATCCCCTATGATAGCAATAGGTAGTGACAGGTACTCTATTTTTTTAAAAAATTGGGGTCTATTAGACCCTAGATCTCTCCTCTGCCCTCAAAGCATCTGACCACACCAAGATCGGTGTGATAAAATGCTTTCCCAATTTCCCAATTGCGCTGTTTACATCCGGCGAATTCTAAGGCATGAAATGCTCGTAGCTTCCGGTTTCTTAGGCCATAGAGATGTTTGGAGCCATTCTGGTCTCTGATCAGCTCTATGGTCAGCTGGCTGAATCACCGGCTGCATTTTCAGGTTCCCTGTTGGGACAGGAGAGCCAGAGAAAAACATGGAAGACGGTGGGGGGGGCATTCCCTCCCACTGCTTGTAAAAGCAGTCTAGAGGCTAATTAGCTGCTAGGATTGCCTTTACATGAAAGCTGACCGCTGGCTGAAAAGAATGATACCAAGATGATACCTAAACCTGCAGGCATCATTCTGGTATAACCACTCAAAGTCCAGCAACATACCAGTACGTTGCTGGTCCTTGTTGGGCATATATTGTAAACTTTTTTTTCATGCAGCCTGTGGGCTGAACGAAAAAAAGATATTGATCGGTGGGTATGACCACCATTAGAATACCTCCCTTCATCCACCCACTTCTAAGGATGTCCATACATGCACCATTTATATATGCCGAAGCATGGGAGCATCCTCCCGCAAAAGGCAGGAGCAAATCGCTCCTCCACCCACTGCTGCCCCCACGCTTTGGCATATATGCTGAAGTATGTAACTGTGGCGGTGAAATCACCTCCGACAGCGCTGGAGTCACGGCTTTATATATCGTGGGAACAAACGCTGTTGCTGTCAAGATAAATAAATCCGCGCTGCAACTGAATGGCGTACCTGCTAAGCAAATGATGGTTAACAATAAAACAAAGTAACATTACAGTATAACAGTAAGACTTACCATACCTGCAAAGCAAATACAAAAAAAAACATAGTAAAATATAAAACATTTAACGCAACCTGTGCCTAAAATATATATATATGCCGAAGCATGGGGGCATCCTCCCACAAAAGGCAGGAGCAAATCGCTCCTCCACCCACTGCTGCCCCCACGCTTCGGCATATATGCTGAAGTATGTAACTGTGGTGGTGAAATCACCTCCGACAGCGCTGGAGTCACGGCTTTATGTATCGTGGGAGCAAACGCTGTTGCTGTCAAGATAAATAAATCCGCTCTGCAGCTGAATGGCGTACCTGAAAACAAAAAAGTGGTTAACAATAAAAAAACAAAGTATAAAAAAATTGCATACCTATAAAGCAAACATGATAAAAACATAACAATAAAACATTGCAGTATAGAATACAATAAAAAAGAGCAGAACAATAGAGAGAGAATAGAGAGAGAACAATAAAACAACAACTATTTTTGTTTTTTTTTTATTTTATATTTTTTTGTGTTTTTTTTTTTTTTTTTTTTTTTACACTTTTTTTTGTAACTTTAACTTTTTTAACTGGTATCAGGTTTGGATCTCTCAAAATGCGATGGCATCTTGGGAGACCCTGTGAAAGTGTGTCCTAGTCTGTGCAGTGCTGCACCCTACGCTAATACTCCACTAGTGTATGGTAGCGTTCAAAACATTCACCAATGCAAAGACCAGGATTGTCAGGACAGGAGGGACAATAATACCAGGTGTCACGCCTAAATCCGCGCTTGCTGCAGACACGACATCTTTTTTGGGGGGCTCGTTGGGTAGGGATACTCGGGAGGACATATTGAAAATGCCTCTCATGCAGCCGACTTACTGCATTTTGTTGGGGATGGTGAGGTGGAGCACCGTATGGATACAGAAGGGCTCTGACGATCTCTTCCTGGAATTTAAGGAAGGATCCAGTCCGTCCTGAAGCTCTGTATAGCACATGAGCGTTCAGCAAAGCCAATTGAAATAAATAAACAGACACTTTTTTGTACCAGCGTCTGGCCTTACGGGCAACTAGGTACGGCGCCAACAACTGGTCGTTGAGGTCCACCCCTCCCATATTTTGGTTATATTCGTGGACACAGAGGGGTTTCTCCACAACACCAGTCGCGTAGGAATTTGGACCGTCGTGTCAGCATGAAGGGAGGTAAGAACGAAAACATTCTTATTGTCCCTCCACTTCATAGCGAGCAAATTATTACACTGCAAGCAGGCTCTCTCCCCCAGCCTAAGAAAGGAATCTACAAGTCGCTGGGGAAAGCCCTGGCGATTAGATCGCACGGTGCCACATGCTCCAATCTGTTGATCAAAAAGGTGACTAAAAAGTGGCAATAATTATCCACGTACAAGTGGTACCCCTTTCCGAATAAGGGTGACACGAAGTCCCACACTATCTTGCCAGCACTTCCTATGTAGTCAGGGCAGTTTGTCGGCTCTACGTGACTATCTTTGCCCTCGTAAACCATAAATCTACATGTATAGCCTGTGGCCCTGTCACAGAGCTTATACATCTTGACCCCGTATCTGGCACGCTTGCTGGGAAGGTACTGTTTGAATGACAAGCGGCCAGAAAATTTAATTAGGGACTCATCAACGCAGACAACTTGATGGGGAGTAAACAAGTCTGCAAAACGTTGGTTGAAGTGGTTTACGAGGGGCCGAATTTTGTAGAGCCGATCGTATTCAGGGTCTCCATGAGGACGACAGAGTTCATTGTCGTTGAAGTGCATGAACCGCAAAATCTGCTCGTATCGTGCCCTGGCCATGGAGGCAGAGAACACGGGCGCATGGTAAATTGGGTCAATATCACCACAACTTACTCTTTTTATTCAAGCCCATGTTGAGGGAAAGGCCCAGAAAGATCTTAAATTCGGAGACCGTAATTGGTCTCCAATCTCTGGCAAGGGAGGACTGGGGATTAGCGGCGATGTGTTGACCAGCGTATAAATTGCTTTGGTCCACAATAGATCTATAGAGATCTTCGGTGAAAAACAGCGAAAAAAAATCCAGTGGCGTAAAATCAACTGTTTCCACCTGAATTCCGGGTTGGCCAGTGAATGGGGGAAGTACGGGTGCTGCAGAAGTGGTGGGTTCATAATTCGGATTGGCGAATGCAGCAGGAAGGGCACTATGGGCACGATGGGCCTGTCTTTGTCTTCTTGGTGGCAGCGGGACACTACTAGTGCTTGCCACCTCACCAGCTTGAACTGCACTTATGGGACTCGCCACGTCACCACGTGATACTGCAGTGCTGGATATACGACCAGGGTGTACTAGGCCGCTGGTGCTTGCCAGTTCACCAGAAGGAATAGCGGCACTAGTACTTCTCTGCTCCATACGAGGGACCTGCGGTTCTTGCACTTCAAGGACAGAAGAAGAAGAAGTTTGGGGTCTGGTACGCCTGACCTTAGCAGGGACCACAACTCCGTCGTCAGAGCTATCTGTCATGGAGCCGCTGTCCTCTACAGGATCGTATTCTGAGCCTGAATCTGACAGATGAGTGACTTCCTCTTCACTATCTGTCATGCTCAGAAACGTGTAGGCCTCTTCACTAGTGTACCTTCGATTTGCCATTTTGGGCTCTAAATTTAGGGGTACACTAGTGAGACTCACAGGCAAAAAAGCTCCTGACTGTTAGCGACTGTATCAAAACGCTACCAAAAAACTGTTAGCGATCGCAGGGATCAGGCCTGACTCTGCGAACGCTGCAGTTGTGTGCTTAGTGTTTTGTAAGTGTCAGTGATCGATCGATACTGCACTTGGGTGGGCTGGGCTGGGCTGGGCCGAGGGGCAAAACGCAGGTGCTAGCAGGTATCTGGGCTGATCCTGCTAACACTGTGTTTTTGGGAACCCTAAAATGCTGGGGACGCTAGTATAGATCTGATCGGATAAGATATTGATCCGTTCAGATACTATAGCACTAAGGGAGGTGTATGCTGCGTGCGTGGGTGTTAGCGGTACTGGCGCTAATCTGACGCTGCCTGGGGCAACGCAGACCTTATCTGATCCTAAAAACGTAACTTATATCACCGCCGGGCAATTAGGGGGTTAAACCTTTATAAGGTAATAAACGGCGGGTGCCCTAAAACTATAATAAACTACAAAAAACAAACTAACCAGCGTCACCAGTAACACTTATACGGTGATCGCTGGTGAAAGGGTTAACTAGGGGGCAATCAGGGGGTTAAAACCTTTAGTTGGTAGTATATGGGGGTCCCTGTCGCTATAAAACACTGACAGCGAACCTATATACTTACCTCCCTAACTAGCGTCACCTGTGTCACTAATACAGCGATCAGAAAAGCGATCGCTTAGCGACACTGGCGACGGGGGGTGATCACGGGGTTAACCTTTATTAGGGGGGGTTAGGGGGGTACCCTGGACCTAAAGGGGGCTAACCTAACTGCCCTAACACTTATAACTGTCACAAACTGACACCAATGCAAAAAAAAAACCTGCTATTGGTGTCAGTGTGACAGGGGGTACAGGGGGGTGATCGGGGGGTGAAGGGGGGTGACAAGTGTGCCTGGTGTGTTCTACTGTTAGTGTAGTGTTGTGCAGACTTACTTGATGTCTTCTCTCCTCGGCGCCGGATCGAAAAGACCGGCTTGAGGAGGGATGACATCACTTCCTGTGCCTCTGTTTACATTACAGAGGCACAGGAAGGATTTTCATTCGCCGGGAGCGATCGGGAGGGGGTGGCCACGAATGGATGGCCTCCCCTCACCTCTCATCGCCTAGGAAGAAATGACGACTGCCTCTGGCACCGGGGGGGGGGGGGTCCGATCGGGCCCCCCGCCCGCGGGAAGGCAATCACGCACCAGGTACGTGATTTTGCCTGCCCGTGCCATTCTGCTGACGTACATCAGCGTGAGGCGGTCGTCAAGTGGTTAAAGACTCTGATGTAAGTGTAATGATTTTAAACCTTTTAATAAACCTTGCAGTATTACACTTTATGCCCTCTTTGCTTCACTTGTCCAAACTTTACTACCTCGATTGTCTTTGACCAAGTAAAGTATGAAGGATCTACATCAAGTGGTGGAGGAGAGGAGATTCCATTCTCTGAGGCACAACCAACCCATATATCTGCTGGACAGGAGACACCATCTTGATATACACAGGCATATTTATCATCTTCATCTGGTGAGTGGGGACCCAGGAGGGGAGCACAGGAAGTCACCAAGATTACATCGACGTGTCACAAGCCCTATACCTCACACTTGATGAACTTTATTGATTGCACTTTATTTTTCACCTTTTTTTTAACTTTATTGAATGCATTTTTTTGCACTTGATTGGCACTTTGCTATACATGTTGTCACATGACACATATTTGATGCGAGTATATGTATATTCATGATTTAGAGGGGCAGCGCTGAGTATAAAATTTTCTGTTGTCACGTCTTTTGGGGTACTCACCTCGCACTACAGCGGCAGCCCTACTACATATGTACATGGGTGTGTGTGTGTAAACGCACACATATATGTACATTTTGTATTTATTCAATTTTTATTTACAATTTTTTTTACAATTTTATTTATTTTTCTCCACAGCGCAGGTTCTATCTTTATTGGTTCTCTTTGTATTTCTTCATTTACGTGAAATCCCTGGTGTTCCTCCCAGTTCCTCTGCTTTCCTATTAAAAAAAACTGACTACACTAGGCAGGAGAACACACCGTTGTCAGTTCTCTAGCTATGCTGAGAACTCAGTGTACTCTCCACCAATGATCAGACTTGTGCTGACATGCCCCCCGCTGCACAGCCATTCACTGGGGAGCTCAGCAGCTTCTCCTCCCCCCAGCTCTTATGCAGCTGAGAACAGTATGTAATCACTTATAAAAAAGGGAAACATGTATTTATAATATTTTTTTATATCTATACACAAATGTTTTGCCTTTCATTTCTATTATAAACTGAATAGGTTTCATTAATTTAGCACAGAGTCAGGTACTTTCTACCTACGTGTAACTAGACCTGTTTCTGCATTAGGAAACTGGTAATAAAATTGTTCCATCTGATAAGTGATCAATAACTAATTTTAGTAGATAATCACCAGCTATTTTAGTAGTATGGTTAAGCTACTCACAACTGTAATGTAATGTACAATGTAGGTCTAGTCTTAAGGGGTCAGAATATGATAGCTAATGACATGCCATCAGTGGAGTTATTGCTATACTTTAGGCATAGCAATGTATGAATCTCCACTTTGCTTTGCCTTTGAGAGCAATTTTTTTTTTTCAATCTATCCATTTGACTGTGAATTGCTATTACTGTAAGCTCTATGCCGACAGTAGTCCACAAGTAGAATATAGTTTGCATTGTCTAGCACAGAAAGATCTGATGCGCTTTTTGCCATGGCTGAGAGAGTAATACATGTAGGATTTTAGATTCCCTTGTGTTAGAAGGATTCTGTTGTAAACAAAATGTACATCTCAGCTCCATTTTCTCAATTTAAGCATTCATTCAAGGCCAGCAGAATGTATCCTGGACTATTTTTTTATGTTTCTCAGCTCCCATGTGCCTTGGTGCATTAGCTTCAATTCAATTCTCATGGATTTGAGATCAACCAGCCTTTAACTTTTCTGGCTCAGATCACCCATAATCAGCAACCCTTTTTGATATTTCCAAAACCTACCACTGTTGGAGGACATGTGCCTTGGTGCATTAGCGTTAATTCAGTTTTCATGGATTTAAGATCAACCAGCCTTTAACTTAAAGCTGTTGAAGGGCATGAACTTTGGTTAGTAAGTAATTTTTTTAGTTGTACATTTCAGTTTTATCATTATCTTACCTGAACTGGGAAAGCAGGACCTAATTAAATGCACTTGAGTATTCAATGCATTTCTCAATAGAGCCCTTGTCTTTGAATGGCTTAGGGTATCGGGCAACTGGAATCATGTTTCTAACGACACTTGTTTAGCTGCTAACATGGACTCATTTTTTTTTTTAGAACCAAAATTACAAGTCTTTATATACCATTAAAGCGGAGGTTCCCCCCTCCTGCTCATATTACTCTAAGAACACAACTGTAACCTAATTAACCTAATTAACATGAGCTAGTTTACTAAATCATTTACCCAGACTAAATGACTCAGAGACATGAACTATGGGGCAGAATTGTGGTCACCGAGCTTCACACAGTAGTATAAACACAATAGCAGGAGCTAATTACAATTAACAATACAAACAGTGATCTCCCCCCCCCTCAGCCTAGTAGGCAACAAACTATAGTATGAGTAGACTGTCCGATTCCTACCCAGTTCTAGAGACCAATGTGATCAGCTCTCTCAACTAACATGTGGAGTTCAGAATCAAACAAACCAAGAATAGTCTTTACATATATCCTGGGAGATATTGTGGATACATATTACTGTCCCATTTTAAGCAATCCAAGACATACCCTCCCAATCACCATTTCCAATATGGCATACACAGGGTTCCCAGAGTCTGTGTGTCCAAGGACCCGAATCCAAAGTAACACCACCACAAGGATCCCTAGGCATGCAGCTCACAAAGAGCACCGTTCCCCCAAATGCCAGGGCCCATAATCAGTAGGCAAGAGGCTGGCATTCAGTCCCCTCCAAAAGCCTCTGTCCTGGGGGAGTCTGTCACATTTATAAATACAAAATAATTTCACTGCACTTAGGTTACGGACTGCAGCTACGGTAGCAAAAAAATTTCAGGTAACAATTGACAAAATATTCAAAGTAAAATGCAGCGCTAAAAGTCCATTCTAAAAGAAGTCCATTAATCTCGTAGAACACCCGAAGTGTGTAGACATATATACAGTTGTTGGTGAGATATGGTTCCTCCACCGACAGCACAGCACACCGGGCCTCTTACCCTGAAACGTGGACCATTAGATTATTGGTGGTCTGGCTGTGCTCATATAACACTCCTCAGGCTCACTCCTGTTCATCAGATATTGCACCAAACAAAAGTCCTGTTGTCCCCTCTGGGAGCCTCTCTCCACAGGTTAGGTATGCCAATAATGAGAACAGAAGCCTCCTCATAGTGTAGTAAGTAACACTTGAAATTTATTTAAAAGACTCAAAAATACGCACACAATTGCGATAAAATTGAGCATATCAACACAGAAGAATGATAGGTTTCCAACCATCAAGATGGCCGCGGTCATTTTCAGTCTACTGGGATTAACCTCTTTCAACTTGCTCAACGGAAATGGGAGGTTTTGCTTCCTGGGCTGTCCAAGGAGGGGTGGGAGGAGGCTTCAGCGATTCTTTTTTCAGGACCTTATTCGCTCTAACGATCAATATACACAATTAAAGTTTATACACCAGCTGCACTATATTCCTGCTAGGTTAGCCCGTATGGGTTTAGTCTCTGCTGCTTCCTGTTCCCGTTGTAGTTTTAAAGATGCAGATTATTTAAATATGTTTTGGTCCTGCCCTGCCTTGTCCTCATATTGGAAGGACTTATTTTCTTTCTTTGATAACACTTCACATCTACCTGTACCTCATACTCCTGAGGCTGGACTGCTTGGTGTGTTAAATTACTTTGTATACCGGACCCATTCACAAACTCTTGTGCGTGTATTATTATTCCACGCTAGGAAATTGATTCAGCTACGATGGAAAAATGCCTCTGGTCCGGAACCTTTTACAAACCTTTTACTGCATGGTAAATAAAGGGTTACCTATTTTCAAGCTCGTTTATAATGGCAGGGCTTGCCCTAAAAAGTTTTTTTTTAATTTGGCAGCCCTGGCTTGGATATTGCGGACTCCTTTTGGAAAGACACTCCGCTCTCTCAACAATAGTGAGTGGCTGACATGAGCCCACACCAATGTGACGGTGGTTCGCTATATGCCATGAGTGTAAGCTTCCTGATTCAGTTTAGGGTGAGGGAGGGGGTAGAGAGGTTTGAGTGGTGGTAAGTGTGCGTGTATGTTTGTGTTTGTATGGTTTGGATGGCAACTCTTCTTGTTATGGTTGAAGTGTACATACTTTTGGGGCCCAATGTGATCCATCTAAGGCAATATTGCTATGTTATTCTATGACATTCTCCTCCATCTGGGGGTCTGTGGGTTAGAGTGCCTTATTGACCCCCTTGGCTTTTTACCTATTTTGTTACATTACAGCCTTTAGTTCAATGTTTTTTAATTAGAATTATATGTGATGGATCAGAACACAATAGTCTAAGTTGGTGAAGTAAAATTAGAAAAATATATACATAAAACTATTTTTCAGAAATAAAAAAATGATAATTGGCACGTGCGTATGTATTCACCCACTTTGTTATGAAGCCCATAAAAAGCTCTGGTGCAACCAATTACCTTCAGAAGTCACATAATTAGTGAAATGTTGTCCACTTGTGTGCAATCTAAGTGTCACATGATCTGTCATTACATATACACACCTTTTTGAAAGGCCCCAGAGGCTGCAACACCTAAGCAAGAGGCACCACTAACCAAACACTGCCATGAAGACAAAGGAACTCTCCAAACAAGTAAGAGACAAGAGATGTTGTTGAGAAGTTTGGGTTAGGTTATAAAAAATATCCAAATTTTTGATGATCCCTAGGAGCACCATCAAATCTATCATAACCAAATGGAAAGAACATGGCACAACAGCAAACCTGTCAAGAGACGGCCGCACACCAAAACTCACGGACCGGGCAAGAAGGGCATTAATCAGAGAGGCAGCACAGAGACCGAAGGTAACACTGGAGGAGCTGCAGAGTTCCACAGCAGAGACTGGAGTATCTGTACATAGGACGACAATAAGCCATACACTCCATAGAGTTGGGCTTTATGGCAGAGTGGCCAGAAGAAAGCAATTACTTTCAGCAAAAAACAAAATGGCACATTTTGAGTTGCGAAAAGGCATGTGGGAGACTCCCAAAATGTATGGAGGAAGGTGCTTTGGTCTGATGAAACTAAAATTGAACTTTGTGGCCAATAAAGAAAAAGCTATGTCTGGCGTAAACCCAACACATCACATTACCCAAAGAACACCATCCCCACAGTGAAACATAGTGGTGGTGGGGGAGATGGGCGGAGTCTAGCGGAGCAGACATGCATTGTTAGAGCTCCACACCGCTGAGGAGAGAAGAGAAGGACAAAGCGGAGCCTGCAGGCTCAAAAGGTATCCATTTGTACCTTTTTGCCCCAGGGAACAAACTGTGAAAGTTTGGGCAGGAAATATGGTACTGGGAGGAAGCCGTGGCAGAAATAAAAATCACCTCACAAAGAGCTCACAGGCACTCACTGCAACTAAAGCAGCTCCAGTCATCTCACAATATACAGCATCAGGGCGCTCTCACAGACAGAAAATGTCACAGCAAGACTCTCCATTTGAGTCAGATACAGAACAAATCCTCTCACAAACTTCTCCACAAGCCTCCTCAGCATCCCCAGTAATATTATTACAATTTGAAAAGATGCTTCATAAGGCTTTAAAACAAACCTCAGACCAAATAACAAACAGCCTAACCAAAGAAATAAGAGAGCTGGGAAACCGCACCGCAGCCTTAGAAATAAAAATGGATGAAATTGAAATTACAACCCAAGAAAATATAACAGAATTGGAACAATTAAAAGAAGAGAATTTAATACTTCAAACTAAGCTCGAAGATTACGAAAATAGAGCCAGACGTTCAAACTTGCGCATAAGGGGAATACCTGAAACTGTGACAGACCTGCAATCTACTATTACTGCTCTATTACAAGAACTAAAGCCAGATATCCCTATTGAACATTTAGAACTGGACAAAGTACACAGAGCCCTCACAGCCAAAAAGAAAGATAGACCCCCACGTGATATAATCACAAAATTTCATTATTACAGAACGAAAGAACAAATACTAATTGCTGCAAGAGAAAAAAAGGAACTTAATTTTCAAGGACACAATTATCAAATTGTTGCTGACCTATCCCAACTTACTATTACTAAAAGACGATCTATGAAACCCCAACTAATGGAACTGCAACGCCACAACATTATGTATCAATGGGGCTTCCCCTTTTCAGTCAGATTTAACTACCAAGGTACAATTTACAGAAGCAGATCAGCAGATGAACTACAACAAACCCTTTTAAAATTAAATCTGACAGAACCCACAAGCAGCAACTCTCCCACACGCAGAAGAATGGCATCATCTTCACCTTTAGGCAGCACCCAGAAAATTTCAGAACAAAATGGGAATCATCATTCTCACAAAAGAGGCCATTATGCCACATCATCCATGGACCAAGAAGATTCAACGGACTGACATCCTAATTCCTGATATCTCTTCATTTATTATACTAAGAGATGGTTCTCTATAAAAAACCTGTATTTATAACTGAATGTAACTGCATTCTGATAGTCACACACTGTGTGGGATCATCTTACATTCCAGTTATATTTCTTATTACTTCTGATTCATATAGCCTTAGAATATATAAGTGAAATAAGGAAATTCTTGTTCAGTTATATATTTTCAGGTAATAACAATAGATGTATTACTTTTTAGGACAAATATGTTCAATAATCCAGAAGTAATGGAAGCTTTTTCTTTCTTTTCTTAAAACAAATATATTATTACCTAACTAGTTCCTAGAACTATGTTTTTGTTTATTCTAATCTGAAGCAATACAACCTCAATTTTATGAGTTAACATATCTAAACAGTTACATATGAATAAAATATGTAATTGTTTACTCTAAAAGGGTTAAAATCCCAAAATAATTCAAACTATCTTCATCAATACCAAAGTTATTAACAGTACCTTTCTAACTGAATTATTTAGCCTAGGGCAAGACTAACCATATACAACCACCCTGGAATAAATAATTTCAACAAAAACTATATTCTGCACTCCAATTAATGAATCATCATTTTGATGTCTTTTGACATAGCACTTCTCTCCTGTAAGCGGAAGATCCGTGTACCCCCATTAGCCCTCCTCATTCTCCCAACCATATTATGTGGGAGTGTGACGAAGGCACTTATTCCCCTGAGAGAGATATTTATTCTCTTTCACGGGTAAATTGTGATTACTTGCAAAAAATAATTTATACAATGTATCATCTAATCTCATATGTTTTTTGTTTACTCTTTACTCCAGAATTCACTGGTTTCTTTTCTATCTTTTCATCTCTTCAGTCCACACAGGTTGATCTGCGCAGTCAGCTCTGCATAACAAAAAGTAAGTCAAAACTATTTGATCTGTTGCCACGGCACCACTGAATATACTTTCCCTGAATGTTCAGGGAATAAATGTCCCTCAAAAAAGGACCAAAGCCTTCCGTACTTTCCATAACAAGAAGGCTCACATAGTATGCCTCCAAGAAACACACTTCACCAAAGATTCTACTCCAAAATATATTTCTCCTTTTTATCAACAAATTTACACGGCTTCTGCCTGTACCAAACAAAGGGGTACTCTAATTGCATTTCACCGATCCACACCATTCACCTTATCATCAGAAATTAAAGACCCAGAAGGTAGATACCTGATACTCATGGGTTGTATAATGGATACAGCAATCACAGTGATTTCCTACTACGCTCCTAACAAACAACCTACACCATTCCTCTCACATATATTACAAGTGATTAATACACACAAAATAGGAACAGTGATAATGTGCGGGGATTCGAACCAGGTCCTCCTCCCATTTCTAGATAAATCACCTTTTACACCATCCAAAATAATCTCTAGATTACCTTTTTTCTCAACTTCTTTCCAAATACAATCTGGTAGATTCATGGAGAGAAAGTAACCCAATGAAAAAGAAATTCACTTATTTCTCGCACCCTCATCAAACCTTCACCAGAATAGATCATATTTTTCTAACAATAGGAATGATACCAGAAATTATTGCATCAGATATAATTCCGATTCCGTGGTCTGACCATAATGCAGTATACACTACTATAGCCTCAGCCATACCAAAAGCGCATGACCCAACGTGGTACTTACCGGACATAATGTTCAAACACCCACTACATTAGATGGCCATTGAACAAGCTTTAAAGGAATACATATCAATTAATAATACAACAGACATTTCCCCAATAACACTGTGGGAAGCTCATAAGCCTGTCTTGCGTGGTACAATACAAAGACAAATGGCACTATTTAAACGGGAACGCAAAAATCTAGCAAAAAAACTAGAACTCAATTTTAATGCAGCCTACATATCATTCCAAGATAATCCATCTCAGAGTACAAAATCTCATCTGGAAAAATCTAGATTGGAATACGATCTATTTCTCACTGAGTCAGTTGATAAATCCCTCAAATGCTCCAAACACAATTTCTACATGAATACAAACAAACCAGGTACATATTTGGCTCGGGCATTAAATTCAACTAACAAATCTTTCAAACCAATACGTTTGAAATGATCAAAAAATGTTTATACTTGTAATCCAGTTAAAATAGTCCATAAATTTCACTCACATCTCGCAACTTTATACAAGACAAACAATGAATTTAATCCTACAGAGGCTGAATCCTTCTTCTCAAAAATAACCTTACCTGAGTTGTCTCAGAATCAAAAAAGCAGTTTGGATGAGCCTATAACTATAGATGAAGTTGCTAACGCCATAAAAGACCTAAAAGTTAACAAAAGACCAGGCCCAGACGGCTACTCGGCTTTATACTATAAAACATTCTCAGAAATACTCTCTCCCATTCTCACTGAAACTTTTAACAAACTTCTAGAAGGACATTCTTTTCGGCAAGAAACACTAATGGCAATTGTTTGTATGATCCCAAAACCCCTTTCTGATGATACTTCCTGTGTCAATTATCGGCCTATCTCTCTGTTAAACCTGGATATTAAATTATTAGCAAAAATAATAGCAAAACGCCTCAATAGCATTATAGGAAAATTAATACATAGAGATCAAGTAGGCTTCATGCCAAATAGACAGGCAGGCGATAACATACGCAGAGCAGTGTTATTGGCACATATTGCTAAAAAACGGAAAATCCCTTTATGTTTTCTATCTCTCGATATTAAGAGGGCATTTGACACAGTATCCTGGCAATATATGCAATATTCATTACAAAAATGGAGTTTTGGACCCCACTTTTTAACATGGATCAAAGCATTATATAATAAACCCAAAGCCTATATAAAATATGCTGGATACAAATCTGATGCCTTTAATATCGAAAGAGGTACCCGACAGGGTTGCCCATTATCTCCCTTATTATTTGCCTTTATACTCGAACCCATGGCCCAATATATCAGAACAAACCAAACTATAACTGGCATTGAAGTAGGAGGTATTACACACAAATTATGTATATTTGCAGACGATATATTACTTTTTCTATCATCACCACAGGTCTCTGGTCCTAACTTAATACCAGCTCTTGATGGATTTGCAGCCCTATCCGGCCTTATGATTAATCCTAAGAAATGCCTAGTGCTTAATATTTCGCTCACAAACATGGAATTGATCCCGGCTAGGGCTGCACTCCCATTCACATGGGCAGAAAAATCAATCCCATATCTTGGAATTCATTTAACAGCATCTCATTCTGACTTATTCTCAACCAATTATCCTCCTGTATTAAGACAGATCACAAATCTAATAAAACAATGGTCGCAACTTCCTTTATCCTGGATAGGGAAGATTAATGCAATCAAAATGACTATTCTACCCAAATTTCTTTATCTATTCAGAGTCCTCCCTATTCCAATTCCTTCCTATTTTTTGAGAATAGTACAAAAAAGAGCAACTTCATTTATATGGGGCTCTTCTAAACCACGTATACCTATACACACACTACATCTTCCCAAAAATAAAGGAGGCCTGGGATACCCTAATTTTACTAACTACTACAGAGCAGCACATTTGGCCAGTCTGTCCAAATACCATGCAAAACAGGAAATCCCATTATGGGTATTTATAGAGGCTTCAGAAAATGACCCTCTATTAATATCAAACTTGTTATGGCTTGATCCCAAAGACCGCTTTAAAATTCATAATCCCATAACTAAACACTTCTTATCTCTCTGGGATAAACTAAAAACCAAATATCAGTTACAATCTCCACACAACCCTCTCCTTTCTTTTATCAGAAATCCGGCCTTTTATCCGGCATGGATCTACCCAAATTCTTTTAAAGCTTGGACAACATCAGGCATTCAGACACTAAATGACTTCATAGCATCGAAATCATTCCTTTAATTCCCATTGCTTAGAGAAAAATATGATCTACCAAACTCTGAGATATTTAGATATCTCCAAATCAAAAATTTCTATACACCATTCCTAAAGGGGGATACACCATTATCCCAATTATCCATTTTTGAATCAATCTGTACAAAAGATCCATTTGCTAAAGGTACAATTTCATCACTTTATAATCAATTTTATGGAGTAGTAAATCTTAATAGACCCTCTTACGTTCAGAGGTGGGAGGAGGACCTGGGACGAACTTTAGAAGACACGGACTGGTCTAACATATGGCTCACATCTAAGTCATCTTCACCCAACATCTTAGCACTGGAGACAAATTATAAAGTCCTAACTCGCTGGTACCTTGTACCCGCTAGAGTGGCAAAATATTCACCTAATACCTCAGCTCTTTGTTTTCGAGGATGCCCAGAAATAGGCACACATTTACACATATGGTGGACGTGCCCAGTAATCCAAACCTTCTGGAAGGAAGTCTTCGTGATTGCATCTAAAATATTTTAAAAAATAATACAACCAGATCCATATATAACTTTACTTAATCTAAAACCGGAATGGTTAACACTCTCTCAATTCAAACTTATGATCCAACTAATAACGGCTGCAAAACAAACAGTGGCCAAGGCATGGAAATCTCCTACATTGGTACTAGCAGAAACAATTCACAGAATGAATAATACAATGTCCCATGCTAAGATGGTAGCCATCGATCAAAATCAAATTCCAAAATTTGAAAAACTTTGGCATCCTTGGATAAAACAACAGTTCCTGTCAAATTTCAATGACTCTGTCCTGTTGCCATGGTAACAGATTAAATGACTTACAGGGACACCCATTCTAAGGCTTCAAAGAGAACTAAAAAGAATAATAAACTGACGAGCGGGACAACCTTGTGGACCATACCTCTACCTTTCAACCCTTTTTCTTCTTTCTCTTTCCTTTTCTCCACCTTACGATTAAAGCTCATTATCAGAATTTATTTGACCTATATACACTCTACCTGTAAACAATATGTATAGTAGGTATAAATCATTTAAATACCTACAAAAGTAACTAAGGAAATGATATATATCTTTAATTTACGTTTACGTGAACCCAATGTTTAATATTTGAAATTTCATGATATTTACCCATATAAACCCTACTGTAAAACAATGAGCTTACTTTATAGATCCTTGTAAACTTACTTTATGTATCTTTATAATATTGTATACTCAATAAACTTCTTTTGACAAGGAAACATAGTGGTGGCAGCATTATGCTGTGAGGATTTTTTTTTACAGCAGTCAGGACTGGGAAATTGTTCAGAGTTGAGGGAAAGATGGATGGTGCTAAATACATGGATATTCTTGAGCAACGGAGGTTCACCTTCCAGCAGGACAATGACCCCAAACACACTGCTAAAGCAACACTTGAGTGGTTTAAGGGGAAACATGTAAATGTGTTGGAATGGCCTAGTCAAAGCCCAGACCTCAATCCAATAGAAAATCTGTGGTCAAACTTAAAGATTGCTGTTCACAAGTGCAAACAATCCAACTTGAAGGAGCTGGAGCAGTTTTGCAAGGAGGAATGGGCAAAAATCCAAGTGGTAAGATGTGGCAAGCATCATAGAGTCTTATCCAAAGCAACTTGGAGCTGTGATAGCTGCAAAAGGTGGCTCTACAAAGTACTGACTTTAGGGGGGTGAATAGTCATGCACATTGTCTTTTTCTGTTATTTTGTCCTATTTTTTGTTTGCTTCACAATAATAATAAAAAAAAGAAAAATATTCAAAGTTGTGGGCATGTTCTGTAAATTAAATGATGCAAATCCTCAAACAATCCATGTTAATTCCAGGTTGTGAGGCAACAAAACATGAAAAATGTCAAGGGGGTGAATACTTTTGCAAGGCACTGTAACTGCATAAATGACTGACAATGACAATACAGCACTAAGTACTTGTTAAGAGTCATCAACTTAAATTGTCACATCTCTTGACATTTAGCTGATGTGCCAGCTTTAGCAATAAGAGGGTAAATTTTGTCAAATGTATCACCCTGGTGATTAGGGATGAGCTTCGTGTTCGAGTCGAACCCATGTTCGACTCGAACATCGGCTGTTCGCCCGTTCGCCGAATTGCGAACGATATGGGCCGTTCGCGCTAAATTCGTGTGGCGCGTCACGGCCCATAATTCACTGCGGCATCGCAGTGCATTGCTGGCTGATGATTGGCCAAGCATGCACTATGACCCGCATGCTTGGCCAATCACAGCGCCGTCAGTAGAGAGAGCTGTAATTGGCCAAAGCCAGGGTGGCTTTGGCCAATTATGGCTCAGGGGATTTAGTACACACCCCACACTATATAAGGCCGCCTGCACGGCGGCCCTGTGTAGTGTGTGTTCCGGTGTGCTGAGAGATAGAGAGAGAGAGAGACAGTGTCATTTGATTTGAGTTAGATAGATTAGGCAGAACAGTCAGTCAGTTAGCTGCACTTACAGTGTATTGTGTATATATATGCATCCCAGGTGTTGCATATATATATATATACACTGTATTCAGTTTAGCTAGATCCGTTCCTGTTATCTTCTATCTAGACTATTTACATTTAATGCAGTGCTTCCTGCTCACAGTGTTCAGCTAGATCCGTTCCTGCTATTTACATTTAGTGCAGTGCGTCCTGCTCACAGTGTTCAGCTAGATCCGTTCCTGTTATCTTCTAGACTATTTACATTTAGTGCAGTGCGTCCTGCTCACAGTGTTCAGCTAGATCCGTTCCTGCAATTTACATTTAGTGCAGTGCGTCCTGCTCACAGTGTTCAGCTAGATCCGTTCCTGCTATTTACATTTAGTGCAGTGCGTCCTGCTCACAGTGTTCAGCTAGATCCGTTCCTGCTATTTACATTTAGTGCAGTGCGTCCTGCTCACAGTGTTCAGCTAGATCCGTTCCTGTTATTTACATTTAGTGCAGTGCGTCCTGCTCACAGTGTTCAGCTAGATCCGTTCCTGCTATTTACATTTAGTGCAGTGCGTCCTGCTCACAGTGTTCAGCTAGATCCGTTCCTGCTATTTACATTTAGTGCAGTGCGTCCTGCTCACAGTGTTCAGCTAGATCCGTTCCTGCTATTTACATTTAGTGCAGTGCGTCCTGCTCACAGTGTTCAGCTAGATCCGTTCCTGTTATCTTCTAGACTATTTATATTTAGTGCGGTGCGTCCTGCTCACAGTGTTCAGCTAGATCCATTCCTGTTATCTTCCTACTGACAGGCAGGCTTGTCTGGTTACAGTATATAAAGCTACCTGAAGAAAATTACAGGTGTTCTATTTGATCCTATTAGTACCACGGTCAGGCAGCTAGACTATTTACATTTAGTACAGTGCGTCCTGCTCACAGTGTTCAGCTAGATCCGTTCCTGTTATTTTCCTACTGACAGGCAGGCTTGTCTGGTTACAGTATATAAAGCTACCTGAAGAAAATTACAGGTGTTCTATTTGATCCTATTAGTACCACGGTCAGGCAGCTAGACTATTTACATTTAGTACAGTGCGTCCTGCTCACAGTGTTCAGCTAGATCCGTTCCTGTTATCTTCCTACTGACAGGCAGGCTTGTCTGGTTACAGTATATAAAGCTACCTGAAGAAAATTACAGGTGTTCTATCCCAGCTTAGTGCAGCTACAGGCCATTAGTATGTCTGGAAGGCCAAGAAGGAGAGGCAGACAGTCACAAGCCAATAAGAGAGGGCAAGCAGGCTCTGTGTCTAGTGCTGGTCGTGGAGACGGTGCATCCTCATCAGCACGTGGCCATGGGACACGCTTGGCCTTTTTTTCGGCAGCTGGCCGTGTTGAGCCGCAACATGCGGAAGACTTGGTCGAGTGGATGACCAAGCCGTCCTCATCCTCCTCATCCTCTCTCACCCATGCCCAGGGTGCTTTGTCTGGCAAAGCAGCGGCCTCTTCCCTCAGCTCAATGTCATCAGTGACTCCTTCCCTAGCTCCACCATGTCCTCATGAGGATTCCCTCGAACTGTTTGACCACAGTGTTGGGTACATGCTCCAGGAGGATGCCCAGCGTTTGGAAGGCTCTGATGACGATACTGAGCTCGATGAAGGCAGTAACATGAGCACGGACAGAGGGGGTGCCCAAGAAGGACAGCAATCTGGCAGTCATGCTCCCCCTGCTGCAGCATACTGCCAGGTTTGCTCCAGTGATGAGGAGGGAGGGGATGATGAGGTCACTGATTCAACGTGGGTGCCTGATAGGAGAGAGGAGGAGGAGGAGGAGGAGGAGGCGGCGGCACATCACCAACGAGGCAGGATGCCCTCCAGGGGCCAGCCTAAGGGCAGCACATTGACTGCATCACACCCCAAAGCTCCACATGTGCAGGGCGCTGCAGTCTCTGCGCGTTATTCAAAAAGTTCTTTGGTGTGGGCCTTTTTTGAGACGAGTGCATCAGATCGCACCGCTGCTATTTGCAACATATGTCTCAAGCGTATCTCGCGTGGCCAAAACATCTCCCGCTTGGGTACCACATGCTTGACCAGACATATGTTGACCTGCCATGCAGTTCGTTGGCAAGCGTATCTAAAAGACCCACACCAAAGAACAAAGAGGATCTCTCCTTGCTCCTCATCAGCTGAGATTTCCAACCCCACTAGACCTTCAGTCCTCTCTGAGACCTGCAGTGAGAGGAATGAAGGTGTAGAATTAGGTGTGTCACAGCCAAGTACTTGTGGGCAATCTGCTTTTGGTACACCGACGTCAGATTGTACCAGGCAAATTTCCCTGCCCCAGCTGCTGCACCGCCGAAAAAAGTTTGCTCCCAGCCATCCACATGCCCAGCGGTTGAATGCTAGCTTGGCAAAATTGCTAGCACTTCAACTGCTGCCTTTTCAGTTGGTAGACTCTGCCCCCTTCCGTGAGTTTGTGGAATGTGCGGTTCCTCAGTGGCAGGTACCCAAACGCCACTTTTTCTCACGGAAGGTGATTCCGGCTCTCTACCGGCATGTGGAAGGCAATGTCCATGCCTCGCTGGACAGGGCGGTCAGCGGTAAGGTGCATATTACCGCTGACTCATGGTCCAGCAGGCATGGACAGGGACGTTACCTAAGTTTCACGGCGCATTGGGTGACTCTGCTGGCAGCTGGGAAGGATGCAGGACAAGGTGCAGTAGTGTTGGAGGTTGTTCCGCCACCACGCCTCCAAAATGCTGATTGTGACACACCTCTCTCCTCCACCCCCTCCTCTTCTTCTTCCTCCATGGCCTCTTCCTCGGAACCAGCGGTGCTCCGTTGGCGTTCAAGGGGCTACGCAAGTACGCAGGCCAAAAGATGCCATGCGGTGCTTGAGCTGGTGTGCTTGGGGGACAGGAGCCACACTGGGGCAGAGGTTCTGTCAGCTCTGCAGGGGCAGGTTCAGAGGTGGTTGACGCCACGCCAACTTAAGGCAGGAATGGTGGTTTGCGACAATGGCACCAACCTCCTCTCTGCCCTCCGACAGGGACAAATGACCCATGTGCCCTGTTTGGCTCACGTCCTTAACTTGGTGGTGCAGCGGTTCTTGGGCAGGTACCCGGGCTTACAGGATGTCCTGAGGCAGGCCAGGAAAGTCTGTGTGCATTTCCGCCGGTCATATAATGCCAGTGCTCGGCTGACGGACCTCCAAAAGGAGTTTAACCTGCCCAAGAACCGCCTAATCTGTGACATGCCCACCAGGTGGAACTCAACGTTGGCCATGCTGCAGGGGCTGCACACGCAGCAGAGGGCCATCAATGAGTACCTGTGCGACTATGGCACCAGGACAGGGTCAGGGGAGCTTGGTTTTTTTTCCCCACGCCAGTGGGCCATGATCAGGGATGCATGCACTGTCCTGTCACCATTCGAGGAGGCCACGAGGATGGTGAGCAGTGACAGTGCATGCATCAGTGACACTGTCCCCCTTGTCCACCTGTTGGAGCACACGCTGCGTGGAATAATGGACAGGGCACTTGAGGCAGAACAGAGGCAGGAAGAGGAGGACTTCCTTAGCTCTCAAGGCCCCCTTTATCCAGACAGTGTTCCTGCGTGCCCGCCGATCACACAGGAAGAGGACGAGGAGGAAGAGGAGGAGGAGGAGGAGGAAGATTGTGTCAGTATGGAGGTGGAGCCTGGCACTCAGCATCAGCAGCAGTCTTTAAGGGATCAGTCCCAAGAAACACATGGACTTGTACGTGGCTGGGAGGAGGTGGCTGCGGACCATGTCGTTCTTAGTGACCCAGAGGACTCCGGACCGAATGCCTCAGCAAACCTACGCTGCATGGCCTCCCTGATCCTGCAAAGCCTGCGTAAGGATCCTCGTATTCGTGGTATCAAGGAGAAGGACCAATACTGGCTGGCAACCCTCCTTGATCCACGTTACAAGGGTAAGGTTGCGGACCTTATCTTGCCATCGCAGAGGGAGCAGAGGATGAAACATCTTCGGGAGGCCTTGCAGAAAGGTCTGTGCAACGCGTTCCCAGAGACTGGGAGGTTACAAACTCCTGTTTCTGGACAACGTGTTGCTGAGGCTTCGGTCAGTCAAAGAAGGAGCGGTGGAGAAGGTGGCCGTCTGACCGATGCGTTCAGACAATTTTTTGGTCCGCAGCCCCAAGGTATGATCGGTTCCAGCAACCATCGCCAGCGTCTGTTTTACATGGTGCAGGAATACCTAGGGGCAAGAACAGACTTGGACACCTTTCCCACCGAAAATCCTCTGGGTTACTGGGTCTTGAGGATGGATCACTGGCCAGAGCTTGCACAGTATGCAATTGAGCTACTGGCCTGTCCTGCATCCAGCGTTCTTTCGGAACGCACATTCAGTGCTGCTGGAGGCGTGGTAACCGATCACAGGGTGCGTCTGTCCACCGACTCGGTCGATCGGCTGACCTTCATAAAAATGAATGAGTCTTGGATCACCACCAGCTACCAAGCACCTGATGCTGATGTAACCGAATAATTTTTTTTGAAATCTCAGATCCCTTCAAAGACTGCCTATGCTGATGCTGAGTGACTATCCCTGAGTAATTATCCTCTTCCTCCTCAATCATCACGCTGATAGCTTGTAAGAACATTTTTGGTTCTGGGCGCCACCACCAGTGCCTAAGGCACAATTTTTCAGCCCCTGTTTAACAGGGGCGTGTAATTACAATTTTTGATGTAATACTTTGCAGCAGGGCTCGTTCCTGCATTCCAACTAGAGTGTCTGTGAGGGGTTGCAGTGTTGTGGCACCAGCACCAGTGCCTAAGGCACAATTTTTCTGCCCCTGTCTAACAGGGGCGTGTAATTACAATTTTTGATGCAATACTTTGCAGCAGGGCTCGTTCCTGCGTTCCAACTAGAGTGTCTGTGAGGGGTTGCAGTGTTGTGGCACCAGCACCAGTGCCTAAGGCCCAATTTTTCTGCCCCTGTCTAACAGGGGCGTGTAATTACAATTTTTGATGCAATACTTTGCAGCAGGGCTCGTTCCTGCGTTCCAACTAGAGTGTCTGTGAGGGGTTGCAGTGTTGTGGCACCAGCACCAGTGCCTAAGGCCCAATTTTTCTGCCCCTGTCTAACAGGGGCGTGTAATTACAATTTTTGAAGCAATACTTTGCAGCAGGGCTCGTTCCTGCGTTCCAACTAGAGTGTCTGTGAGGGGTTGCAGTGTTGTGGCACCAGCACCAGTGCCTAAGGCCTAATTTTTCAGCTCCTGTTCAACAGGGGCATGTAATTACAATTCTTGATCTAATATTTCACAGCAGGGCCCTGTGAGGGCTTACAGTGTTGTGGCCACAGCAACACCTAAGGCCCAAATTTCTGCTGAGTATATAGGGCAGGACCCTACTTTCAAACATCTAACTTACAAACGACTCCTACTTGCAAACGGAAGGAGACAACAGGAAGTGAGATGAAATCTACCCCTAGGAAGGGAAATTCTCTCCTGTAAGAGTTAATATGGGAAAACAATTTCTCCTTTCCACTGATGCTTTCCAATCCTTTTTCCACAAAAAAACCCAAATTTTCAAAAAACATTTTTCATTGGGACAAAAAAGTGAGGTGAAATCTTCTGAAGAGGAGGAAAGACAGCAAAACAAATGTCACAGGGGTGATAACCCTTCCCTATGTTTTCCAAAAAGCTTAGAAAAGATTTTTTGGCTGGAGCTAAACACGTTAAAAATGTTCAAAATTACAAACAGATTCTACTTAACAACAAACCTACAGTCCCTGTCTTGTTTGCACCGCCTGTATACTGCTGTTCAGAGTATATAGGGCCTGGTGGCCCCACACCTTTCCTTATTTTAATTTGGGTGCGGGGTTCCCCTTAATATCCATACAAGACCCAAAGGGCCTGGTAATGGACTGGGGGGTACCCATGCCGTTTGTCTCACTGATTTTCATCCATATTGCCATGACCCGACATGACATTAAACCCGCAAGCAGTTTTAAATGAGATTTTTTCCTTTAAAAATGACATTTGGTGCAGGGACTGTTCTAAACATGGGAAACACGCGTCACTTTACAGGCATACTATAGACACCCCCCAGGTACGA
Source organism: Aquarana catesbeiana (assembly GCF_042186555.1). NCBI lineage: Eukaryota > Metazoa > Chordata > Amphibia > Anura > Ranidae > Aquarana > Aquarana catesbeiana. The sequence continues at coordinate 28,528,243 of NC_133326.1, forward strand.
TATTTAAAGGAATATTTCACTTTTTTTTTTTACTTTAAGCATCATTAAAATCACTGCTCCCGAAAAAACGTCCGTTTTTAAAAGTTTTTTTTGCATTGATACATGTCCCCTGGGGTAGGACCCGGGTCCCCAAACCCTTTTTAGGACAATACCATGCAAATTAGCCTTTAAAATGAGCACTTTTGATTTCGAACGTTCGAGTCCCATAGACGTCAATGGGGTTCTAACGTTCGTGCGAACTTTCGCTCCGTTCGCGGGTTCTGGTGCGAACCGAACCGGGGGGTGTTCGGCTCATCCCTACTGGTGATGTTTCCACTGAAAGTCAGAGCTTTCCTTTAAATACTGAATGGAGGTGAACCATCCCGACATTAGGCTCCGATCTTCAGCATCGTGCAGATGACGAAAGTGTACACTGAGCATGTGCTGCATGCTGTTTGAAAAAAAAGTAGGGGGTACTTTTGGCAAAAAAAGTAAAGGGGTACTTGGGTAGAAGAGGCAAAGTCCATTTTACCAACTTAATGTGCCTAATAATGTTTTCTATTCTTTGTTCAGTTCCACTTTAACTAGTTTTGTACACTATAGATGTTATTTACTAAGGTTGGAGAGTGCAAAATCTGGTGCAGCACTGCATAGGAACCAATTAACTTTCAGGATTTATTGCCAAAGCTTAATTGAACAAGCTGAGATTAGAAGCTGATTGGCTGCCATGCACAGCTGCAAAGGGCCAAATCTGGCCCACAGACTGCAGTTTGGAGACTACTATTATAAAGTGAATATGACATTAACAAATGACCTGACAAAAACTGTAGTAGCTGGCTTTTAATAACAGACACTGTCCGATCCTAGAATCCAGCGATGTGATCACACGATCCATCCCTTCCTCTGTCCTGGGCATCTCAACTATGGGCACCCGGCTGTGACAGCTCCCAGATTCACAGCCGGGTGCCAACTCCACATGCAAAAGCCACACTGCACATTGTAAATAGTCCCGCAGTCTTCTGGGACCCGACAAGTCCCAGAAGACTGCAGGGAGAGATGGGGAGGGGAGAACTTCTGCTCGGAACGCTTAGGTGGTTCAAGCAGAAGTGGGAGCAGTTACCTGTCAAAAAAGGGTACCAGCCCCCCACCCCCACCCCACCAAAAAAAGTGCCATTTAGTGAATGGGGGGAAGGAGGCCTTAAAGCGGAACTTCCCCTTTTGGGTAGAGCTTCGCTTTAAAGCAGGGTCTCCAAACATTCTAAACAAAGGGCCAGTTCATTGTCCTTCAGACTCTAGGAGAGCCAGACTTTGACCAGCAGGAATGGAAATCTTCCTGGCATCAGTGGGAGTAAACATCTGGTATTAGGGGGAGGAATAGTGCCCCATCATTGGCATCATAGGGATGAATAGTGCCCGATAAATGGTGCTCCATTGTCTGTGTCAGATGGCAGAATAGTGTTTCGTATCAGTGGGAGGGATAGTGCCTCAAGGGCCAGATAAAAGGCAAGCAAAGGGCCGGATCCAGCCCCTGGGCCGCAGTTTGGAGTGAGGAGTTAGAACTAGCCTACGATGAGATGCACTCCAAGCCTCTTTCAATAAGCAGCTCAGTTGAAGTATTGGAACCATTATGGAGGGTCTTTCATTTTTTTAAACTCCTCTATTCTACAGAATGTATAAGTACAACCATCAATAGATTACAAAACCAAGTAATTAAAATTAAAATATTTATTCCTTCAGTCAATAAGAAAAAATGATTAAGACAACAAACAAAATGCACCACTTGAGAATGTGCTCCATAAATCTGCACACTATAAAACGATAAAATGCAGGTTTCTATGCCATGGACAACGTTGGAAATTGCGCATTTATATTTCTGAAAACGCCATTAATTATAGATTTTCTAATAGATCCAGAGAGATGGCGGGGGAGGGTTAGATATAAATCACCTCCCAATGAGGCTGGGGAGATTTCCATAGCATTCCACCTCCTCATGACAGCGATGTGCGAAAATTGACAAGAGGATGTGAAAATTGGGACGGGAGGAACCCAAGCATAAAATAACTTCAATTTTGCACTTTCTGTGGCTCTCGGAGGAATAGCTTTGAGAACTGACCAACAACACAAACAAGTGAGAGGCGAAAGAAAAAAAAAAAAAAAACAAGGCGCAAGATAGGAGTTATTAAAGAAAGAACACACTCCTTTCGCAGACAGAAGGGATGATCAATGGGTTTAGTCAGGGGGAAATTCAAGCAGAAAATTGATGCTGTCTTTTTTTCTATCTGCAAAGGAAGCAAAAGGAATTTTAAACTCCAGCAAGAATCTTTAACTGGCGGTGGTCTGGTAAAAGAAAAAGCTAGTTTTAACTGTTTTAAGACAGGACCAAGGCGGCGGCACATAAAGAGATATCAGAGCAGTCTCGGCGGACAACAAGTCTATGTCCTCTAAATAAATGATGTGCTTTCTGCAGGAAATCCACACACTTTGGCCAAACAAAACCCCCCCGCGGTGCATAACTTTTACGTAAAATGAAATATTTTTGACTGTATGATAAATTCTCTTAGTACAGGCTAAATAATTCCCCTGATGTAGATCAGTGGCTGATATCAAAGCAGGGATCTTAGATAGTGTAGTATTTGTAGAAAACGGTTTATTTGCTATCCTTGCCTTGTTCCAGTGCTACCTGCTGAAATCCACCACCTCCCTCCTGTCCTGCTTACTGATAGCAGTGGATCGTATTTCCAGTTGCTAGACAAGTGATCCAGTTGCCCCATGGGTGGTGGGAGAACTGGCATGCCTGAGGTCTTCTAAGGGCAGTTCTGATCCTCTATGCAGGCTTTTTTAACCTTCCCGGTGGTATGATTATTTCAGATTTTTGGTACTGAAAGCGGTACCGTTATTTTGCATGGAAATTTGGCGTTTTATATTGTAGGCCTGTAATACTTAGGAATAACTTACTTAAATCTGTTCAAACAAGAGTCTTGTAGACATTCTAGTTATGATAAAGTTTGAAACACTAAATCATAAATTATAACATAATAAATAACTATAAGTAATTATAAGAAATAATAATATAATAATAATCAAAATGATTCAATAATGTAATCAAATCAAAAACACTGAAATTTGCGCAGTTGCAGAATTGTCGCTGTCGTTACTTTCAGTGTTTGATGACAGATATCCCCACAAATCACTATCGCTCAATTCTGCAAGTGGTTCTAATTTATTATCGCTGTTTTCTAGCTGGTCTAAAACCGCTTTTGATGTAAAGGGACGGTTTTGGTTGCTATGGACAATTTCCGGTTTCCAGGCAAAAAGAACAATTTTTATAATATAAAACTGCATGCAGGGCACTGGAGAAACCACTAGGGACAAAAGGGAGTTGAAATAAATTGATACAGTAACGTAATCTGTAAGATTACAGTGTACTGTATATGTATTTCGTTTTTTACTTTTTGAATTTGGTGCCGTTTTCCATCCTCGTGCGTCGCAACGCTCGCAGGGGGTGGAGCCCGGGCACAGTTATAGATCGAACGGAGGACGGCTCGCTCACACTGCGGGGAAACATCGCAGGATCCAGGAGACAAGGTGCGTAAGCTCTTCCTGGATCCTGCGATGTGATCCTGAGTCTGGCTCGGGGTTATCTCTTTTGGTACTGAAAGTCCACCCCGAGCCAGACTCGGGAATACCGTCAGGGAGGTTAAAGCACATTAAAGTAGTTTGAAAACCTCCTTAAAAAAAAAAAAAAATTATATATATATATATATATATTTTAAAAGTCTAAACCCACATATTACTTAAAGTTTTACTAAACCCACAACAGTACAATCAGTGTGTATATGCAGTAAAGCATGCTTGTTATACTCACTGTGGAACCTAAGGGGTTAATCCTCTGCATTGTGTAAAAAGGCTGTTTAATCCTCTCTTCTCTGATCATCCCCGTCTGCCACAGTCCCCAATCCATCTGCTGATGGAACAGAGGCTAGGGGGCAAGCTGCACATGCTCAGTTTGGTGTGTATTGCTGGAGAGTTTTTTTTTTTTATTCTGGGAGGGTGCATGTGATCAGCACAGGGCCAATAGGCACTGTCCAGATAGAGGGCCAGGGGTCCTACTGCCTCCTAGAACAACCAGAGGAGAATGAAAACTCCTCCTACAAGCTTTAACCAGACACTGATAAAAGTCACAAGACTTCTTTAACTGCTGATAAGAAAAGGTATTTAGCAGTTTATATTTACTAAAACATTGCATTTCCATGTTCTGTGCATTGCAGGAGACCAGATATAGTGAATGCAGGGTCCTGGGTTTAGTAACACTTTACGTTTTTGACCTTAAAAAGGCCCATTTTTCTTGTCCTGGGGTCCCAAAGCTGTTGCCCCATCTTCTCTGTTTGCAGGTGTCTCCTTTAGTTGTCTGGGCGCTGAGGAAACACCCACGCATGCACACTGCTCCCTCCACTCCCTTCCTCCCATCAGTTTGACTGACACCAAAAGGAGCCCATTGGTCTGTTGCTTTCAGTGACTAGTACTTTCAAGGATCACCGCTGATCAATCTCGGAGCCAGCGACGGTGACAAGAACAGCAGGTGTGTGATTGGGGGCTGGGAGGATAGTACATGTAATGGGGTGTTTTTACCTTAATGTTGCAAATGCATTAAAGTGATTGCAAATGCTTTTTTTTTTTTTTTAACTAAGAAACAGATCCATGCACACTGGACGTTAAAATAACGTTATAAAAACGTCAGTAGCTTCTTTTTTAAAGTTTTTGCAATAGCATTTATTAGCGTTTTTAGTGTTTTTCCGCGTTAGCATTTTTTAGCGTTTTTTTTTTTTTTCCATTTTTTTTTTCAATGGGTCAAAAACTTTAAAAAAGGCTGGTGAGCCACGTTTGAGCATTTATAGACGTTTATCAGCGTTTTGACGTTTTTTATGGTCAGAAAAACGGCTCCTGAACGCTATTTTATGGCGTTCAGAAAACAGCCCATAAACTCCACTGCTGATAAAAGTTCAAAAATGTCCATGTGTGCATGGACACATAGGATAACATAGAGTGGAGTTTATGGGCTGTTAAAAAAAATACCCAAACTCCAAAAGACAGCCGTTTATGAGCTCCAGTGTACATGGAGCCTTATACTTACCTGCTCTGTGCAATGGAATTGCACAGAATGGCTCCAAACCTCCTCTTCTCATGTCACTTGCCGGTGCTCCCAGCGCCTCCTCTCTGGCGAGTGCCCCCCATAGAAAGCTGCTTTCTACAGCCTTGGCCAAAAGTTTTGAGAATGACACAAATATACATTTTGACAAATCTGCTGCTTCAGTGTTTTTAGTGATAACAAAAGCTTTCCACTGTCTTGCCGAATAAGTTCCCTCGGCGGATAAGTTCCCCCCTGTACTGTGCAGGCGCAGCGCCTGCGCAGTACGAACTACTAACAGCCGCCAGAGATAGCCGAAGCTCAAAATCCACAATCAGCTGTACACGGCGCCTGCGCCCTGGGTCCAGGTTCCTTCCCTACCATCCAAGTGGACCTAGAGGGGGAATCTAAAAGAGCCGAGCGAAGCGAGGCCGTGCCCGAAGCACGGCGAGCAAAGTGAGCCCGCGAGGGGCCCTCTTACAGCCGCCGTGTACAGCTGATTTGGACCTATTCCCCTTCGGCTATTTCCGCCGGATCCTACTGCGCAGGCGCAGGGCCTGCGCAGTAGAGGGGGGTCCTTATCCGCCGAGTGGAACTTTCTTGGCAGAACACCACCACTCTCATTTATAGCTGGCTATCGCAGTAAGAAGCATTGGGAGGCTAAAACAGGTACCAACAAAGTCTGGGGAATGCCCAGGAAAAAGCCAAAGTCTACTTACCACCAGCTTGCAGACAACCAAATTGACCTATCTAACAGTAATCGTTAAAAAGGGGGTTTAGTCCGCACGCATTTGCAAACGCATGCGTGAGCCACAGAGCCACGTCACGGCACCCTTGTATCTGTGGTCCTAACACTAAACTATGAGTGTCCCCACAGTGGAGGCACAGGCATTTTAATGGATAAATGAGAGCAGGTGGACTGAAGGGGAGCCCACCCTTCCTTAAAGGTACAGGAGCACACCAAACACCCAGCAATAGCACAATGGCTGCAAAGGTGTTGGTGAGCTGCTGGACCAATACACGTGAGTGTTTGTATTGGTACAGCAGCGCACCAACACCTTTGCAGCCATTGTGCTATTGCTGGGTGTTTGGTGTGCTCCTGTACCTTTAAGGAAGGGTGGGCTCCCCTTCAGTCCACCTGCTCTCATTTATCCATTAAAATGCCTGTGCCTCCACTGTGGGAACACTCATAGTTTAGTGTTAGGACCACAGATACAAGGGTGCCGTGACGTGGCTCTGTGGCTCACGCATGCGTTTGCAAATGCGTGCGGACTAAACCCCCTTTTTAACGCTTACTGTTAGATAGGTCAATTTGGTTGTCTGCAAGCTGGTGGTAAGTAGACTTTAGCTTTTTCCTGGGCATTCCCCAGACTTTGTTGGTTCAGTGTTTTTAGCTCTTTTTGTTAGATGTTACTATGGTATACTGAAGCAGTAGTTCTTAACCTCAGTCCTCAAGTACACCCAACAGGCCATGTTTTCAGAATTTCTCTTAGATAAAATTTCTCACCAAACTGTTCTTGAATGGTTGGGAGAAGTTGCTCTCAGAGGTCATTTTTGTACCATTCATGGCTGTGTTCTTAGGCAAAATTGTGATTGAGCCCACTTCCTTGGCTGAGAAGCAACCCCACACATAAATGGACTCAAGATGCTTTACAATTGGCATGACACAGGACTGATGGTAGCACTCACCTTTTCTTCTCAAGGTTTTTTACAGATGCCCCAAAAAATCGGAAAGGGGATTCATCAGAGAAAATGACTTTACCCCAGTGCTCAGCAGTCCTATCCCTGGACCTTTTGCAGAATATCAGTCTGTCCCTGATGTTTTTCCTGGAGAGAAGTGGCTTCTTTGCTGCCCTTCTTGACACCCAGGCCATCCTCCAAAAGTCTTCTCACTGTGCATGCCGATGTACTCATACCTGCCTGCTGCCATTCCTGAGCAAGCACTGTTCACAAATGCAGTGGAAATGTTTTTTTTATGGGATTAAGTCAATTAAGTCAATTTTCAAGACAAAGAGGGAATTCATTGCAATTCATATGATCACTCTTCATAACATTCTGGAGTATATGCAAATTGCCATCATAAAAACTAAGTCAGCAGACTTTGTGAAAAATTATTATTTGTGACATTCCCAAAGCTTTTGGCCACGCTGTACAGGGGCACTTATGCGGGCTCGCTCCTGAGCCTCACTGTCTGCATTTATAGACCCCCCCTCCACTCTCTCCTCACTGACCTTGATTGACAGCAGCGGGAACCAGAGGCTCCCGCTGCCTCAGTAAAGCCAGTGAGACCAGGAAGTGAGGGGAGAGAAGAGCTGCAGACGTGCACAGCTCTGGATCGAAGGAGGGCTCGGGTAAGTAAAAGAAGGGGTTGTGGGGGGAGGATACTGGTGCCTAAACATTTTTTACCTTAACACAACAAATGCATTAGGGTAAAAACAACCACTTTAAGGCTGGGTTCACACTGCAGGGGTCCGGTGCGTCCTCGTTCACCGTTTCAGGTCCGATTTCAGCCCGAATTTTTGGCTGAATTCAGACCTGAAATGGACCAAAAGATTCACAGGGCTCCTGTGCAAATTCACACCAGAGCCACAGCGGAGATATGTGAATTGGCTCCATAGAGAGCCACTCAAAATCTCCTGCTATTGGATCTTTAGTTATAACTAGAAGGGTCACCAGCAGGAGGTTGGAGGTCCTGATTCCTCTATATAGATCTGTATATCACTAGTGGAATCACCATCAGGAAGAAGGAGGCCATGATTCCCCTAAACAGATCTTTAGTTATCACTAGAGGGATCACCAGCAGGAGGAAGGAGGTCCTGATTCCTCTATATAGATCTTTAGCTATCAATAGAGGGATCACCAGCAGGAGGAAAGAGGTCCTGACTAATCATAGAAAGTATTTTACCGAAAGTGTCAATCAACAGTAAGTGGATTGAAACATGCTTGAGACAAACAGAACTATATATAAAAAGGTTTAAAAAAGGGCATACTCAATGAACCTCATGGTATTTTTTTCTGCCATCACTCTTCTAGGTTTCTAATTTGTATGACCTGACAGTTTCATGGTACTGTGTTGTGTTGATCTTGAAAATGTGTACAGTCTGGCTGTAATTGTTCAACACCTGCCCTTCATTGTAAATGTCAGGTTTTTGTACCTGGGCTTTGTCCAGAAGCACAAGCTTTATTAAACATTCTTGTTATTTAATTGCAGCAGCCTGTGCCTTATTCTACACCTGACTACCTTAATACATTTCACGGTTTAATGTACAGTATGTGGTCATCACATGCCTTTTTCCATAGCCATCTGCACAATGTGGATGTTCAGCAAAAGTACTGTGTGTTTGGGTCTGCATGTCTATGGCCGAACTGCCACGCTGCAGACTACGGGTATAGCAAAGACCCGTTTCATTGTAATAATACTAGCCCACAATAATGTCCACGTTAAAATAAATACAAGTATTCTTAGTTCTTCAACTCTCACATAATATATTTTTAAGTGTTTTGCACCAGACAGCACTGCTATAATAAATTTGCAAACGTTATCATATTAGAGCTATGCATTTACATAGCTACATAGTAGGTGAGGTTGAAAAGAGACACAAGTCCATCAAGTCCAACCTATGTGTGTGATTATATGTCAGTATTACATTGTATATCCCTGTATGTTGCGGTCGTTTTGCTAAACAAAACGTGTGGACTCCCCTGACAAGTGCAGAGCATACATTGGGAAGACTAGTCTGGCTTGGATACTGAGTACTTTATTATGTTCTGCTATTTTAGTGTATAATTAACATTATTATTTATTTGTTCAGGCCTATGTTTGAACTTGATCTGGAAACTTTGGAGTCAGGAGTCTGTGCAGGCTTGGACTGGCCCACCGGAGGGCCGGAGAATTCTCAGGTGGGCCCCAGGGACATGCCAGCTGACAAGCCAGTGATGAAAGTACACTAGGTTGTCAGTGACACCTGTACAAGCAACTTGGCAGAGAGAGAAGGCGCCTGTCAGTGTGATTGTTAAAACAAGTAGCACTTTATTAAGATACACTTACATGACAGTATCTTGCAAACTGCACACATGGTGGATGTGGGTCACCAATCAAGCAGCCAGCCGTCACAAGGGGTGAGAAGACCACCAGAGGGATACGCTAGGACCCCTTCGTATAGGGATGTGTAACCGACAGCGTCTCCAGCTCTCACACCCGCTTTCACAGAGCTAGCATGAGACCAAACACAGGACGGGGGCGGGCCCAACCCAGCCGCCCTCTCTCTCTGCCTTTTATTTTGGTTTCGAGAGATTCCCAATTCCTGCTGAGGAGATGCCGGTGACTGTGCGTGCAAACCCTACCCATTTGTGGATCCATTCATTTTTGAGGACCTCTCCTTGATACCCTTTACAACTATGGACTTTATGGACTAACTATGTATTGTTTATTAAATTTTATTTGAGTGCTTTTTGCTTTTCCTTCCTTTTCCCTCTCCCCGTTTTATTGATTTCTTATGGTCCACTTCATAGCGATCAGTGAGCGCTGACTCACACACTATACGCCGGTTCTGTGTAATATACTGCTTCTACAAGCAACTTGCCTGCCGTGTCCACACCACGCCAAACCTCCCTGGCCACCGGTGACATTGACATATCAGTAACATAATTGACAAGCACTACTTCCACCCGTCTTCCTCCTTGTCAGTCGAGGGGGGCCAGGTTCAGGTAGAATTCCAGGATAAACCTAATGCCTGTGCACTAAGAGTAGAGTTGATAAGTCAACAGAGAATTGATACAGATTGTTCAGACATAATTATGATTGGATTAAGGTAGAATTCCAGGATAAACCTAACTAATCCAATGGAGGCTGCAGGGAAGAGAGGGAGCACCAACAATGGATGGGCCATAGATGCCTATGGGTCAACACTCCCAGGAATTCCAGCCATTGCTGAGTGCCCTCTCCTCTCACGTGAAGCTAGCGCTGTATGACACAGGGGAGATCATGTGACCGGACCGGAGCAGCCCGAAAATAGTTAAGTATATTATTTATTTATTTCAGGTATTTATATAGCGCCGTCAATTTACGCAGCGCTTTACATATATATTGTACATTATATACATGTTTCTTAGGTTAATTAGAAAAAGTGTTAGGAGGGGGAGGAAGCATTTTTAAGATTTGTTAGGTTTATCCTGGACTTCTAATGTTACTCAGTCCTAAGTATGTAATGTCTGAACAAACTGCATCAATTTCAGTGGTGGCCCGCAATGCCTCCCTAATCCATGCATCCGACCCGCTAATCCATGTGTTAATATTCATTATTTTCTTCCTGATTCTCCTCCTGGCCAATCAGGAAGCAGGTCCTGAGACCCAATTAGCCAGGTCTTATGACTTCCCCCTTACCCCCAGTGTGTGAGGGGGAAGGTTTGTTTGCTGCCCCCCCCCCCCCAAATATTGAGCACCAGCCGCCCCTATTCAATTCTCAATCAGCTCTGGCGGCTCTACTCTATCAATATTTCAAACAATTTTAATTTCTTTATCAAAAATACATTTTATACATGGGGTAGCCATGACATGTTGGAATAATTTTGGGTTTTGTAAACATCTTTCCTTGAAGCCTTTGTCTCAGATTAAATCTTTGCAAAGCCACATAAAAAAAATAGGTATATGATGAGTCACTGAACAGACTCATTAAAAAGAGAAGATTAGGGATTTTTTTTCCAAATCATACTTACCTAGGTGGATGCAGCATCGGTCTGATGCTGCATATGTCCCCCGCCACCTTTACACTGAGAACTGAGCAATCCAACATCGCCGATGGCTCAGTTCTCTCATCTCCCTGAGCAGAGAGCTGCTGCCTGTCAGTCAGCAGCTCCCTGCTCTCCTGCCCCCCCCCGTGCTGGAGCGCTGAGCCATGGAGAGGCGGGGAGCGGCCGTCTCAGGTTCTCAGCGGCTCGCTGAGAGGCTGAAACAGGCATCAGTCCAGGCACCTGGTGGATCCAGACTTTATTGTCATGATGACGTGGTGCCTGGACTTCAGACCGCTCTCTGCTGAAAACGGGTCACAGGAGTGCAAAATAAACTCCTGTGACCCATAGGAGAAATCCAGCCAAACGAGCTCAGGCTGGACTTCTCCTTTTAACTGTGTGTGTACATTTCAAATTAGGCTATCTAGTGCAGTCTCAACCAGGGTTCCTCCAGAGGCGGCTAGGGATTCCTTTTTGTTGGTTGAGTATTAATATGATGCACTGGAAGCACTGGAAGCTCTTTGAATACATGAAAACAACTTTTCTTGCATGGAGGATAGCAATACATATCTTGACAGCATGGAAACAGAAAACAGAACTGAACACACTGAGGAAAGCACTTCCTCTCATTACATCATACAATAGAGTTGCATGCACATTACACGACAGCACCACCTGCTGCATAGACAGGTACAATGCATATATTGTCACAGTACATAAGCAACTTTCTGTTGTTCTTCCAACACTTATGCAATGAGCAACTTCTGCATCTCACCCCTCTCTCAACAAAAATGTGCAAACGATCTCTGTTGCTACATCTTCTAAATGCTTTAAAGACTTGTATGCCTCTAGAATGGAAACAGCCGGTAACTCCCCCGATTAGTCTGCGGCTAAGTAAAGTTAATGAGATCCAACTTATGGAAGAAATAGTGGCATCTGCTAATAGGAAATGGGAAATATTCTGCAAAAAAGTGACTTTAAGGGTTCAGTTTTACTTATTCTTCAGATTACGGCTATATGTGCTCTCCAGCGGATTTATAGGCTAATTCTGGATCCCTAAAGGGATTTTCTCATTTTTTTTTTCTTCTATTTTCTCCCTTCTCTCTCTCTGGACCACAGGGCCTGTTCTTATATACATACCTATGCTTAGGTCCTCTTTTTCCTCCTTTTTGCTAACAGGGTCAGTAGTGTCTATTATACCTGTTATGAGTGTAGCACTACCCCCCTTGGAGTAGCAGATTAAAGAGATCATCCACTCCTTCACAGCCAGTCACACCGAATTTTCACAAGCACCCAGAGTCAGAGAACAGTCCATGGCTCTGATTTTGTTATTTATTAGAGGGTTACTAACATGGGCAGAATGTCGGCCGGTATTTTTTGTACCGACAAATGTCTCCCAAAATTCTGCCTTTGTGTACGGGGCTTTAGAATCCCTTTAAGTCAGCAGAGCTTCACCTCATTCACTAAGCTCTGGGGAAAATTCCCTAGCAAAGTGCAACTTTCCTCTCTTCTGCTCCTATTTTAGATACTATAGTTCAAGCAGATATTTTCCTTATCCTTAGATCTTATCTCTAAAGGTGTATATACAGTTAACTAAATTTCTTTCTAAATTTTCATATTCCCTGCAGGGATAGATGGGAAATGGATAAGGATGTAACCTTAGGAGATATATGGGAACAAGTATTGCAGAGTGTACAGTCTCTGTCATGCATAGGGTGACCCAACTTTTCATTCTGTACAGGGTTTATACACTTGGTTTGGAGATGTCCTAAACTTCATCGTTATTGGCAGGAGGGGATAGATATTTTAAATTTTGTATATGGCACTGTGTTGATTCCAGATCCGGCCTTATGTCTATTGGGGTATGCGAACCCCAACCGGATAAACCATGATCAGAAAGTGGCTATTGCGAGATCACTTTCTGTGGCTTCTCGTGTTTAACCTAATCTTCCTACTCATAGAGAGTAATACCGGAAATGAATAGAATGCAATCTCTCTCAAAAATCTGGAAAAAAAATGGATGGAGCTGGAGCTAGAGCTAGACGTTGTCTATGTATAGAGTCCATAGGGATGGTCTGTGATAAAGTTAGGGTGTACCATTGATGCAACTTACTGGTTCATTTAAAAATAAAATGATATTTCGTAGTATTTTGCCATATTTGTGGGTGAATGTGTGCTGAATGGTATGTATTGATTTTCATGGGTTTTTTTTTGTCTGATGCTGTGCTGCCTTGTGAGACAATCTGTTTTTCTTTTTCTTGTGTTTTTTTTTTTTACTTGTAAAAAAAAATCTCAGTTAAATCAGTTAAAAGTAACACAGTGCTGTATTGCAATACAATGGCCTGGTAATGAAGGGGGGGGGGGGTAAATCCTCCAGAACTGAAGTAGTTAAAAGGAATTCATCAATGTAGCTGTATAAGAGCTCTTGACAGTACAGTATATATTGCAAGGAATTCTTCCTGCTCAGTGTATCACTGACAGGGAACAAACTGTACCCAATGGGGTTGATATACTAAAGCTGGAGAGTACAAAATCTGGTGGAGCTGTGCTTGTTAGCCAATCAGCTTCTAAGTCTAGCTAGTTGTTTAATTAAGCTTTGACAAAAAAAAAAAACCTGGAAGCCGATTGGTTTCTATGCAGAGCTGCACCAGATTTTGCACTCTCCAGTTTTAGTATATCTCCCCCAATATGACCTTGTCCAGGGATGGCGATGAAGGAAGGATAAGGATGATGGCCCTTAAACAAGCAATAAAAACTTCTATAGTTCTATCTCAACTATTCCTGTAAAAAACAAAAAAATATATAAGTCTTCAAAAAAAATAAACAGCCCTCTTACCCGCTTACTGACCAGCCACTGTCATTATACTGCGGCAAGGTGGCACGATCCCAAAAATCGCCGTAGCTGTACGTCGGCTTGGGAACTCGCTTTTTTTGGCACGTGCACCAACGGAGGCCAATCAGTGGGTCCGGTGGACTCGATGTCCGCCTGCCACCAGCGGTCGTTCGCCGCAGTGACAGAACGGGGATCTGCCTGTGTAAACAAGGCAAATCTCTGTTCTGACAGGGGAGAGCATACAGATCCTGTGTTTCTGCTAAGCAGAAAGATGGATCTGTGTGTTTCCCCAAGTCACACAGTCCCCCCCCATACAGTTAGAAAACACAAACAGGGAACACATTTAACCTCTTTCATTGCCCCTGATGTTAACCCCTCCCCTGCCAATATCATTAAGACAATAGCGGTGCAATTTTTTAGCACTGATTACTGTAATAATGTCACTGGTTCCCAAAAAAGTGCCAAAAATGTCAGTTAGGTGTCCGATCTCTCTGCCGCAATGTTGCAGTCCCGCTAAAAATCACTAATCCCTATCAATACTAGTAAGAAAAATAAATAAATAAAAATGCCATAAATCTATCCCCTATTTTGTAGACGTGATAACTTTTGCGCAAACTAATCAATATACGCTTTGTAATATGGGGGATGTCTAGTTCAGTGGTAGATGTGTTTTCAGGAAGTTCACAGCCAACAGGAACTTCAGTTTAAGGGCGTAGTAGCCCACTTTTATTGAAAGTAACAAAAATGAAAGTTCATACACACATGGATTTCCCCTACAGGGGTTCTTCTCCAGCAGAAATACACTAAATGAAAAATGCCAATCCACCTGGCTCTTAAGGCTTACTCAGCCTTGGGCGCAGTACCTTGCTGTACAGGCCCACTCCAGGCTTTCACACTCCTCCAAGACTCATGGTCCCCTCTGGTCCCCAGAAGTCTCTCTTCCAGTTGTCTCAGCTATGGTCTCCCCGACTTTCTCTCAGTTGGCCCAACTCTCTCAGTCCACTGACCTGGAACCTCTCCCACATGGAGTCCCGTCTCAAAGATATTGCCTGGGTTTTTTAACAGTAGCACACCTCCCTAGTGGCGTAGCGTGGGGGGTGCGGAGGGGGCCGTGGCCCCGGGCGCAAAATTTAGGGGGGCGAAATCCCGTGCCAGATAGTGTGTGTCACTGACGGCTTCTTCCTGTCCCTGCGGGCACCCTGTGATTCGGTGAATGGTGTCATGTGTGCGGCGGCGCTGCCCTATCCGCGATCACGGCATCGGCACTGCCCTAATCGCGAGCACGGTTGCTCCTGGAGTCCCGCCTCTGCCTAGCCTCCGGAGCGATGTAATGTCTTTACCTTCTCCAGGCTCCCCCTCTCATCCGGACCGATGTGCTGGCTGTCTTTACCTCCTCTAGGCTCCCCCACTCATCCGGACGGATGTGCTGTCTTTACCTCCTCCAGACTGAAGACACAAGCTGCAGGTGAGGTCGTAAGAGTCGGGTAGTGTTGCTGGCCCCCGGGGGTTGTGGAGAGGGAGCAGCCAGAGGGAGATTAGACAAGCAGATAGAGTCAGTATAGGAATACAGTAGTGTAGTGATCAGTGTCGTGGTCAGTGTAGTGTAGTGGGCAGAGCAGTGGTCAGTGTAGTGATGGTCAGTGTAGTGTAGTGTACAGAGCAGTGTAGTGGTCAGAGCAGTGGTAAGTGTACTGTAGTGGTCAGAGCAGTGGTCAGTGTAGTGGTGGTCAGCATTGTATAGTGGACAGAGCAGCAGTCAATGTAGTGGTGGTCAGCGTTGTGTAGTGGACAGAGCAGCGGTCAATGAAGTGGTAGTCAGTGTAGTGTAGTTGGCAGAACAGTGGTCAGTGTAGTGTAGTGGACAGAGCAGTGTAGTGGTCAGAGCAGTGGTAAGTGTAGTGTAGTGGTCAGAGCAGTGGTCAGTGTAGTGGTGGTCAGCGTTGTGTAGTGGACAGAGCAGCGGTCAATGTAGTGGTGGTCAGTGTTGTGTAGTGGACAGAGCAGTGGTCAGTGTAGTGGACAGAGCAGTGGTCAGTGTAGTGTAGTGGACAGAGCAGTGGACAGAGCAGTGTAGTGGTCAGTGTAGTTGACAGAGCAGTGGACAGAGCAGTGTAGTGGTCAGTGTAGTGGACAGAGCAGTGGTAAGTGTAGTGTAGTGGTCAGTGTAGTGGTGGTCAGTGTTGTGGACAGAGCAGCGGTCAGTGTAGTGGTGGTCAGTGTTGTGTAGTGGGCAGAGCAGCGGTCAGTATAGTGGTGGTCAGTGTTGTGAAGTGGACAGAGCAGTGGTCAGTGTAGTGTAGTGAACAGAGCAGTGTAGTGGTCAGTGTAGTGAACAGAGCAGTGTAGTGGTCAGTGTAGTGGATAGTGCAGTGGTCAGTGTAGTGGTGGTCAGCGTTGTGTAGTGAACAGAGCAGAGGTCAATGTAGTGGTGGTCAGTGTGTTGTGTAGTGGACAGAGCAGTGGTCAGTGTAGTGGACAGAGCAGTGGTCAGTGTAGTGTAGCGGTCAGTGTAGTGGTGGTCAGTGTTGTGTAGTGGACAGAGCAGTGGTCAGTGTTGTGTAGTGGACAGAGCAGTGTAGTGGTCAGTGTAGTGGTCAGAGCAGTGTAGCGGTCAGTGTAGTGGACAGAGCAGTGGTTAGTGTAGTGGTGGTCAGTCAGTCTGGAGTTTTTGTAGTGGGCAGAGCAGCGGTCAGTATGGTGGTCAATGTTGTGTAGTGGACAGTGCAGTGGACAGTGTAGTGGACAGAGCAGTGGTCAGTGTAGTGTAATGGGCAGTGTAGGAATTGGGTAGTGGTCAGGGTAGTGGACAGGTAGGTCAGTGTAGTGGCCAGTATAGGAAGCAGGTAGGTTACTGTAGTGGTCAGGTAGGTTAGTGTTGGAATCAGGTAGGTTACTGTAGTGGTCAGTGTAGGAATCAGGCTGGTCTGTACTATTGTAGAAAGGGAAAGGACTCAGGGAGTGCTAAAAGCCTACAGGTTAGGGGGCACAAATTACTTGCCTTGACCCGGGCGCTGCTCCTCCCTCAGATCCGCCTTATAATGAGTGTGTGCATCTGGACACACACACAACCTGCAGAACTTCTGGAAAGCCCGGACACAAGACTGAAGACTCCATCCCTCCCAATGCTCTTTGAAGTCTTCAAGTTTTCAGCCCCAATCCAGACCTCCAAAATCCAGAGAAGAATTAAAGCATAGCTTTCTCTGCTCACCAATCTTCTGCTGGAACTTTTCAAACTGCCTCTTTGAGAGTCCTGTGTCCATTTTACACTCATTTTCAGGGGCTCTCACTCTTTTTTTTTTCTTTTTTTCTTTGCACTAAAAATTATGGGATGCCCAAACTGACAGGAACAAAACCGGGGACAACTGCGTCCCTATATACAGCTCCAATTGATTCTTCTCCTTTACTCTGTACAACTCCAATTGATTCCTCTTGATTGATTTACAGCTCTGATTGATTCCTCTTTAGTGGCTAACACACTCTGTTAGATCAGCAACAGCCACTTACAGGCTAGGAACTCTCGGTCCCATAGAAAGTAGCACCATGTGTTGTGAACTGCATCCTGGAGTACCTCCAACTCCCCTGTAGACACTGGTCCCAGCTCTACTTCTGCAGGAAATGCTAGCCCACCTAGCTGCCTCTTCACCAGCACACCTGGCTGCTTCTTCACCAGTCTACCCGACTGACTCTTTTCACCAGTCTACCCGACTGACTCTCTGGGGATCTCCCAGGGCAAGGTTAGGGAAGATTTACGCACTCTGCTATCTTCCAGAGAGACCTGCTACATGTGGCAATCTCTCCCCTTGTAAGTCCCTGCACCGTGCTGTAGTACTCACACTGTCCTCCTTGCTCCTGCTGCCTCTCATGGAAGACTCTTTCCAAACTTTTCTTGTTGTCAGGATCCTCCCAGGCCAGCTCCTAAGCCCTGGCCTGAGGCAGAGCACCCCTCGCAGACACTCTATCTCCCTCTTCCACCTGACTCCACTGTTGGCATGACTCATATTTAAAGGCTCACTTAGTCCCCTGCTAGGCCCACAACCTGGGGATTAGCTAAGTTCCCCTAAATATGCAGAACAACCCTCCTAGCCTCCACCCTCCAGCTTTCAGAATGTTCTCCAAATTTCCAGAACCAGGGGGAGGCACCAGAGACTTGCATGAGTCATCCAGCTCTGAACTTTAATAACCCTGACCCATGTTAAGACTCAGAGGTTTTAAACATGAGTCAGCATGTACATTTTCTTGCATTCACACTAGTAGCACACTAGAGGGTGCTACACCACTAAACAGGGAAGAGAAGAAACTTGGACCCACTTTATGCAGTCCAATAGTTCATGAGAAATGATGCTATACACAATTCTCATGGGGAAAGGACCACACACGTATAATCCAAAGTATAACAGTGTTTAGTGAGGAGGGGGTATGTGAGATGACCCACTACCTTGCAGCCATTATATGTGATACTCTAGCGGCTCTCAATCTCACAGCTTATTGAGATTTTTTTTTACCAAAAATATGTAGCAAAATACATATCGGCCTAAACTGATAAATAAATGTGTTTTTTTAAATTTTTTTGGAAATGTTTTATAGCAGAAAGTAAAAAAATTTTGTTTTTTTCTTTCAAATTGTTTATAGCACAACAAATAAAAACCACAGAGGTGATCAAATACAACCAAAAGAAAGCCCTATTTGTAGAGAAAAAAGGACACCAATTTTATATGGGTACAGCGTCGCACGATTGCGCAATTGTCAGTTAAAGCGACGCAGTGCCGTATCACAAAAGATGGCCTTGGTCAGGAAGTGGGTAAATACTTCCGGGGCTGAAGTCGTTAAAACAATATTTAATAAAATGTGCCATTGACGTTCTTTCGCCAATGTTATCCTCATTCGGAATTAACCTTATTTTCACACAGATGCCTCCCACAGGTAATATTCCGCTAGTTATGCATGTATGACACATTCTCCCGATTTCCATTATGCTGCTCAGTTGCCTGAGGAACAATGTGAAGAAATTCAATTCTCCAGTGTGAGGTCATCTCTTTCTGTGGTTTTTGTTTTAACATCCACATTTCAAATGGTGTATAACGGCACTCAAATATTCTTCTAAGAGATCCCAACTGGCTGACGTATGATCTTCACCGTCCTTTTCCCACCACCAGCCACCTTTTTTTAAAAAGGGTCTCCATTTCATGTTGAACCTTTTTTTTCTTTATCTCACGCAAGTGAACATTTCCTTGAAATACATGACAGCACAAATAAATGGTCTCCGATATATTGATGTGATTTGTGGAAAGGGAGAATTCTCAGAGAGATTCTGTAAGAAAGAAGTCGAGGAAAGCTCCATCAATCCAACTTCAAAACGTTCTTCAAAAGCTCCGGCGAGAGACTATGAAGGGGTCGAATGTTAGATCTGTGATTTCTAGGAAGAACAGTGCAATGGCCCAGGACTTTAAAAAAAAAATGTCTGATTTCAAGGTTACTTTGAACATTTGAGAATATGTATGAAGTAAGCATGGCATGGCATGAGCAGAAGTGAATGAAGAATATCAGGTTAGACAGCCAGGACGGTCACAATATACTAACCACTTCAGCCCCGGAAGGTTTTACCCCCTTCCTGACCAGGCCATTTTTTGCGATACGGCACTGCGTCGCTTTAACTGACAATTGTGCTGTTGTGCAGTGATGTACCTATACAAAATTGATGTCCTTTTTTTTCCCCCACAAATAGAGCTTTCTTTTGGTGGTATTTGGTCACCTATGCAGTTTTTAAAGTGATTGTAAAGTCTTGTTTTTTTTCCCTATAAAACCTGAACTATTGCAGTAGATTTGCACAGAGCAGCCTGGATCCTCCTCTTCTCAGGTCCCTCTTCTGTGCCCCTGGCCCCTCCCTCCTGTTCAGTGCCCCCACAGCATGCAGCTTGCTATGGGGGCACCCGAGCCGAGTCACAGCTCCCTGGTCCATTCAGACATGGAGCCTTGACCCAGCCCCTTTCCTCTTTCCTCTGATTGGCTAGCTACCTTTGATTGACAGCAGTGGGAGCCAATGGCACTCCTGCTGTGTCTCAGCCAATCAGGAAGGAGAATCTTGGATGGCTGAGATACTCGTGGACATCGCTGGACAGTTAGGGACCTCAGTTAAGTATTAGAATGCATTAAGATAAATAACAATCTGCCTTTACAACTCCTTTAATTTTTGAGCTATAAACAAAAAAAAGACCAACAATTTTGAAAAAAAAAACAATATTTTTTACTTTATGCTATAAAACACATCCAAAAAATGTAAAAAAATTTAATCTCTTCATCAATTTAGGCCAATACTGTTAATTTTTTTTATTGTTTTTACTAGTAATGGCGGCGAACAGTGTTTTTTAGCAGGGCTGCAACATTACAGCGGACAAATCTGACACTCACTGACACTTTTTGGGGACCAGTGACATTAATACAGTGATCAGTGCTAAAAAAAAAAAAAAAAATGCACTGCCACTGTATAAATGACACTGTCAGGGAAGGGGTTAACACCAGGGGTGATCAAAAGGTTAACTGTGTTCCTTATGAGTGTTTTCTAAATGTGTGGGGGAAGTGCTTAACCGAAAAAAGACAGGGATCCGTTTTGCTGCTTAGATCTTTCTTACTAGCAGAACGGCGATCTGCCTCTCTGTGAACAATCGCCGGGTTCCCAGTGGACATCGCGTCCACCGGACCCGCTGATTGACTCCCGTCGTGTCCAATCACAGCGGGAGCTGGTCTCCAGCGGTGTGCGCGCGTGCCCCAGACCCCGAAGAAGGAATCACGTACAAGTACGTGATTTTGCATTCAAGGGCCGCCCTGCTGTGTAAATGTACATGGGGCGGTCCTTAAGCAGTTAATATGAGCATTTACATTCAGGGCCGGATTTCCCACAAGGCCACCGAGGCCAGGCCTCGGGGCGGCAGTGGTACAGGGGCGGCCCGGCGCGGCTCCTGCAATGACTTCTCGGCCGCCCCCTACACTAACCTAGCAGCATGCAGCGCACCCGGGCACCAGAGAGGTGGGGGCGCTGAAGCGCTAGAGTGCTCCTCTCCCTCCTCCTACTCTCTGTGTCCAGACGCGGCTCCCTCCGCTCCCACCGCCGCCGCTGCTGTTTTTTTCGAGGCTTCAGCCTGTCCCCCCTCCCTCCTCCTGTCAGAGAAGGAGAGCAGCCACCGGAGATCGGAGCGGCTGGTCTCTGTGCGGGGGGCGGGGGGGGCGGGGGGGCGCGTGTTCTCTTGTGTCTCTCACTCCCGCCCAAGCCTGTCTCCATCTGTTCCATCTGTTCACTTATGGAGGGGGAGTTGTCCTGGGAGGGGGGGTTGTCCTGGGGCTCTGTACTAGTGAAGGGGGGGGGGTTGTCCTGGGGCTCTGTACTAGTGAAGGGGGGGGTTTGTCTGGGGGGGGTTGTACTAATGAAGGGGGGGGGTTGTCCTGGGGGTCTGTACTAATGGAGGGGGGGTTTGTCCTGGGGGGGTCTTTACTAATGAAGGGAGGGGTGGTTTGTCCTGGGGGGGGTCTGTGCTAATGGAGGGGGTGGGGGTTGACCTCGGGGGGGTTTGTACTAATGGAGAGGGGGTTGTCCTGAGGGGGGTTTGTACTAATGGAGGGGGGTTGTCCTGGGGGGTTTGTACTAATGGAGGGGCGTTTGTCCTGGGGGGTCTGTACTAATGAAGGGAGGGGGGTTTGTCCTGGGGGGTCTGTACTAATGAAGGGAGGGGGGTTTGTCCTGGGGGGGTCTGTACTAATAAAGGGAGGGGGGTTTGTCCTGGGGGGGTCTGTACTAATGAAGGGAGGGGGGTTTGTCCTAGGGGGGTCTGTACTAAGGGAGGGGGGTTTGTCCTGGGGGGGATCTGTACTAATGAAGGGAGGGGGGTTTGTCCTAGGGGGGGTCTGTACTAATGAAGGGAGGGGGGTTTGTCCTAGGGGGGGTCTGTACTAATGAAGGGAGGGGGGTTTGTCCTAGGGGGGGTCTGTACTAAGGGAGGGGGGTTTGTCCTGGGGGGATCTGTACTAATGAAGGGAGGGGGGTTTGTCCTGGTGGGGGTCTGTACTAATGGATGGGGGTTTGTCCTGGGGGGGGGTCTGTACTAATGGAGGGGGGTGGTTTGTCCTGGGGGGGTCTACACCCAGGAAAGTACACCCAGGACTCCAGAGGGAGAGGGCAGTGCTGAGGGAACACCATCAGAGAGAGAACCCCGCTGCCCTGCGCCACCAGAGGGAAAGCCACATAGCCTGGCGCCATCCCTGGCGGAGAAAGGAATGGAGTCATTGCAGGAATACAGATCTGGGTGCTACCCAACGGAGTCGCCACGGGCAATTCAGAGTGAGCTGACTCCTGATCAGAGGGAACCGTTGCTGTATCGCTGGGTCAGGTGAGAGGGCCTATCGGCCATTATCTACTAATGTCCATAGGAACTGCAGTCTCTGACCGTCTCCTGTATCATGTCTGCAATCTCTGACCATCTCCTGTACTATGATTGCAGTCTCTGACCATCTCTTGTATCATGTCTGCAGTCTTTGACCGTATCATGTCTGGGGGCTCTTTCTGGTGGTGTGTGTGTGTGTGTGTGTGTGTGTGTGTGTGTGTGTGGGGGGGGGGGGGGGGGCGGCATTGAAGGGCCCGGCCTTGGGGCGGCAAAGGGAGTAAATCCGGGCCTGTTTACATTGTGTGTGTGTGTGTGTGTTTGCGTGTAAGTAAGGATCATTTCTTGGTCAATACTTTAATTGAGTTTCAAGCATTTTACAAAAGTCAAAAACACTAATACAATTATTGCAAGTTTTTAGAACATAGCAAGGTGCATGCAATGCAAACTCAAAAGCAAAAAAAACAGGGATCGCATTGCACTGCTAATGTATATAAATTAATTCAGCAGTTATCAAGAACAAACCTAAACACAGTAACATTCATGACCGACCTAAGCAACCAAGAACGGAGTTTATAAATTGAAGGGGTCAAGCGTGATAAGCTGGAGCATGCATCGATATCGGTCAGAGGTGATAAACAAGAGGACACCTATGGGTTGAGTTACTAAAACCTAACCTACTAAAAGGACATCAATTTTATTTGGGTACAGCGACACACGACTGCGCAATTGTCAGTTAAAGTAACGCAGTGCGTTAACACAAAAAATGGCTGGTCATGGTAGCCGATCAGCTTCTAACGTCAGCTTGTTCAATGAACCACTTGACCTCCGGAAGATTTACCCCCTTCATGACCAGCCATTTTTTGTGATAACGCACTGCGTAACTGACAATTGCGCAGTCGTGTATCGCTGTACCCAAACAAAATGTATGTCCTTTTTTATAGAGCTTTCTTTTGGCGGTATTTGATCACCTCTGTGTTTTTTTTTTTTTTTATTTAAAATAAAAAATTTTTTAACTTTCTGCTATAAAACAGAAAAAACATAAAAATTAAAAAAATTTTAAAAATCCAACTTCTTCATCAGTTTAGGCCAATATGTATTCTGCTACGTATTTTTACTACAAAAAAAATCACAATAAGTGTATATTGATTGGTTTGTGCAAATGTTATAGCGTCTACAAACTATTGGATATTTTTATTTTTTTTTTTACTAGTAATGGCGGCAATCAGAGACTTATAGCGGGACTGCGATATTGCAGTGGAAATTCTGACACTAACTGACACATTTTGGGGATCAGTGACACTAATACAGTGATCAGTGCAAAGAATATGCACCGTCACTGTACTAATGACACTGGCTGGGAAGGGGTTAACATCAGGGGGGGTTCAAAGGGCTAAATGTGTGCCTAGCCAATGTTTTACTGTACTGTGGGAGGTGTTTTTACTAGGGGAAGAGATTACATTTATTCCCTTATTGCAGGGACAAAAATGTTATCTCTTCTCTCTTGTCAGACCACTGTTCTGCCTCTTTGCCTGATGATCGGTGGGTGCCAGCAGTCATCGAGTCTGCGGTACATGGCGCTTGGCTCCCGCTGTGTGCAATCATGCGGGAGCGAGCCACCGCCGGTGCGCGTGCGTGCCTCCTGCCCTCAAGAGTTGGATCACGTATATTTACTTGATCCAGCACAGAGGTGCCTCCCTGTAACAGTAAAACTGCTTGCCATCCGGGCCAATTCTGACACTTCACTCCTACATGTAAAAGTTGCCTTTTTTTTTTCTAGAAAATTACTTAGAACCCCAAACATTATATATATATATATATATATATATATATATATATATATATATATATATATATATATATATATATATATATATATATATATATATATATATATATATATATATATATAAAACTTTTTTTTTTGTTTTTTGCAGAGGCCCTATAGAATAAAATGGTGGATGTTGCAATTTTTTACGTCACACAGTATTTGTGCAGCGGTTTTTCAAACGCAATTTTTTCTTGTTTGATATTTTTATTAAAGCTTATCAGAGAGACGTCTTTGTGACGAAACGCATAAGGTGGAGCTATTGGGTCATTGCGTCACAACCGGTTTGGTTCTGATTAGATTCAAATGCTTGTAACCTGCAGGATTCTTGTAAGTGTTTTACTTGTTGCGCAAATAAATATATTGATACAGAGTCACGCTACGGGTTCAATTATTATCTTTCCATGACACTGCGGTGACGGAGGAGAGCAAAGGAGGCAACCGAGGGGATTTCCATTACAGTCACTGGTACTATGGAGGCTTGTAACCCAGTGAAGGAGATTGCTATCTGGTGAGTGTAACATATGAGGGGGGCACGAGTGTGACACAAAGCCACTGCCCGAATGTGAGCGCATTTTTAGCTGCACTTATTTCCCTCAGCGGATATGATTTCTGATGTTTGATATGAACTGATGGACTTTTTCATTGAATTTATGCACATGAAGCATTACTAAGGCATATTTGTTGTGCATACAGCATTTTGATAGATTTTTATGCACTTTAGTACTTATTTGAACATGAATTCTGGATTTTTTAGATTTCAATTTTAATTTTACAGTATGCATGTGATGTGAACTGTTACCATAAAGTTTCATACCTTCCAGTATTCTGAACATTGTTTGTCCCCGTGACTATTCGGCAGCCAGGGACCTCATACCTGTCCACAAGCAGAGTGCGTGATGGGGTATATAGTCCTTCTGGAATCTGCTGTGATACATTCCTGCACCCTGAGACTGAAATCCCAGGGACCCTTGCGGTGGCCTGATGGTTGCTGGGAGGGATGATAAAAAGGACCCCAAAAGGAAGCGCACTCTCCTCCTCCTAGGCCTAAAGCAAGACGGAACTCTCTGTGTGACGTAGGGAGAGGTCGCGGCCTAACACACGGAACAATTCTTCCACCCCGATACCGCAGAGGCCGGGTCCTGTTATCCACTGTCAGACATCCTATTACTAACACCATTTACAGTGCTAACCATCGGTGCGGACGTGTGGGGAAATTCGATACGGAAGCTCGAGACGGAGGATCCGCTGCCGCAGTGTCATGAACGAAAAGAAATGAAACGAAAACGATAACAAACTTTTTCGGCAGTTCACATGTCTAGTAAGCAATTCTAGATGTTGAATGTAAAGTACTACGTATTGTCAAGCGCTCCCGGACACCCCATCTGAAAGCAAACTGTGCTGTGGGGGGAAGACAACTCGACCAACAGTTAATTTTTCAAAAAATTTGAAAGAGAGAAACATTAGGTTCCAGTGTAAAAGTACAAGTAATAATGTAAGTGCTATAAGTATAAAGCAGGTACAGTATGACAATGAATGGAGTTCAGTAAGGATCGCGTTAGGCCAAGTGGCCATTTAATAAACAATAGGAGAGGATGAACTGCCATATGTTGCATAAAAGTAAGTTGAAATGCTATGGGCTTACAACCTATTAACAGCAAGGGTAAAGAACTGGGGGGGAGAGGGAGGGGAGGGGGGTGGGGTGGGACTAGACATGAGTGATACATGCATGTTTAGGGTAAGCCTGGCTAGGAATCCAAACTAGGAGCAGAGAAGCTTTGGGGATAGGATAGGAAGGGGTTAAGACTGAAAGGAAGGGGGAAGGACAGGGGACAAAGGGTAGGGGCAGTAAGGGGAGAAGTAAGAAACCATCAACTCACTATAGTGTAAGCGCTGCACCACCAAATAAATGTGTATGACAGGTACAGTGTCCCTTGAATTGCAGACTCACCAGTTATGGTGCAGTCTCTGAGATTAAAGCTATGACAGAAATTGAAATACAGGGGGAGAGAGAACCCTTGAAAAGGAAGTCATGGGTGGATCAAGCAGCTTATTAAGAGAATTTAAATTCCCTTAATAAGCTGCTTGGTCCCCCCGTGACTTCCTTTTCAGGGGGTCCCTCTCCCCCTGTATTTCTATTTTTGGAGTAGGGAGAGAGCAGAGGAGGGAAAGGGGTTAGAGGGGGTGGGTAGGGGAGAGAGGGAGGAGGAGGTGGGTAAGATTTGTGGAAGAAGGGGAGGGGAATAGGGGGGTGAACCCCCCAAGGGGGGAGGTGTAGGGGTGTAGTGGCAGACTCAAAGGGTAGGGTAAAGAAAGCATGGTAGATAGGTTATGGGTGCAATAGGGTCTTGTCAAAATCAGGGGGTAAGAAGAAGTGGGTCACCCAAGGGTTCCAGAGTCTCTCGTATATTATGACTTTATCCAATAGTGTTGCCTCTATCTTAGCGTGGATCAAACACAATTTTTTGGAAAAAAAAACACTTTCATGAATTAAAAAAAAACAAAACACTAAAGTTAGCCCAATTTTTTTGTATGATGTGACGCCGACTAAATAGATACCTAACATTTTGCACTTTAAAATTGCGTCTGCCCGTGAAATGGCAGGAAATTGCGGTGCTTAAAACTCTCCAAAGGGAGATGCTTTAAATGCCTTTACAGGTTACAAGTTTAGAGTTGCACAGGAGGTCTGGTGTTAGATTCTTGCTCTCGCCCTGACGTTCAAAACAATAGCTCACATGTGTGGTGCGATCACTGTTTACATAAGCTTACGAGAGTAATGAATGCACTCGCATTAGCGCGTAAGCACAGTGAGGATAGGCACTTTAAAAATCTCTCCTCTGGCCTCCCATGCAGCCGATCAGCCACAGATTGGTCTGATCGGCTGCTTTCCTGGCCACTGGCGGCCAGGTAAACAAAGAGGCACAACCGGAAGTGACGTCATAACTTGTCGCTCCCGGTTTATGAGGTTATAGAGAGAGGCGAATGACATCAGTTCCTCTCTTCCTGTTCAGGTTCCACATCGCTGCCGGGCACCGTGATCGTACGGTAGGGCTTGGGAGAGGCGGGAGGGGGGGTCTAACCCCCTTCCACCACCCACAGAAGTGATCACTTCTGCTCGAAAGAGAATCGCCAGCTGAAAACATACATCCCCGAATGATGCCTGAAGGTCCAGGCATCATTCCAGTATAACCTTCAAAAGAAGGCAAAGAAGTTCCAGGAAAATAGGTCCTTTCCAGCTTAAATTAAGCAGCACTCATAAAAAAAACCATAAATAAATGAAAAAATACAAATCTACAGAGAATGCATGTAAAATTTACTTTTAAAATCATAAAAATTGTAACAGTCCAGGTGCTGGGTAATTTCTCATATTTTCACAGTTCATATCAACTTGAAGTGATATTGCACCATCACCACACCATGTGATTCCACTCACTATAGGAATTGCAGTCACCGGACTCCTAATAATCAATCGCCTTAGTGAATAAATGCAGCTTCAGTCTCTGCACATAAAGTACACCAGCGTGGGAGTTCAGTAACGATCAACCCGACAGATGAATAGCGTCCTGATCCTGGACACTTCCAGACTAGACACACCCGAAATTTTCTTAGTCAACTCAAGCATATGAAAGGAAAGGAATCCTCATAGTGTAAAACTGCAAACTTTTATTGTCCCAAAAAAACACCCGACCCTTAGGCTATTGCACTTACACAAAATTAAATTTAAAACAACATTCAGGTAAGTGGTATACAACTGGTGATAACAGTTCCAATGATCTCACCACCTCAAAGAAGAGCAGGTTGTTCGTGGTGGTTCCTGGGAGAGACTCGGAACCGTTCCCCAATCCATGGACATTCTCCCGGCGGGAAGTGGTTAAGCTTTGAAAATAAAACCTGGAAGCTAATTGTTTTCTATGCAAAGCTGCACGAGATTTTGCACTTTCCAGTTTTAGTAAATCAACCCCCAAGTGTCAAGCAGGTAAAAAGAGTAGACATGCGCACACTGAAATATTTTGTTTCAGAATTTCGTCTTCGTCCGAAAAATACATTTATTTAGTTACTCCCGAAATTCGTTTTTATTTATTTTGTTTCGTTAAAAATGCATTCGTCCGAAAATCCAAAATAATTAAGGTCAAATCTGTCATTGAAGGCTTATGGTGTCTGTCGAATGTTCTAAGAAGATTCGACGGAGCAGCTAAACTGTACGACGCCGCAATCGTACATTTCCGATCGAATGTTCCGCCTACAAGCTATAGTAGAATTCTAATGTTGTATGACACTAGTAATAATTATATTTATTAATTATTATTACTAGTCGACCAACATTAGAATTCTTCTATAGCCTATGGGCGGAGCATTTGACCATAAATGTCCGCTCGCGGCGGCTGCTTCGTCGAATCTTCATGTCAAATCTTTTTTCTCTGTGTCGAATAATCTTGGACTAATAGAGTTAGGTTAGGCACATTCAACCTTTTTTGCTGTTGTCTCTATAATGTCAAATCTTTTCTCTCTATGTAGAATAATCTTGGACTAATAGAGCTAAGGTTGGGCACATTCGACCACAGGTTCGATGGACACAGATAGCTATTGTTTATGTTGGATCTTTCGGTTTTCAGATTCTGCGCGTTCGTTATCGTTTGTTAAAACGATAAAGAAAATACCTGAAATTCGGACAAAAACGAATGCACATGTCTAAAAAAGAGTAGAAAGGAACATAAGAAAGGAAGCGAGAGAAGGATATAGGAGAAGGGGTGCTGGGAAGAAGAAGAGGAGAGTATGGTGGGGAGCCCGGGGGCATAAATATTAAATGAAGAAAATGTGTTGCCTACAGTCAGGGCTGGATTCCATCACCAAAAACAGTAGACACACAACCTTTGGCTTGGGAAAAGAAGTACCATAACTGGAAATCTCTTCAGCCGTGGCACAGGTCGCAAAGGGTACCTGTCAGTTTATTATTATAATTGTTTTCCATAAATGTTCTTTTTACCGGTTGTTTTTCTGCATTGCATAAAATATTAAAAGAGAAAAAAAGTGTGACATATGCTACAATTCGTCAAAAGTGCTAACAAAAAAAAAAATTGTGTCTCACCGTACCGGTGACAGCTGTTCTCCTCATGTCTGGATGTCACAAGCTGTCTGAGGGACAGGAATCGAAGTTAAATTTCTCTAACAGCCAAGATATAAAAATCTTGACTGCAAAAATTTACTCTTCCCAATTGATCTAAACCAAGCTCTGATAAATAAAGACAATTTAATACAGATGTGTTGATTAGAATTATAACTTGTGGGTGGGTGGGATTAATACAAAAAAAAAAAGAAAGAAATCACAAGTAGTCTATATCGAAAGAAGGGTCTCCTTTGTGTAATTGAAATTTCTGTTTCCAAAAGTTGATGAGTGCTTGGCTAGCATTATACACATACATACATTATCTGGTCCTTAAAAAAATTCTAGTCGTTTTAATAAACCCATAATATCTATGGGAACTGGAGCCATGGGTGTCAATTGTTTAATAGATTTGAACAGGTTTTTTTTTCAATCAAAGGAAACAATCGGAGAGATTGGAAAATTTTTCATCACTTTTGAAGACTTGTAGTATATTTCACACAATGTTTTCTCTTTTATTATTTTATGGAATGCAGAAAAGCAACTGATATAAAGAACATTTATGGAAAACAATCATAATTAGATTTATATAAACCAAAACAGGGACCATGTGTGGCCATTTAAAAGGAAATATTCTTGAATATCATCAAAAATTCAAATCAAATAAAAAAAAGGAAAAAGCTAAATTGATGTCTGAGT
Source organism: Aquarana catesbeiana (assembly GCF_042186555.1). Taxonomy (NCBI): domain Eukaryota; kingdom Metazoa; phylum Chordata; class Amphibia; order Anura; family Ranidae; genus Aquarana; species Aquarana catesbeiana. The sequence continues at coordinate 28,557,901 of NC_133326.1, forward strand.
GTGGCCAGCTAATTACATTCCAACTTTTGCTCTCCAGCTGTCATTTTTCACTTCAGGTGTGGGATTGATGGGTGGATGTGAGTTGCCAAAGGGGTGGCCATGCATGGCCCAATAAAAGCAAGCAATGCAACCCTTCCAAGCAAGATTTATAACAGCTGGGCTGTGCTAACGAGTGACTCCAAACATCAGAAGCAGTTTAGATTTTCCAACATATGTGTCACTTATAGCCAGTTGTTATGTAGAGAAGGGAATAAAGTTTAAACTCATTTGCACTGCATTTACCCATAGGCTCAATCAGTAAAAAAAAAATGAGGGATTCTCAAGAACAGGAAGTTTCTTTTTTAAGGCTACTTTCACACTGAGGCGCTTTACAGGCGCTATATCGCTAAAAATAGCACCTGCAAAGCGCCTGTAAAGCGCCTCTCCTGTCACTCCAGTGTGAAAACCCGAGTGCATTGGAGCGGTGCGCTGGCAGGACGCTAAAGTCCTGCAAGCAGCATCTTGGAGGCGCTTTAGGAGCAGGGTATACACCCCGCTCCTAAAGCGCCCCTGCCCATTGAAATCAATGGGCAGCGCCACCGCTTTGCAGGCGCTTTTAACCCTTTTTTGGCCGCTAGCGGGGGCTAAAGGCTCCCCGCTAGCGACCGAAAAGCACAGCAGAAAACGACGGTAACGCGCCGCTAAAAATTAGCGGTGCTTTATCGCTGACGCCCGCCCGCCTGCCGCAGTGTGAAAGTGCCCTAAAGTGTAACTAAACCCAGGAGCCTGCATTCACTATATCTGGTTTCCCACAGTACACAGAACATGGAAATGCAATTATTTTAGTAAATATAAACTGCTAAATACCTTTTCTCATCAACAGTATAGAGCAGTCACGTGACTTCTATCAGTGTCTGGTTAAAGCTTGAAGGAGGAGATTTCATTCTCCTGTGACTGTCCTATGAGGCTGCATGACACCTGACTTTCTGTCTGGACAGTGCTGATTGGCCCTGTGCTGATCACATGCACCCTCCCAAGAAAAAAGAAAAAAAAAACTCTCTAGCAATACACACCTAACTGAGAATGTGCAGAGTGACTCCAAAGGCTGTGTCTTATTAGGAGATGGATTGGGGACAGTGGAAGAAGGGGAGGATCAGAGAAGACTGGATCAAACAGCCTTTTTTACGCAATGCGGAGGAAAAATACCCTAATGCCTCGTACACACAAGCGGAATTTTCGCTGGAAAAATCTTGGATGGTTTTTCTGACGGAATTCTGCTCAAGCTTGCCTTGCATACACACGGTCACACTCTGAACTTTCGACCGTCAAGAACGCGGTGACTTACAACACTACGACGGGCCGAGAAAATTAAGTTCAATGCTTCCGAGCATACATCAAATTGTTTCCGAGCATGTGTGGGTTTTTTTTGCGCGTCGGAATTGCATACAGACAAACGCATTTTCGGATAGGAACTTTTTCCCGACCGAAAAATAGAAAACCTGCTCTGAATCTTTTACTGGGGGGAATTCCGCCAGCAAAAGTCCGATGGAGCATACATACGGTCACAATTTCGGACCAAAAGCTCACATCGGAGTTTTGCTGGTGGCATTTCCGATCGTGTGTACGCGGCATTAGGTTCCACAGTGAGTATAACAAGCATGCTTTACTGCATATACAGACTGATTTTACTTTTGTGGGTTTAGTAACACTTTAACTTCATCCTTAGTATGACATCAGCTTGTGTACAACCACCTTTACACTGCTTTAGGAATATATATAACGGATGATAAGTCAGTTGAAAGATGAAGATTTTATGAAACTAAAATAAAATAAGTATATAAAATATATTCCCCATGACTAAGCTCCAGGGGGGCAGAGCGAAACGTGTTGGGAGCGTGGCCTGGTTGGTGTCCAGGCTGAGGTTGCCACTTCACTTATCTCTGTAGGACACCATGGATGTGCAGCATTCAGGGGTCACCCTTCTTTCCTATATAACATATACCCTTATAAATATAACAATGTACAAAAAAAGTTTTTGTTTTTTAAATATTCATAAAAAAAACATCTAAAAAAAATTAATAAAAATAAAGCAATTTATAAAAAGACAATATAAAAATACTGTCTGCTTAAATTTCACTTTGCAAAGTATGGATCCTCGGCCCCTATTCCTTCCAGCTCTTTGTACAATGCCCAGTTTTGTCAGGACCCTAATTTGCAGCAAGCTTGCCCTGTTTCGTCAGGATCCTAATTCGCAGCATGCTCTTTAGTTTTAATCATGTCTGCACCTGGCGCGCCCGGCTGAGTGATGGAGCTTTCAGAATGTTCAAAAGCTAAGTGTAAGAGAGGTCAGCAGTAGCAAAACTCAATAAAGCTCAAGGAAGTTGGATGTAAGCAATTGACAAAAGGATATGAAGTGTGGAGGTCACAGGAAGGTCATGATAAAATAAAAATAAAAAATTAAATTAAAAAAATGCCCCAAATCACCCAGGACATTTTCTATCATCTGCAGCTTGACGGGCACAGGTTTCCAGCTGGTAAGGTGTAACAATATGGAATTTGTTTTATATAAAGTCATATTCAGTGTTTGTTCTTTTTCCTTGGGACATCTTTTTGCCATTTTTTTAGGAACCATATACATATAGTTTGTCCCCATATTAATTACATCACATTCCAAATATAGTCAACAAAAAACTTAATTTTTTACTGAAAATGGAGATTTTTTTGAGGTGTATTACAGCAGGGAAAATAAGTATTGAACACCTCACCATTTTTCTAGGTAAATATATTTCTAGAGTTGCTATTGACATGAAATTTACACCACATGTTGGTAACAACCCATGCAATCCATACATACAAAGACACCAAAATAAATAAGTTCAGAAATGAAGTTATATGTAATAAAATGGAATGACACAGGGATAAAGTATTGAAGTAAGGGAGGTGCAAAAAGGCATGGAACGCCGAGACACCAGCTAAAATCTATCAGTAATTAGAAAGCAATCCTGCCCCTTGTCAGTGCAAATTAATATCAGCTGGTTCAATCTCAACTGATGGCCTATAAAAAGGCGTCTCTTTACCAAGGTGTCACACAAGAAACATCTCATGATGGGTAAAAGCAAAGAGCTCTCTCGAGACCTATGCAACCTTATTGTTGCAAAACATACTGATGGCATTGGTTGCAGAAGGATTTCTAAACTTCTGAATGTTCCAGTGAGCACTGTTGGGGCCATAATAAAATAATGGAAAGAACATCATTTCACCATAAACCGGCCCAATCAGATGCTCCTCGCAAGACTTCTGACAGAGGAGTGAGAAGAATTATCAGAAGTGTTGTCCAAAAGCCAAGGACCACTTGTGGAGAGCTTTGGAAAGACCTGGAATTAGCGGGTACAATTGTTTCAACTAAAACAATAAGTATTGCACTCAACTGCGATGGCCGCGCAAGACTCCATTGCTGAAGAAAAAGCATGTTGAAGCTCGTTTAAAGTTTTCTCCACAACATTTAGACAAGCCTGTGAAATACTGGGAGAATATAGTCTGGTCAGATGAGACCAAAATTGAACGCTTTGGATGCCATAATACACACCATGTTTGGAGGTCAAATGGCACTTCACACCAAAAACACCCCCCATACCAACAGTGAGGTTTGGAGTTGGGAACATCATGGTGTGGGGCTGTTTTTCAGCATACAGTACTGGCAAACTTCATATCATTAAAGGAAGGATGAATGGAAAAATGCACCAAGATATTCTTGATAAAAATCTCCCAAACACAAAGCCAAGGAAACTCTCAATTGGTTTAAAGAAACAAAAAAAAACTGCTAGAATGGCCCAGCCAATCACCTGACTTGAATCCAATAGAAAATTTATGGAAAGAACTAAAGATCAGAGTTCATAGAAGAGGCCCATGGAAATCTTCAAGATTTGAAGACTGTTTGTGTAGAAGAATTGGCCAAAACCACACCTGAGTAACGCATGCGACTAGTTTCTCCATACAGGAGATGTCTTGAAGCTGTCATTACCAACAATGGATTTTGTACCAAGTATTAAATACATTTGAGTTTCCGTGTTTAATACTTTTTCCTGGTGTCATTCCATTTTATTATATATAAATTTCTGAACTTATTTGTTTTGGTTTCTTTGTATGTATGGATTGCATGGGTTGTTACCGACATGTGGTGAACATTTCGTGTCAATAACACCTTTAGAAATATATTTACCTAGAAAAATGGTGATGTGTTCAATACTTATTTTACCTGCTCCACCAATCAATGAATTTGCACAGATCAACATATTATTTTGTCTTAAAGTCATAAATCTTTATTTCTTTTTTTACAAACATTCAAGTCTTTAAGAAAATGAATATGACTTGTTTATAAAACTTCTAATTTCAATATGTGAAAAAAATAAAGATTTATGACTTTTAGAAAAAAAACATATTTACATCTCAAAATTCCCCTTTTTCCTTAAAAATATATTTTATTTATTAATGAATACCTTACATCATCCCTGGGCTTCTGTGCTTCCCCATGCAATATTGGCAGATTATATCTTGTGCGAAGGGCCAGCAGGGTGTTGCACATAGCTTCCTGAAACCATCACAGCACCCTGCCTGTCAAGAGTTCCCAACCTTGATGCTAGCAGTGGGCTGGCTCTTAGGAGGAATTATGCAAACCAGTGGCGGCTGGTGGTATATATGTCACCAGCCCTGCAGTTACCCTGCAGTTACCCCATCTAGGTGGTGGGCTTCCTTCAGGCGATGGGCTTATCACCCTACGTCTCCTCCTAGATGGTGGCGTTCCCTGTATCTCCTCCTCCTCCTCGGCGGCCAATAGGATAATTTCTCCTCTCGGACAATCGGATCTCAGGACCCGCTTCCTGAGCCAGGATTGGCTGGGAGGAGAATCAGGAAGACAATAGCAAATATTATTTTGCTATTGTAACACACCTGGGTGGGCTCGGGATGCAGTGCTCTGTGCCCCAAGCCCACCCTTTTTTGAAGCCAATTAGAGCCTCAGGCTCAAATCACGTGCTTCTAAAAAAAAAAACAAAAAACCCCATTGGTGTCCATGCGTCCTGCACCCTGCATGTAGATTAGGGGCCAGGCACATAGGTGTGCGCAGCCTATTGCATTAGGGTGTGCACCTCGAAGCTCAAACATATATGCCTGTGTGTGCATGTGTATATATACGGAAGGTGTCAGTAGAGCAGTGTATGGTGTCATAAGGGCAGATATTGGTGGTGTCAGTAGGGCAGTTACAATCTTATTTTAATAGTTTTTTTGCAATTTTTTAGGAGAAAAAAAGAGATTTTTTTATTTTACTTGGTGAAATATCAGGGGCCTAAACATTGGAAATATGCACCACATGGGGTGATTAGGGTGTGCCCAGGCACACCTGGCACACCCTCTGTGCACGCCTATGGCCAGGTACATGGATTAGGGGGGCAGACGGGCCGCCGCTGATGCAAACCTTAAAATGCCTTGATAGGTGGATATAAGTCTGGAGGAGTATGCATGCCTAAGCAGGCTGCATTTCCGTGCAGACCATCCTGGATAATGTCCTTATGTGAAGCTGAAGCTCCATGAAACGAGATGAGGCTCTCAGGTCACCCGATGCAAGCAATTGTAAATCTGTCACCGCTCCAAACTCCTTGAATACCCTCAGTCCAGGCAACATACAGGTTTGTGATGCTATCCCACCTCTAGACAACCCACCTTTCACCTGTACAGGCTCAATCCAAGAGATTACAGAAGTCCTTTACTGACATATTTTATTATCTTTATGTTATCAGTTTCATTTTGAAGTGCTTTAAAAAGACTCTGTCACCAGACCATTTATTTCAATAATAATTTCCCCATAATATTATATGTGCATTTAATGTATTTTATGCTTGGTATTTACCTGTAAAATCTTCCTTTGCTTGGACATCCAAAAGCCCTGAGACTGGGGGGGAGAACTGGGGGGAGAACCTCTGGGGGAATCTAGGATGGAAAAGGACCTGGGGGTCCTAGTAGATGATGGGCTCAGCAATGGCATGCAATGCCAAGCTGCTGCTAATAAAGAAAACAGAATATTGGCATGCATTAAAAAGGGGATCAACTCCAGAGATAAAACGATAATTCTCCCACTCTACAAGACTCTGGTCCGGCCGCACCTGAAGTATGCTGTCCAGTTCTGGGCACCAGTCCTCAGGAAGGATGTTCTGGAAATGGAGCGAGTACAAAGAAGGGCAACTAAGCTAATAAAGGGTCTGGAGGATCTTAGTTGAGGAAAGGTTGCGAGCACTGAACTTATTTTCTCTGGAGAAGAGACACTTTTTCAATTTACAAATACCGTACTGGTGACCCCTTCAATAGGTATAAAACTTTTTCGTGGAAGGGAGTTTAACAAAACTCGTGGCCACTCATTAAAATTAGAAGAAAAGAGGTTTAACTTTAAACTACGTAGAGGGTTCTTTACTGTAATGCCCCGTACACACGGTCGGATTTTCCGACGGAAAATGTGTGATAGGACCTTGTTGTCGGAAATTCCGACCGTGTGTAGGCTCCATCACACATTTTCCATCGGAATTTCCGACACACAAAGTTTGAGAGCAGGATATAAAATTTTCCGACAACAAAATCCGTTGTCGGAAATTCCGATCGTGTGTACACAAATCCGACGGACAAAGTGCCACGCATGCTCAGAATAAATAAAGAGATGAAAGCTATTGGCTACTGCCCCGTTTATAGTCCCGACGTACGTGTTTTATGTCACCGCGTTCAGAATGATTGGATTTTCCGACAACTTTGTGTGACCGTGTGTATGCAAGACAAGTTTGAGCCAACATCCGTCGGAAAAAATCGTAGGATTTTGTTGTCGGAATGTCCGAACAAAGTCCGACCGTGTAAACGGGGCATAAGAGTGGCAAGGATGTGGAATTCCCTTCCACAGGCGGTGGTCTCAGCAGGGAGCATTGATAGTTTCAAGAAACTATTAGATAAGGACCTGAACGACCTCAACATACAGGGATATACAATGTAATACTTACACTTAATCACACACATGGGTTGGACTTTTTTCGACCTCACCTACTATGTAACTGTTGCTCGGCGCTGCCATCTTCAATGTGATCTCAGCAGCAACACCAGACTAAAGGCCCATACACACGATCAGAAAATAATACGAAAAATATCGCTTTGGAAGTGATCATATGATAGCCTGCTCGTTAGTACACAGCTTTCGAGAGCCGATCATGCCATATCAATGCACAATTATCTGATGGCATATGCACAAAAACTTTTCTTGTATGATACCAAATTGTACAATTTTCATTTAACCACTTGACCTCCGGAAGATTTACCCCCCCCCCCCTTCATGACCAGGCCATTTTTTTGCGATACAGCACTGCGTTACTTTAACTGACAATTGCGTGGTCATGCAATACTGTACAAAAATAAAATGTATGTCCTTTTTTTTCCAAATATAGAGCATTCTTTTGGGGGTATTTGATCACCTCTGCGTTTTTTTTTTTTTTTTTTTTCGCAATAAAAAAAAAAAAAAAAAAAACGACAATTTTGAAAAAAAAAACAATATTTTTTACTTTCTGTTATAAAACATATCCAGCAAAAAAAAAAAATCTAATTTCTTCATAAATGTAGGTCAGAAATGTATGTTTGGTCAAAAAAAAACAAAAAAAAAAAAAACAATAAGCATATATTAATTGGTTTGCACAAAAGGTATAGTGTCTACAAACTATGGGATATATGCTGGCCTTGTTTTTTTTTCTTTTTACCAGAATGGCAGCAATCAGTGTCTTACAGCAGGATATTGCGCTGGACAGTCTGGCACTAACTGACACTTTTTGGGGACCAGTGACACTAATACAGTGATCAGTGCTAAAAATATGCACTGTCACTGTACTAATGACACTGGCTGGGAAGGGGTTAACATCAGGGGCAACCAAAGGGTTAATTGTGTGCCTAGCCTTTGTTTTGATGGACTGTGTGAGGTGCTTTTCTAAGGGAAGTAATGAATGTTATTCACTGCTTTGCAGGGAAAGAAAATCCATTACTTTCCAGCTGACAGGGCAGAACTCGGCCTTGTTTACATAGGCAGGGTTCTGTCCTGTGTGTCATCCCGACGATCGGCGGGTGTCGACGGTCATTAATTGGCTGGCACCTGCTGATCGGCATATGCTGTGTATAATAACAGCACTGCCAGGTGCACGCATGCCCCCTACCCGGAAGTGCCGGATTACGTACCTAGTACAGGATCTGGCACAGGAGAGCTGCCTTGCCGTTGTATATGTAGGTTATAAAGTCGGCAAGCGGTTAATCAGTAGAGTTGTGCGAAAAATGTTTTTTGCAAAACCTGACTATCACTTTACAGCAAAATTACTGCACCTGAGAACAGATACTAAGACCTTCTGTAGCCCCTTGTCTAGTATAACTGTAGTGGTAATACCTAGTCCGATGGATGTGCAGCTAATAGTATTCAGTGTGATATGATATGCAATACCATTAGATCTACATTATGAAAACATACTTATTGCTACTGAATCGGAACATTATGGATGTTACAAAAGAGAAGAACATAATGGTGCCAATAGGGAAAGAACATTCACTAATATGAGAAAATAAACTGTTTTCCAGTAAAATAAAAAAGTATGGATTTTTTTAAACACTTTCTTATACATACAGTATGTCCTTTGATAATTATTTTTGAAAAAATTCAATTATATATATATATATAAAAAAACATGTAATAATGAACAAAAAAAAATTGTAGATACACACTTTTATATTCACACACATGTACAAATTGCAAACATTGGACACAGGCCCAGGATTCGATAGAGGATGCATACCAGGGTACGCTGCACACTACATATGGACCATATCACTATGTCGATGTCAGAAACCATGAATCAGACTGAGACAGAAGTACAGTTAATCACACTTGTTTAATAATAATAATAAAAAGGTAAACAGAGTAAGCGTAGTCAATACATAGACAGAGTTCAGTAACCAGATTGGGTAGTCAGCCATTGCCAATGTCAGAGAGCCAGAGATCAACGTAGTAGTACAGTAAGCAGGATCAGGAGCCTGAAGGGATGTCAGCCGAGCAAGTCTTCAACAGGAACGCAGGAGAAAGTCTCTGATATGTGACCAAAGGCGAAGGCAGAGATGAAGTGAGCTGGATGGCTTTAAGTAGCCAGGACTGACGAGCAGATCATCAACAGCTGGGTAACTGTGGAGAGAGATGGGAAATGTCAAATAGCCGACAGCTGAGCGGCCAGCTCAGAGAAGGAAGAGCTGAGTCCAGCCCTGACAGTCGACACACAAGACCCCCTTGGAGTGATTACTTTTTACCACTATCTAGTTTTACATGGAGACCTCCATTCTTGGGGATGCTTTGTGGGCTGCTGCCCCCCCCCCCCGCGCAGTTAGTGAAACCTCACCTCATTGCCTCAGACAGGCAATAACCTTGGAGGCCCTTGATTCACAGTATCGCATATTTTTGAACTCCATACATATGAATGCATCTGCTCCTGAGGAAGTGGATTTGTACCACAAAACGCGCTGAGCATTGTAGGATGCAACCATGTTTTTATACATCATCATTGTATGCATACCATACATTTCTTGCTACTTTTATAAAATTTCTTCATACATATTTTAATACTTTACACATCGGTAATTGTAATGTGCTGCTATATATTTTTTTCTTTTTTTATGTGTATACATATGAACTTTGCTTATTATTAAGTGCTATACTATTTTTTTATGACAATAACTATGCCAAGTTGTTTGTACGCTGGCCATCACTTGCCTCACTCAAGTCCCAAAACTACCCTCTCTGTTTACGCGATTTAGGGATGGAGGCACATGATTATATGTGCTTCATTTAAAGTCCCACCTACCCCCCTTTCTATATATGGATAGAGGATGGCCTTGTGTCCTTTTCAAAACCTTTCTATTCTTCCAAAGGCATCTAAGAAATGTATTCAAGATGCCCTTGGACCTTGGATGGATAGGATTTTGAATGAAAATTCATAGGAAAAGTCTTCTAAAAATTCATACAAAAATTCTCAGAACTTTCTCAAAAGATTCTCAGTACATTCGAATGTCTTACATAATATTTTGTTTGCTTTTAATATTTGATTTTGGAATGAATGGACCTAATTGAACAAAAACCACACACACTGTTGGAAATTCATTTATTTGAGATTTTTTTTCCCATCCAGCTCCTTTGAATTTTCTTGCCACTGAAGTCAAAAAATAATGTTGGCTTGACTCACAAATTATTAGAAAAGCATACTTTCTTAGGACATTATTTTCCTAAGAATGTTTGTTCGAAATTCTACCCATCTATGGCTAGCTTTACTTTTACTGCAACGCTAATCACCCACAGCAGTGGTTCCCAACCTCAGTCCTTAAGTAGCCGCAAGAGGTCATGTTTTGGGAATTCCCCTTAGATAAAATAGTTGTCGTTAATACCAATCTATTGACATTGATTTAAAGCACTTCTGCAAGGTGGATGAAATCTTGAAGACATGACCTGTTGGGGGTACTTGAGGACTGAGGTTGGGTACCACTGCTCTACAGGTACCCCAAGAAAAAAACTAAGGAACACATGGGCTCCCCTTTGCCTCCCACAATTTAACAATATGTGCCTTACTTGCACTGACTAAAGGTTTGCAAGCTAGCAGTCATGCAGTACAGAAGCTACCATAATTGTCTGCCTTTACTTTACTAGTGCTACCCAACTATCCAGTTTGCCACTGAAGCCCTTAAAAAACTGAACTTCTGGGTATGGGGCATATGAGGACATATCACCTACTGTACAGTGCTCATTGCCTGGACAGCCTATCACCAGGCCTAAGGGCTGTCACATGCATAGCCCTAGGCAAATCATAACCTTAAGAAAGCTTGTATTTGCATAGCATTTTTGAGGAGCTACAGATTGAGAAGATGGCAAGCTACAGTAGGTGCAGTTTTAAACATAGTATAGATTAGATATAATTATAAGTTTGAGCCCCTGGAGCCTCTACAAATCCAAGAGCATGAAAGTCTCATAACACAGCTACACACTTTCCAACTTCTGCATGTCTGAATGTTTCCTGAACAGTATTTTCTGTCCACTGAGTGGTTTGGATTTTTATTTGGAGTTACTTTTTTAGAGGCTGCTTCTGAATTCCCTGTAGGTTTATCCATGGAGAACGGAAACTGCTGTCTGCGTGCCAACCCAGGCTCAATCAAGGCAAAGGAGTGTGGCAGAACAATGTCCCGATTCCCAAAAGCCAGCCTTAGGCTGGGACAGTGATCTTACCTATTAAATTACATTTATGAAATCTGTATGGCTTTGGAACCCGTGGAAGCAATTTATCTTTCAGTTGTAGCCCTCAGGTGATAAAACTCAAATTGTCTTAGAAGAAGAGTAGACCTTTTAATCTTAGATGACTAAGGAAGTGGACACAATGGTACAAAATGAGAGTTTAACCCATTATTTTTCCTTTTTGGCACAGTAACAACTAGACATCTGTTCTAGCAGTACCTCTTGGCTGCCCCTTATTAGCCTTGCATGTGCCATTCACAAATACCAATTCTGATTAACTAAATTACAATATTAATAGATGAACCGTATTCCATGGCAATGAGATAGAGGCCTTTGTTCCCACCTTGTTCTTGGAATATCTCCAACACCGCCACTCACAATTTCTGCATCAGATGGCTACTGATTCAGTAGGGCTCTTCACAGTGACCCTTGCTTTAGTCTCCCTTGGAGAGGTGCTCTCACATCCATATGAATCAATTAACATCATCAGTGTATGTAAATTGAATAAGTAGAAAGGGCTGTGGCGAAGCAACAATGTAAATAAGTTGGAAAAAATACACAATTGGGGAGACAAAAGAGGAACAGGTTTATTTCAAACTTTCAGGTTCACTTTGGGTCTCTGTTGGGAATATTTATGAAAACTGGAAGCCTTGCACATGTGACAGGGCTTTCAACCCTTCTACACAATTCTAAAATGGCATTTCTATTGCTATAGGAAAGAGAAAATCCTCCTAAGGGATGGTTCACATGTGTGTCAGGGACTGCCATGCCTCTGAAAAGCAATCCACGCTCAGGTGTTTGACAGGCAGAGAAAATGCATTTTAAGGCCTCCTTACCTGCTGCTTTTACCCCTTGGAAGCTGTACACTTGTGGCACAACCACGTGCATTGCAGATCTTTTGAGGCCAGAGGAGAGCTCCGGGGTCTAATAGACCCCAGATGTCTCTGTAAAAAGTACTTGTCACTTCCCATGCTATCACAGGGGATGTTGTTCATCCCTTGAGATAGCAATAAAGTTGATCAAAATTATTTTTTAAACGGAAAGTGTTAAACAAACATTTTTAGGTGAAAAAAAAAAAAATGTAAAGCCTCGACACTGTTCATTCCAGTCTCTAAAGCATACCTAAAAAATTGTAAGAATAAGCAGGAACAGCAAAAAATGAAAAGAAGAGGCAAATATATATCCAGCCTCCAGACTCAGGTTCCATGATATACTCTCTTATTCCCTCTGCGCAGTGCAGACGGAATGTATAGACAGCCTGTCAAAGGTCCAAGTAAGTGCTTTAAAGACTTAGTTAACTCACAGATGAAAAAATAAATAAAAAATCAGCACAGGAGACATTACTTACAGTCAGTAGAATGTATCACCCCCTACACCCACCACCATAATTTTCCAGTGTGGTGGGGATTAATAGAACTGACAGAACCGTGGTAGGCACTCATCAAGAGTCCCTAACTTTGCCCACCCTTTCCGCTCCCCTTCTCTATTCATATAAGCTGTACTATGGCTTCCATGAATGAAACATGATCTATGTACGGAGGACTTGTGGATGACGGAAAGTCTTTTGGTCAAGCCCAAGGATTCTCAATCAGGGTTTCTCTAGAAGTTGCTAAGGCTTTCTTAAACAATGAACAATTTCTGCCTCTCAAATAAGCTCCCACTGGTGCCAACAATCTTTTTAGCTATCTGTAAGGGGGTTATTCTTCCCAGTGACCACAAGTGAAAGGAGAATTCGTCCCACTGATCATCACACTAATGTATTATGAGTTGTAGATATAGTTTCCTGAAACCGAAGAGTTATTTCAAGGGTTCCTCTGTATTGAAAAGGTTAAGATAGGCTAGTCAAGTCTAATACCACATGTACAGTGGGGACAGAATGTATTCAGACCCCCTTAACTTTTTCACTCTTTGTTATATTGCAACCATTTGCTAAAATCATTTAAGTTCATTTTTTTTCCTCATTAATGTACACACAGCACCCCATATTGACAGAAAAACACAGAATTGTTGACATTTTTGCAGATTTATTAAAAAAGAAAAACTGAAATATCACATGGTCCTAAGTATTCAGACCCTTTGCTCAGTATTTAGTAGAAGCCCCCTTTTGATCTAATACAGCCATGAGTCTTTTTGGGAAAAATGCAACAAGTTTTTCACACCTGGATTTGGGGATCCTCTGCGATTCCTCCTTGCAGATCCTCTCCAGTTCTGTCAGGTTGGATGGTAAACATTGGTGGACAGCCATTTTTAGGTCTCTCCAGAGATGCTCAATTGGGTTTAAGACAGGGCTCTGGCTGGGCCATTCAAGAACAGTCACGGAGTTGTTGTGAAGCCACTCCTTCCTCACTGTATGTCCATAATATCATCCCCATTAAAATAAATAAGATTAAAATTGATCTTGGGTTCAAACAAAGTCTTTTCTATCATTTCTAATTGCAGGCTGGCTTTAATATTGAACTTATTAAAGGAAATCTGTTGTAATGTATATGTGGGAGCTGCCATTGCTGAGCACCTGACTATTCTACCTCTATGTTTCTGGATGCCAAGTGCTAGTATCCTGTAGTGCTGATGTAACTTAATATGAGAAACCTACACAGCGAAAACCAGACTCAAACAAAAAAAAAAAAATATATATATATATATAATTTATTATGAACACACGGAAACAAGTGACATGAAACCTAAATCCGACAAGCTATACACAACCAAGTGAAAAGTGGAAAATGAACTAACAAACTATATATACAGTAAATAACAAATAGGGAAGAAGGGAAATCAATGTAACTGAGCAGAGCAGGATCATGCAGACGTTTGAGCTTGTGTTCGGTCCAAACCAATGTTTGGCCAAACCTGGAAGGAAGCTGTCAGTGCCGACCCAATCACCTGGTTGGGGAATTCCATATCCCACAGCTGCACATACACAAAGGGATGGGGATGCTTGTGACATCATTGACCTAATATAGCCACATGGCCTTATTAGGTCAATGTTGCATGGCCATATTAGGTCAATGTCATTGACCTAATATGACTATGGGGGCCATATTAAGGTAATAATGGTGGAAGCAACCTCATCCCTTTGTGCATGTGTAGCTGTGAGTCGGAAATTTCCCCAGCCACAGCTGATTGAACTAGCACTGATAGTATATTAGTATGTGAATTGTGCATACCACCTCAAAAAATGTAAGAGGATCAAAAACATTTGGATGGGGGAAGGGAAAGTCAATTTCCTTTTACAGTTTTTAGTGGCATTTCATTTAAGTGGCAAGTTCATTTAAAAGATAGAAATATAAAAAAATGGTTTAAACCAACAGCAATGAACTTTGTTAGAGACGTGTTCCATAAAGGTAAATGATCATGTTGTATAAGATGCAGTCATTTGATCTTGTTTGAAACAAGAAAGTTACCAAACCACAAGGGACACCACTTCTATGTGATCCTGTATGTGCAAAAGTAAAATGATCCATAACATGGGTATATGACACATAAACATACAAATATCTGAACACAAATGGACCTATGTCGCCCCCACTTGCTGTGACAGATGAGGAACTGAAGTGCAATGCAAAGCTATGTACTGGGGGTGGAAAGGAGGGAATAGAGTTGAGAAAGGAGGAGAAAAAAAAGGGGTTTGGGTGGGGAGGGCAAGTTGTGGTTGGTCTCTATTGGCAAAAAATCCCATGTTGTGCTAATTTTTTTTTTTTAAATAAACATTTATACTCACCTAGGTGGAATCACCATTGTCAGTCACCACTCTCTGCTTTGCCCCTTCAGCACTCACTGGAGTGCTGGGCTGTGCAGGGGGCAGGAGCAGCTGGCTTAGGCTCACAGGGCTAAGGCTGAGCCAGTTGCCAGTCCAGACGTCTGGGTGGATCCTGACTGACTGAAAGTTGGGATCAATCCAGATGTCACATAACAAGCCCCTGCTCAGCATCCAGCGGTAGTGGCGTGACATCAGCGTTATGTCTCTGCCCTACGTACGTTTTGTCCAATAGGACATCTTCAGAGAATAATTGTATCATAATATTTTAGGCACTGCACATTTGTTTTATTGGTATTTCACATTAGGTTGGTGTATCAGCTTATTTGATTGTTAGCTGCCTGGCCCCTATAAGTGTTGATTTTTTTATTTCTATTTTAATGGAGAAGATGAAACTAAGATGTTTTTGGTAGTATTTAACAGTGCTTTAAATGGCACCTGGGAAGTATTTGCTTCTTCCAACTATGCTTGATCTGCTCTGGACCGACCATCCCTTTGTTAGCCTCATTATTTAATGTCTTTCTCAGTGAAAGAAAAAAACAGACAGAGGAAAAAAAGTACAATAAAAAATTTAACCAAGGGGGGGCGTGGCTCCCGTGCAACTGAATGGACGGCTGATCCTGTAGCTCTGCTCCAGCGACGGGAATTCGGACACCATGAGGTGACTCAGACTGACCCCATCAGCACCAGCACATACCTATTGTGCCGCACAACTCCCGGGAATGACCCACAAATGGAAGAATGCCGCACACCCGAAGAAACTGAGGGATTTCTTCCCTCCTAAAGACCGCAGCATGCTCCAAGAACACGCTGCAGTCCCTCTCTGATCCCTAGTATATAATAAATTCCGCGCTTAGGATAATAGGTTGCAGCCTCCCCTATTAGGTTCCCAAGAGAACTTACAAGAATAGATAAAAAGAAATGGGGTGATGGCGCTACCCTAAGTGGCACTAAGTGGTGGTAGGGGGTTAATGTAAGAAATATAAACTATACTCCTTATATCTGACTACAAGTGTATGTATATAAAAAATGCAATGTGCGTACTCCCACGCCAATGTGATAGAAAAGTGAACGTATAGAAAATGTGTCAAAACCTTACATAAAAATTGATAAAAAATAATCAATAAGCCAATACATGTGTAGAAAAATGCCTATTATGTGAATATATGTATGGAATGTGTCTAAATAAGGTTAGGATGCAACTCAAAAATTCGAGGTGCGTACACACCCTCATCCATCCATTCCAGAAATACCTAAAAAACCAATCCGTTATCCATCACGTGATAAGTAAATATAAAAAACGGTGCAAAATTATCCACACTAATCAGTGTCAGCGCTACATAAATTAGCGCCCCTAGGAAACCTTCCACCTGAAGTCCACAACTAGTATATAATATATATTGTTATAAGTGTTCGGTGAATAGTCCAAGTCCCTGACCAAACGTGAACATATGGATAAAAAAAAATATATATATATATAAAATAAATAAGATTGAAGTCAGGAGCAGAAAAATTGTGTTCCCAAGTGTCCAGAATTCAAGTGACTTTGGTGCACAGCAGGTATGGTGACTGTAGTCCCCCCCAATGGGTCCCCACTCACCGAAGGTAGTAACCCCTGCAGGGGTAGTCAGCATAGAGTGGGTACTGTAAATGGATCTCCAACTTGGTAAGCTGTACTATATCTTCTGTGACTCCATCAGCCCTTTCATCTGTTCAGTGCAATTGCACGATCTTTTCTTGTGTTAATCCATTTATTTAGTCTAATGGAAACGTCTGGAATATGCATCCTCATATAACACACTAGTAGATGCACACAATGATCAGTCTGATGAAGTGTCATGGCTTAAAGCAAAGGTCGCCGACCTCGTGGACCAATCACGTAAGAACAACGTGAAATTGCATACCTGAAACTATCCTACCCGCACAACTCAACCAAGATTTCATGGTAGCCTATCTTCCCTCGGTACCAGCCTCTGAACTGATTGTTGATAGAATTCACTGCCTACCCAAACCGTCCCATCTCTCAGATAATATCCCTAGAGATGTGTTGATGCGGGTGCACTTCTTCCATGTAAAAGAACAATTTATGCTGGCCTTCTGCAAAAATGCTTAACCCCCTGAGCAGCCTCTGAACTGATTGTTGATAGAATTCACTGCCTACCCAAACCGTCCCATCTCTCAGATAATATCCCTAGAGATGTGTTGATGCGGGTGCACTTCTTCCATGTAAAAGAACAATTTATGCTGGCCTTCTGCAAAAATGCTTAACCCCCTGAGCAATACTTCACCATTCAATTATTCGCAGATCTCTCGCAGTATACTATGCAGAAGCATAAATCCTTGCTACCTGTGACCAAAGCACTTCGAAACCATATTTTACTATACAGGTGTGGTTACCCAACGAAGCTGACTATCACCAGGGAAGGCAAGTCCTCGGTGAATACCAGTCTAGAAGAAGGTCTGGCCCTGTTAGGAGCATGGGACATCTTACCAGAACAATCTCCTGAGAGATCTCTATCCAGCTCCAAGATGTATGTCCAGGATGAATGGCGTGTTGTGTCGCATAAGCGGAAAAATAAAAAACATAGCACCTGAGTACCTCCGCAGTATTCAGCAACCTAAACCACACGATTCCTATGTCAATATGGAGCTCACAGTCCACAAGTTTCCCCTCCTTGAGTAATGGACAGCAAACCTGCCCCCAGATTCCGGATGGAATCTACCTTTTTACTTTGTCAGTTACCTGTTTGTTGTTTGACTTTCTCTCTATTATTTTTTATGTTCTTCCCTCCCTACCCCACCCTGCACGAGATGGAAAGAGAATGTTCACCTGTGAAGATAGCCTATTCTACACCATTGTATACAGTCTGCCGATCGCGGACCTTCTGGAGGAGTCCTGGGCTATATAAGATACTATTAGTTCTCCCTCCCACTTATCATACATGGCTATCAAAGTGACTTCCTTTAATGTCCATGGCCTGAACCACCCGGCAAAGCAAGCTTCGGTCTGGAGAGAGGCCCTCAAACTGCACTCTGACATTCTGTGCATACAGGAAACACAATGGTTGGCCTCAAATGCCCCTACCTTTAGCCACAGAAATTTCCCACATATATTTAAAGCTTCAGCTTCTACAAAGCAGAAAGGGGTCCTCATTGCCATCAGGAACTCTGTGGCCTTCTCCCTCCTGAAGACGCACACGGACCTAGAGGGTAGATACCTGATTCTGGTGGGCACATTCAACAATAACCCCTACTCTATAGTCAACCTATATGCACCCAATACCCACCAGCTCCGTTTCCTGAAAAAGTTCATTTGTAAGGTTGAATCAGTTAAACGTGGAGCCTTAATAATGTGTGGGGACTACAACGTAACGGTGGACTATAAGATGGACACTACCTCTAAAGCATAATGCCCCCCTCTCTCATTACAACCACTACTGCATGCGGAGGAAATGTATGACACCTGGAGATGTCAACACTCGAATGAACATGACTTCACCTTTCATTCCTCTAGACACAATTCATATTCCCGCATCGATCTAATCCTGGTTGACAAATTCCTGCTTCAAAAAATCTCCTCCTCTGTCATACATGATATCACGTGGTCAGACCATGCCCCTGTATCCATCACAGTGCATGCAGGTCACACCTCAACACCTTAACGCCTGCCTACATTTGGCGTGCTAACTCTTGGCTATTTCAGCAGCCTTCCTAGGTTACTACTAGGGATGAGCCGAACACCCCCCTGTTCGGTTAGCACCAGAACATGCGAACAGGCAAAAAATTGTTCGAACACGCAAACACCGTTAAAGTCTATGGGACACGAACATGAATAATCAGAAGTGCTAATTTTAAAGGCTTATATGCAAATTATTGTCATAAAAAGTGTTTGGGGACCTGGGTCCTGCTCCAGGGGACATGGATCAATGCAAAAAAAAGTTTTAAAAACGGCCGTTTTTTCGGGAGCAGGGATTTTAATAATGTTTAAAGTGAAACAATAAAAGTGTAATATTCCTTTAAATTTCGTACCTGGGGGGTGTCTATAGTATGCCTGTAAAGGGGCGCATGTTTCCCGTGTTTAGAACAGTCTGACAGCAAAATGACATTTCAAAGGAAAAAAAAGTCATTTAAAACTACTCGCGGTTATTAATGAATTGCCGGTCTGACAATATACATAAAAGTTCATTGATAAAAACGGCATGGGAATTCCCCACAGGGGAACCCCGAACCAAAATTAAAAAAAAAAATGGCATGGGGGGTACCCCTAAATTCCATACCAGGCCCTTCAGGTCTGGTATGGAATTTAGGGGGACCCCCCATGCCATTTTTAATGGCATATATATCCATACCAGGCCCTTCAGGTCTGGTATGGATATTAAGGGGAACCCCGGCCAAAATTTTTTTTTTTTAAATGGCGTGGGGTCCCCCTCAAAATCTATACCAGACCCTTCAGCTCTGGTATGGATTTAAAGGGGAAACCCGCACCAAAATTTTTTTTTTAAATGGCGTGGGGTCCCCCCAAAAATCCATACCAGACCCTTACCCGAGTACGCAACCTGGCAGGCTGCAGGAAAAGAGGGGGGAGGAGAGAGCGGCCCCCCCTACCTGAACAGTACCAGACCACATGCCCTCAACATTGGGAGGGTGCTTTGGGGTAGCCCCCCAAAGCACCTTGTCCCCATGTTGATGGGGACAAGGGCCTCATCCCCACAACGCTTGCCCGGTGGTTGTGGGGGTCTGCAGGCAGGGGGCTTATTGGAAGCTGGAAGCCCCCTTTAACAAGGGGACCCCCAGATCCCGGTCCCCCCCATGTGAAATGGTAAGGGGGTACAAAAGTACCCCTACCATTTCACAAAAAAAGTGTCAAAAATAACAAGAGACAGTGTTTGACAATTCTTTTATTTAAATGCTTCTTCTTCCTTCTATCTTCTATCTTCTATCTTCCTTCGGTTTCTTCCTCATCTTCTTCTTCTTCTGGCTCTTCTGGTTCTTCCTCCGGTTTTCTCGTCCGGCATCTTCCTCCGTGGCGTCTTCTTCCCTTCTTCTCCTCGGGCCGCTCCGCATCCATGGTGGGAGGCTCCCGCTGTGTGGCGCTTCTCGTCTTCTGACGACAGTTCTTAAATAACGGAGGGTGGGGCCACCCAGTGACCCCGCCCCCCTCTGACGCATGGGGACTTGACGGGGACTTCCCTGTGGCATTACCCGTGACGTAAGAGGGGGCGGGGTCACCGGGCGGCCCCGCCCTCCGTTATTTAAGGACCGTCAGAAGAGGAGAAGCATCACAAAGCGGGAGCCTCCCATCATGGATGCGGATCGGCCCGAGGAGAAGAAGGGAAGAAGACGCCGCGGAGGAAGATGCCAGACGAGAACACCGGAGGAAGAACCAGAAGAACCAGAAGAAGAAGAAGATGGAGGAAGAAACCGACGGAAGATAGAAGATAGAAGAAAGAAGAAGCATTTAAATAAAGGAATTGTCAAAAACTGTCTCTTGTCATTTTTAAAATTTTTGACACTTTTTTTGTGAAATGGTAGGGGTACTTTTGTACCCCCTAACCATTTCACACAGGGGGGGCGGGATCTGGGGGTCCCCTTGTTAAAGGGGGCTTCCAGATTCCGATAAGCCGCCCGCCCGCAGACCCTCGCAACCACCGGGCAAGGGTTGTGGGGATGAGGCCCTTGTCCCCATCAACATGGGGACAAGGTGCTTTGGGGGGCTACCAATGTTGAGGGAATGTGGCCTCGTACGGTTCAGGAGGGGGGGCGCTCTCTCGTCCCCCCTCTTTTCCTGTGGCCTGCCAGGTTGCGTGCTTGGATAAGGGTGAAAAATGGACAGTTTCCCCGGTGGGGCTTTAGACAGCAATATCTTGAAATCCAGAATAATAAAAAAATGTGTAACCAGTAAGTGCTTTTATTGAACCATGAACAATAGTAATGTTATAATTCAATTGGCATTACAACATAGAGCGCTGGCCAAGTAGTACAATACATATTCCACAATATAAAGTCGACACATCTTTACACAAAATTATATACAGTCATACATTTCCGGGCTGTTGACGGTATAAATCCCCGACGCGTTTCGACCTGTGTACGGTCATCATCAGGGGGATAGTTGGTTCTATAAAATACATTGAATATCTTCAAAATTTAAGAACATGTCATCATAAATCTCATTGTAAGGTTAAAAATGGTAGTATATTTACCGCTGAAAAGTAGAGGGAATAATCCTTTGGCCAGTAAAAACCGTAAATGGATCCGGGGGGCCCCCATATTCGCCCCTGTCTCCCCAGAGCGCATGAGTCCAGCCCAAGGGGCTTGCAAGGAGCCACATAGACGCCCTCCAGGGGAAGGAGAAGTCAGCACCTGCGACAAATACCCAATAAGTCAAAATGATTCTCAGCACATTGGCAAGAGTATGAAGTGTATGGGCTAACTGCAATCCTAGTGATCAATATATATTGATCTGGTGTCCTAAGGTTTCATGATTGTAATTAATTATATAGAAGGTGGCAAAACCATAAAAGAAATGGTTGTATAGTTATAGGGTTGTTTGAGTGGTGTGGTGTGTAAACACAGGTGAGTGGGAAGTGATATGTGGTACTAGGAATATGAAAAACCCTTTGAGTGATAAAGTAAAATTGGATGGATGGGCAGCACAATGCTGACTACAGGGCCATGTCCAGGTGAATGAAATAGTGTGTAGTGTCAGCCAACACATGGTGGGATAAAAGTGAAAAACAAGTCAAAAGAAAAGTGTGTGAATGAATAAAACCAAATGAAACAATCAAAAACGTGTGAAAGATCTAAGCTGATTATAGGAATAGGAGTATGAGTGTAGTGTTGTGATATTAGAGGAGTAGGAATATATGTATAGTATAATAATTTACCTTGTGCCACAGTGTGGCTGATGTAGTATGGTAAAGTTTGACTTGTATGAACCAAATTGCAATGAAGCAAAAAAGGTAAAAAGCTGGAGCCAAAAAAGGATTTGTGCAGTGCCATCCATTACGGTTTGCGTGGAGTCATAGTAAGACTCACAGGCAGCCGATCATGGATATATGCCTAAAGTAGGCAATTAATTGAGTAGGCACAGGTGCTGATCTCCTCCCCCCCAGAGTGAGCAGCCCACATGTGGCTCCCCCGGCATCCCTGTAGGCGGGAAAAAAAAAAAAAACCCCGGCAGCTGCCGTCAACTCCGCCGCAAACCGCGAGATGTCGCGGCGCCGTGCACACGCCAAAGTAACTCGCACATGCGCACCTCGCCGCGGCTCATCCGGAGGTGATCAAGGGATGCCGCCGGCAGAGTGAAGCTCACGTCGGCGGACGATGGATACAAACGTCCGTCAATCAGAGCATGGGGGGGAGAGCTCAGATCCTGGATCACCCCCACATTCTCACCCTGCCGGGAAGCCTTCAATTAGACCAGGACTCACCCCCATGAAGCCGACAGGGGCGGCAGAGGTCCACCATGATCCATGACGGCCATAATCTAAAGTGCATATGTAAATGCAGTAGGCACTAAATTGTAGATGATGAGGTAATCATTGAATTTATGCAGGAGCTGAGTGGTAGCTCACTGACCCTGGATCCTAACATGTATATTTACAGAACAGATGTTAGTTAAACATCTGATCTACTGCAGTACAGGAGTCTAAAATAGATCTATCCTGATGCATGAGGTGGGGAAAGATACAGTTACGATCTACTCCCCCATTCAAAGGGTTTTTCATATTCCTAGTACCACATATCACTTCCCACTCACCTGTGTTTACACACCACACCACTCAAACAACCCTATAACTATACAACCATTTCTTTTATGGTTTTGCCACCTTCTATATAATTAATTACAATCATGAAACCTTAGGACACCAGATCAATATATATTGATCACTAGGATTGCAGTTAGCCCATACACTTCATACTCTTGCCAATGTGCTGAGAATCATTTTGACTTATTGGGTATTTGTCGCAGGTGCTGACTTCTCCTTCCCCTGGAGGGCGTCTATGTGGCTCCTTGCAAGCCCCTTGGGCTGGACTCATGCGCTCTGGGGAGACAGGGGCGAATATGGGGGCCCCCCGGATCCATTTACGGTTTTTACTGGCCAAAGGATTATTCCCTCTACTTTTCAGCGGTAAATATACTACCATTTTTAACCTTACAATGAGATTTATGATGACATGTTCTTAAATTTTATAGATATTCAATGTATTTTATAGAACCAACTATCCCCCTGATGATGACCGTACACAGGTCGAAACGCGTCGGGGATTTATACCGTCAACAGCCCGGAAATGTATGACTGTATATAATTTTGTGTAAAGATGTGTCGACTTTATATTGTGGAATATGTATTGTACTACTTGGCCAGCGCTCTATGTTGTAATGCCAATTGAATTAAAACATTACTATTGTTCATGGTTCAATAAAAGCACTTACTGGTTACACATTTTTTTATTATTCTGGATTTCAAGATATTGCTGTCTAAAGCCCCACCGGGGAAACTGTCCATTTTTTACCATTATTGTTTTGGGGTGTGCAGCGCATGCGTCTCTCCCACATGTGTTTTTCTCTTTATTAGCGTGCTTGGATAAGGGTCTGGTATGGATTTTTGAGGGGACCCCACGCCATTTTTTTTTTAAATTCTGGCACAGGTTTCCCCTTAAAATCCATACCAGACCTGAAGGGTCTGGTATAGATTTTGAGGGGGACCCCACGCCATTTTTTAAAAAATTTTGGCCGGGGTTCCCCTTAATATCCATACCAGACCTGAAGGGCCTGGTATGGAATTTAGGGGGACCCCCCCACGTCATTTTTTTTTTTTTAATTTTGGTTCGGGGTTCCCCTGTGGGGAATTCCCATGCTGTTTTTATCAATGAACTTTTATGTGTATTGTCGGACCGGCAATTCATTAATAGCCGCGAGTAGTTTTAAATGACTTTTTTTCCTTTGAAACGTCATTTTGCTGTCAGACTGTTCTAAACACGGGAAACATGCGCCCCTTTACAGGCATACTATAGACACTCCCCAGGTACGAAATTTAAAGGAATATTACACTTTTATTGTTTCACTTTAAGCACTATTAAAATCACTGCTCCCGAAAAAACGTCCATTTTTAAAACCTTTTTTTGCATTGATCCATGTCCCCTGGGGCAGGACCCAGGTCCCCAAACACTTTTTATGACAATACCATGCATATAAGCCTTTAAAATTAGCACTTTTGATTTCTCCCATAGACTTTTAAAGGGTGTTCCGCGGCTTTCGAATTTGCCGCGAACACCCCAAATTGTTCACTGTTCGGCGAACTGGCGAATAGCCGATGTTCGAGTCGAACATGAGTTCGACTCAAACTCAAAGCTCATCCCTAGTCCTCCATAAAATTATCAGAAATTTGTGCTTAAAGTAGAACTAAGTAGGACAAACTTTACCTGCTCAAACCTTGCATCATTACACCTCTATAGCCTACTTAATACTGGACTCAATGTAAGCTCTGGCTACATATCGCTGTATTGTGTATTCTCTGTACTTTTTTGTATTTTGCACCACTTTGTATTGTTTTGTACAAATAAAAAACAATTGAAAAAAAAATTTAACCAACAACACAATTAAGGATCAAATATACACGCACAAAAACAAACAAAAAAAAAAAAGACACAATATAAAATAAACTATTTTAAATGCACCCAACCCAAAACATCATCTAAATAAAGGGAAAAAAAATTATTTCAAGCTAATTTTATTTAAGCAGCTTATTGAGCAAAATTAAGAGTTAACATGTCAACAAAATTTGGCATAGAACAATTTATAACCTGGTGAGGGTTCTGACTGCTTCCTACTCTATGGAAAAATACAAAGAAAATGTTTTGGCTATATATACACTTTTATAGGAATAGAAAAGCAATTTAAAATAATCAAATGTTTAAACTTCTCCCTTACTTCTGTATCACAGCCACTCTTTACTGTAATGTTTGTCCTTGAGAGCTCAAGCATTATGTGTACCAGTATTATCTGACCACCAAAGGCAGTTGGCAGCTCTGTACTCAAATTTAATTCTTTGAAACGGAAATATTCCTTTCAAAATTCAACACAAAAGCCTAATTTTCAAAAGCTCCATAACGCAATTCTCTATGTGATAAAGTGTTATATAATACATAATAACATTTCACTGTGTACAATTCTAAGAAAATTCATAATGTGAAATTTCAATGATGCTCTTGAATATATCAATCTAAAAGCAATGACTTTTCAAGCATAATTTTAACCTGGGGGAAGTAGTGATTAGGGCCCTACTAATACCTTCTGCCTAAACTTGGTGCCATCCAATCTGATCTCCGTTGAAGAAGAGGACTTGTACCCTAAAAAGTCCCTCTTTTTTGGGTCCTCATCTTCTCCCAATCCCTTCTACTGTCATCTAGGATTAATACTGCTTTATACGTCCACTTAAAGTGGAGTTCTAGTCTGTAAAAAAAAAAAAATGTAATTAACCACTTCAATACCAGGCACTTACACCCCCTTCCTGCCCAAGCCAATTTTCAGCTTTCAGCACTGTCACTTTTTAAATGACAATTGCGCGGTCATGCTACATTGTTCCCACAAATAGAGCTTTCTTTTGGTGGTATTTGATCACCTCTGCGGTTTTTATTTTTTGCTAAACGAATAAAAAAAAGTCAAAAAATGTTAAAAAAAAAAAAAGGTTTTTTTTGTTTTGTTTCTTTGTTTCTGTTATAAATAAGTAAGTTTCCTCCTTCACTGATGGGCACTGATAAGCTGAACTGATAAGGTGGTAACGATGAGGTGGCACCAATGAGATGGCACTGATAAGGTGGCACTGATGGGCACTGACGATGGGCACTGATGGGCACTGATAGACGGCACTGGTGGGTGACACTGATATGCAACACTGATGGGCATTGATAGGGGGCACTGATGGGCAATCATAGGTGGCACTGGTTGGCACTGGTGGGCACTGATAGGTGACACTGATGGCCACTGAAAGGCTGCACTGATGGGTACTTATGGGTGGCACTGATAGACGGCACTGCTGGGCACTGTTGGGCACTGATGGGCACTGATAAGCTGAACTGATAAGGTGGCACCGATGAGGTGGCACCAGTGAGATGGCACTGATAAGGTGGCACTGATGGGCACTGACGATGGGCACTGATAGGCGGCACTGGTGGGTGACACTGATATGCAACACTGATGGGCATTGATAGGGGGCACTGATGGGCACTCATAGGTGGCACTGGTTGGCACTGGTGGGCACTGATAGGTGACACTGATGGCCACTGAAAGGCTTCACTGATGGGTACTTATGGGTGGCACTGATAGACGGCACTGCTGGGCACTGTTGGGCACTGATGGGCACTGAAAGGGGGCACTGATGGCTGGCACTGATAGACTGCACTGATAGGCATCACTGGTGGCACTGGCAGGCATTTTTAATTGCCACTGATTGGCAGCTGCCTGGGCACTGATTGGCAGCTGCCTGGGCACTGATTGGCATATCCCTGGTGGTCTAGGGTGGCATACCCGGTGGTCCAGTGTGGTGGCCATCCCTGGTGGTCCTAGCGGCATCCAGGTGGTCCTGGGCGGCCATCTGAGGGGGGCTGTGCTCATAGACAATCAGCACATACCCCCCCTGTCAGGAGAACAGCCGATCAGCTCTCCTCTACTCGTGTCTGTCAGACGCGAGTGAGGAAAAGCTGATCAACGGCTCCTCCTGTTTACATCGTGATCAGCCGTGATTGGACACGGCTGATCACGTGGTAAAGAGCCTCCATCAGAGGCTCTTTACTGAGATCGGTGTAGCGGTGTGTCAGACTGACACACCCCACCACCAATCGCCACGATGCGCGCCCCCACGAGCGAGCGGCTGCTGTTATCCTGCTGGACTTCATATGACGCCCAGTCAGGATAACTGAACCACCGCCCGGCCATCTTCTGGGACCTCTTTCTGTCCCAGAAAGCAGTGGGGGGAAGGAAATGATGGTGATCACCGTGTGGCGATCTTGCCAGGAAGTGGGAGCAGATACCTGTCAAAACCTCCCTCTCAAAAAGTGCCAAATGTGGCAGTGGATGTGGGGAAGGTGCGAATAAGCTGAGCTTCCCCTTTTGGGGGGGAGCTTTGATCTAATTATTTGATTTATGTTGTTTATGTATGATGGGGCCCACACCTTTCTACACTCTGTTTGGAAGAATGTTTTATCTTTTTCTTGTGTGTGAACCAGGTAATGAAGCCTATTTTAAAGTAGAGTTATAGGCAAAACTTTATATTTTTCATTTTGGATAGAGTAATGGAGGGTTATAACCCTTGTTGGTTTATTTTTTTACCAGATGTGCCCCATTGGGGAGATTTCTCTCCACTTCCTGTCCCATAGCCAAAACAGGATGTGAGAGGAAATCCCTGAAAATTAGGGGAATCCCTTGGGGGCCCCCAAGCTTTTAGAACTGATGTCGCCATTGGAAGATTTTCCCTCTATTACTTTTCTGGGGACAACGCAAAATTTGGGATTTTCTAATGGTAATAATAATGGTAAACAGGACAAATAGAGAAGGTGAATCTCCCTAACGGGGGCACAGATGGCAGTAAAGATTGACAGGTTCTAATCCCTCTCCATTCTGTCCAAAACTAAGGAAAAAGTTTTGCCTTTAGTTATACTTTAAGCAATATTCAAGAAATAATGGAAGCTAGACCAACACCACCCAACAGTTAATCCTTCTACATCAACCTTTAAAAATGTATCTTTATCTGGGGCAACCTGTTGCTTTCAATTGATACATGACAGCTGCAAGTGAGCTCACATGTATTTCCTCCAGGGCATGGAGCTGGCTTTACCAGGTCTTCTGATGCTGGTGGTGTGTTTTTCTGCATGCTGGTACCAGGTCACAAATCCAAAGTTCACCCTGCTTTACTGTGTGGAGACTAACCCATACGAGCAGATGGGTGTGAAAGCAGTTCAAGAGTTCTGCCAGACCGAAAAGGGCAGTAAAGAATCTGAGGGCTAGAGCTGAGGTTGGTACATGGGGTCAGTCCAAAGAAAAAGCAGGCTTCACATTAATATTTCTCATGAATAAAGGGGCATTCTGGGTACTAACCATGGAAAATTTAAGGATTCACATTTTTTTTCCTAGGTGTGCCCATTTTCAGTAATATTTTTTATTGATAGGAGATCTAAAAAATATCTAATGGGGTGACATTTATTTTACGAAAGCACTGTGCATAAAACAATTGCCTTTTTCAAAAAAATATATTTTAGCTTTTTTTTCCATTCTTTTTTTGCTTTTGTATTTTAGCACTGCTGATCTCCATCTTCAAGCTCTTCTTGTTGACGTGCATTGTTATAGGTTCATTTGCACATCATTGCCCTGAACTGGCTTTCAAATAGTGGCAGTGATGTAAGTCAACATCATAGCTGGTAGCCTCAACAAGCACATCTGACATGATGATGAAGGAAAGTAAGGAGACAGTCTGATTGGTCTAACAGGAAGTGCTTGTGTAAGGGCCATTATGGCAGGATAACCAGGTATTCTCTTGTAGCCAGGTGCTTAGCTAAGAATTGAGAGTGAGAGAAACACTGGCTGCAGCTGTTCTCTATAGCTGCTCTCCTGCAGTGCAGAACTGATTAACAGTTTACTTTCTAAAGAAGACCGCCATTAGGCAGGTACATTTATTTATTGCGGAAGACACAATTGCCTGCCTTCTCACAGTTTTTCTTTTAATTGTGACTTTAGTTACACTTTAAAGCCTCGTACACATGATCGGATTTTCCAACGGGAAATGTGTGATGACAGGCTGTTGGCGGAAAATCCGACCGATTGTACGTTCCATCTGACAATTGTTGTCGGATTTTCCGCAGACAAATGTTGGATGCCAGGTTTTAAAATTTTCCGCGGACAAATGTCTGTTGTCGGATTTTCCGAGCGTGTGTACACAAGTCCATTGGACAAAAGTCCAAAGTACAAACACGCATGCTCGGCAGCAAGGACGAGCCAGAAGCAGTTGGTCTTGTAAACTAGCGTTCGTAATGGAAAATTAACATTCGTGACGTGGCAAATTATGAAATCTCCAAATGCAGCGCACAATTCTCTTCTTCTTTAATGGGATAATAATGAAGCTGCTTTGCTGGTGATACTGATGGAGTTATTGCATTTTTTTGCGTATTGCATAAACATTTTCAAAGGCTTTTTTTTCTTCTAGTTATAGCAAGAATAATATTATTATGCTTTTTTTTTTGGTGCAAGTTACCACAACACCATTATCCCGTAGTTTTTAAGATCAAATATACAACTATGTTGGTGTCCCTTGTCAATTTTACATTGTATTTTTTTAAATGTAACTGCCGACTCCCAAACTGTCATTTGAAGTAAAACACATAGCCAAGTATTATTCTCCACAATTTTTTTATTGTGCATTAAAAAAAGGAAACAAATAAAATTAGACATGCTATCTGCCGATAGAACTTAACCAAAAAGTGCATTCTATGCATCCAAAAATATCGAAAATATACCAAATCAAATCATTATTCAACCAAAAAAAAATAAATAAAAGCCTCATGCATGTGTCCTGCTTCTTAATATAGGGAGTCAACAATGCCAAGAGTTGGTGAAAGCAGGGGTCCATCATCCGGAGATAATTCCGAAAATCATCTGGATTATTTTCCTGGAGCTCCCGCAGCAAAGGCATATGACATAATTGGTCACGATTAATAAAGCATTAATAAAGCAACCAATTTTTGGCTCATACTTACCTTTTTTCAGTCCACTCTGGTCCAGTCACGTGATCCCGCAGCTTTGACTCCCTTGCGGGAAAGGTGACGTCACCTCTAGGCTCCATGGGCCAGCCATTGTTGACACTCCCTCCTTGCCCTTGCAGCTTCAACTCACTGATACAAGGGAGCTCGAGCTGCAGGATCGGAGCAGGATTGGATTGGAGCAGGCTAAAAAATAGAAAAGGTAAGTATACAGATCTTTTCTTATATAGGGTAGGCAAAATAGATAGCAGGAGGGGGGAGGAGACGTTTTTAAGAATAGTTAGGGTTATGTATTTGTAAAGGATAAAGGTTTTTTTTACCTTAATGCATTCTATACATGAAGAAGGTACATAGTTACATAGTTACATAGTTAGTCAGTTTGAAAAAAGACACAAGTCCATCTAGTTCAACCAAAAAAAATATATAATTCCATATACACAATTCTTCACCCACAGTTGATCCCGAGGAAGGTGAAAAACCCCAGCAGAGCATGCTCCAATTTGCTATAACAGGGTAAAAAATTCCTTCCTGATCCACCGAGAGGCAATCGGATTTTCCCTGGATCAACCTATAAATGTTAGTACCCAGTTATATTATTTACATTTAGGAAAGAATCCAGGCCGATTTTTAAAGCAATCTACTGAGCTGGCCAGAACCACCCCTGGAGGGAGTCTATTTCACATTTTCACAGCTCTTACTGTGATGAAGAAGGCATGGCCGTGCCTTCGAAACGTACATTAAATAATATATCAGCGCATGTATGCAAAAAACCAAAAAGCAGCTGAACATCAGGGTCAAGCAATCAAATCCCTCAAGGCAAATAAGTAAAATAGGTGCAGCGCTAAAAAAAAAACAAAAGTAAAAAGAAAGAAACGTCCAGGGATAAAAAAAGAAGATATCAATATAGTAGAAGTCCTTCAAAACATACAGAGCATAAATAATGTCCAGACTTCCTGTGGAGATCCACCGAGCAAACGTGATAAACACAGCAATAATAAGTGACTGATAGAAGTGCCCTTCACCATATACTGAATGGCCTCTCACCTGATGACCAGGACCCTTGAATAAAGAGTCATGAAAGCATTCCCATAGGGATCATAAAGAGTGAAGGTTCATTCCAGTGACAGGAGACTCCTCCAGATAACCACGTAGCAGGGGATCAGCATAATTCATATAAGTAGAAAGGGACAAACATAGTGCTCTCCGAATGCCAAACTTTATTATAAAGTAAAGAAAAACACTTACATAACAGGCACTTCACAAGTGCCAGGACGGTAACAATGCATAAGAACACAGCAGAGTGTGTACAAGCGATGGAGAATGCGCAGTGGCCGCGGATGAAGTCATGACGTCACGTTCTGGACGCGTTGCGTCCCAGTGGGCGGGGACTTCCTCAGCAGATGCCGTGACTACGTGGGCACCCGCGCTATGTAGAGGTGAGTTGTCATGACAACAACAAACAATAAGGAATGACGTACATCTGATAAGAGACGATTCCGGAAGTGTCTCCTCACATATCATTCGGAGAACACGGAACCCAGTCAGAATGTAATAATATTAAAAAGCACATATCTGCACATACTCTAATAAAATGGGATATAAAATGTATATATAATCTAATAATTAAAAACATTAAAACACACAATACAAGGTGTAATCTTGACACAACTGACAAAAGCACAAAAAACACCTTGAAAATACTATACAGAATCCGTCATCCACGACCACCGACTGCTCCAATAAATTAATATCCAAAAGATATGTAAAAAAAATCAGATAAAAATATAAAATAATAATATTCTTACCGATCAGAGATAAAACAATTAGTGTCGAACTCTACATTTAACCTATCGGGGCACATTACTCTTGTTTCATAAATCCAATGAGATTCTCTCTTACTTAATTGTCTGATGAAATTTCCCCCTCTCCAGTGCTTTGTAACCCTTTCAATGCCCCAGAATTTCAGACCCTTAGGGTTTTGTTGGTGAAAGGTTTTGAAATGTCTGGACACATTGTGGGTCTTAAGGCCTTTCTTAATATTGTTAACATGTTCGGCCACTCTAATGCCCCGTACACACGGTCGGATTTTCGGATGGAAAATGTCCGATCGGAGCGTGTTGTCGGATATTCCGACCGTGTGTGGGCTCCATCGGACATTTTCCATCGGATTTTCTGACACACAAAGTTGGAGAGCAGGAGATAAAATTTTCCGACAACAAAATCCGTTGTCGGAAATTCAGATCGTGTGTACACAAATCCGACGGACAAAGTGTCACGCATGCTCAGAATAAATAAAGAGATGAAAGCTATTGGCCACTGCCCCGTTTATAGTCCCGACGTACATGTTTTACGTCACCGCGTTTAAAACGATCGGATTTTCCGACAACTTTGTGTGTATGCAAGACAAGTTTGAGCCAACATCCATCGGAAAAAATCCATGGATTTTGTTGTCGGAATGTCCGAACAAAGTCCGACCGTGTGTACAGGGCATTACATGTAAGGGTCTTGAGGTTCTACCAACATACTGGAGCCCACAACTGCACTCCAGCATGTAGACCACCCCAATAGTGTCGCACGTGATTAACTTTTTAATCTCATACTCTTTATTAGTGGCCGAAGCTAAAAAATGTTTCCGTTTCTTGATGTTTCCCTTGGAGTACCTCCAAGGGACACATCTTCCGCAAGCGTAGAAACCTCCCAAGAAAGAAAAAAGCCTGTCTGACGCAGGTACTGGTGGATTAAGAACACTCGGAGCCAGACGATCCCTTAATGTAGGGGCTTTTCTGTAGATAAACTGAGGCCTATCCAGCAGTACAGGGCCCAAGACTCTATCCTGCTTCAAAATTGCCCAATTTTTTTGAATAATTTTCTCAAATTTCCGGTATTGTATGTTGTAATCTAATACTATTTTGAAATTATGACTATCGCCAGTAGGACCTTGGTGGAATTAGCAATTAATTCGCTCCTCTCCAATGACATGACTTTAGACACCTCTTCATCTAATATAGCCCGATTGTAACCCTTCTGTTCAAACCTAGAGGTGAGGATTTGAGATTGACTGACAAAATCCTCAACGGTAGTGCAGTTACGGCGCAACCTAATATATTGACCCCTGGGGATGTTACACAGCCAAGAGTTGTGATGGCATAAGGATGCCATGGCCTCAGTGGAATGGGCTTTGGCTTCATCTACCTTGTCTGGTGGGCATCAGGAATTCCTTTTGAGTTGCTTGGATTTTTGCCTCACAAGGAATTATTTTTGGTACAATAGAGAATTTTATTTGCAGACCAGGGGGGTAGCTATGGGGGCCCGCTTCGCTCCCAGTGTGGCTAATATATTTATGGCCCACTGGGAGGATGAAGCGGTTTTCCTCCATCGCCCCCCTGAGCTGGTGTGCTACAGGAGATTCGTTGATGATCTCATCCTCATTTGGAATGGAGATAGATCTAGGTTGGATGACTTCATTGAATCATTAAACAACAACTCTAAAAATATATCTCTTACATGGACCATCAGTTCTGAAAGGGTAGTATTTTTGGATTTATCTATTAGTATTGTACATGATCAGTTCACCCTCACCAATTATTTCAAACCCACTGACCGCAACTTTTTTTTACATATCTTTTGGATATTGATT
Organism: Aquarana catesbeiana; assembly: GCF_042186555.1. Taxonomy (NCBI): domain Eukaryota; kingdom Metazoa; phylum Chordata; class Amphibia; order Anura; family Ranidae; genus Aquarana; species Aquarana catesbeiana. The sequence continues at coordinate 28,591,348 of NC_133326.1, forward strand.
TATTGGAGCAGTCGGTGGTCGTGGATGACGGATTCTGTATAGTATTTTCAAGGTGTTTTTTGTGCTTTTGTCAGTTCTGTCAAGATTACACCTTGTATTGTGTGTTTTAATGTTTTTAATTATTAGATTATATATACATTTTATATCCCATTTTATTAGAGTATGTGCAGATATGTGCTTTTTAATATTATTACATTCTGACTGGGTTCCGTGTTCTCCGAATGATATGTTACATAGCTACATAGTTACATAGTTAGTCAGGTTGAAAAAAAGACACAAGTCCATCCAGTTCAACCATAAAAAAAAACAAAACAAAACGTACAATCCAATATACCCAATACTATACCCACAGTTGATCCAGAGGAAGGCAAAAAACCCCAGCAGAGCATGCTCCAATTTGCTACAGCAGGGGAAAAAATTCCTTCCTGATCCCAGAGAGGCAATCGGATTTTCCCTGGATCAACTTTACCTATAAATGTCAGTACCCAGTTATATTATGTACATTTAGGAAAGTATCCAGGCCTTTCTTAAAGCAATCTACTGAGCTGGCCAGAACCACCTCTGGAGGGAGTCTATTCCACATTTTCACAGCTCTTACTGTGAAGAAACCTTTCCGTATTTGGAGATGAAATCTCTTTTCCTCCAGTCGTAAAGAGTGCCCCCTTGTCCTCTGTGTTGACCGTAAAGTGAATAACTCAACACCAAGTTCACTATATGGACCCCTTATATATTTAAACATGTTGATCATATCCCCCCTTATTCTCCTCTTCTCAAGAGTGAATAAATTCAGTTCCTCTAATCTTTCCTCATAGCTGAGCTCCCCCATGCCTCTTATCAGTTTGGTTGCCCTTCTCTGCACTTTCTCCAGTTCCCCGATATCCTTTTTGAGAACTGGTGTCCAAAACTGAACTGCATATTCCAGATGAGGTCTTACTAATGTGAGGAGACACTTCCGGAATCGGCTCTTATCAGATGTACGTCATTCCTTATTGTTTGTTGTTGTCATGACAACTCACCTCTACATAGCGCAGGTGCCCACATAGTCACAGCATCTGCTGAGGAAGTCCCCGCCCACTGGGACGCAACGCGTCCAGAACGTGACGTTGTGACGTCATCCGCGACCACTGCGCATGCTCCATCGCTTGTACACACTCTGCTGTGTTCTTATGCATTGTTACCGTCCTGGCACTTGTGAAGTGCCTGTTATGTAAGTGTTTTTCTTTACTTTATAATAAAGTTTGGCATTCGGAGAGCACTATGTTTGTCCCTTTCTACTTATATGAATTATGCTGATCCCCTGCTACGTGGTTATCTGGAGGAGTCTCCTGTCACTGGAATGAACCTTCACTCTTTATGATCCCTATGGGAATGCTTTCATGACTCTTTATTCAAGGGTCCTGGTCATCAGGTGAGAGGCCATTCAGTATATGGTGAAGGGCACTTCTATCAGTCACTTATTATTGCTGTGTTTATCACGTTTGCTCGGTGGATCTCCACAGGAAGTCTGGACATTATTTATGCTCTGTATGTTTTGAAGGACTTCTACTATATGGACGTTTCTTTCTTTTTACTTTTGATTTTGTTTAGCGCTGCACCTATTTTACTTACGTGCCTTCGAAACACGTTCTAATTGGCCAGTAAGCAGTGGGCGGCTCCCCAGTTTGACAGCTCTGGACCACTCCCACACAGAGACACACAGTCGGCATCTCCCCGAGGATTATCGAGGCTTCAGCTGCGGCTGACATACGGCGCTCATGGATCCCTCCATAGAGACCTCCCGGCGGTCCTCCTCTGATCCTGTGACACTGCATGTGGAAGCTCCCTCTTGCTTTAGCACTCTGTAAGTGCACCCACATTGTTCAAGTTTCTAGTGTTTTTACCTTACATACTGAATAAATGTTTATGCTGCATAAGGATTGGCTTGGTGCTTCTCCCTCCTCTCTTTGCCTTACTGTGAAGAAACCTTTCCGTATTCGGAGATGAAATCTTTTTTCCTCTAGACATAGAGTGTCCCTTTGTCCTCTGTGATGACCTTAAATTGAATAACTCAACACCAAGTTCACTATATGGACCGCTTATGTATTTATAGATGTTGAACATATCCCCTCTTAATCTCCTCTTCTCAAGAGGGAATAAATTCAGTTCCTGTAATCTTTCCTCATAGCTGAGCTCCTCCATGCCTCTTATCAGTTTGGTTGCTCTTCTCTGCACTTTCTCCAGTTCCCCGATATCCTTTTTATGAACTGGAGCCCAAAACTGAACTGCATATTCCAGATGAGGTCTTATTAATGATTTGTACAGGGGCAAAATGACCTTCAGTGTCCAATACTTACCCAAGCCCCATTTCGATCCATCGATGTGCTCGAGAGCAGTGGATCTCTTGGAGTCTCTCCCTCCTTATTGGCTGAGACAGCTCCCGCTGCTGTCAGTTACAGTCAGTGAGGAAGTAGTGGGGGTTGGGATTGATCCAGCCTCTGTGTGTCCCATAACACACATAGGTGGCTCGGGAACAGTGGCAGCGCATCCACAGAGGGCACATATTCGTGCAGGAAAGATCTGGACAGCCTCACACAGGGATGAGCAGATAAAATCTTCTTTATTCAAAACACATTTCACGCTCTTACAGAGCGCTTACTCATGAGCTATGAGTAAGCGTTCTGTAAGAGCGTGAAACGCGTTAGCGGCTAAGCTGTGTTGCTCCAGCGGTGTCATGTACTGATTTTATGCCACGTTTTGAATAAAGAAGATTTTATCTGCTCATTCCTGTGTGCGGCTGTCCAGATCTTTCCTGCACGAATTCAATTGCATCAGCAACTGCCAGCACCTGAGGCTCTCACCCTTTTGCACAGTGGAAGACAGGAGACTTCAACCTGGTCTGCCTAGAGCGGTGGTAACTATTTCCATAGAGGGCACATAGGCGTCGCCCCCCCATCCATGCGTCTAGTCCCTTAATCTACATATCAGGACGCCGGACTATGGATTCAAATGGGGGGAGTGTTTTTTTTTAAGCACCTGATTAGAGCCAGAGGCTCTAGTAGGCTTCAAAAAAGGGTGGGCTCGGGGCTCAGAGCACTACACCCTGATCCCACCCAGTTGTGTGACAACAGCAAATTAATTTTCACTATTTTTACACTAAAGTATCTCTCCACCAATCAGGAGGCAGGTCATGAGGGGTCCATAGGGGTCAATATTTAGTTGGCCCACCCTTTGCAGCTATAACAGCTTAACAGCTTCAACTCTTCTGGGAAGGCTGCCCACAATGTTTAGGAGTCTGTCTATGGGAATGTTTGATCATTCTTCCAGAAGCGCATTTGGGAGGTCAGGCACTAATGTGGACAAGAAGGCCTGGCTCGCAATCTGCGCTTTAATGCATCCCAAAAGTGTTCTATGGGATTGAGGTCAGGTTCTGTGCAGGCCAGTCAAGTTCCTCCACCCCAAACTCACTCATCCAGAGCAGGTAAGTGCGTGTAAAGGCAGGTGTCCCAATACTTTTGGTAATATAGTGTATGTTGAAGGTTATTCTGTACCCTGTTTGTTGCTTATCTATAGTGTGACATACCATACTTGGCAATCTATCCCAAATCAGTCATGTTGACAAAACTGCAAATATCTTTAAACAATGTTGACCCACCATTGGCCTTGTACACATACCCTTGTAAAAGAGTAGCTCTTGGCCATTCTCCTTTGGAGAATGGTCTATGCTGATGTATGCCTGAATAAACACTTTTGCTGACCGTTAGAATGAGTGGTCTGACTATATTCCACAACACTATGGGGGGGCACTCGGCAAGGGGGTGGGGCCGGAAGCACCGGAAGGGGACCTGAGAAGAGGAGGATCGGGGCTGCTCTGTGCAAAACCATTACACAGAGCAGGTAAGTATGATATGTTGATTATTTTAAACTTAAAAAAAGAACCTTTAGAACCACTTTAAGCAGTTCCTGAGGGATGAATATTAAGATGATTTTCATGTGTTGACAACCAATGTTGTCAGTTCTCTCGCCTTGCTGGCATTTGAGTAGTTTTCTCCCCCTCCACAGGTTCCCTTTAATAACTAAGAGCCCTTGGTTAGTCTTTATATGATTAAATCCACAAGTGCGACCAGACGACGGATATGTTAGTGGGAGTGGTGGGGTTAACAATGGTAGAACTGGAAAGAGAAACATCTAGATGGAAAGGTGGCTCACAAGTCTCAGCCACTGATGAACAAAGGAGCAACCGTAAGCTGTAACCTCTTGGAGTCGCAGCCTGAAACATGACACATGTCAGCCTATGATAAATGGTGCAGAGCGTGTGCAATTTCAAGCGCAATGCCCCAGAGATGTCCAAGACCCCTCGTCACAAATGTTATTGTTAAATTAAACCTTAAAGGAAGGATTTTCAGATATGGCCTTTGTACAATGTTGTTTTCATTTTTTCTTTTTTATATAAGCAGCACGTAGATGAAGGTTGCAGGGGACTTGTTTTTCTATCCCTTTTCCTATACTCTGGGATTGAAATAAAGATATGTGGGTTTCTATTATTTCTCTGCTTCTTATATAGCTCCAATAGATAGTGTAAATTGGACGTATGGGGGCAAGACATTGGAGGCTTTGCTTTAACCACAAAGAGTAAAGGGGTCTAACTTGTCAAGTTGTACTAGAGTAAGGTAGAGGCATTCAAACATATACCATTCTGACACTGGCTCTTTTCTAACTTAATACATTCTCCGTGCTTCCAAGGTCACCCATAAACAAAGCTAGAGAAGAATGTAGATTTTTACACAAATTACAATTTAAAACGTTATGATTTAAAATATGCAACAGCAAAATTATCAAAACACAAGTGACAATTATCTATGGAATCATATACTAAAGTGCATATAAAGAGTTTTCAAGAGAAGCCTAGACAAAGGTCAATAAAGTTTCTGCATCTAAGCTTTCAATGTAATAATTAGGCTCATCTACTGTTAAAGGAGCATGCCTGACAGACCATTCTCAGTGCACATGCTCAGAACCGCGGCGCAAACACTGTGGTGACGTCATCACGCCTGATGTTGCGCTCCACGAGTATCCCACCCCTCTCTCCTGGAGTCCTCCATGCACCAGTTTGATCTGATGAGCGGCGGATCTAGCAGCAGGGGATGCAGCCAAACATACCGACCCCACTGGATATGGACCAACTACAGGCCTGCTTTAACCTTGATAATGTGAGTTGCCTGACATTTTTTTCTTAATAAATGGTCTTAAAAGTCTACACTTAGAGGCAGTTCTGTTTTCCCTTCTCCTTTCCGCCTAGCAGCACTAGGGTTATTGGTTCGAAATACCACCATGGCACTACCTGCATGGAGTTTGCATGTTCTCCCTTTGTTTGTGTAGGCTTTCTCCTACACTCCAAACACATGCTAGTAGGTTAATTGGCTCCTGTCTAAATTGGCCCTATTATATGTATGGATGTGAGTTAGGGACCTTAGGTTGTAAGCTCCTTAAGGGCAGGGACTGATGAAAATGTACAATATATGTGTAAAGCACATGGCACTATTTAAGTACCAGTTAGAGGAAGCTATAAACATGCCACATTGCTTTAAGTTGGCAGGTGGCACTGCTTGTCAAACTCAGCCATTAAAGTCAACGAGGCCACGCAACTTCCATAAGCCAAATGCTTGGCTTGTGGTTGTGGCACATTAGCCTCATTGTAAATTGACGTTAATGTTATTGCCAGAATGTGGCCATATGTAGGTAATGATGTAATGCCCCATTCCCTGCCCATTTTTCTTATGTGGCCAGGGATTCCCAGCCATGTAAGTGAATAGGCCGGGTAACATATAGCTAAAAAAAAAAAAAAAAGCATTCAGGAGGCAACAGGATCTCCTGTATGCCTGAGGATGGCTGCTTAGCAGCACACCACTGGTTGTTTTTCAGAGCATGGGCTAGCGTGAAGACTATAACCCCTGTAAGGTTTTTATGTGCCATCTGTGTCCTTTTCGAGAGATTTCCCTTCACTTCCTTTCCATAGGCAAAACAAGAAGCGAGAGGAAATCCCTCAAAAGTGTGGGACTTCCTGGTAGCCACCAGAACTAGTGTCCTAAGATTTCCCTTCTATACCTGTTCTGGTGACAACTAAAAATGTGTGATTTTCTTTCACTTTTACTAATGGTGTTAATAGTAAAGAAAACTAGAGAGGGTGAATCTCTCTAACTTAAGCTGGTTGTATCAATGATCCACCTCAGTACAACCAGCCTGCCCAGAGATGGATTTGAATCTACTGAACCAGTCGAGATTCAAAGCATCTATGGCCGGCTTTAGAAACAGACAAAAAAAAAAAAAAAACTGACAGGTGTTCTAAACCCTCCCCACTGTATCCAAAATAAAATAAAGTTTTAACTTTAATTATACTTTTAGTTTAATCCACAAGGTTCAGTAATCAATGGCAACCAATCATCATGCTATCATTACTTTCTGGACTGATTTAAAGCACAACGCCAAGTAGCGAGTCCTATCAGTCTATACAGTGACTATGCATTTTTTTTTTTTAATCGACCCCTTAATGTGTATAATGTTATGCTAATACTTGTTAGATATTATTATGTGTAGAACCCTCTCATGTGTGCTAGAAGTTAGTGTAGGCAAACCATACTCTGACTCACATTTTAAGATGATGAGCCTTAATTAGTGCAGGGTTAATTAGAGGTCAGGGCTGGACGACTCATCTCAGCAGCTCACTGATGTCCCCCTCCATTTCCTGAGTGTTGGAGAACATTCTGGAAGATAGTGGGTGGAGACTAGGAGGGGCTGCTCAGCATATTTGGAGGTTTCTGGCCAATCTCCAGGAGTGGGCCTGGCAGGGAGCCTGGGAGCCTTTAAATATATATGAGTCATGCCAGCAGAGGTAGTTGGGTGGAAGATGGAGATTCAGTGTTGAGGAGGTTGTCGGTGGCCCTGAGTGGTACCCCCAAGTCTGGGAGGGCGGGTGTGACTTGCCTTGGGCCTGGGCTCGGGTACTGGAAGGATCCTGCCAAAAATACAAAGGGAGGAGGCTTTCCTGGAGGCATGGGAGCAAGAAAGGACAGATTGAGTAGTGCAACACTGTGGGGACTAACAAATGGGGTAGACTAAAATGTATATGATTATTCCTGCGCTATCATATGTGTTACAGCAGAGCTCATGGAAAAGCTGCCTGCACCGGATAGGGTACAACCAAACCCTGCTTACCAGTAAATGCAATTTTGAGGTGGTGCTGCGCTAATCCAGCAATGAACAGAAAATTATATTAAAGTGATAGTGCTAATCAAGTACGGTGCTAAAATATACACACTGAAGCGTAAATCGCGTCTAGTAGCGATGACAAAAACAAAAAATTATAAATAGTATGTGACCAATCCTAAATAAAAAACAATTGCAAGATAAAATGAAAGTGCAAAGTGCAAACACAATAAATACAATTGGCATCAGTGAATATCCTTAATCAGCAAATTAAAATGTGAAAATATCAAAGAGTGCAAAATGCTGTGGGAAGACACCTTCCTATATAAAGTGCAAGGTATACGGTGTGAATAGTATAATTCTGTGCATAGCATGCACACAGCAGGCATACAGTATAATCAAAGTGACTCGTGCAATAGCAAATCCACGTGACTAGTAATTCATAATGTCCAAATAAAACAGTAAGTGAACATAGACATATGAAAGTCCTCCTTCACAGGGTGAATCAGCTTCCTGGCATGCACATATTGCAGTGAAGTGCTTAAATAGATATAAAATAGTGTTTCTCTTCGTATCAAACACACACTAGTAAGTAATGGCCCTTTACCTTAAGGTAATGGGGTAACAGCATAAGACCAGTGTTGGGAGTAGTAACCTTTTCTTCTATGCTCGAGATCCTAATAGAGGAACTTAATCCCTCAGGTGGTACAGGGGGCACGAAATAGAAAAAAAGGAAGGACCCAGATAGCGTAATATTGTCAGGCTAAAACTTGATTTTATTAACACAATCGTAGGTACTCACATAACAACAATGAAAAAAAATGGCTTATCTCCATCGAGCGGTGAGCTCGTAAGCCTCAGTCAGCATAAAGTGCCTGTCCCGTCCCTACGCGTGACATCACACACCACATGACTTCATCAGGGGAAGACCACCAGGGATGGCCACCACAATGGACCATCAGGTATGCCACCCTAGACCACCAGAAAAATGCCAATCAGTGCCCAGGCAGCTGCTAATTAGTGCCAGTGAAAAATGCCTACCAGTGCCAGTGCCACCAGTGATGCCTATCAGTGAAATCCAGTGCCAGTGCCAGCCATCAGTGCCCATCAGTGTTAACTTTCAGTGCCCATCAGTGTCCTCTATCAGTGCCCATCAGTGCCCAGCAGTGCCATCTATTAGTTCCACCCATAAGTACCTATCAGAGCAGCCTTTCAGTGCCCATCAGTGTCGCCTATCAGTGTCCATCAGTGCCCACCAGTGGTACCTATGAGTGCCCATCAGTGCTGCCTATCAATGCCAATCAGTGCCGCATATCAGTGCCACCTATCAGTGCTGCCTATCAGTGCCCATCAGTGCCGCCTATCAGTGCCCATTGTCAGTGCCCATCAGTGCCACCTCATCAGTGCCCACCTTCAGTGCCCATCAGTGCCACCTCATCAGTGCCCATCTTATTGGTGCCACCTCATTGGTGCCGCCTTATCAGTGCAGCTTATCAGTGCCCATCAGTGAAGGAGAAAACTTACTTATTTACAAAATTTTATAACAAAAACAAAGAAAAACCGCAGAGGTGATCAAATATCACCAAAAGAAAGCTCTATTTGTGGGAAGAAAATGATGAAAATTTAGTTTGGGTACAGTGTAGCATGACCGTGCAATTGTCATTTAAAAAGTGACAGCACTGAAAGCTGAAAATTGGCCTGGGCAGGAAGGTGCGAAAGCGCCCGGTATTGAAGTGGTTAAGTCAAATGGGCATCCCATAATCTCCCATCCCTATCCAAGTTGTTAAGACCATAATAGATAACAAAAACAAAGCTCTGGACTGTTCTCTGACTCTGAGTGACTGTGAAGATTTGATGTGCCTGGCTGTACAGGAGTGGGGGATCCCCGTTCACCTACAGCTCTTATGTGGGGTGTGCTACATAAGGTTGAGTTATCTGTTTTTATTTATTTTTATTTTGGGGAATACAGCTTATGCTTTAAGTATGTTTCCCATGTCCTCCGTATCTCCAGAGGTCAGGCACAACATTACAGCATAGAACTTTGCAGCCACTATGATTTGTTGTCTTGAAGGGTGATGCAGTAAATGTGGTCTAGGGAAGTACATTCGTGAAATATAACCCTGGTAATAGGACATTAGTTCAAGCTTTGTTTGTAACCAGACAGTTTCACTACACATTTGCCTTTGACAACCATTAACACCATGTTTGAGAACACTAAAAGCACAAAGACTAAAATTACAGTAGATCCCCCACATTATCTAAGTGGGAGAAATATGGGCTATAGAGTTTAATAGGAACTGAAACTTTTATGCTTGTCTTAAAGCCTCTATGCTTCATTTTATTGTGTTCCGGCAGCAATACGAGGGCTTCTTGCCCCATTTCTGGAACAAAATCAAGTCAGGTTGGGCTCTGCTTGCCATTCCCCTTGTTTTTTTATGGATGTATAAAAGGCTTCCTCTAGTTGGCTAAGGTGGAGAGGTCTTCAGATGATGTCACAATCTCTACCTCAGCTAATCAGAGGAGGCCTTGTATTCATTCATAAAATACAAAGCTTCATGTGACTGGCTTAGCTGCGCTTAGTCCGACTCGATTTTGTTCCGGGAATGGGATGGGAAGTGCCCTACTGCTGCTGGAACACAGTGCTGTTTTTTGGATGTAGCCAATGCTACCTGCGCTGACAGCGGGAACATGTATCACTAATGGAAATTATTTGGGCCAGCTTGGCCCAAACAAACTATTTAAAGTTAAATGAAACTTAAAGTTGGGTTTTAAATAGACACAACATTAAAATATATTCAGCGCAATTACAGTGGTCGGTGTGAACTATGTGAAAATGCTTCTAATCCACCAATATCTATAGTATACTGTTTTCGTTTTTTTATTGCCCCTGTTACATACAAATGGTAAACAGATTTTAGCATTTTTAGCACCAGGCATTTATCTTAACCACTTCAGCTCCGGAAGGATTTACCCACTTAATGACCAGGCCATTTTTTTGCTATACGGTACTGCAATGCTTTAACTGACAATTGTGTGATCGTGCGATGTTGTACTTAAACAAAATGAATGTCATTTCTTCACCATAAATAGATCTTTCTTTTGGTGGTATTTTATCACCTCTGTGTTTTGGGTTTTTTTTTGCGCTATAAACAAAAAAAGAGCAACAATTTTGAAAAAAACACAATATTTAGTACTTTTTGCTATAATAAAAAAAAAAAAAAAACCCAAAAAATGTCTTCATTAGTTTAGGCCGATATGCATTCTTCTTCATATTTTTGGCAAAAAAAAATTGCAATAAGCGTATATTGATTGGTTTGCGCAAAAATTATAACGACTACAAAATAAGGAATAGATTTATGGCATTTTCATATTTTTAATTTTTTTTTTACTAGTAATAGCAGCGATCTGCGATTTTTATCAGGACTGTGACATTGCGGTGGACCGATCGGAAAAATTTTGCCCTTTTTTTGGAACCATTGACATTTATACAGCGACCAGAGCTAAAAATAGCCACTGATTACTGTATAAATGTCAGGGAATGGGGTTAACACTAGGCGGTGATCAAGGGGTTAACTGTGTTCCCTAGGTGCTAACTGTGGGGGAGGGGGATGGGACTGGCTAGGGGAGGAGACGGATCAGTGTTCCTATATCCTATATACCGAGATCCACGTTCCTGCTCTGTCACGAGCGATCGCACGCGCCTGCTAGAGCCTCTTAAAGGAGCGACGACGTACCTACAGCGATTTGTACAGCCAGGCCAACCTGCCCCAGTGTAACTGCAGTGGCTGTTCGGCTAGCGGTTAAAGTGGTTGTTAAGCCATGCAACAACTTTGCAACAATCCCCTCTGCTATGTTAAATAATGTCTCCCAGGGTGCATGCATGGTGATCGGATGATGGCTGCCTGAGCCAGGAGTTCCTCACCACCCCAGCCCAGTGGCTCCCACAACTCAGCACACAGCGCACCGAGAACCGTACCACTGACAGCCCTGACATTACCGGACACCCGGAAACCACCCCATATGTCCGGATCATCGGTCAGGAGAGACCTCAGGCCGCAATTCGGCGACATTGACACACGCGGCGGATCCAAGATGGCTGCCGCAATGAAGCCTCATGCTCCCGGCCCGGAGGATCCCCAGGATCACAGACAGATGATAGCCCCAGCTACTCTGAACTTCACACCTCTGTTCCTTGTGAGTACCCAGCAGACCATGTCACCGTTCCCTACCTCCACAGAGTCCCTGGTCATGGAGGACTTCTCCCCTATGGGGCCTAACACAACCAGTCATGCAGATTCCATGCCTACTGACTACCAGGCCGCAGCCTCTGCCTTCCCAGCAGCTGACCTGTACCAGAAACTGTCTGAACTCCTGGAAAGGGGTCTATCTCAAACAGCAGCCAAGATTACAGGTATCAGGTACTCAGGTAGATGCTAAGAGCGGCTTCCCTTGCTACTGAGTATGCAATACCCATGGAGGTGGCACAGAGGGTATTGGGCACAATGGGGCACGGGTCGCCAGCAGGTAGAGGAGGCTTGCGTGAAGGAGCTCCTGGCAGAGAAAAGACTAGGATGCTGGACCGATGAGACAAATCGGCTGAGGATCAAACACCTTGATCTGAAGAGGGTGATTGAAGCAAAGTCTAATGAAGAGGCTGAGGGTACAACACCGTGGATCAGTAGAGGAGAAGTCCTTAAAGCAAGCCGGGGTCATGCACGTTAGTCAGGCAGAGGAGAAGTCCTTATAGCAGGCCGAGGATCAAACACAGGGATCAGGCAATAGCAAAGTCCTTAGAACAGGCCGAGGGTTAAACACAGGCATCAGGCAGGAAGAGAAGTCCGTAAGGCAAGCTGAGGTCAAGTGCAGGAGACGTTCAGAGGTGGTCAAGACGATCCGGGTCACAGCAGGCAGGTACAGGTAAACAAGACTTGGGAACAGGAACACTGGAAGCTGAAAAGACAAACCAGCAATGAGACAAGCAACAAGACCGCTACATATAGGCCTGCCAGGAGACTCACGCTGTGCGCACAGTGGTGCACGTGTGCCCACGCCATTGCGCCGTACCGCGCACTCGCGTGCGCCGACCCGCAGTATCGTGCACTCGTATGCGCTGTAGCGCTACTCTCCCGCGCAGGCGCACTGGGAAGCGTCGACGCTGACAGGTGAAGTTTCTACTATTTCTCTGACAACAGGTGATTTAAAATCAGATTTCCAGAATCTGGGAGCCAGAATGGAAACTATTGAAAACAAACTAGACAAAACGGTTGCAGCTACAAATTAAAACTCAGGCCATATTCAGACATTACAAGAACAACTGGACGTTGCCCTATCCAGAATCGATGATTTGGAGAACAGATCCAGGAGATACAATATCAGAATCAAAGGCCCCAAGTCCATCACTAACATCCCAGCAGCAGTGCAGAACGTAATCCAGAATCTGATTCCAAATATCCCACAACACCGCCTAGAACTGGACAGAACCCAAAGTGCCCTGGGGCCCCCCAGAAAGGACGGCTCAGCATGAGACATCATTGCCAAACCCCATTACTATGCCGTAAAGGAGGAAGTCATGAAACAATGACAGTCAATGCCCCAAGATTTGAACAGGGTCACCCTGTTCAAATCTTCGCAGACTTATCCCCCTCCACAATGCAACGCAGAAGATCACTGAAACCGCTGCTCTCGGTCCTCGCACAAAAGGACGTTGAATACAAATGGGCCTTCCCACTCGCAGTGAAGTTCTCTGGTAAAGGAAAGAACTACTCTTTCTCAAATTTTCCTGATGTTGAAAACCTACTCCTACACCTCAAGTATATCTCTCAAGAAGCTGCCATGGACACATCCCACAACATCCCTGGATCAACCAAAAGCCCGACCCCCACCAGTCCCCAATCACCGCTCTGGAACAAGACGAGGACCAAGAAGGCTAAAGAAAACGGTACTACAAAAGAGAAAAACACAATAAGTGAAGCGCTATTGAAATGAAAAAACGTCCAATATGAAAAAACTTTTAAATTAATAGTTCCAAATGTAAATAGTAGAGAAGAGTCATCCGTATGTATATAAGTAAGGAGTCTTCAGGAACTGAACACTTCAAGCAGATATATATGGCATCTGAAATGAAGATAAACACACCACCACCAAAAATGAAGAGGCTTACCAGATGGGATGGACCCAAAAGGGCGTACGCCAAGTTGGGTCGGATACGGCTTAGGTGATGAGTGGCTTTGGATGGCTTGGAGAGGCGATGATTATGGATTGACCCACAGGATGCTGTATCCCTCTAAACGGTGCCAGAACCAAGGGGGGCGAAGTAGAGGAAACGAACCAGGCGTTATCATATCCCTCAGGACGATGTTAGGAAGCCAAACGATGGTGTTAACAAATGGAAAAAGGAAGGAATGGCCACATAGTGTGAATCCATATAAAAGATGTAATTTATTGAAATAAAAAGATATACACTCACATGTAAATCCAAATAAAAACAGCGCTTTTTTCACAGCGCTGTTTTTATTTGGATTTACATCCCCTTTTGGAAGGCACGATCGTATTGGGTGGGGACTCCAACGCGGCATTCGACCAGGGGTTAGACAAGTCCAAGCCTCCTTCGGCTCAACTAACCCGACCCAACAGGGTGAGCCTCAAAATCGCCAAACTACTTCATGCCCGGGGACTAACAGATGTCTGGCGAGAATCTAACCCCTCCAAGAGAGATTTCACTCACTACTCCCACCCACACAATACTTACACCAGGATTGACCATATCCTAGTCCCCTCATACCTTCTTCCGGCAGTTCTTAAATCTCAAATTAGAGATACGGCCCTGTCAGACTACTCTATGGTAATCATGTCTATTCGCACTAACACCCATATGGCAAAACAGGGGCACTGGAGACTGAATTAATCCATTCTCTCCAACCCCATCAAAGCCTCAGAAATAAATAACTCACTTTGGGAATACTTCGATATTAACAACGTAGAGGGAACCTCAGCAAAAACACTATGGGCAGCCCACAAGGCCTTCATCAGAAGCAAGATTATTCAGCCATACAAATCAAAAGAGAGCACAAAGTTGACATTGAGAGATTGGAGAGGTAATACATGGACCTGCGGGTGCAACACAAAAAGAACCCCTCTAACACCTCAGTAGCCCAAATAGACAAAGCAGGACTTGAACTCAATTTGGCCCTCACAACGAAAGCAGAGAAATCCTTACGCTGGAGCGGCAATAAATTTTACACACAAAAAGACAAGATAGGTCCATTACTAGCTGCCAAATTAACCTCCAGATCGAGGATTTATACCTTGCCTAAGATTCCAATTACGGGACAGGAACCCACAGCCAACCCGGCCAAGATCCTGGAGGCATTCCAAGACTTTTACTCTAAACTTTATAGCTCCCCACCACAGCCTCCCAGATACTCGATAGGCAAATTTCTAGATATCCTACCCATCCCATCCCTAGACACTAAACACAGAGATATCTTGGAGGCACCCTTCATGATGGAGGAGGTAATGTCGGTCATCATGGGCCTCAAAAAGGGATAGGCCCCTGAACCTGATGGCCTATCCGTCCCCTACTATAAGGCCTTTGCTGCGCATATGATGAAAAATTTTAATGCCAAAACTCAGGGCAGCCCCTTGGGCACTCAACTCAACACAGCATACATCACGGTCATACCCAAACCAGATAAAAACCCCAGAAGAAGACAACAATTATCGCCCCATTTTCCCTCATAAATAATGACCTTAAAATACTAACCAAAATTCTAGCCGACCGTCTCTCTTCCTTTATCAGTAAATATATCCATAAAGACCAGGTGGGTTTCACCCCAGGCAGACAAGGCCCTGATCAAGTGAGACGAGCAGTTGACATTGTCTCAATAATGCAAATTACGGTAATTGGGACGGTGGACCAAAACAACAGGATTTTCTCCTCACACTTGATCTACAGAAAGCCTTTGACTCCTTGTCCTGGCCGTACATCTTCGCCCTACTGGAGCGATGGGGCTTCGGCCCGCGCTTCTGGGGTTGATTCAGGTCCTCTACTCCCATCCTAAGACTCAAATCCGCTTACAAGGTCACAACTCATCCCCGCTAGACATTGACAGAGGTACCAGACATGGATGCTCACTCTCCCCAATTATTTTTGCCGTAGCCATTGAAACCCTAGCCATAGCCATACGCCAGAATCCTGACATTACAGGTGTAGCATGTGGAGACCAAAATCACAAATGCAGACTTTTAGCTGATGATATACTCCTATTCCTGACCTCGCCCCTAACCTCTCTACCCAACCTATACAAAGTACTATCAGAATTCTTCAAAATTTCAGGGCTTCAGGTCAACTACTCCAAATCGCAAGCCTTAAATGTCTCTCTTTCGCCTCCCACAATCTCCCTTATTCAACAGTCCTTCAAATTTGAATGGATTATATCAAATACCTTGGGATTACCCTGACTGACAGACTCTCTTTACGCAAACAACTACCCGCCCCTTTACCAAAAACTGATAGCAGAACTTAAGAAATGGTCCAAAAACAACTTCCCCTGTCTAGGCAGAATAAACTCCATTAAAATGACTTTACTCCCTAGAATCCGTTACCTATTCCACACCCTCCCCATCCCAATAAGGAAAGATCAATTATGTTCATTCCAGAGTAAAATAATCAAATTTGTCTGGGGTAACTCAGGATACAGAATCCCCCAACACACACTGTTTCTTCACAGGAAGAAGGGAGGTCTCGGATTGCCACACCTATATAAATACTACTTAGCCGCTAGACTGGCCCAACTCTCCACAGTATACTCACAACTGGAAAAGCTGCATTGGGTCCACATAGAAAGACAGGCAGTCCCCCACTTTACTCTGTACTTCCTGCTCTGGTGCCCCCAGAATGCACTCTGGGACAACATCCTAAACCTGCCAGCTCTGGTGTCAACAAGGCACCCTCTTGCCCACATATTTCACAACCCAGACTTCCCCCCTGGACTAGACATCAAATCAAATCCTTCAAATGGTGGCTGGACAAAGGCCTGTACCGCATAGGAGATTTTTTCACCTCTAAGGGCCCCTTCACCCTAGGCCACTGTCTTAGCAAATTAGACCTCTCGGACTCTGAAAAATTCAGATTCGGGCAGATTTCACATTTCCTACGCAAAATCTGGACAGACAAACCTTTCCCAGCCAAATTTACAGATTATGAACTTTGGTGCGGACAAGCCATTGGGCAAAAAGGAGGCATCTCAATAATCTACTCGTCACTCATCTGCCTGACTGATAAATCCTCCTACATGACAGCATGGGAGGCTGACCTCCAACACGTGTGGGACCAGGAGACCTGGCAAGCTGCATGTTTCAAATCATTCCAGGGCATCCTAAACATTTCCCTGATGGAAGCCAACTTAAAGGTGCTCAAATAATGGTACCTGACCCCCACTAGACTCGCATCCATTTTCCCCTCAGCAGATCCACATTGCTTCAGGGGCTGACAACTCCTGGGCTCAATGTCTGGTGAGAGTGTCCCAGAATCAGACCATTCTGGAAGAGAATCTTTAACCTAATTTACAGGGTCAACAATTGCACGGTCCCCGGGTCCTCAACTGTCGCCCTTCTGAACGCCCATATTCCACATATTTCCAAGCCCAAACAGAAACTGATCCACTTTATTCTCCTAGGAGCAAAGCTCACTATTGCTAGGGCATGGAAACAGCCCAAGATATCCATAGCAGCCGTGCAACGCAAGATCTCATAGATTATGTCTCAAGAAAAATTAGCCAGCATCTTCATGGACACAACCCAAAAATTTGAAACAGTCTGGGAACCTTGGGCCACATTCCAAGGACTCACGCTTACTCCAGGGGTTTGCCCCAACCACCCAGAACCTACAAACTAATGTTCAGCATATGCTCCTTTTCCTATTCTTCTCTTCCTCCCTTCTTTTCCCTCTCTTTCTCACCCCTGTTAGAATGGTACGTTTATGGGGGATGTTCTAATATGTTTTAATCAATGTGCATTGATAGCAATGATGGTCTAGTAGCTTTCCTAGTAAAGTAAAGGAGGTACCCTGAAGCCAACTCCCTCACTGCCTGTTTGTTTATTAGAGGGCTTCGGGGTGGGAATGTGGGGGTGGGGGGAAGTCACGCCTGGGCACAGGTTGATCCCATTAGGGGTGCCCAGGTCAGGCATGACCCCCTCTTCCCCTCAACCCTGTTGTTGAAAGCTTTTTGCCGACATGACAGGGGAAGTAACTGAGTTGTCTTTCGCTCCGCTCCCGTAAGAACCTCAAAAGACCTTATAGGGCCTTGTTGCTATTGGTTTGTAACACATCCTCCCCATTACAATGTCACATTTCTCGATATATGTCGTTTTAATATTCTGTTGTGTTTTTTTCTGCTATGTAAAATGAAAATCTTTTCAAAGTAAATAATGTCCCCAGTGCATTTTTTTTTTTTTTTAAATGCCGTTGTGTACCTGATTTTAGAGCGCCGACCAGTGCTCACATGACTGGCCGCCTCTCTCCTCTCTGGAGCTGACAGCAAAGCGGGCTGGGCTGAGAAACCCCTGCTGACGTCAGCCAGGAGGAAGAGCGGAGAGGAGGAGAGAAGCGGCCGGTCACGTGAGCGCCGGTCGATGCTCTGAATTTAGGTACACAGCAGCATTTAAAAAAAGACAAAAACAAGTGCACTGGGGACATTATTTAACCTAGCAGAGGGGATTGTTGCATGGTTGTTGTATTATGAAAGCAGTGGAGTGGGGACGATCATTCAGTGGACACAGGGATGGGGGGTGGGGGTGGCAGAGGGAGAGCTGCAGATAGCAGCAGATGATGGAGGCACGTACCCCAACCACAGTGTCAGGGCTCAGCAGTCATGATAAACCATGGTCAGTTTACAGGGTGGAGGGCATAGCCAGTCAGGATCAGCCAGGTATTTCAGGTGATACAGGGGACCAAATTAAACAGAACAAGCACTGTGCTGTATAACATGACAGTATAACATAAGAATGTTTGGATGGTTTGGTTATATCATGTACATGGGATTGTACACTGCATATGCCTAATTCTTTACCCAAAAAACATACAATTAAGATTAAGGAAATTAATAAACATATATTTCAATACTGTGGGGAAATTATTATAGGCTGCAGTCCCTTTTTGTCGTTTTTAGATATATGTTGTTAACCACTTGCCTACTGGGCACTTAGGCCTCATTCACACGAGGCGGACTCCATTTTCACGGAGCCCGCCTCGGTCAGCCGGCTCAGCGGGAGATCTCTCCATTGATCTCCGCTGAGCCGGTGGATGACAGGTCCCTCTCTGCTCACTGAGCAGGGAGGGGCTTGTCAGGCGCCGCTGCTGCCTATGGAAGAATCGGATGAAAACGGACAGCGTGTCCGTTTTCATCAGATCTCACCCGATCCGATCCACCAGCGACGGATCTGGATGTAGGGCCATCCGTCTGCTTTTTGTGGATCGGACCGGGTCGGATGTCAGCGGACATGTCTCCGCTGACATTCGTCGCACCATAGGCTAACATGGAGCGCCCGTTCAGGTCCGCCGTCAAAACTGACAGGCGGATCTGAACGGTCCGATCGTGTGAAAGGGGCCTTAAACCCCCCTCCTGCCCAGACCAATTTTCAGCTTTCAGCGCTCTCACACTTTTATGACAATTACTCAATCATGTAATACTGTACCCAAATAAATTTTTGTCCTTTTTTTCATACAAATAGAGCTTTCTTTTGGTAGTATTTGATCACCTCTGGGTTTTTTGTTTTTTGCGCTATAAATGAAAAAAGACCGAAAATTTTGAAAGAAAGACGCATTTTTCTTAGTTTCTGTGATAAAATTAGCAAATTATTAATTTTTCTTCATAAATTTTGGACACAATTTATACTGCTACATCTCTTTGGTAAAAATAACCCAAATTAGTGGATATTATTTGGTCTTTGTGAAAGTTAGAGAGTCTACAAGCTGTGGTGCAAATCATAAAAAATTGATCACACTTGATGTACTGGTGGCCTATCTCATTTCTTGCGACCTGAACAAGCCAGGAAAGTACAAATACCCCCCAAATTACCCCTTTTTTGAAAGTAGACATTCCAAGGTAGTTAGTAAGATGCATGGTGAGTTTTTTGATGTTGTCATTTTTTCCCACAATTCTTTGCAAAATTAAGATTTTTTTTTCCCCACAAAATTGTCATTGTAATAGGTTATTTCTCTGGCATGTATATACCACAAATAACACCCCAAAATATATTCTGCTACTCCTCCTGAGCATTACGATAACACATGTGTGGGACTTTTTCACAGCCTGGCCACATAGAGAGGCCCAACATGCAGGGAGCACCATCAGGTGTTCTAGGAGCATAAATTACACATGTAACTTGTTGACTAACTATTACACTTTTGTAGGCCCTGGAACACCAGGACAATGACACGTGACACTGACATGGCACTGATGACAGATGGCACTGATACATGGCACTGATGACACTGATGTGGCACTGATGACAGATGGCACTGATACGTGGCACTGATGACACTGATGTGGCACTGATGACAGATGGCACTAATACGTGGCACTGATGAAAGATGGCACTAATACGTGGCACTGATGACAGATGGCACTAATACGTGGCACTGACAGATGGCACTAATACGTGGCACCGATGACACGTGACACTGATGACAGATGACACTAATCTGTGGCACTGATGACACGTGGCACTGATGACAGATGGCACTGATGACAGATGGCACTAATACGTGGTACTGATGACACGTGACACTGATGACAGATGGCACTGATACGTGGCACTGATGACACGTGACACTGATGACAGATGCCACTGATACGTGGCACTAATGACACGTGACACTGATAACAGATGGCACGTGACACTGACAGGTGGCACTGATGACAGATGGCACTAATATGTGGCACTGGGGACAGATGGCAGTGGGGACAGATGGCACTGACGTCACTTTTTTTTGTTTTTTTTTACTCACTGCAGCCGGTTGCTCTCCCTCCTCACACACTGTCTCTGTGTGAGGAGGGAGAGCCGGCGATCAGAGATGATCTCATATGTTTACATATGAGATCATCACTCATTGGCACCGCCGATCGCGCTGAAAACGGCCACTATGATTGGCCGTTTACAGCGATCTGTGACTGGCTGTGTCCAAGGGACACGTCCAGCACAGAACTTCCCCGATGCGCGCCCGCGGGAGCGTGCACCGCGGTAGTAAACAGGAGGACGTCCAAGGACTGCCTCCCAGCAATTGGCGTCCGCGCTGTAGATGTCTTTCGGCTATAGAGCGGGTGCGAAGTGGTTAAAACCTTTGTTTGAAGTAAGTTTTAAATATCAACTCATAAATAACTGAAACCAAGTTAAACCTCTAACTGACCAATTAAAGGTGAACTTGTCAGCGCTATAAGAGAAAGGGACCATCAAAAATGTGAGTCCAGATGGATGGTCCCCAAATATGTCTGAGGGACTGTTAAAAAGAGCAGCTCGGTGGTCATTTTTAGTTGACTGTTCAGGTTGATGTGGAAGAACCTCTGCGTGGGCAACTGATGTTTATGTGAACTTTCAGTTTTGTGCAATTAAAGTGGGCTGCCATGCCCTAAAGTACAGTTTGGACTGGCTCAACTCATTAGGAAAAAGCACCTACCACATGAGTTTAATCACCCCAATACCACAAATGGTATACTGCCAAAACCTAGAAACACACTTCAATTGTAAAGCAGAAAAAATTCCAACCCACTCTCAACAATATCTCATGTCTATATGTTTCTGATAAAACCAGGACATGCTATGTACACTATATTACCAATAGAATTGGGACGCCTGCCTTTACACGCACATGAACATTAAGTTGGCCCACCCTTTACAGCTATATACAGCTATAACCCACCCCAAACTCGCTCATCCATGCTTTTAAGGACCTTGCTTTGTGCACTGGTGTGCAGTCATGTTGGAACAGGAAGGAGCCATCCCCAAACTGTTCCCACAAAGTTGGGAGCATGAAATTGTCCAAAATGCCTTGGTATGCTGATGCCTTAAGAGTTCCCTTCATTGGAACTAAGGGGCCAAGCCCAACCCCTGAAAAACAGCCCCAAACTATAATCCCCCTCCACCAAATGATTTGGACCAGTGTACAAAGCAAGATCCATAAAGACATGGATGAGGTAGTTTGGGGTGGAGGAATTTCACTGGCCTGCACAGAGTCCTGACCTCAACCAGATAGAACACCTTTGGGATGAATTAGAGTGGAGACTGCGAGCCAGGCCTTCTTGTCCAACATCAGTGCCTGACCTCACATAATGTGCTTCTGGAAGAATGGTCAAACATTCCCATAGACACACTTATTAACCTTCTGGACAGCCTTCCCATAAAAGTTGAAGCTGTTACAGATGCAAAGGGTGGGCCAACTCAATATTGAACCCTACGGACTAAGACGCTTTTAATGTTCATTTGCATGTAAAGGCAGGTGTTCCAATACTTTTGACAATATAGTGTATATATCAAAAATTTGAGTCCAGATGGATGGTCCCAGAATATGACTGATAAGAAATGAAGCGGTGCTGCTGACAAGGGAGCCAGGTGGCTCAGCATTTTCAGTTGACTATTCATGTTGATGTGCAAGAACCCCTGCCGGGGCAACTGATGTTTATGTGAACTTTCCATTTTGTTCAATTAAAGTGGGCTGCCATGCCCTAAAGTACAGTTTGGACTGGCTCAACGCATTAGGAAAAAGCACCTACCACGTGAGTATAACCACCTCAATACCGCAAATGGTATACTGCCATCAGTGGCAGGACAAGGCCAGCAAGTGCCCAGGGCAAAGATGCCAAGATGCCAAACTCTACCCCCCCCTTCCCTTAGCGTTAGGGTCAAGGTGCCCACATCCCTGCAATAAAACCATTGCGCCCAGGGCTTGCCGCCCTTCCTGCCCATCGCTTGTCCCAGCCCTGACTGCCATAACCTAGAAACACACTTCAATTGTAAGACGGAAAACATTCCAACCCACTCTCAACAGTATCTCATGTTATTAAGGTCAGGAGACTCAACTACGTGTTTTTGATACAACCAGGACATGCAATGTATATTGATATCATTTGCTGTCACTTTTTGCCATAACAAATTGAATGGAATTAAAAACCTTGCCCCTCCAGTATACAATCCATTTCATTAAACCATAGATGTAGACCTACATATTCAGAAATAAATCATTAAAATAATTTACATTGGCAAAGCTCATTATCTCCAACTGAACTGACCAAATTTTTATTCATACCATTCCTCTCTTCCCAGCCCTTGTCACCATTCATAAGAACTATTTAAATACCAGTTTGTTTTAAAAAAATGCAGGTTCTACTCATTCTGCCTATCTTGACAAGTAGACCACAAACTTTTAATTGGATCCAAGCCATCGTAAGTCAGCATGGCTTCCCATAGAGACAGATGAGAGGCAGCATGTGGCCTGCATCCGCTTTGTATTTCCTCGCTAATATTCATAATAATGTGTTTAAAAGTTTGCATGATTGAAATTAGCAATAGAAGCTTCAGCTAAGGAAAAGACACCCCAGTGAGTAAAAACACAGTACTGGCACGAGGGTGTAACCCAACTGTCGTTCCTTTTACAATTTTCATTTATTTTTGCCTCAATTTGTGCATTAATCTTGCCGATGGTCTGTGCATCCTTTGGATCATAGCTAGTAATGATTGCAGCTGGCTTTGATCGCTGACCTGTCCTTCTGTATGTATCCCTAACCGATTAATGTATTTGTCTGTTGTCCCATATCGTTTATGTCACTGCCTCATGTTTCAGCCTTGTAAACATCTGAGAATGGTAATAGGATACAGTATAAACACAAATTTAGGAGGAAAATAGACGTTTTAATAAGATGGTAAATATTTAAAAAATGTCCAAATGTTACTTTCATGAAATCGATGCCATTTTGCCAGTAGTGCAAAAATGACAGGTTGAAAATAATGTAGAATTAGAAGATCAGTCCACCGAACATTGATATTTCATTTTTTGGTAGATGTTGGAGAGATAGTTCATGTGATGTTTTCTTGAATCTATTAGTTGGTGAAATGTCTGTGGACCTTACTCAGTCACTTACTTACTTACTTGTCACTTTGAGCTCCTTGGTGGCGGAAAACATTGAAGCATCTGGGGCATGCATCGCTTCCAGGCATGGACTATGTCTAGGGCAGCCTTTTTCAACTTTTTCAACACAGAGGAACCCTTAAAATAACTTTCTGATCTCAGGGAACCCCTGCAAGAAATTACTATATTTACAAATCTACATTAGTGTGATAGTCAGTGGGAAGAATGCTCCTTACATTTGTGGTCATTGGGAAGAATTACCCCCTTACAGATAGATACAAAGATCCATTATGTCAGTGGGAACTAGGGATGGGGCGAATGGTTTGGCCCGAACTTATGCTCGGGCCGAACTTTGGTTGTTCGGATGTTCTGCGAACACCAAACAATATGCGGTGTTCGGGACAAATTTGAAAGCCGTCGGAACACGTTAAAGTCTATGTGACATTAACATGAAAAATCAAAAGTGCTCATTTTAAATGCTTATATGCAAGTTTCTGTCATAAAAAGTGTTTGGGGACCAGGGTCCTGCCCCAGGGGGCATAGATCAATGCAATTTAAAAAAAAATACAACTTTTCGGGAGCAGTGATTTTTTTAATGCTTAAAGTGAAACAATAAAAGTGAAATATTCCTTTAAATATCATACATGGGGGGTGTCTATAGTATACCTGTAAAGTGGCATATTTTTCCCGTGTTTAGAACAGTACCACAGCAAAATGACATTTCTAAAGGAAAAATTGTCATGTAAAACTGATTGTGGCTGTAATGAATTGTCGGGTCTCGGCAATATAGATAAAAATCATTGAAAAAAAAGAGCATAGGATCCCCCCCCAGTCCATTACCAGGCCCTTTGGGTCTGGTATGAATATTAAGGGGAACCCCGAACCAAAGATTAAAAAAAAAAATTGTGTGGGGGTCCCCCCAAAATGCATACCAGACCCTTCAGATCTGGAATGGAAATTAAGGGGAACTCTGCGCCAAATTTAAAAAAAAAATGGAGTAGGGGTACCCCCAAAATCCATACCAGACCCTTATCCGGGCATGCAACCTGACAGGCCGCAGGAAAAGAGGGGGGATGAGAGAGCGCCCCCCCCCGGAACCGTACCAGGCCACATGCCCTCAACATGGTGAGGGTGCTTTGGGGTCTGACCCCAAAGCACCTTGTCCCCATGTTGATGGGGACAAAGGCCTCATCCCCATAACCCTTGCCCGGTGGCTGTGGCGGTCTGCGGGCAGGGGGCTTATCAGAGTCTGGAAGCCCCCTTTAACAAGGGGACCCCTAGATCCCAGCCCCCCCATGTGAATTGGTAACAGGGTACATCGTACCCCTACCATTTCACAAAAAAAGTGTCAAAAATGGTAAAAAAGACAAGAGACAGCTTGGGACAAGTCCTTTATTAAAAGATAAAAAAATAAAAATGTCCCACCGCCCGACAGATGCCCCCGTGGCGTCAGAGGGGGCGGGGTCACCCGTTTATGTCACAGGGTGGATCCACCCTCAGCTATATAAAAACTGTCACCCAGAAGAAACGTCAGTCGGCGGGAGCAGTTGCGACTTTTTTTTTTTACACTTTTTTTGTGAAATGGTAGGGGTACAATGTACTCCGTTACCAATTCACATGGGGGGGCTGAGATCTGGGGATCCCCTTGTTAAAGGAGGCTTCCAGATTCCGATAAGCCCCCCACCCACATACAACCACCGGGCAATGGTTGTGGGGATGAGGCCCTTGTCCCCATCAATATGGGGACACGGTGCTTTGGGGCTACCCCAAAGCACCCTCCCCATGTTGAGGGCATGTGGCCTGGTATGCTTTGGAAGGGGGGCGCTCTCTCGTTCCCCCCTCATTTCCTGCGACCTGCCAGGTTGCGTGCTTGGATAAGGGCCTGGTATGGATTTGGGGGGGAACCCTACACCATTTTTTTTTATTTGGCGCAGGGTTCCCCTTAATTTCCATATCAGACCTGAAGGGCCTGGTATGGATTTTAGGGGGACCCCCACACAATTTTTTTTTTTAATTTTGGTTCGGGGTTCCCCTTAATATTCATACCAGACCCAAAGGGCCTGGTAATGGACTGGGGGGGGATCCCATGCTCTTTTTTTCAATGATTTTTATCTATATTGCCGAGACCCGACAATTCATTACAGCCACAATCAGTTTTAAATGGGTAATTTTTGCTTTAGAAATGTAATTTTGCTGTGGTATTGTTCTAAAAAAAAAAATGTGCATTGATACATGTCCCCTGGGGCAGGACCTGGGTTCCCAAACACTTTTTATGACAATAACTTGCATATAAGCCTTTAAAATGAGCACTTTGATTTTTCATGTTCATGTCCCGTAGACTTTAACAGTGTTTGTGTGTTCTTTGCCTGTTCGGTATGTTCTGGTGCGAAACGATCTGGGGGGTGTTTGGCTCATCCCTAGTGGGAACTTATCTGGAAGAAAGAAATTGCTAATTTCTCAAGGAACCCCTAGCACCCTCTGGAGGAACTCTAGGGTTCTATGGAACCCTTTTTGAGAAACCCTGGTCTAGGGTCTTGGTTTTATTATGGCTGGTTTGTTGTGATGGTACAATACAACATATCTATACTCCAGTATCTGCTGAGGAAGTGGCATATAGCATCCAAGAAACACATCAAGAAGAAATCTGTTTTCCATTGTTATGGAAAATGTGGAAATATTTTCTGTTTGAGAATATATTGATTTCTATGCATATACTGTGTGGCTATTTTGCACAGAGCAGCCTTGATCCTCCTCCTTCTCGGTTCCCACGTCGGCACTCCTGGCTCCTCCCTCCTACCTAGTGCCTCCATAGCAAGCAGCTTGCTTTGAGCCGCTGTTCCATGTGTCAATTCACACATGCTCTGCCCTCACTCTCTCCTCATTGGCTCAATGGCTGTGATTAACAGTAGTGGGAGCGAATGGCTACCGCTGCTGTCTCAACCAATGAGGAGGAAGAGACCGAGAGCCGAGGCACTCGTGCACATCGCTGGATCAAGATGGGTCTCAGGTAAGTATTAGGGGGGCTGGGGGTGCTCCTGCACAAAGAAGGTGTTTTACATTTGTGTATATAATGCATGAAGGTAAAAAAAACCTTGAGCCTTTAAACCAATTTAAGAATGTTTGGATGGTTTGGTTATATCATGTACACAGCATATGCCTAACTCTGGGGCATGCATCGCTTCCAGACATGGACTATGTCTAGGGTCTTGGTTTTAATATGGCTGATCTGTTGTGATGGTACAATACAACATATCTATACTCCATTATGTGGAGGAAGTGGCATATAGAGTCCAAGAAACACGTCAAGAAGAAATCTGGTTTCCATTGTTATGGCAAATGTGAAAATATTTTCTGTTTGAGGATATTTTGATTTATATGCGTATACTGTGTGCCTATTTTGCATCTAAGGAAACAGATTAGGGGTGGTATTGCATGGATATATATGCATACCAGCCATGCAATATACACTATATTACCAAAAGTATTGGGACACCTGCCTTTACATGCACATGAACTTTAATGGCATCCTGGGAAGGCTGTCCACAAGGTTTAGGAGTGTGTCTATGGGAATGTTTGACCATTCTTCCAGAAACGCATTTGTGAGGTCAGGCACTGATGTTGGACGAGAAGGCCTGGCTCACAGTCTCCACTCTAATTCATCTCAAAGATGTTCTATCGGGTTGAGATCAGGACTCTGTGCAGGCCAGTCAAGTTCCTCCACCCCAAACTCGCTCATCCATGTCTTTATGGATCACTTTTTGTGCACTGGTCCAAATCATTTGGTGGAGGGGGGATTATGATGTGGGGTTGCTTTTCAGAGGATGGGCTTGGCCCCTTAGTTCCAGTGAAGGGAACTCTTAAGGTGTCAATGGGCGGTAAAGGGTTTCTGTGCTTAAAAAAAGCTCACTACTTTTTTTTTTAATTCTTATAGCAAAGAGAAAATAGAAAGGAGAGTAATAAAAGAAAGAAACAAAAAAGAAAGCGAGAAAAAAAAAAGAGATCCCTTGTGAAATTACATTTTTTATGTGAATATGATATGCAACCCTCTCTTTTCTTCTACCTCTCGTTTTTATCTTTTTTATACTGTTTTGCTAATGTATTAAATCCTGTATGTATTTTCTAAGAAATACAGTATGCATTGATATTTAACAAAACACATTTTTTTTAAATTTAATTTTACTTGATGATATTTTTTGTGATTAATATATGAGTAGTATACTCTTTATTGTAATGAGTTAATTCTTTCTAATAAGAGAGGTAAAAGATGCTCCATTTTCTTAGTAAGAATGACTTGTGTTAATGTGCTAGAATTAGTGATTGCAATATATCCTCGGCTGTCCCCTGGGAAAAAGATCCCTTCACTGAAATCTGCACATCAAACCTAATTGCACAGGTACCAATCCTAACACTGTCAAAGTCATTGCGCTGGATATCTCACACATTTCGTCTTAGCTCATTTATTAAGAGCAGGATATTGTTAATTAGAGTCAAAGATAGAAATGTAATATGTATAATATGTATAAATGGTTCACTTATTAACAGTATAAACATTATAGCACACAAGCCTATACACTTAGCAATTGGTCTTTGGCTTTTTGTGCTGTTTCATACTTGCTGCTCTAAAATTAAAACTATTCTTTTTGTTTTGGAGGATTACGTAGGCTATTCTGCATTAAAGTTTGAAACCCCAATATTTAGACTCAATGAAGCAAAAATCCCCTGATGATCCGCTAGCAACATTGTCCTCTGTTTCCTCCTTTAGGCATTGGTGAACTTCCCCTTGACTCTTTCAGAGCGACCCCCACGCCCCTGAGCACACCCCCATGTTAAAGGCATGTGGCTTTGTATGGTTCTGGAGGGGGAGGGGCGTTCTCACCTCCCCCCCCCTTCCCTGACCTGTCGGGCTGCATGCTCAGATAAGGGTCTGGGGGGGGGGGCTCACGCCGTTTTTTTTTTTTTTTTTCATTTTGCCGTGGGATTCCCCTTAAGATCCCTACCAGACCCAAAGGGTCTGGATTGGGGGGGACCCCCAAGCCATTTTTTTTAAATTTGTTGTATCAGCAATGGTATGGTATTGCCGGCAAATTTAAATCTTTTTTTCTTTTATTTATTTTTTTATAAATGTCAGTTTTGCTGCAGCAGGTTCTATACATGGCACAGAGGTGCCACTTTACAGGCAGACTAAGGGGACCCCCAGGCCCTATATTTAAAGGAATTTTTCATTTTTATTGTTTCACTTTAAGCATCATTAAAATCACTCCTGTAAAAACAAAAGTTTACATTGACACATGTCCCCAGGGCAGTACCGGGTCCCCCATTACCCTTTTATGGCCAATAACTTGCATACAAGCCATCAAAATGGGGACTTTTTTTCAAGTTCCCATAGACTTTAATAAGGTTCATGGCCCAGGCCTGAATTTTTACAATGTTTAAGAGTTCTGGTGCGATCCGAACCAAGGGGTGTTCAACCCAACTCTAGTAAAATATAAAAAGCAGGTTGCACTGAGTAAAGAGATACCCAACATGTAAAGCCTTAAAATAGTGTGCGCCCGTGAAACAGAAGCACATTTTGATAATCTACATTAGGCAGTGTTTTCAAAGCCCAAAGAGGTGATCAGTTTATAATTAGCCATGAATACAACAAATAGTGTTCCAATAGAGCAACATATCTGAACTGTGAAGGTCTCATTTACTTTCTCTACAGCCTGCCCACATCATTCTCCTTCTAAACCAAATATATAGTGCCAGATGAAAGGCTTATCCAGTAGGTTGCATTGCATCAGTGCAATTCTCAAATAAATAAGCAGCATTCAAAATTCATATTTTTCTGAGAATGGCTTGTGAGGTTTAGCAGGACCTTCTCCATGCAGTATTTTTGTTGAAGACCTTGGAATATATCAGGCTTTTTCCACCAGGAGAATTTCTTTTAGGTGGAACGAATAAGGAATAACGTGAGACAGAGTTTACCCTGACTTCTTGCTCCAAAGACAAACAAAAAATATTGTATCTCTAATCACTTTCTGTCTCTGTGACGGTGGCCATCAGAACTCGAGAGGTTGATTTTACCTACACGGCACATGCTAAAATGAGCCTAAAGCTCCACTTTATAGTATAGATCAATGATGGTGAACCTTGACAGCCCAAATGTTTTGGAACTACATTTCCCATGATGCTCAACTACACTGCAGAGTGACTATAAATTTTAAAACACGCAGGCAAAATGCTAGCGAGTAGAGGAGGAAAAGGTTGGGACTTTAAATGAAGCCAATGGTTTGCAAGACCACACGTAAATGTTGGGTAAATAAGCTGTTTAATGGTTCACATACAAATAATGGTATCAAACAATGTCCTATTAACACTTGCCAAGATATCTAGAATGAGTAGTAGCACTGGTGAACAGTGATCAACATACAGATTGCTAATATTGAACTAGCAAGACGGGTAAAACAGGTAATAACACTGATACAA
This sequence comes from Aquarana catesbeiana, assembly GCF_042186555.1. NCBI lineage: Eukaryota > Metazoa > Chordata > Amphibia > Anura > Ranidae > Aquarana > Aquarana catesbeiana. The sequence continues at coordinate 28,621,115 of NC_133326.1, forward strand.
CCATTATAGCTGGGTAAAACCAAGAGACCGCCAATGTCAGAATAGGTAAACAATTATTGCACGGTAATGCCTGCCTGATCTCTGGCCTCTAAATTCCTGTTATAAGAAATAATCCTTATATACAATGAAATTGGTGAATAGAAGATGGCTGGTAGCTCAACGCGTTTCGTGGTTCTAGACCACTCATCAGGAGCAGAAACATCATGTTTCTGTAATTTAAAATGATATAATAGATCAACATGGTTAACGTGGGTACAGAAGGGGCAGATAAATCCCCCAGAGGATCAAAGTACTCACTGGGATACGTTTGTTGGTGGTGAAAGGCCAGGAGTGGTAAGCCACCTGGAGAAACTGCAACCGGGAGCTGAGGCGGGCGTCCCTCTCCTCCCTTAATTCTTGTTAATCAACTATAATAAAGAAAGAAAGTCGATACAAAACCGCCATACATTATCTTATTTTTTTAGGAACAGCCCTGGTCAGGACTGAGACAAGGTCAACCATTGCTCTGGGCAAAAATGCCAAACTGCAAGTGCACAGGCATGCAAACCTAATCCCAATCTTGGAGCCAGAGGGACTATTTAAGGAACAGAACTAAACCAAAAAGTTGCTGGATGGTCTTCAGCTATTACCCTACTACTTGTACCCTGAACCTCTTCTTGACATGCTGTATATTTCCCCACTCCTGGCCTGGCTTGGCCTTGGACCTGCCTCTGCTCTCTCTGTTTCCTGGTTTAACCTCAGCTAGTTTCTGACCACAACTTGTTGCTGCCAATGCACAGGTTCCCAACCACGGCTTGTCTTTGCTGAATCCTGACTTGACTTTGGCTAGTTCCTGACCAAGGCTTGGCTCTGCTGATCTTCTGTTGTGACTTTGGCTTGTCTCTTGACCAGCACTCTGCTTGCTACCCTACCTGCTGTCTGGCTCTTCAGCTGCCGACCACTGCCTGTCCAGACCTTACTTCCCACTCACTGTGTGCTCCAGTATCCAGCTGACCTACGGTCTACCTGTTCCCAGGGACCTTCTTGTTGGTCTGCCCAATTCTCACAGCCAACCCTGTATCTTGAAGGAAGCTTCTGTGGACTTATGGCACCTATGCACCCCTGTGCCCTCTCACACCCTGTGTTCCACTACAGGGGTGCCTGGACCAGTGGTGTAAGGGAAGCCCACTCTTGTCTTCTTGGCCTCCAACCAAGTACATGATAGGTACAAAAAACATTTGTCTTCTGTTTAAGGCTAGGTTCACATATATGCAAATGCGGGAATGTGTAAAAATCACACACATTCCCACACCGGAAGGTAACCTGTTGCTTTTTAGCAGACATGCAGGGGTGCCATTAATTCTTAAAATCAGAAAATGCAGCATGTGCAGGAAATCACTTGGTGCAAAGGAGTTTTCCACCATTACAGCAGCCCAGTCAAATTTACATGAGCAACAGCATGTGTGTGAACCTAGCCTTATGCCGCGTACATACGACCGGTCTTTCCGTGGGAAGGAACTCTGAGGTTTTTTTTCGACGGAGTTCCGACGGAGTTTCCGACGGAGTTTCCGACGGAGTTCCGCTGAAACGAACTTGCCTACACACCATCACAGCAAAGTCCGACTGTTTAGAACGCGATGACGTACGACGGGACTAGAAAAAGGAAGTTCAGTAGCCAATAGCTGCCCTTGCTTCGTTTTTGGTCCGTCGGACCAGCATACAGACGAGCGTTTTTCCCGATAGGAACTGATTCCGTCGGAAAGATTTGAAACTTGATCTATTTCTAGGTCCATCAGAATTTTAGAAAGAAAAAGTCTGATGAGGCCCACAAATGATCGGAGTGTCCGATGGAATGATTCTGTCTGACCTTTTCTGCCGGAAAGTCCGGTCGTGTGTACACGGCATAAGACTCAAGTGAGGCCATGGTGCTCTAAAACAACAGTCCTGGCACACCTCCTCCACCTAACAGAGTTTGCTCCATTACTAGTTTATATATTCAGGGGGCTACTATCTTTTAAGCGGATCTAGCATTGAAATCCGCTTTGCATGAATCAATAAAGCATGTATCAGCATCACAATGTCACAATATTATTGTGAGTAGGCAACCAAGGTCACATGGCTCTGGACTACCAATAAAGCATTACTGCAAAGGATCTATTGCTTCCAATCGACATTGAGAAAAAAAAAAAAGTCTTTCCCCACATACATAATAGATAATTACATCCTATACATACAAACAGTGCATTGTATACATTAAGACACACTGATAAGACTGTTTACATTAAGCCGATCTCTTTCACATGCATATCTAGAAGACATTAAAATGACTCTAGCTGTACAAGCACATCAGGCGATTGCTCTCTGAGGACACAGAATTTATGATTTATATATACATGCATATAATTTGGAGGGTAAACATCCTAAAGGTGCTATTTTCAGCCTTGCCAATATTCCCTACCATGTCAATGAACCTCTATTGTCTTTTCTGCAATTATAAATGATAATAATTAAAGCCAAATACACAATAATTAGTCACACTAGGCTTATCCATCTGGTGTACCTGCATACCATCAGTCTGTCTGGGAAAGTGATGACATGCAGCATATTGTATCTCATCCGGCAAAAGCAGCTCCCGAACTAGAAAAAAAAAAAAGGCTGATAAATTAGAAATCCAGGTCACAAAATGGACATTTCATATTACAGGATCACTTTCAGTTACAGGTGGATACTCCGGGTTGGACCATTTATTATTTCTTTTAGATTTCGCAGATACCTGATTTTGGTCACCAAGGAAAAACTATCAATATAAAATGTGTCATTTGCATGATTATTTCCATTAAAATGTTAAACCTTCTGTGTGTGACCCTGGTTGACAAGATTTTCCTTCAATTACCATTATGCCGCGTACACACGGTCAGACTTTTCGGCTACAAAAGTCCGACAGCCCGTCCTACAGACTTTCGACAGACTTTTGGCGGACTTGCAGTGGACTTTCTAACGAACGGACTTAACTACACATGATCACACAAAAGTCCGACGGATTCGTACGTGATGACGTACACCGGACTAAAATAAGGAAGTTGATAGCCAGTAGCCAATAGCTGCCCTAGCGTCGTTTTTTGTCCGTTGGACTAGCATACAGATGAGCGGATTTCTGGGTCCGGCGGAGTTACGACGTAAAGATTTGAAGCAAGTTCCAAATCTAAAGTCCGTTAGATTTGCGACTGGAAAAGTCCACTAAAGGTCCGGTGGAGCCCACACACGATCGGATTGTCCACCGGATTTGGTCCGTCAGCGTCCATCGGACCAGTCCGGTCGAAAAGTCTGACAGTGTGTACGCGGCATTAGGGTTGCCACCTTTTCTTCACGTCAAACCCGAACACTTTAGCGGCGCACAGCAATTTTGTTTTGTAGTATAAACTATACATATATTTTGCTATTAAATACAATTTCTAATCATATGAAGTTAATAACAAGAGTCTCCCTTTACATCAGAGTCCACAGAGTTCCCTTTTTACATCTGAACTTACAGAGTTCCCTTTCACTGTTATGCCCTGTACACACTATCGGACATTGATCGGACATCCCGACAACAAAATCCATGGATTTTTTCCGACGGATGTTGGCTCAAACTTGTTTTGCATACACACGGTCACACAAAGTTGTCGGAAAATCCGATCTAAACGCGGTGACGTAAAACACGTACGTCGGGACTATAAACGGGTCAGTAGCCAATAGCTTTAATCTCTTAATTTATTCTGAGCATGCGTGGCACACACGATTGGAATTTCCGACAACAAGGTCCTATCACACATTTTTGTGTACAGGGCATTAGACTCTGATGCAGACTCTTATGTAAGGGAGAACTCTGGGTACTCTAACATAAGGGATGCTCTGGGAACCCTGATTTAAGGGGGAACACTGAAAACTCTAATGTACGGAGAGAACTCTGATTGAGGGGGAAACACCTGTGGCCTCTGATGTAAAGGGGAACTCTGATGTAATGGGTGCTCTGAGAACCCTAATTTACCTTAGTGTACTCACTCAGAGGAAGGAGATAGAAGAAGAGAGACTTCAGTCACAGACAGGGATGGATGGTGAGCTCACTCACCCCTTGGCAGTCACCACCTCTCATTAAGATGTATCTGAGGCTGCTGGACTTCAAATTTCAAGCCCCAACTTTTTTTTCCTTAAGGCTTATACATACGATCGGACTTTTTGACAACAAACATGCAAATTACCTGTTTTAAAGGCAATATCTAACCATGTGTAACGCTCCATCGCACAAACTTTTTCGGTTTTCATCGGACAAATGTTGGCTGTGCAAATAGACAAACTTTCCGGGAACAAAAGTCCTATGGTGCAAAACCCTATCGTGTGTACACAAGTCCATAGGACTTTAGTCCAAAGTACAAACACGCATGCTCAGAACCAATGCAAAAGATCAGACAACAATACAGAAGTTGACCAAAGGGTGGTGGTAAAGAGCTGAAAAAACACGTGATTTGGTGAAAGTTGGCTGAAAAAGTCCTGCCGTGTGTATGCATACCAAGTTCACGGCCAACGCCCTTTGGACAGAAATCCACGGAAAAGTTTGATTGAAGACCGATCGTGTGTATGAGGCTTAAGGAGTGTGGGCAGACACAGAGGGGTAGGGCTGAGGGGAAGAGGTGCAGATCAAGCCCTCTTTCCTCTCCCGTCTGTGGGGGGGGGGGGGGCAATTGTTAGTGTTGGCTTTGTGCAGTGTGAAACTGAGTGTATCAGACACTCTCAGCTTAGACAACTGCAGCCAGCAACCCTGCTGGGAAGCCATAGTCCAGTCTGAATAATGTGTCTGAGGCTAAGGCTGTCTGAAACTCGGAAGTATGGTTCCAAACCCGAACTGTCCGGGTGAATCCTGGACAGGTGGCAACCCTACTTACTGTACCTGTGACACATAAGTAATTGGTGGTGCAGTTGTCATCAGGGTAGGAAGCCACAGAAATGACAAAGCATTGCCAGATGGTCTGACCATTCCTTAAGTTACTAAACATGTTTTAGCTTTTGTGTGTGTTCCCATTATAAAGATTTCTTCCTGTCCTGGCAATAAAAACCAGCCAGAGGCTCTAACCCTTCTGTGCTATATTCTAAACAAAATAAAAGTTTTGAGTTGGGTTCTAACTCGTTCTGGACCTGGGCATAGGAGATACATATAAAAATTGTTGTATTCCGCGCTTAGGTTTAAAATAGGCTGCTGCCTCCCCTGGAATGCTTTAATTTAAAGCTCCCGTATTAAAAGTTGTGTGTATGTAGGGGTGGATGGCGCTGCCCGTCACCCGAAGAGTGATCCTCTACAGTGAATCACTCTTCCCAGGTGAATATGCAGAAGGTGGTTTATAATTGCTACAGGTGGCTTTTCGTCACCTGAAGAGTGATTCTCTGGAGTGAATCACTTTTCCCAGGTGAATATGCAATGAGTGGGTGGTAGTTGTTCCCGTCACCTGCAGGGTGATTCCCCAATGGGTCACTCTTCTCAAATGGGTAATAGATTATTAACCAATAGTGAGAAAAATGTCATAGGGAGTGTGCTCACCTTGTGACCTATATTGGGTAGTGTACTATTGTTGCTCTGTTAATTGTGCTTTTTGCAACCATATATCCAACATCCAGTCCTAGAATAAATGTGCAAAAAGTGCAAAAGGTTACATAGTTACATAGTAGGTGAGGTTGAAAAAAGACACAAGTCCATCAAGTCCAACCTATGTGTGTGATTATGTGTCAGTATTACATTACATATCCCTGTATATTGCGGTCATTCAGGTGATTATCTAATAGTTTCTTGAAGCTATCAATGCTCCCCGCTGAGACCACCGCCTGTGGAAGGGAATTCCACATCCTTGCCGCTCTTACAGTAAAGAACCCTCTACGTAGTTTAAGGTTAAACCTCTTTTCCTCTAATTGCAATGAGTGGCCTCGAGTCTTATTAAACTCTCTTCTGCGAAAAAGTTTTATCCCTATTGTGGGGTCACCAGTACAGTATTTGTAAATTGAAATCATATCCCCTCTCAAGCGTCTCTTCTCCAGAGAGAATAAGTTCAGTGCTCGCAACCTTTCCTCATAACTAAGATCCTCCAGACCCTTTATTAGCTTTGTTGCCCTTCTTTGTACTCGCTCCATTTCCAGTACGTCCCTCCTGAGGACTGGTGCCCAGAACTGGACAGCATACTCCAGGTGCGGGCGGACCAGAGTCTTGTAGAGCGGGAGAATTATCGTTTTATCTCTGCAGTTGATCCCCCTTTTAATGCATGCCAATATTCTGTTTGCTTTATTAGCAGCAGCTTGGCATTGCATGCCATTGCTGAGCCTATCATCCACTAGGACCCCCAAGTCCTTTTCCATCCTAGATTCCCCCAGAGGTTCTCCCCCCAGTGTATAGATTGCATTCATATTTTTGACACCCAAATGCATTATTTTACATTTTTCTACATTGAACCTCATTTGCCATGTAGTCGCCCACCCCATTAATTTGTTCAGGTCTTTTTGCAAGATTTCCACATCCTGCGGAGAAGTTATTGCCCTGCTTAGCTTAGTATCGTCTGCAAATACAGAGATGGAACTGTTTATCCCATCCTCCAGGTCATTTATGAACAAATTAAATAGGATTGGTCCCAGCACAGAACCCTGGGGGACCCCACTACCCACCCCTGACCATTCTGAGTACTCCCCATTTATCACCACCCTCTGAACACGCCCTTGTAGCCAGTTTTCAATCCATGTACTCACCTTATGGTCCATGCCAACGCACCTTATTTTGTACAGTAAACGTTTATGGGGAACTGTGTCAAATGCTTTTGCAAAATCCAGATACACCACGTCTACGGGCCTTCCTTTATCTAGATGGCAACTCACCTCCTCATAGAAGGTTAATAGATTGGTTTGGCAAGAACGATTCTTCATGAATCCATGCTGATTACTGCTAATGATATCATTCTTATTACTAAAATCTTGTATATAGTCCCTTATCATCCCCTCCAAGAGTTTACATACTATTGATGTTAGGCTAACTGGTCTGTAATTCCCAGGGATGTTTTTTGGGCCCTTTTTAAATATTGGTGCTACATTGGCTTTTCTCCAATCAGCTGGCACCATTCCAGTCAATAGACTGTCTGTAAAAATTAGGAACAACGGTCTGGCAATCACCTGACTGAGTTCCCTAAGTACCCTCGGATGCAAGCCATCTGGTCCCGGTGATTTATTAATGTTAAGTTTCTCAAGTCTAATTTTAATTCCGTCCTCTGTTAACCATGTAGGTGCTTCCTGTGTTGTGTCATGAGGATAAACACTGCAGTTTTGGTTACTGAAGCCCCCCGATTCACTCGTGAAGACTGAGGAGAAGAATAAATTCAATACCTCTGCCATCTCCCCATCCTTTGTAACCAGATGTCCTTCCTCATTCTTTATGGGGCCAATATGGTCTGTCCTCCCTTTTTTACTGTTTACATACTTAAAGAATTTCTTGGGATTTTTTTTGCTCTCCTCCGCTATGTGTCTTTCATGTTCTATCTTAGCCATCCTAATTGCACCCTTACATTTCTTATTGCATTCTTTATAAATTCTGAATGCTGTGGATGATCCCTCAACCTTGTATTTTTTGAAGGCCTTCTCCTTTGCTTTTATATGCATTTTTACATTGGAGTTAAGCCATCCAGGATGTTTGTTCGCTCTTTTAAATTTATTACCCAATGGGATACATTGGCTAATGCCCTTATTTAATATGCTCTTAAAGCAAACCCATCTCTCCTCTGTATTCTTTGTTCCTAATATTTTATCCCAATTTATGCCTTTTAGCAAGGTTTGTAGTTTAGGGAAGTTGGCTCTTTTGAAATTCAGTGTCTTTGTGTTCCCTTCATGTCTCCTATTTGTGTGATTTATACTGAAACTAATTGACCTGTGATCGCTGTTACCTAAATTGCCCCGTATTTCCACATCTGTTATCAGGTCTGTATTGTTGGTAATCAGTAGATCTAGTAATGTTTTATTTCTAGTTGGTGCGTCTACCATCTGACCCATAAAATTGTCCTGCAAGACATTAAGGAACTGGCAAGCCTTAAATGAATGCGCGGTTCCCTCCGCCCAGTCTATGTCTGGATAATTAAAATCCCCCATTATGATAACACTTCCCATCCTTGCTGCTAATCCAATTTGTGATAGGAGATCCGTCTCCACTTCCTCCCTCAGGTTAGGGGGCCTATAGCATACTCCCAGTATTATTTTCCCCTTAGCTTCATCCCTTTGGAGCTCTACCCATAAAGATTCCACCTCCTCCCTAGCCCCCTCAGTGATGTCATCTCTCACATTCACTTGTACATTATTCTTGATATATAGGCATACCCCTCCCCCTTTTTTACCCTCTCTATCCTTGCGGTATAGGGTATACCCTTGAATGTTTGCCAGCCAATCATGAGAGCTGTTGAACCAGGTCTCTGAAATTCCCACAAAATCCAAATCCTCCTTGTACAACAGTATCTCTAGTTCACCCATCTTGTCCGCCAGGCTCCTGGCATTGGTGAACATGCCACATAGTTTAGACCGGTCGCATATTGTCCTCGTATTGGGTGTTTCAAGATTGCAACTTGGACTTGCTACTATACTCACCTTGTGTTTTTGTGCTTTGGTTAACCTACCACTAATGCCCCCAATACTACCCTCTGGAATATCTTCCGCGCTGGCTATCACTGTCTCTGGACCCTCCCCCCCATCGCCTAGTTTAAAAACCCCTCTAACTTTTTGGCCATCTTCATTCCCAGCAGATCTGCACCCTCCTCATTTAGGTGCAGTCCGTCCCTTCTATAGTACCGGTTACCGACTGAGAAGTCGGCCCAGTCCTCCAGGAACCCAAACCCCTCCTTACTACACCAGCTCTTCAGCCACTTGTTTACTTCCCTAATCTCCCTCTGCCTCTCTGGTGTGGCTCGATGTACCGGTAGTATTCCTGAGAACACTACCTTGGAGGTCCTTTTCCTCAATTTAGCTCCTAAGTCCCTAAAATCATTCTTTAGGACACTCCATCTGCCTCTGACTTTGTCATTGGTGCCAACGTGCACCATGACAGCCGGGTCTTCCCCAGCCCCTCCCAGTAATCTGTCCACAAGATCCGTGATGTGCCGAACCCGAGCGCCCGGTAGACAACATACTGTTCGGCGCTTCAGGTCTTGGTTACAGATTGCCCTCTCTGTCCTTCTAAGAATTGAGTCCCCTACCACCAGAATCTGTCTTTCCTTTCCCTTTGCTGCCCCCCCACTCTCACTGGAGGAGTTCTTCCCCTGGCAGCTAGGAGAGTCCCTCAACTCCAGCAGTGCTGGTCCCTGACTGGTTACAAAAGGTAGTGGTGATCTCATCAGAACATCTAAAACACCAAATTTCATCCTTAATAATTCATACCAAACAGTATATGATGCTTGTGCAAATTCCTATATAGAAAATTAATGAACAATTGATTATCATAAAAAATTATAAAAAAACAAAACGTGTCAAAAAATGGAAAATATATAAAGATAAATGAAAATCAACAATAAAGTTCAATCTCAGGTAGTACAAAAAATGGCAAAATTTCAAAGTGACTTGTGCTTGTCCAAAGTGACTCGTGCCTGGGTTTAGCCACAGATATGCAATCAATCAAGTGACTTCCGTGCTCCCCTTCAGTTCCCCACTCACCAGATTCTTGCACCCCTTCAAGGGTAAAACGCCTTTAGTGAGTGTACTGGCTGTATCGGGGGCAGACACCTCCACCTTGGCTCAGCAAACACTGGGGTATCAAAATCCCTCTGCCCCTCCTGGGGTGAATCACTGCCACTAGCTAAAGTTGCAACAATCACCTCTTCCATGTCAGACCGCAGGATATCCTCATTAACCAAAGAGACGGGCACTCATAGTGTGAATTCAAATAGTTTGTTTATTAAAATACTTAAAGTTAAAAACAAAACATGACACAGTCGAGTATGAAACTGGCGTGCCCTGGTTTCAAACCATGAGCTTCGAACCGGCCTGCGTTCCACCGACCGGAACTCTGGAACCGGAAATGACGTGAATGCGTACCAAGCTCCAGATTACGCATTTCGTCATAGGACGTCATCTATGACGTCATAGGAGATATGCCATGAAAAAGCTTTAACTAGTTCCTACAGGCTTTCTTCTATACCTTGTTCTTCTCATCCAGTTGTAGCTACCCGGATACCGTTCAGGCAAATCCTGGCTGTCAAACTGACAGCTGGGACTTGCTCTGTTTTACAGGAGCAGCTGCAACTGCAACATACTAATAAACTTTAATTCTACCATTTTGCAAAACTATGGTTCAGCTATAACTTGAGTAGGCCATCCAGTTCTGGTCAACCATGCTCATGAAGTGTCGTGACCTTGGTTGGAGGTGAGTTGGAAACGAGTTGACGCGAGGGTTTCCCTTGTGGCTCTGATCCAGGCACCCCTGAATGTGATCATAGAGGTACAAGTCTCAAAGAAGCACGGGTGCCGGTAGCTAGGTAGCAGGTAACTGCCATTACCAGAGACATAGTCAAGGTGAGCCAGGGTGATACACGGTGAGGCAGCAGCATGGAGAAGGAGTAGGCAGAGCAAAGACATGCTGGTAGGTTAATTAGATCCTGTCGAAAAAATTGGCCAAATATGTGTATGTTGTATGTGTATGTGTTTGTAAGCATGTCGGGACCCCATGGGGCAAAGGACCGCGTTATACCGCAGATGGACACCGGCGGCAAAAGCGCCCTGAGGCGATTCAGTTTGCATAGGTAGCGATATACAAGTCACTCATTCATTCGTTCATTCATTCAGCAAGGTCCAGTAGTAAGCCGAGGACAGTACCAGGGAATCAGGCAGAGCAAAGTCCAGGGACAGGCCAAGATCAGTGCCAGGGAATCAGGTAGAGAATAGACAGAGGCAAGCCAAGGTCAGTATCCAAAATCCACAGAGCAAGGTCAGGAACAAGCCAGGTCAGCAATGGAAGATCAGTCAGCAAGCAGGAACACAGGAACATCTGTCACAGGAAAGCTGAAGAACATCCAGCAATTAGCACACACCAGGGTCTCCATAAACAGGCAGCTTGGCGCCAATGTGCGTGGAGGTGCATTACATTGCACACTGGATACTAGCCTGGGCTCCTCTGTGTGTGAGTAAAAGTGCACATGCATTAGCTGCATGGGAATGAGCACTAGCTGTATTAGTTTCCAGACAGGAATGATGTGCTGGAACTGGAGAGAGTCCAGTGAAGGGTAGCAACGCTAAAAAGGAAGCTGGAGGACCCCAGTTATAAGGAACTACTACAAATATTAAACGCACACTCCCTGGAAAAGAGCTGTTCAGGAGGGGATATGATCACAAAATAATACATCATTGAAAGGAAACAATTTAATCTAAGGTCACTAAATAAGTCACACAGACACACAATTAAATTGGACAAAAAGTGGTTCAATCTTAAACCGTGTAAGGGGTTCTTTACTGTTAGATCGGCAAGGATGTGGAACTTCCTTCCACAGTTGGTGGTGTCAGCACGGAGTGTAGATAAATTCAAGAAAACTAATAGGCTGGGTTCCCATATATGCGAATTGGATGCGTTTGTAACCTCATCCAATTCACATAACACATGAATGTGACTAGCTTTCAATGGAGCCATTTCACACATGCGTGGGGTGGCCATAGTGCGGTTTTGTAAAAGGTTGTGTTTCAGGTGCGAATTCAGGTAAACATTTGCACCTGAATCGCACCTGAACCGGTGAACAGAAACACAACGGACTCCGCACTGCAAACTGCAGCCGCATATGTGTGAACCCAGCTTTGGATGTGTTTCTTAGCAAACTCAATGTACAGGGATATGGAAAATAGTAAACACACACACTGTGAACTGGATGAATCAATGTCAATATTTAACCTTACCAACTATGTTACATTATTTGTACCTCAGTTAAAGTGGTTGTAAACCGCTACATATACCCAGTGAAGTGACTGGCTTCAGGTGATACACAGAGATGAAACAAATCCTCCTACATAAGTTGTACCTGTTTATCTGCAGGTTCTCCTCTCTATATCAGTTCAAAGTCCAGCATTTATAAAACTTGTCTGAGCGGTCAGAAAAAAAATGGGTGGAGAGTTGAAGTTACAGCTCAATGAGGGAAGAAACCCCAAACACACACACAGCACACAAGAACAGAGCTGTCAATCAGCTGGAGGTCCCTCCCCATCACAGTTTTTCTCTTGGTGTCAGGAAAACTTGCCAGTAGTGATTTATGCTGATAGCAGAGGAACAAAGCAGCAGGCATAAATTACACTGAGCTCTCTTAATTGAGACAAGTACACACTATAGAGGGATATGCTTTGTTCATATTTCATTTACAACCACTTTCAAGCAGTCGTACAAGAAAAAAATAAAAATAAATAGCTTGTGTTTTTTATGAACTCCCTAGTAACCCTTGGTTTACCCTTATTAACCCTAATTTTCTTCTTCCAACCCTATCTTTCGGCTACATTTTTTATTTATGTTTTTTTATTCATTAATATTTACCCACTTCCCGCCTGGCCTGTAGCAGAATGACGGCTGGGCGGTGGTTCCATTATCCTGACAGGACATCATATGACGTCTTTCAGGATAACAAGCCAGTGTGCACCAGTGGGGGCGCGCAGTGCGGTGATCTGTGGTGTGTCACTCTGACACACCGCATCTCCGGCCCTGGTAAGGAGCCTCTGACGGAGCCTCTTTACCACATGATCAGCTGTGACCAATCACAGCTGAACACAGCGTGAACCAGGAAGTGCCGGTAATTGGCTTTTCCTCAGCTCGCGCTGACAGGTAGAGCCGATCGGCGGCTTTCCTGTCAGAGGGAGGTGTGCGCTGATAATCAGCACATTGATTATCAGCACAACCCCCATCAGAGGTGCCCACCACAGCTGCAAATCAGTGCCAGGCAGTGCCCACCCAAATCACCAATCTGTGACCATAAAAGTGCCAATCAGTGCCCCACCAGTAATGCCTGTCAGTACCTCCTCATCAGTGCTTCCTATCATTGCCATCTATCAGTGCCCATCAGTGCCACCTGTCAGTGCCCATCAGTGCCGCCTATCAGTGCCCATCAGTGCCACCTATCAGTGCACATCAGTGCCGCCTATCAGTGCCCATCAGTGCCGCCCATCAGTGTAGCCTATCGGTACCCTTCAGTGCTGTATATCAGCGTAGTCTATCGGTGCCCATCAGTACTGCATATCAGTGCTTTATATCAGTGTAGCCTATCGGTGCCCATCAGTGCTTTATATCAGCGTAGTCTATCGGTGCTGCCTATCAGTGTCCATCAAATCTAAATATTAGTGCCTCCTCATCAGTGCCCATCAGTGCCGCCTCATCAGTGCTCGTCAGTGAAGGAGAAAACAAAATTTTATAACAGAAACAAAGAAAACCTTTTTTTTTTCTCTAAAATTTCGGTCTTTTTTAGTTTGTTTAGCAAAAAAAAAAAAACCCAGTGGTGATCAAATACCACCAAAAGAAAGCTCTATTTGTGGGAAGAAAATGATAACAATTTAGTTTGGGTACAGCATTGTATGATTGCGTAATTGTCATTCAAAGTGTGACAGCACTGAAAGCTGAAAATTGTCCTGGGCAGGAAGGGAGGAAAGTGCCCGGTATTGAAGTGGTCAGTCTTTTTTTATTATTATTTTATTGTGTATTGTTTGTTAATTTTTTTGGTGTCACAGGAAAAAAATGTACAGAATTTAAAACAAAAATCTTTATTTCATTTGCAAATAATTTTGCCATTCTTTGTACCAGAAACATGTTTTAGTAACACAACATGATTTCCGACATGTCCCCAGTCTCCGACTGTCTCCTGTAATATCTCCAGTATCCAAGCACAGTTATGTAGCAGTGACAGTTTTATGTAGCATAACATATAATGAATATTATGTGTGTCCCTTAGTGATGTCAATGACTGCAGTTGAGGCCCCATATAGCCAGGAGGTTGGCCACCACTGCACTAAATGAACATGTTTCTGCACTAGTTTAGGATAAGATCTGATTATCCACTCAAGGATAAAGTTGGACTTACATGGACAGAGGTATTTGCTTTCTCAAATTCCAACAGCTACAAAAGATAATTGAATAGAATATGTGCCAGGAACGATTGTAACAGATGAACAATTAAGAATATTTTTGGCAAAAAGTCAATCTGCCAGGTTGTAAATTTTATAGCTTCAAAACTGTGCTTGAGTAGGGGAATGACAAAGCCAAAGATAGGTTGGGAACAATACGTTTTTTAAACTGGAGCTCTATTGCCATTCTAAGGAGCATAAAAATGTAGTGCTTACCCACAAATGAGCCTCTGTGTTCTTGGGTCCCCAGTTTCTAGAGCCCACAACTCTGTAAGCAGCACCATGCTCTCTGACACACCTGGGCTGAAGAGGAGATCTTTATTGCAACAATATACTGTATGTAATACTATATTGACCAGAGAGATGGAAACGGCAAAAAACCCTCAGGCAAATATGTAAAATGGTGGCAAAATACAGTATAGAATTGGTAATATGCAAATGGACCAGAGAATGATTACTAAACCCTAGGATTCATTCTCTGGTCCATTCTCTTTACCCATAGACAGGGAGGTCCTGTCTATGGGCAATGCTAAGATAATGGCTCGGCAATCTTTGTCAAACCCTTTCCCTACTGGTCAGTATGTTGGGGCCCAAAACCAGCATTGGAGCGCCCAAATAAAGTTCCCTTGAACCTGGGTAGCCCAAGCAGGCAATAATGTTGCTCTTTAAAAGGGTGCAGTAGGGTTTGGTCAGTGGCCTCTCTCCAACTCCTGGAGTGATGACTTATCTTCCTCTGTTCACTGTTGGCAGCTCAGCAGTCAGGGGCAGCAGAGCAGCATCAGTGATAATAGCCCAGTCCCTGCTGCCACATAGAGCAGCACTGTGGACCAGGGGCTACAAAATAAATGACTGACTCTAAAGGCTCCAGGAGCCCCACAGTGTATTGGCACAGGAGTATGTGACCCCCCTCTGCTACTATTCTACAACTGAAATAGTCTTCCACTGTATGGCTAACAGTGGAAAAACTTTTAAAGTAAAATCTCTTTTGTAGATATCCACATGCCCTTAGACTCACTCATTTCTAGCTGCAGGCACCATGGGGCAGTTCATCCTCAAAGTTCACAGAAGAAATACTCAGGTATATCCCTCTAAACACCTCAGCTCACCCACTCCCAGAGTACCTGCTCTATGCTTAGAGTTTAGAAGACTGGAAGGCTGTTGAGTCACTGCTGGGAGATTGGAGCTAGGGGAGCTGGGGAATGACCTAAACAAATACAATGTCTCAGCTGTGAACTTTGAGAATGCATTCTTCTACAGTGTCTGCAGCTACAAAGGTAAGTAAGGCGTGTTTTGTACTTAAATATTTAAATGCCCCTTGTTAGGCCACAGTTGCGCTTTAAATCCACAAAAAAAAAATTCAACATAAATACAGCTGGAGTGTAGGGATGAGCACAGGCGTGTTCGGACCATACTCTGAACCCATCTGTGTGATTCCACCAGGAAGCTGTCATCTGTACTGGGACAATCATCGAGACATTTCCCAGACTGCAGCTGCACATACAGTATACTGTATAAGGGGTATGTATACCTGAGGCTGTTTGGCAGGGAATGCCTTGGCTGCTGTCATGTTTCATATGCTTGTGATATGCCTATAAATGTTATTTGTATTTTGTTCCTGGTTCCTCCTATTCCTGTAGCTCAGTTTTATTCTGTATAGGTTGCTCCAAGCTTTGTTCCATTTCCCAATAATGCATCTCAGCCTCTTGTCTCATAGAGTGGATCACATTATGATCTTTTGACCTATCCGATGTTCATTGTTGTAAGATCCTCACAGTTTATGGATTAAACTTCACAAGATCTGCAAGGTGTCGTCTGGATTGAGTTACTGTCTGTTTATCCAGCTAAGATTGGGTTATCGATTAATAGTGCCCGTTTAGCACCGCTGCCAAATCGCTTTTGCAGGCGATTCGGTGGCGTTGACCATTGATTTCAATGGGCAGAGGCTCTTTAGGAGTGGTGTGTACACCGCTCCTAAAGTGCCCCAAAAGATGCTGCTTGCAGGACTTTTTTTAACGTCCCGCAAGTGCACCGCTCCAGTGTGAAAGCCTAAGTGACAGGAGAGGTGCTTTACAGGTGCTTTGCAGCTGATATGTTTAGCGCTAAAATGCCTGTAAAGTGCTTCAGTGTGAAAGTAGCCTTATGGTCTAATACTGTTAAAGGAATGTCTGCTCTCTCCCAACAATCTCATGAGCCATTACAACTAGAGAGCTCTATCAAGCAATTGAATGTTGCTTATGAGAGTTATCAAATACTGCATGCTAAATATACTGATCTCTTAAAGCGGTACAACACTCAAGGGTCATTGGAAGAATTAAAGGGACTTGAGGAGCTAAATCTTGAAAGAGACAATTTAGTGGTGCAAGCAAAGACAAAGGCAGAAGTGAGAATAACACAGCTCCATGAATCCAGATCTTATCGCTCTACTAGATGCTCCACAAGATCTTCCAAATCCCTACAATCAAGATCTTCTACACTCAGTCAACAACTCATAAAAGCCCATGCAGATGCTAAAGCTTCTAAGATTCAGGTAGCTTTCACCCAAAAGAAAGCAGAAATGGAAGCTGAAGCTGCACACCTGGAGGCTCAGGCTGCACACCAGAAAGCAGAGACGGAAGCTGCAGCTGCACACCTGGAAGTTCAAGCTGCACACCAGAAAGCAGAGAAGGAGGCTGAAGCCACACGCCAGAAAGCAGAAATTTAAGTTTTGGAAAAACAATGTGAGTATGCCACAGCCATGGCAAGATTAAGGGTCTTAGAACAAGCCACTAGTGAAAGTGAAAGTGACAACTGTTGCAGACAATCAGTTGTATCTTATGCCTCAGATTCTTCTCTCCAGAATGTCAACTCCCTGTCACAGCAGCCAGGGCACTTGATCGAGGTCTCTTATCTGCACCTGCTGTACCTGTAATTTGCCTTTAATTCTTCCAGTACATCAGACTGCAGCATCTCAGCAAGCAGCAGACACTGGTATGCATATAGTAAACTGTCCACCTTACATTGGCACTAACCAAGTACCTCCTAGCAAGTGCACTACTCCACAGCTACAAACCAACATGTCAATGAACTTTAAGCCAGTTTCAGCATTGAATGCCTTAGCACCAACATATGTTCCCAAGTCACTTAACGTAAATGCACCAGCCATCACAACTAACGCTGTTCCACCTGCAGCCATGCACCTAAATTCTGAAAACACAGACATGTCACAGTTTTCTAAATACATGCTCCTCAGAGAGCTCCCTATGACAAGCCTCTCCAAGTTTGATGACAAGCCTGAAAATTACATAGGCTGGAAATCCACTTTTAAGGCCACAATGAGTGACCTAGACATCAGTGCCACAGAGGAATTCGATCTGCTCATCAGATGGCTAGGTCCTCAGTCTACTGAATGCATCAAGAGGCTCAAGGCAGTTCATGATGATAAGTCTGCTGCAGGCCTTAAATCTGCTTGCGACAGACTTGAACATATCTTTGGCAGGCCAGAGGTCATTGAAGATGCCTTATTCAAAAGGTTGAAAAGCTTCCCAAAGATTTCTTCTAGAGACCATCTAAAGTTTCAGGAACTCAGGAATGTTCTATTAGAGCTTCAACTTTTTAAGGCTGACATCAACTTACCTGGTCTCACTTACTTTGACACCTCTTGTGGCATCAACCCTATTGTTCTCAAGCTACCATATGGCATTCAAGAAAAATGGGCAGTGCTTGGATCAAAGTATAAGGAAAAACATCAAGTTGCCTTTCCTCCCTTTTCCTACTTCTGCGAGTTCATCAAAAGAATTGCAGACACTAATGCCGCGTACACATGAGCGGACTTTACGGCAGACTTTGCCCGGCGGACTGGATTTCGTCAGACAATTCGATCGTGTGTGGGCTCCAGCAGACTTTGTTTTCTCAAAAGTTGGACGTGCTTAGATTTGAAACATGTTTTAAATTAATCCGTCGAAATCGAGTCCGGTCGAAAAGTCCGCTCGTCTGTATGCTAGTTTGACGGACAAAAAGCCACGCTAGGGCAGCTATTGGCTACTGGCTATGAACTTCCTTGCTTTAGTCCGGTCGTACGTCATCACGTACGAATTCGACAGACTTTGGTGGACTGTGTGTAGGCAAGTCTGTTCATTCAGAAAGTCCGTCGTAAAGTACGTCGAAAAGTCCGCCGGGCAAAGTCTGCCGTAAAGTCCGACCGTGTGTATGCGGCATTAGAATGACCCAAGTTTCGCCTATAGTTACTGTAACCCTCTCAGTTCACCCTCTCCAAGACCTACGAACACACGTGTGACACACAGAGACCATAGAGGTCCAGTGTCAGTGAAAAGCACGAATGTTCTACCTGTGCCTACTACAGTTCTTGAAAAGACTAATCAAAACAAAAAAATTGAGAACCCAAATCACCAATGTCCGATACATAACAAACCACATCCGTCTAGGAAATGTATTGGCTTCAGAAAGAAAACCCTACAAGAACGTAAGGAACTTTTAAAGAAATTTGGGGTTTGCTACAAATGCTGTGCCTCCACAGACCACTTTGCAAAGGACTGTAAAGCTATCATCAAATGTGTAGAGTGTGACAGTGATGACCACATTCAAGATCTTCATCAATATCCACACACCTCCACTACGCTCACAAAAAATCTTCCTGAGGCAAAGCAAGGCAGGGAGCACACAGATCAAACAGCACCTTCCACCTCAGTGTTCTCTACATGTACAGAAGCCTGTGCAAAGATATGCTTAGTTTCTGTGTACCTCAAAGGTCAACCTGAAAAGGCCATAAGACTGTATACTATTCTGGATGATCAGAGTAACAGATCTCTTGCAAAAACAGTTTTTTGAACTGTTGAACATAACAGGAGATGTTCTACCTTATACCCTAAGCATTTGTGTCGGCACTACAGAAGTCTTAGGTAGGAGAGCCAGTGGTCTTGTAGTTGCTCCTCCTCCACTATCACTGAGTGCAACCAGATTCCAAGCAACAAAGAGGAGATCCCTACTCCTGAAGCTGCCTTTAACCATTCCCACTTGAAGAATATAGCCGACCAAATACCATCCCTCGACAAAAGTGCTGATATCCAGCTGTTACTCGGCCGAGACATCTTAAGGGTGCACAAAGTTCCTCATAAAATCAACGGTCCACATGATGCACCATATGTTCAGTGACTGGATCTAGGCTGGGTCATCATAGGCAATGTCTGTCAAGACAAAGGCAGAAGGTCTTACTCAGTCTCTTCCTTTAAAACACACGTACTGTCAAACGGACTGACTACTTGTTCTGCACAACGACCACATCAATATAATATGAAAGAAAGACTATTTGAAAAAAGTGCACAATGGCACATCATACAAGACAATAAGAAAGCCCTTAATTTCTGGGATGACAACATTGGCAACACAGTGTTCGAGGTAACCACTAAAGACAATGAGTTGGCAGCTATCACGGAAGACAAAGAATTTCTTGAAAACCAGTAAAGAGTTCTACCAAGAGGATTCCAACAGTTGAGTAGCACCTCTACTATTTTGCACCCCAAGAATAAGACTATCAAACAATAGAGAACATGTAGAATCATGGTTTGTTTGAACCGGAAGACTGAGATGAAAAAGCACTTTGTGGACTTTATGCTGAAGGTGTTTGAGAGAGATCATGTTGAGCCTGTGCCTCCTCTTAAGGAAGGAGAAGAACGTTGGTACCTACCATGCTTTGGTGTCTACCATCCTCGCAAGCCTGATCAGATTAGGGTGGTCTTCGACTCAAGTGCTTGTCATGAGGTTGTCTCCTTTAATGACAATCTTCTCACTGGGCCTATCTGAACATTAATCTTATAGGAGTTTTATTTTGCTTCAGGCAAGAGCCAATTGCTGTTATGGCTGACATTCAGAAAATGTTCCACTGTTTCATTGGCGATGAAGACTGCAGAAATTTCCTCAGGTTCAGATGGTACCACAATAATGATGTCAATTATGAAGTCATAGACTACCGGATGAAGGTACTTGTCTTCGGTAACGGTCCTTGTCCTGCAGTAGCAATTTATGGACTGAGAAAAACAGCTCAAGAGGGTGAGAGAGAAGTTGGATCTGATGCATGACAGTTCATAGAATTTCTATGTAGACAAGGGACTCAAATCTCTGCCTACGGAAGAAGAAGCTATTAACCTTCTCACAAGAACCCAGAACATGCTTGCCACTGCAAACCTCAGACTTCACAAAATCATCTCCCAACAGCAACAAGGTCATGAGAGCCTTTCCTTCTGATGACTATGCTATCGCGAAAAATTCCAACTAGGATCTGACCTTTCCGTTACACAACGCAGTCATGGATTGCTTTGGAATGTTAAGCAAGACACATTCACATCTCAAGCATCAGTCTGTGACAAGCCCTTCACAAAACGAGGAGTTTTGTCTACAGTGAACAGCATTTATGATCCATTGGGTTTTATAGCACCTCTCACCATTCAGGGTAAGATACTGCTGCGACAACTTACTTCTGAAAGCTCAGACTGGGATACCCCCTTACCCAAGGAGAAACAACAAAGATGGGAATCCTGGAAACAGTCTCTAAAAGCATTAGAACAACTCCAGATCCACCAGATCCACGCTCTTACACCTTAGCATCCTTAAAGAATGCCACCAGAAGAGAGATCCATGTCTTCTCCGATGCATCCAACGAAGCCATCGCTACCGTGGCTTATCTTCGAGTTATGGATTCCAGTGGTGAAGTGGGTGTAGGATTTATCATGGGTAAGGCCAAGCTCACACCAAAACCTGCACATACTATTCCAAGGCTTGAACTTTGTACCGTTGTGTTAGCTGTGGAAATTGCGGAGCTTACGGAACTTAAAACAGATGTTGAAATAGACTTCTTTGACTTTTATACAGACAGCAAAATAGTGCTAGTATATATACACAATCAAAAAAGACAGTTCTATGTGAATGTCAGTAACAGAGTGGAATGCATTAGGAAGTTCTCTACGCCTGAACAATGGCACTATGTTTCCATTAACCTCAACCCTGATGATCACAGCAGTCGTGCAGTACCTACTACTGCATTTCTGGACACTTCATGGCTATCTCCACCAGTACTCTTGAATGATAAACTCATCTCAAGTTCTACAAATTCTACCTTTGAACTGGTTCATCCGGAATCTGATAAGAAAATCAGAGCTGTTACCGTCACACTCAGCACTTCTGTGAAAGCAATGGTAAGGCTCAGCCCTCACAGTTTTGAACTCTTTTCTAATGCCGCGTACACGCGAGCGGACTTTCCGGCATACTTGGTCCGGCGGACCAGAGTCCGCCCGACAATCCGATCGTGTGTAGGCTTTTTCCTCAAAAGTCCGCCGGACCTAGATTTGAAACATGTTTTAAATCTTTCCATCGGACTCCTGACGGAAAGTCCGTTCGTCTGTATGCTGGTCCGACAGAAAGCCCGCTCGTCTGTATGCTGGTCCGATGGACCAGATACGACGCATGGGCAGGGTATTGCATCTCGCGCTCGCTGCAATAGGAAAAACAAAATTTCCTATTGCGGCGAGCTCGGGGCATACCAGGCCCTTAGGTCTGGTATGGATTTTAAAGTTAACCCCCTACGCCAAAAAAACGGCGTGGGGTCCCCCCTAAAATCCATACCAGACCCCGATCCGAGCACGCAGCCCGGCCGGTCAGGAAAGGGGGTGGGGACGAGCAAGCGCCCCCCCCTCCTGAACCGTACCAGGCTGCATGCCCTCAACATGGGGGGTGGGTGCTTTGGGGGAGGGGGGCCCTGCGGGGCCCCCCCCCAAAGCACCTTGTCCCCATGTTGATGAGGACAAGGGCCTCTTCCCGACAACCCTGGCCATTGGTTGTCGGGGTCTGCGGGAGGGGGGGCTTATCGGAATCTGGGAGCCCACTATAATAAGAGGGCCCCCAGATCCTGGCCCCCCACCCTATGTGAATGAGTATGGGGTACATGGTACCCCTACCCATTCACCTAGGGAAAAAGTGTCAATAATAAAACACACTACACAGGTTTTTAAAACAATTTATTAGACAGCTCCGGGGGGGCGGTCTTCCTTCGGCTTCGGGGGTCTTCTTCCGGCTTCGGGGGTCCCTCTGGTTCCTTTTCTCCTGGCGTCCGGTTGGTTCTTCTCCGCTCTCTGGCCTCTTCTCCCGGTGTTCCAGTTCTTCTGCCGGCTCCTCCGCTGTCTTCATGCCGCTCTTTTGCCAGCGGAGGCCCGGACTTCTGGCTTCTTGTCTTCTTGGCTTCTTCCCTCTTTCTCTTCTCCAGATGTTGACATGACGGTCTCTCCGGCTGGACTGCTCTGTGAGCGCTCCGCTGTGACTTATATAGGTGGAGACCCCGTCCCCTTATGCTGTCACAGTCCCTGGGCATGCTGGGACTGTGACGTTTTAGGGGGCGTGGTCACCAGGTGATGTTGACCCGGGGTAGGGGTACCATGTACCCCAAACTCATTCACATAGGGTGGGGGGCCGGGATCTGGGGGCCCTCTTATTATAGGGGGCTCCCGGATTCGGATAAGCCCCCCGCCCGCAGACCCTGACAACCAACTGCCAGGGTTGTCGGGAAGAGGCCCTTGTCCGCATCAACATGGGGACAAGGTGCTTTGGGGTGGGGGGGCCCCGCAGGGCGCCCCCCTCCCCCAAAGCACCCACCCCCCATGTTAAGGGCATGCGGCCTGGTACGGTTCAGGAGGGGGGGGCGCTCGCTCCTCCCCACCCCCTTTCCTGACCGGCCGGGCTGCGTGCTCGGATCGGGGTCTGGTATGGATTTTAGGGGGACCCCACGCTGTTTTTTCAGCGTAGGGGGTTCCCTTTATAATCCATACCAGACTTAAGGGCCTGGTATGCCCCGCGACGGGGCTCGCAAGGTGTCAATCTCGCGGATAAAAGCGTCGAGATTGACTTCCTTTTCTAGTCCCGTCGTACCCGAGTCACGTTCAAAATGAACAGACTTGTCTGTGGGTGGGCAAGTCCGTTCATTCTGAAAGTCCACCGTAACTCCGGCGAAAATCCGTCGGAAAGACGGGCGGACTTAGCCTGCCGGAAAGTCCGGTCGTGTGTAGGCAAGTCCGTCCGTTCAGGTAGTCCACCGGAAAGTCCGGCGGAAAGACCGTCGGACCAAGTCTGCTAGAAAGTCCAATCGTGTGTACGAGGCAAGAGGTCCTCTGTTGTACAAGCCGCTAGAAAACCCAACCTACAAGTGGGAGACTTAGTTCTCTTGAAAGAGACAGATTCTATTCACAATCATTGCCATTATTACAAAGACTATGCTAAGTAATGATGCAAAAGTACGGAAAGTATAATTTAAAGTAATGAAAGACGGTTCTGCACACCTTTACTGCAGGCCTATAAAGGAACTAGTACTTCTTTTGCCCAAAGAGGTAGACAAGTCTCACAAGTCATCAACTTGATTCAAAGGGAGGTAAGAAGGATTAATGCATGATGCTGCCTTCCCCTCTGAAGATGGATTTTCCTTGTCACAGCCTGGACTTTCGAGACCAGCATATGCAAGTGTTATGTCAATGTTTGCATTGTTTTCCCTTGTTTTTCCCTTCCCTCTTGTTTTGCAGATGTTCCTGGAAAAGAATCTTCATTTACTCATTTACTTATATTTGGACTTGGACTAAAGTTTGTTAATAATAGAAAATCATAGATGACCGCTATGCAGGCTCAGTATCCTGGGCTCCGAAGGCTGGGGAAGGAGATTCCTAGTGATGGTCAACAGGTGTGACATCATATATTCCACTGGTTGCCACTCAACCATGCAGGGCTGGGCAGGGGGCATGTCTGCAGAAATCTGATCATCGGAGTACAGGCACGCACAATGTCCTATAGTTCCCAAACAGAAGGCTGGGCTGGGTTGGGGGCTTATTAGTTGCAATCTGACCAGAGGAATACAGGCACACCATACGACATCCTGCAGATCCTATTCAGATTGCACAGATGCAAATTGACCAGCCTAGGATGGATCTGCAGCTATGCCTAGCATGACCAGAAGGCAACAGGGTAAAGGGGAATGTCAGGATCACAAGGCATTTTAAAGCTTAAGTGCAACCTAAAAAACAGCACAAGGGACATAACTTACAGTCATTAGGATGTGTCTGTCAGAGAAATCACATGCACAGTCATGCACATCTAGATGTGCACTTGCTCATAATAATTCTGAAGTGGCAACAAGTGGTTCTCTAACTCGCGCGCATGCACATAATAATTCTCGAGTGATAACTAGATGTGCCAGCACATGTGCACTAAACAAACAAGATATTTGGGGGGCACACTCTAAAAAATGCATTAAAGATGGTGCAGCCATAAGACCATACAGTAGAAGAAAATATTACAGCGCACACATGCAAAAAAGACATTTACCTCAAGCAAGGCTAGTTTAAAACACCTAAGCATTTCTAGAAAAACATTACCAAAAATTTGGGGATTTGGTCACACCATATTGCTATATGGTGCTAAGCCCACTTACTGTGACAAAGTACCCCATAATCAGTGGGTCCTACACTATCCATGGAGTGGGAGAACCTGCATCTCTGAACCATGAGAGCATTACACTCTTCTAAATGGGAGAATCATAAGGTCTCCACCCATGACACAAGTGGACACTAATTAAAGGTGCTTATGTTATGTAGTGAGGTGCTCCGCACCCAAAGGGATTTGGTCAGAATCCATACAATATACAAACAAGATATTTGGGGGGCACACTCTAAAAAATGCATTAAAGATGGTGCAGCCATAAGACCATACAGTAGAAGAAAATATTACAGCGCACACATGCAAAAAAGACATTTACCTCAAGCAAGGCACATGTGCACTAGCGCGAGCGTGCGTGAACGTGTGTGAATATTTGGCGCTCACTTGCCTATTTAAACGGGCTCCAGAGACCAGAAAATTGCTGAGTGTTTGTCAGCTTCTACTGTTTGTTACCGGATATTTTGATTTTCCTCTGTATACCCAGCCTGTTTGACTCTGCTCGTTCCTGATATCTTGTTGCTGACCCAGCTTGTGACCTGACTCTGCCTTTTGCCTACCATTCCAGTGCCTCCTCTGCTCACCTGATACCAACCCTGGCTTAGCCTTGACTCTGCTCTGGATCCGATTCTGTACCTTTGCTGCTTGGCCGTTACAGACTTCTGTCTGCCTGACCACCCAAGATCCTGCATCTGCCTGCTCACCAGCTTGGTTGCTGTCTACTGTTCTGCACCTCCTGCCCTGTATCTGCATCTGCCAGTCCACGAGTCAGCCTGCTGCTTGGCACCTGCTGAAAATACCTTTTCTGTGGCCTAATAAATCCAGTCACCACCTTCAGGAGAAACAGGACAGGAGGTGTAAGGGAAAGCCCTCCCGTCAGCTGAATTTCAACTGGGTAAGTGACAGTGTCCCTTGTGCTGATGACTCTTCTTTTAGGTGAAATCCTCCTTGGCCCCTGCCCCCCACCCCCGCCACCACAATTTTCTGGTGCAACGGGGTTACAGGCTCTCATCAAGAAAGCCCAACTATGCCCACCATCTCTGCCCAGCTCTACTATTCATAGAAGTTGCACTACAGATTCTATGAATGGAAAGCAATCTATATATATATATATAGAGGATGGAAGGATGATTGATAGCTCTGCTCCCTCCATTAATAGATGGTGTTTCATTTAAAGAAGCTGTAGTACAGCTTCTATGAATCGAACAGCTGGCCGGAAAGGGCAGGCATAGTTGGGCTCACTTGATTAGAGCCTGTGACGGCCTATTCATTTTATTAACCCCCGCTGCACTGGAGGATTGCAGCGGCAGGGTTAGGGGGGCATGGACAGCAACGCTGTATCCTGGCCTAGGCCAACAAGGCCCAGGCCTAGGGCAGAACTTTGCAGGGGGGGCAGCACGGAAAGAGGCAGGGGGGCAGCACGGAAAGTGTAGCACAAGTCTTATGGGGCGGACTGGGCTGAGAGGCAAATTAGTTTAGCGCCCCCATAAAGCCACCTCACCGCTTCCGGTATGCGGGCGGCTGGCATTCCGCAACTGTGGGGGGGAGGGGGGGTGCCGCTTCTAATTTTGACTGTCCTATCATCCTGGACCACAAACCTTCCTCACTGTGCTATGTTTTCTGCTGCACCATTGGCATGGTTATATCTTCTTAGTCCTCTCCATAAAATTATCAGAAATTTGTGCTTAAAGTAGAACTGTAGGCAACACTTTTTTCTTTCATTTTGGATAGAGTAAGGGAGGGTTATAACCCCTGTCAGTTTATTTTTTACCATCCCTGTCCCATTGCAGAGATTTCCCTTCACTGCCTGCCCCATAGCCAAACAGGAAGTGAGAGGAAATCTATGCAAATTAAGGGAATCCATTGACCACACCCCCCCCAGGCCCTCAGAACTAGTGTCCCCACTCGAAAATTGCAGGTCGGGTCTTAAACAGCAAGGGGTGTGGCCTTGACAGGAAGGGGTGGGTCATATTTAAATTAGGGGGTGCACGAGTTTAGTCAGGCCTAGGGCAGCACAAAACCTAAATACACTACTGATGGATAGAGGAAGATTTTGCCTAAAAGAAAATGCATCAGCGTAAGGGACACATCTTATTGATTGTAAGTTATGTCCCTTGTGCTGATTTTTCTATTATTTTATTTAGACTTCACTTAGGCTTTAATGCACAGTATTTTAAAATGTTTAAAGAAATAAAAAAGGCTCACCACATGCATAGTTGGGAATAAAGGAAACAAATTCCCAATTATGTAATTTAAGGTTCACATATACTTTGGGGAGGGGCCCTACTGCAGGGGAAAAATTTTGTCTCATTCCCGGAGTTCAGCCTTCCGGTGATGTTTTCTGTTTATTTTAAACACAAGATTGCATCAGATTGAAACTCAAAAGCCAAAAATGCTGTGCTCTTAAGTATTTATGTGGCTAACCATTGCTTAAGTTCTGTTAATTATGCTTTAGTGAATCAAGGACAAATGTTATTATCACCTTACTAATTGAAAGCGAAACCACTCATATAGTGCAAAAGACAATAAATTACTGCTATGTAAAGAGTAACAAAATGATAAGTACAAATAAACATTAGCTTACACAATTAGGAATGAGTATATTCAGGGGGAGGAGGAGGTCATATTGATTTACAAGGGGTGCTCAACTGTGACCAAGCTATGTTTATTATTATTACTGCTAGGGTAATAGTATTTCTGAAATTAATTTACTTTTATCTGCATTTTCATGTATAGTCCAGCTTCTAATTAATGAATCTAGCATAGTGGCATTAAAATGCTTGTCAAAACAATTACTATTCTGATTATATGGAAATCTGGAACGGAAACCCATCATGAAGCACCATCGCCTCTTTGAGAAGACTTTGATTGAAGCTGCTATCCTCTGAACCCTAGTTTGCATAGCAGTATTTTCGACAAGCAAGTCAATAGCAGTATAGATAAAAATGGTCGGGTTCCAAACTCCCAGAAAATAAAGCGCAGGACGGGGGCCACAAAGCTGGAGCTTTTATATCTGGAACAGGAACCCATCATGAAGCACCACCACCTCTTTAAGAAGCCACTGGTTGAAGCTGCTGTTCTCTGAATCCTAGTTTGCATAATAGTTCTTTGACAGGCAAGACAATCACGGTGTAGATGAATATGGTCAGGTTCCAAACCCCCAGAACATAAATTGCAGGACAGGGGCCCCAAAGCTGCAGCTTTCATCTTGGACTTCCTGCAAAGTATGGTTATTTTTGTGACAGTTTAAGCCTTGTCACCCAACCCCGGTGTCCCTTTAACTGGGCTATTATGATGGGGGGGGCAGGAAGGTCTATCCGATCGTGTGGCTACTGTGACTGGCTCTCGCCAGCTTCCGAATAATACTAGAGACCGGGAACTGTCTTTGGCAGCACACATTAAGCACATTCTCAGCACAGAAACCCCTATTGCCCATGGGCACATACAATATGTATGGCATGTAGGCATTAGGACCCTCTTTGCTGCAGCACATAGGCATTACATGGATGGCAAGAGGTTAACTTGCTGAAATCTGGACAGTATAAAAGATACAAATGAATGCAATTCTATAATCATTAATACCTCATTAAATTTATGTTTTTCAGTATAAGTACCTGAAGTTGACCTGGTATCAGCCTCTTGTAGCCCCTGTATTATAGGGCTGGAGTGAGAGAGGAAGAAGTAGCACAAGGAGCCAATCAGTTCTGCTGCTTCTTCCATGGTCCAATCACAGGCTGGGACAGGTCCAGGACAAGCTGGACTCAGAGAAAGTGAGTTAAATCAGCATTTCTCAACTGAGGCGCTGCAACACCCTGGTGTGCCATTTGGGAATGCCAGGGGTGTTGCATTGCCAGTGCAGGCTGGCTACCAGCATCTGTGAAATGCATGCCACTAATCCAGGTTATATGGCATTCAGGACAGCCCCAGCATTCAGAAGGGGACAGAACCTGCTCTACCGCCTACTGCCATGCTGCCACATCATGCCATACCACCAGGAAGGCATGTAATTGGCCCAAAATGTATTTTGCATCATGACAACGACCCCAAACATACAGCCAATGTCATTAAGAACTATCTTCGGCATTAAGAGGAACAAGGAGTCCTGGAAGTAATGGTTTGGCCCTCACAGGGCCCTGTTTTCAACATCATGGAGTCTGTCTGTGATTACATGAGGAGACAGAAGGATTTGAGGCAGCCAACATCCACAGAGGATCTGTGGTTAGTTCTCAAGGATGTTTTGAAGATAAACAGCGGTCACCCCAAATATTGATTTGATTTGGATTTCTCTTCTGTTCATTTACTTTCCATTTTGTTAATTGCACAATAATATACTGTATATACTGTAAGCAAATGTTTGGTTCGTAGGTAAAACTTGGTTCCCCAAAGCACACAATTACACAATTCACTTATGTTCTTGTTATAAACTAAAAACGGCATGATATTTCACATTGTATATACAGCCTGCACAGGCTATATTGTGCTATGTGATGAACTTTGTTTTCTTTGAGCTTCTGCCTTCATATGAAACTCAAGATCTACCAGTTGATGATAATAAGCTAAGGCTCATCCCTCCTTGAGGTTACCTATCCTTCTAAGGATTCTTAGGGTCGGTTCACACTAGGACGACTTGTTAGGCGACCTAGCCGCCTGACAAGTAGCGTTCCGTTCTGTACAATGGAACCATTCTAATCGGAGCGACGCAAGTTGCTCCGACTTAGAAAAAGGTTCCTGTACTACTTTGGGGGCGACTTGAGGCGACTTGCATAGACTTCTATATAGAAGTCGTTTTGCAAGTCGCCGCCCCTGTCGTGTCCAGGTCGCCTGAGGCAGTCGCGCTGCAAGTCGCGCTGCCTCGGTGTGAACCGGGGCTTAAGGATTTGACTCCCACACAAGCTTTTTAAAATTTAGCTATTTGGTAAGTTTGTTTCTTTCCACACGAGTGTTGGTGGAACATGGACAATTAAGATCACTTATTGCACATTTTTAATTTATTATTTTTTGGTGTGTGGACTTTTTCTTCTAGGAATTCCAGTATTTAAATATGCACAGAAGTATGTATTTGCAATGTACAGGTATTTCATGGTATTTTTTTTTTTTTTTGAATTAGCGCCATCCTTTAATACTTTATCTTATTTATTTATAGGTGATTATTTCACTTGAAAAAGGGTCAGCTTTTCTTGGATTTCACTACAATTGTTTTATATAATCTGTTTGGCACCATCACTTGTTAAATTATACCTAGCAACTAAGTGGACACTATATTTAATTTTCAATACATTTTTATAATATTTTAAAGTATATACTTTTCAGTACTTTTATTTTTTATCTTGTATTGAAATAGTGGATTTATTTTATTATCAAGATTGTGTTGGGTACCTTAAAAGTCCATCTTGTTTTTTTTGTTTTTTGTTTTTTTGTCTCAAAGGGTTACTGGCGATTCGAAATTTTCCTGAAAGCTCACTTATTCTACATCCACCCCAAGACCTATAAATTTTACCTTTTTTTTTTCTCCAAAATTTATTATGGGTTCTTATTGAATTATGATTCTTGCATTATTATACTATCTTTTTTCTTCTTGATAGCCAGTTCCCAATCACAGACCATCGTGCGTTTGCCTACATGTACATGACTCTGTTAATAAATAACCTCCAGGAATATTCCATAGATCTATCAATTCACATCTTACGGAAGCAGATGGCTGAGCATGAAATGACTGGAAAAAGATTGAGTAGGATCATTGTGCCTGTGTACACTTGGGTTTACCCTAAATAATGGCTTTATGTATGTCAATATGCACTGAATGTTTTCTGTACGCGTAACGAGAAATATGTTTGAGTCTCCTGACAAAGCTCCGAAGCTCTCCTATCTAGATAAAGAAGGAAGAGCGCGAGGGGATTACAGTGAAAGGCTGTGCTCCGAGGTTGCATTTCTCTACACGTTTGTGATGTCTATACATCTTTTGTCTTTGGTACTGACAGCTGACCTTTACACCGGTGAGAACCCACCAATGGACTGCAGAATTTCCTATTAATAACTGTCCAAAGAAAAACTATTCAGACATGACTAGGCAAAGATGAAAAAAAAAAAAACATAAAAAAAATGTAAAAAAAAAAAATCTTCAAAACACTAAACTTTATTATCGGATCCCTTCATCTTTTTTTGCAGAGTACCAGTGTGGCTAGTTACCATAGTAACATGGGGTTGACCTCTTACTAAGCTTGAAAAGGCAAAATAAAATAAAAAAATACAGATCCTTTTAATGTGGAAGGAATATCAGACATTCGGTATCCAATCCCTTTGGGCAGGCAGACAAGGCCGGCGATGCCCTGCTGACCTGTATTGCAACTCTTTCTTTTCATTTGAGGTGTCTGTATTCTTTTTAATCTATGTCCAGTCATAACTTGGCTGTTACCAGTGGCAGCCATAGAGTTAAAATGGTATTAAAATTAAAAACAGACAATAAAACCCAGAAAAACAAAAAAAAATAGCTTACATGTAGTGGCTACATTTGTTTTGTTTTTTGTTTCTTTTTAGGGGGGTTCCTTTTTTTCCACCTGTTGGTCCGGCCAGCAAGTCTGTTGTTTTCCAACTTTTTCTTAAAGGGGTTGTATAGTCAGAAAACAAAAAAAAAACCTGTAAGACAAAGGTATAATTAGCTAGTATGCACCGCATACTAGCTCATTATGAAATACTTACCTAAGAATGAAGCCCCAGCAGCGCCTCCCGGTCACCGCAGAGGAGGCTGACATTTTGCCTTGGCGATTCTTATGGGTTCGCGGCTCTGGCGCTGTGAGTGGCCAGAGCCGTGATGATGTCACTCCCGCGCGAGCGCGGGAGCCCTCCGTTCCAGCAAGTTCCAGCATGATACGCCGGACCTTTGCCAGAACTTCACTGTGCATGCGCCTTGACGTCAGTGGCTGCATGCAAGGTGAATATCATGATGGTAATATTCATTTTACCTACAGATAAGCCTTATTATAGGCTTACCTGTATGTAAAATGTGCTAAAGGGGTTACAACCGCTTTAAGAGCCCATTCACACTTGTGCAACTTCAAAATTGTGCGATTTCTATTGGGACTTTACAGTGTGACTTTGATGCAATTTTGATGGGACTTTGGATGAGTGTGACTTTGGCTTTGACCAATGTGATTGTTTGTGTTCTACGAAGTTGCACCCGAGTCGCGTGTATATCATGTAGGTGTGACTTTCATGTGACTTTTGAGGGTTTGCATTGAAATCTATGGCACTTAAGTTGCATGAAAGTCAGACCTAAGTAGTGCATGAACTTCTTTAACCATTTGCCACCAAATCATGCCAGTTGGCTTCAAGTGGTTGTACCAGGATGATGCCTGCAGCTGCTGTTGTTTAGAGCTAATGGTAGGCTCTCTTGTAATAACAACCGATGCGGCTAAGCAGCTGCCCGATTGTTATCACAAGCAGCGGGAGGGGATTCCGCCCCTCCCCCCATCTCTTCCGGCCCGAAGGGAGACCTAAACGACCAGCTGGCCAGAGACCCGAAGAAAACGGGGATCAGCTTTGATCGGGTCTCGGATGTAATAATTTGGAATCAATGTAATGAGATCACTTCCAGATTACTGTCTGCCTTCTGGGATACACACATGGGTCCCAGAAGACCGTGGGACCATTCAGAAAGCGCAGCGAGACTCGCGCATGCACAGTAGGAAATGCAAGGCTTCACTTCCTGTTTCCCTTAGAAAGGATGTCAGCACCTACACCCAAAGCAGATGGATGGGTTGGCTTCGGGTGCTGACAAGGCATGCTCCCTGGACAGGTAAGTATCCTTATATTAAAAGTCAGCAGGGACAATATTTGTAGCTGCTGACTTTTCATTTTTTAATACAGGCTGGAACTCCTCTTTAACCACTTGCCCACCGTCAAATGTAGGCTGGGCGGTGCGGCTCTAGTTGTGGGTGGACGTCATATGACGACCATCCAGAACGACCACTCTTGCGCTCCCGTGGGGGCGCGCATCGTCGTGGCGACCGGTCGATCGGCTGCTCTCCTGACAGGGGGGGTCTGTGCTGAATGTTTATCAGTGCAGCCCCCCCTTGGATGCCCACCCAGGACCAACAGGATGCCGCCAGGACCACCAGGGATGCCACCACACTGGACCACCAGGTATGCCACCCTAAACCACCGGGGAATTGCCAATCGGTGCCCAGGCAGCTGCCAATCAGTGCCCATCCCCAATGCCTGCCAGTGCCAGTGCCATCAGTAATGCCTATTAATGCCATCTATCAGTGCCCAGCAGTGCCGCCTATCAGTGCCACCCATAAGTACCCATCAGTGCAGCCTTTCAGTGCCCACCAATGCCACCTATGAGTGCCCATCAGTGCCGCCTATCAATGCCAATCAGTGCCGCATATCAATGCTGCCTATCAGTGTCCATCAGTACCCATCGTCAGTGCCACCTCATCAGTGCCATCTCTTGGTGCCACCTCATCGGTGCCACCCATGAGTGCCCATCAGTGCCGCCTATCAATGCCCATCAGTGGTGCATATCAGTGCTGCCTACCAGTGCCCATCAGTGCCCCCTATCAGTGCCCATTGTCAGTGTCAGTCAATGCCACCTCATTGGTGCTGCCTTATCAGTGCCCATCAGTGAAGGAGAAAACTTACTTATTTACAAAATGTTGTAGCAGAAACAAAAGAAAAAACGCAGAGGTGATCAAATACCACCAAAAGAAAGCTCTATTTGTAGGAACAAAATGATAAAAATTCTGTTTGGGTACAGTGTAGCATGATCGCGCAATTGTCATTTAAACAGAGACAGCGCTGAAAGCTGAAAATTGGCCTGGGCAGGAAGGGGGTGTAAGTGCCCGGTATTGAAGCAGTTAAGGATTGCTAAGCTGCAAAATATTACATTTTTGTTTTTGTTTTTAATATTGCTTTAACATCATGGCTTCCAAAAACCGTGTTATAAGTTAGCGAATGCCTGGGCCTGACAATGTTGGACGCCTTATCACATATTGAGCGTGTCTAAAGCACTTTAAACATTAATAATACACTATAGTCAGGAACCTAAACTCACAGTGCTGCAATGCATAACTCGGGCCATCCACCAAATGTGGGATTGACAGGAAAACCCTATTACAGATTTTCCCAGAACTCACAATGTGCCTTATGTTCACTTCCTACAACTCAGGCCACTTGCACAAGCTGTGGAATTTTTTTTTTTTTTTTTTTTTTTTACATTTCAAAACCACGGGCAGGAAATCAAAATATTGATTGAGCTTAAACTTAAACCACATTACAATCCATTATTGGTTTCCCGGCCATATGTGCAACTGTAAAGGGTAAATTCATTTATATTCATTAATATGTTCAAGTCCCTGTCTCCAATAAACAGCTGTTTGCATTGCTGACAGAGGTAGACAGAGCAGCAAGCAATAATTATCTTGGCAATTAACCCACTCAGTGCTGCAGGAGCATGCCGTCATTACATATGCTGGCAAGTCTACTGTGTCAATTTAGGACACCTGAAGGTGAAGAGAAAAAAACGGAAATTATCCGAACCAAGGTCTTTGTTTTTTTCTAGCTCTCAAATTTTTTTACGTTATCTTTTTTTCATTTATTTTTTTAAGTAAATGTTCTGTTGTGCTGTATAGTGTTTCAGAATTTTGGAGCTAGCTGGTTGAAGCCACAAGGCTAGACATTCTGAACTGATCACATAATAACCTCAATTCACAATGCTAAGGAACTCTAATTTCAATCCTGTCACCATGACTGTAATTTTCACATTTTATTGGACCAAGCTAAAAATAACTGTCATTGAAAAAAAAAGAAAAAAAAAAACGATACTTATCCTGGTGTTCTTTTTGCATTGATCCCATAGTGAGCAAAAATAATACATGGTAATATCCTTACATACATTATTATTATTATTATTGGTATTTATGTAGCAAATAATGTATTATGCCGTGTACACACAGAAAAAGTCAGACAGGAGCTTTTCATCGTATATTCCGATCGTGTGTATGCCCCATCGGACTTTTAACGTCGAAAATTCTGACGGACCTAGAAAGAGAACATGTTCTATATTTTTCCGACAGGACCAATTCCTAGCAGGAAAACCGCTCGTCTGTATGCTGTTCCAACATACCAAAAACGACGCATGCTCTGAAGCAAGTACGAGACGGAAGCTATTGGCTACTGGCTATTAAACTTATGTTTTCTAGTCCCGTCGTACGTGTTGTACGTCACCGCGTTCTGGACGGTCACAATTTGGTGTGACTTTGTGTATGCAAGACAGCTTGAGCGGAATTCCCTTGGAACAACCTTCAGAGTTTATTCCGACGGGAAAACCGGTTGGGTGTACAGGGCCTTAGAGTTTGGATACCTTTTGGGGGCATACCAACATCCCATATACAACTACTGTATTTGACCAGAAACAATGTAGAGAACCTTCTGGGACATTTTAGATAGACGTTTTCTCATACAAAGTTCCACTTCATAGTTAGTCAGATTAAAAAAAGAAACAAGTCCATCCAGTTCAACCATAAAAAAAAAATATCATACAATCCCATATACCCAATTCTATACCGACAGTTGATCCAGAGGAAGGCGAAAAAAAAAAACAGAA
The DNA here is from genome assembly GCF_042186555.1 of Aquarana catesbeiana. Taxonomy (NCBI): domain Eukaryota; kingdom Metazoa; phylum Chordata; class Amphibia; order Anura; family Ranidae; genus Aquarana; species Aquarana catesbeiana. The sequence continues at coordinate 28,656,270 of NC_133326.1, forward strand.
AAGCATGATCCAATTTGCTACAGCAGGGGAAAAAAATTCCTTCCTGATCCCAGAGAGGCAATTGGATTTTCCCTGGATCAACTTTACCTATAAATGTCAGTACCCAGTTATATTATGTACATTTAGGAAAGAATCCAGGACTTTCTTAAAGCAATCTACTGAGCTGGACAGAACCACCTCTGGAGGAAATCTAGTTCTCCTCCACAGCTCTTACTGTGAGGAAACCTTTCTGTATTTGGAGATGAAATCTCTTTTCCCCTAGACGTAAAGAGTGCTCCCTTGTCCTCTGTGTTGACCGTAAAGTGAATAACTCAACACCAAGTTCACTATACGGACCCCTTATATATTTATGTGTTGTTTATATGTTGATCATATCCCTCCTTAATCTCCTCTTCTCAAGAGTGAATTAATTCAGTTCCTCTAATCTTTCCTCATAGCTGAGCTCCTCCATGCCTCTTATTAGTTTGGTTGCCCTTCTCTGCACTTTCTCCAGTTCCCCGATATCCTTTTTGAGAACTGGAGCCCAAAACTGAACTGCATATTCCAGATGAGGTCTTACTAATGATTTGTACAGCGGAAAAATTATATCTCTCTCTCTAGAGTCCATACCTCTCTTAATACAAGAAAGGACTTTGATATATAATAAAATGCAAACATTGTTTTTAGTTATTCTGGTTAAAAATATATAAAATTTTAGTGCCATTCAGTCACATATCTTTGATAAAACTGCCTTACATCTCCAGTCTATACATGTACATCATAGTGCCCTAGCCTCCACTCATAACGCTTAAAGTGATATTAAACCCTCGCTTTTTCCTCCTATTTATTTTCCCTAAAGAGGAAGTAAACTCAAAGGCATAATTTGTACCTATAGGTAAGCCTATAATAAGGTTTACCTATAGATACTGTAAATATCTCCTGAACGTGTACCGTTTAGGAGATATTTACATTACATTTAGCCGATGACGTCATCGGCGCATGCGCCCTGATGCCTGTGCCATGAACGATGGCTCCCCCGCGCATGGGCAGGAGTGACGTCATCATGGCTCCCGCCAGTGACACAGCCGGAGTCCGTGGAACCGGAAGGAAGACTTGGTGAAGTTGGACGGGCTTCATTTTCAGATAAGTTTCACATTATGCCTTTACCTTGCAGGTCCGAAAGAAAAAAAAACAACCAGCGGTTTGCAACCGCTTTAATAACACACATATTATTAAACATACAGTACATAGACTAACCTTTTTATTCTCTTTTCTTATCATTATTACTATACAGGATTTATATAGTGCCAACAGTTTACTCAGCACTTTACAATATAAAAGGGAGACAATACAGTTACGATCAGTGGCAGCTGGTGTTTTTTTTTTTTTGGGGGGGGGTGATGCAAACAACCATCCCCTCCCCTCACGGGTGGCCGGTGGCACCTCCACCCCCCTCCCCGCCTGCGCGGTTGCTGTCTGCTGGTTGGTCCGGCACTTACCCCATCTAGGTGGCGGGTGGTGGGCAGCGGGCATTGGGCAGCGGCTCCTGTATCCTCTCCTCCATCCAATAGGATCGCCTGTCCTTTCAACCAATCAGGTGACGGGTCTCAAGACCCGCTTCATACACCTGGGTGGGCTCGGTTCGCAGTGCTCTGCGCCTCGAGCCCACCCTATTTTGAAGCCTATTAGAGCCTCTGGCTCTAATCAGGTGCTTCAAAAAAACACCCCCCTATTAGAATTCACGCATCCGGCATGGGGCCAGACGCATGGATAGGGCGCCCTTTCGCCCTTATTGGACGGGCTGCCCCGGTTACAATACAATAAAATACAAGAGGGTTAAGAGGGCCCTGCTCATAAGATCTTACAATCTAATCTCTTTTGCTTGTATATTGTTTTATGGGGGGGTACGTTTTCCCCATTTACGGGGATGATGGTTCTCATGGGAGCACCCGTGCCTGCATGTTCACACTACTGGGATTATATCCCCAAGGAGAGACGCCAGTTGTGCCCGCATGTGCGGTAGCCCTGGCTATGGAGGATGCGGTAGCTCTCCCTCTTATGTCTTTTGAGTGACATGGGAATTCAGAGCTCTTGACCACAGCCCTGCCTCTGAAGAAGATGAAGGAAGAGGAGAGAGGTGATCCCTGGTGCCACACATCCGTATGGTCCTAAAGCAGTGATGAGAGTGGCAACCTCAGCTTGGACTCCAACCAGGCCATGCCCCCAACGCGTTTTGCTCCACCCACCGGAGCTTAGTCATGGGGGTGGAGATCATATGCATTTGGGGATAAGCATCATCAGTAGTCACTCAATTGTGTGAAACGCTGACAGGTGTATACAATTACTTGTTTTTGCTGTTTCATTGAGAATAAATAAAGCGAAATGATGAAGTGTAAAAAAGAGGGGGGGGGGGTGTAATGGGAAAAAGTAAAAGATGAAAATAAAAATAAAATTAAAATTTGAATAAAATTAAATTTTAAAATAAAAATAGGAATAGAATATGAATAAAAAGGGAAAAAATAAAGAGTGGGGGGGATGAAGATAACATCAAACCCAGTGGCGGCTGGTGCTCAAAATTTTTTTGGGGGGCGCAAACAAACTGAAAAACTACTGAAAAAAACATCAATTGCAGCCACCGTGCCCATCAATTGCAGCCACTGTGCCATCAAATTCAGACACTGTGCCCATCAAATGCAAACACTGTGCCCATCAAATGCAGACACTGTGCCCATCAAATGCAGACACTGTGCCATCAATTTCAGCCACTGTGCCCATCAGTTTCAGCCACCGTGCCCATCAATTTCAGCCACTGTGCCCATCAAATGCAGCCACTGTGCCCATCAAATGCAGCAACTGTGCCCATCAAATACCACCACTGTGCCCATCAAATGCAGGCATGTCACCCTGATGGCTGCAGTCCAGCCCCGCATTGCGATCATTAGTCCTGGCCAGTGTCAGAGTGGAGATTGAATTAAGTCAGAGCGTTCTTGTTGAAAATCCTCCCATCCGCCTTCCTTGGTGGAAGTACTGGAGCTCTGCAGCAGATTTGACATACTTATCAATGTTTGTGAGTATATTAAATATGTATATATGTTTGATATTATGCAATGCATATGTATACATATAAAGAGTGTTATATTATGGTGGAATTCTCTGATTTCAGAGTGGTGATTCATATCTCTGAAGAAGATAATCGAAGAAATCGAATACAGTACTCAATCCATGTCACTGCTATAGTGCAATCAATCAGCTTATGAGTTTGGGTATCACCACTTCCTATTTCCATGTTTTGTATACAAAATTGTTTTTGATTGTCCCATGTGGGAATTTTTTTAATCGTGTTTCAATAAATCATACTTTTTTATTTTATATTGTTATGTTTGGTTGCCTTTAAGAAAGTCCCAAATCAGAGATTGCTTATGTATAACAAAACAAAGGATGATGGCAACCCAGATTTAGCCCTAGATTAAATAAATAGCATTCAGATCACCATTCTGTCTGCCTCCAGAACAATCACAGCAGGAGCTGGTTGTGTGCGCGCCCCAGAGCAAGAAGAGCTAAATCTCGTACAGGTACGTGATTTCCTACAGAGGGGCCGCCTCGCTGCAGTAAATGTACGTGGGCCGGTCCAGAAGCGGTAAATGTACGAGAATCTGCAAGACTCTAAGAAACACTCGAAGGTGTTCAGGAATATAATCACAATTGTGGTTATGATTATAGTTATAAATGGAGCAGGTGCAAACATGTCTATTTATGTGCTGATATAGAAATGAAAAGCAGTGGAATGAAGGTAAAATTGAAGATGGGCCAGCTTGGGAGGTGGGAATGGGAGTGACTGTTGGGAGGAGCGGCTGCCGAGAACTCGGCTTGTCCCCAAGCAAGCAGTCCTGAATAGCGGGAATGCACATGCATGATAGCGCTAAACAGGTCAGGACTTGTAGTCGCCAAAGCCATATGATGTAGCGGCTGGGAGGGTGCTCTGGGGACCGGAAGCTGAGGGGAAGTAAAGGAGGAAGAGATTATAAATGGTATGGCAAAAACAATTAAAAAAATAAAGGATTAGAGATGTTTGTGTCGCATGGATCTGAAATATGTGAAAAATGGCTTTAGAACCACTTCAAAATGTCCTATTCAAATAACACATTCATAATACAGTATAATGGTCAATAATGAAGCTTCTCTTTGCATTTCTGGGATCACCTATGCTTTCCTACGTGTTTCTGGGTCCCCTTTCCCTGGAGAGTCATCGAGGATAGATATCTGTAAAATAGGACAGTTAAATGAAGGATATGTAATTGACCCCAGCACCAGTATTTTATATGTTTTCTGCAAGATGAAATTAAAACTATGTATTTTATTATATACTGAAGTGGAACTTTGTGTGAAAAAATGACTTAAAAGTCGTGACTTTCTCTGCTCAAATAGGTATTGATATAGTGTCTACAATTATATGCAGCTCATTGCATATTGGTGCATTCACATTATGATTATTATTATTTATTATTATATTTATACTGGATTTTCATAACGCCAACAGTTTGCGCAGTGCTTTACAACATTAGGGCAGACAGTACAGTTACAATACAATTCAATACAGGAGGGATCAGAGGGCCCTTCTCATTAGATCTTACAATCTAGAAGGGAGGGTCAAGTAATACAAAAAGGTAATATCTGTGGAGGATGAACTGGTGGAGAAAATGAAAATGCAGTTGTTAGGTGTGGGTAGGGTAGGCTTCTCTGAAGAGGAGGGTTTTCAGGGATCATCTAAAAGCTAACAGAATAGGGGATAATCAGACGGATAATCTGAGTTCTATAGGATTGGAGAGGCTCTGGAAAAGTCCTAGAGGCAAATATGGGAGGAGGTGACAAGGGAGCTAGAGAGCAGGAGGTCTTGAGAAGAACAAAGAGAATGATTATGTTGGTATTTTGAGACTAGGCTAGAGATCAGTCCCTGCCCTCAAGAAGCTTACAATCTAAGGTCCCTAACCCACATTCATACTACACATACTAATGCCGATTTAGACAGGATATTATTAACCTACCAGCAGGGCTCCTGCTAGGTGAACTAGGCAGCTGCCTAGGGTGCAGTGCTGCCTTAGGGGGTGCAGCCACAGCCGCTGACTTCTCCTCTAGCTTGGCTGGGGAACACGAGGGGCAGAAGAATGTCCAATGGGCACAGCTGAGGAGGTGGAGGAGGACAGTGGGGAGCCGGACAAGGGCAGGCACAGCTGAGGAGGCGGAGGAGGACAGTGGGGAGTCAGATGAAACAGGCACAGCTGAGGAGGGGGAGGAGGACAGTGGGGAGCCGGATGAGGCGGGCACAGCTGAGAAGGCGGAGAAGGAGAGTGGGGAGCCGGACCAGATGGGCACAGCTGAGGAGGCGGAGGAGGACAGTGGGGAACCGGATGAGGCGAGCACATCTGGGGAGCTGGAGGAGGACCATCGGGAGCCAGACGAGGCGGGCACAGCTGAGGAGGCAGAGAAGGACAGTGGGGAGCCAGAGGAGGCGGGCACAGCTGAGGAGGTGGAGTAGGACAGCGGGGAGTCGGGTGAGGTGGGCACAGCTGAAGGAGCGGAGGAGGACAGTGGGGCGCCGTACGAGGCAGGCACAGCTGAGGAGCCGGAGGAGGACCGTGGGGAGCCAGATGAGGCTGTCACAGCTAAGGAGGCGGAGGAGGACAGTGGGGAGCCGGATGAAGTGGGCACAGCTGAGGAGGTGGAGGAGGGCTGTGGGGAGCCGGGCAAGGTGGGCACAGCTGAGGAGGTGGAGGAGGGCTGTGGGGAGCCGGACAAGGCAGGCACAGCTGAGGAGCCAGAGGAGGACCGTGGGGAGCCAGATGAGGCTGTCACAGCTAAGGAGGCGGAGGAGGACAGTGGGGAGCCGGACGAGGTGGGCACAGCTGAGGAGGGGGGCGTCATCATGTCTCCGGACGTAGGCGAAACTATCCTGCCCGGTGAATCTGCTCTGTCTGACCCTGTTCCCTATTGTAGTAACCCACTTCCTGGACAAGACTAGCACCACTCTCCCCCTGTTACCTGTTTACTATATTTGAGATTTACTATCTCTCAGATATGATTTGGGTTAAATGAGAGGTTTTTGACTATGAGTGAAAGCTTTAACACAATAACAAAAATGTATTGGTACATACTAAAGAGGCCTAGATTAATACACACAATCTATCTATTTGTACAGTGAAAGGGTAAAATTTATGGATTACTAGAAGGAATACAGAGTATATTCCTTAAAACATTCATCTACAAACAGTAGGACATAAAAGACAAACATATTTAGTTACGTGTACAAGGAAAACATTTCCCATAGTTAGTTAGGCTATGACCCACAAAGGTTCCATTCGGATGACCGCTCTACCAGAGAGTGTGTGTTTCCCTCTCATCTAGTCTGTATATATCATTACAGGCTGATGCCTCATTGGTTGGCATGGCGTGACTCTGATTGGTGGGCATCCCTATTAAGGATTGGCTAAATCTCCAATCCCTAGAGTTAGCATAGCTCAGCCCCTTTTTAACGCAAATCCTTTGCCCAGACTATTTTGAGCAGGAAACTTAACCTTGTAAGTAGATTACATTTTCAGGGAAATTAAGTATTCATGATGGGCTTGCCACGGCTCTCATTGCATATCTAACCAAGGGATCCTTTGAAATGAATATTTGTAGAACAAAGAGGTTTGGGTCCCATTGTTTAGATACACAAGCTTAAGCACCGACGCATCTAACAGAGACTTCTGTGACGCTAGCTAACGCACCCGCATTGATACAAGTCTAAGTGAAATAAATTCATATTTACAATTATTTTAAACCATTACTGGAGATTTCACGTAAACTCATAAGGCAACACCCCATTGCCGGGCCGGGGGGGGGGGGTGGTTAGTCTTGCCTAGACTGCAAAATAGTCAAGCACTGACCCTGCCTACCAGCATGTTTTTGAAGTGTGAGAGGAAGTTCATGCATGCAGAGGGAGAACATACACATTTCCCTGAGATTCTGAGAGTCATGATTGGGATTCAAACTGAGGACTCCAGTGCTGCAAGACAGCTGTAGGTATTATAAACACCTGACATCAAATATTCTTTATGCATGCGATATAACTTATTGGACTCACTAATAAAACCTGAATGTGGGTAAAAGGAGGGTTGTGCCTACAGTCTGTTATGCAACTGCTGAAAATATAGGAATAAAATCTACAACAAGCTATTCCGATGAGGGATTTGCCCAAATACACCAAACCCCTTTGCTTTAGAAAGGACCAGGAAAGAGCTTCATTGGGTTGAACATCTTAATATAAAAATCCAACATAAGGGCAAACGACCATCTTACATTTAGGAAGAAACCCATACCAGTCATAGATATACAGTGGGCACCGATCTAGGATACACAGCCTAAATGCTTCTTCTAAGCAGAAATTCTGAATAGACATCTAGTTAACCAAAACCATCCAAAGGGCATACTTTCAAGGACCATTTCAAGTATATGTGAACCTCCACCTTGTAAAACAACCCATTCAGTTTAAAATAGAAATGAAAGGCAAACAATTTGTGTATAAATATAAAAGATACTATAAAAACCTTTTTTTTAGGGTTGCGTCAATAGCGGTATCGGTGCCGAGGCTAAGCATTTGAAAAGTCCCAGCCATTGGAGCTGTCAAAAAAAAAACAGGCAGGCAACGTTTATCGACAACATTGCTTTAGCCACTGAAACAGAAAGATAAAAAGAAACATTGTTTCTTTTTGTATCTTTCTGTTTTTTCAGCTTCAGATCAAAGGGGTGAACCTCAATCTGCAGATGAAGTCAGTTTAAAGCAACCTGTCAAGTAAAAAAAAAAACAATATATATATTTTTAAATTAAATGTTCCTCTGTTTTACCCCTTATTAACCCTTAATTTATGCTAATCAGCCTTAATGAACTCCTTATTCTCCTTCTCCATTAATTATTATTTTCCTGCTGTTATTTTTTTGGGTGGGTATCGGTAACTGATATCAGTACTAAAAAAAAAAAAAATATTGGTTCTCGTCATTGTAAACAAAATACTATCATCCCTACTTTATTAAAATCTTTTTTTATAAGTGATCACACACTCTGTGTTCTCAGCTGCATAAGGAGCTCAGGGTGGCGAAACAACAGTACACTGATCTTCTGAGTGGGTGGCTGCACAGGGGGTGGAGGGGAGCAGGCTGAGGCTTCAGCACAGCTAGAGAACTGACCATGCTGTGCTCTCCTGCCTAGTGTGGTCAGTTTTTAAAAGGAAATCAGAAGGATTGGCAGGAACACCAAGGATTCCACAGAAAGGAAGCACAAAGAGAACAGGATAATTTTGCATACAAGTACATGGTACAGCAGGGACATATCAGGAATATGAAATGTTGGGTTTACAATCATATTCTTTAATCACTGTAAATGGCAATTACCAACAGTAAAGCAGGAAAACACAAAAATCAATTATGGGTGGGTACTTGCCACGTGGCTTGAGAGGTTACAGGCTAGTAGTCATCCCACCTCTGACATTTGTTAAATTAAACTCTAGAGTATTTCCCACTTCTTAGGCAGCAAAGCCGTTGGTAACTTGCACTGAAAGCAATACTAAACACACACTGTTAAATTTACATTGTCCCTTCTATTTCTGTATATGGATGATGGCCCTGTAGTTATTTTAATAATAAAAAAAACCTAAGTAACTTTTTCCTAATTGATATACAGCTGTCACATGACCCAGATCTTTCCCAGCCTGTCTGCAGGGAAACACAAGCAGGTGACGCTTCTAGTCTGTATTTGGAATACAGGATAAAAAAAAATTAAGATCAATAAACTGTTTTAAATTGTCATACAAATATACCTGTATACGAAATCTTTATTATCTTTTGGCAATAATATGATGTGGGTGGATTACTACCAGTCACGGGCTGATTCATGCCCCTCCAGCCTGTGTCTTAGAATATCAGGGAGGTGAAGCCTCCGTCAACCAAGATGCAATAGTCCACCCCCATTGTGTTTAGCTGGTTAGCGGACATGGAGGAGGATGAAGGGAGTGGGCTGTCATTTACCACTGTGTTTTTGCCCACTGGTGTGACTATAGTCCAATGGGCTGCTCAGATGCGATAGGGAGGAAATGCTCAACATAGAAGCTCACTGAAAACAGAGCATGTGCAGAGTTGCCACTATAGCTGCAAAATTCCCTAGCTGAATTGGGGACATTTACAAAATGGGGAGATTGAGAGCAGCAGGATCAACCAGGTTTTTTTTTTTTTTGCAGAATACAGAAAACAAATCTCATAGTCTCTGAGTGAGTATGAATAGCATGTAATACACCATTTATTGATAGCTTTTTATGATGTGGATTTCGTGACACTTTATTTGTAATTAACTCACAGGTCTAATAAGGACACAACAGTCTCTGCAATGCTTCCAAGAGTCAAGGCATTATTTCCCTGTAGATAGAGGTTAGAGTAGCTAGAGGCTCTAATAGACTTCAAAAAAGGGTGGGACATTAGAGAATGAATATTTGCTATCACCACACTGATCCTCCTCCCAGCCAATCAGGAAGCGGGTCTTGAGACCCGTCACCCGATTAGCTGAAAGGACAGGCGATACTATTAGACGCCTAGGAGGAGGAGGAGCCACGCGGTTGAAGCCGCCGTGATACAGAATAAGTAACGAGGACACAGGAGCCTCCGACCGTAGGAGCCCGCAACCCACCACCTGTAGGAGCCCGCCTGCCCGCAACCTAGGTGGGGTAAGTGCCGGGGGGGTGACGCCAACTGACCGACCAACCAACTGGGGGGGGGGTTGTTCCCAGGCCAAGGGCTCTTAGCCTGGGGACCTCAGACAACTTCTCTCTAGGAGAGCAACAGGTCATGCTATTTTGAACACTTGAGAGGATTTTGTCAGACAAGTTGGCTGCTACTGAGGACTGCTTCTCGGTGACATCTCTTGACCAATTGGATCGTCTTACAACTTGATCTGGAGCCCAGATGTGGAGGTCCCATACTTTGGTGGTTGCACCATAAACCTTGCTGACTCACTGAGCATATGCCCATTTGAGTCTTCTCATTCCGGTAAGCCTCCTCAGTGTCCTCACTAACCGGTGGTGGTTCTATTGTCTGTGTCTTCACCTCAACATTGATGTCACATGGAATCCCACTTCTAGTCACACAATTTGTTTTCACTGTCTATGCAAAGACTGTTGTGTTTATGTTTCAAAACAACCTTTATATGATGGCACATGGACTTTAGTTTGGGTGTGAATTTCACATCTCTTTTTCATTATCAGTAGTCTTTGCGGTCATTGCACAGTGTACATTAGTTTGTATATACAGTACATGAACTTTTCTTTTTTTTTTTTTTTGAGCGCTGCACAAAATTTTTTTAACTTTTCACCTATTTTTCGATTTACACTTGTCGTGGTGTTGTGCTGGCGGCGATTAGATATGTCTGCGTAATATACACCATTTTTTTCTAAACAGTAAAGATAGCCCAATTTTTTTTGTATAATGTGAAAGATGATGTTACACTGATTAAATAGATACCCAACATGTCATGCTTTAAAATTGTGCACACGCTTGGAATGGTGACAAACTACGGTACTTAAAAATCTCTATAGGCGACACATTACATTTTTTTGATGGTTACCTGTTTAGAGTTACAAAGGAGGTCTAGTGCTAGAATTATTGCTCTCACTCTAATGATCGCAGCGTTACCTCACATGTGTGATTTGAACACTGTTTATATTTGCGGGCGCGACTTACATTTTCTTGCGTTTTCTTTGGCGCACGGAGGGATGGGGCGCTTTAAAAAAAATATATATATATATATAGATCTATATATATAGATCTATATAGATAGATCTATATAGATCTATATTTATAGATCTATATATATAGATATATATATATATATATATATATATATCTATATAGATAGATAGATAGATAGATAGATAGATAGATAGATAGATAGATAGATAGATAGATAGATAGATAGATAGATAGATAGATAGATAGATAGATAGATAGATAGATAGATAGATAGATAGATAGATAGATTTATTTATTTTTGTTTTTACACTGTCCCTTTAAAAAAAAAAAAAAAAATTTGAGAAACACATTACTATGCATTCCATTAAGATAGTTCATTCATTAGTTCATAAAGAATGGGCTATCAACTAATGGGCATGACCCTTTTCTTGTAATGCACTACAGCACAAAACAACAAACAATGGGGGTTATTTACGATAAAGGCAAATTCACTTTGCACTGCTAGTGCACTTGGAAGTGCAGTAGCTGTAAATCTAAGGGGTAGATCTGAAATTAGTGGAAGCTCTGCTGATTTTATCATCCAATTGTGTTCAAGCTAAAATGCTGTTTTTTATTTTCCTTGCATGTCCCCCTACAGCGACTTTACTTCCAAGTGCACTTGCAGTGCAAAGTGGATTTTCCTTTAGTAAATAACCCCCAATATCTTGGTTGTAGTGGACTGGGGTGTGTTGTGCTTTAGCCTCTACTTTACAATGTGCTGGAGTACCGCTCGCAATGAATGACACCACAACACACTGCATACAGAATGGTCTGCATCAGGCCTTGCAATAACATGCCTGCGATAACAGGTGTTACTGCAATGTATAGATGTGAATGGGCCCTTAGGCATTCATTGACCTAGGACAAGTATGCAGGGTGTAAACAACGTATTAATAGTTGTGCTGTGTTTTTACATATACTAAATAACACAAAACAAGTGTATTCCCAATTAAAAGGTGATAAAATAATTCTCAATGGGCCCCCCACCCCAAAGCACCTTGTCCCCATGTTGATGAGGACAAGGGCCTCTTCCCGACAACCCTGGCCGTTGGTTGTCGTGGTCTGCGGGCGGGGGGCTTATCGGAATCCAGGAGCTCCCTTTAATAAGGGGGCCCCCAGATCCCGGCCCCCCACCCTATGTGAATGAGTATGGGGTACATCGTACCCCTACCCATTCACCTAGGGAAAAAAGTGTCAATAAAAAAACACAGTACACAGGTTTTTAAAGTAATTTATTAGGCAGCTCCGGGGTCTTCTTCCGACTTCGGAGGTGCTCTTCCGACTTCGGGGGTCCCTCCGGCATCTTCTCCCGGTGTCCGCATCTTCTGCCGGCTCCACCGCTATCTTCTGCCGCTCTTTTGCCAGCGGTGGTCCGGACTTCTGGATCGGCTTCTTCCCTCTTCTCTTCCAGAGATGTTGATGTCGACGCTCTCTCCAGCTGGAATGGTCTCTGTGCGCTCTGCAACGGACTTTTATAGGCGGTGACCCCACCCCCTATGACATCACAGTCCCGGTGCATGCTGGGACTGTGAGGTCATAAGGGGGTGTGGTCATGTCCCCACTCCCTTTCCTGACCGGCCAGGCTGCGTGCTCGGATAAGGGTCTGGTATGGATTTTGGGGGGACCCCCACGCCGTTTTTTCTGTGTAGGGGGTTCCCCTTAAAATCCATACCAGACCGAAGGGCTTGGTATTCCCCAGAGGGGAATTCCCTCTCGCGCCTGCCGCAGTAGGAAAATGTGTTTTTCCTATTGCAGCTAGCGCGAGATGTACAGTACCCTGCCGCCGAAAACCAGCGCGATCCGATCGCGCTGGAAACATTCTCGCGGCTGCGTACTGTAGTTTGTACAAGAGTCCGATGGCTTTGTGTACACACGATCGGACTTTGCTCCATCGGACTTTTGTTGCCGGAAAGTTTGTCCGTTCGCACAGCCAACAAAAGTCCGATGGAAACTGAAAAAGTTTGTCCGATGGAGCGTACACACGGTCGGATGTTGCTCCAAAACAGCTAATTTGCATGTTTGCTGTCAAAAAGTCCGATCGTGTGTACGGCCCTTTACTCCAAAACTGATCCAAATTTGTGATTGAAAATCAAAAGACAAAGTGACACCTCAATGTGCTGGGTGTGATTTCCGATTCCTGAGCATAATTTTTTCTCTCATTTGCTTTAAGGCCCAACTTCAGGCAACGAAAAAACTACCCTTTTGGGGGCAGAGAGGAGATTGTCTTTTCTAGACATATGCACTGTCAAAAAATTTGTTTTAGTTTCATTCTTTTTTTACTTTTTTCGGAAATTCGAAATTTGGAAATCCGAAAATTCATATTTCCAAATTTGCGAATTTGCGAATTTCTGAACTTTTGAATTTCTGAATTTTGGATTTCCGAATTTTCGCATTTCCAAATTTTCGGATTTCCGAATTTTCGAATTTCTGAATTTCGGATTTCCGAATTTTCGAATTCCGAATTTTCAGATTTTCGGATTTTCGGAATTCGAAAATTCGAAAATCCGAAAATTCGAAAATCTGAAAAAAAGAAAATCAGTAAGATTCGAAATAAAAACTAACTATTAAATTTTAGGTATTGGAATTTCCTTTCAAATTTGGCTGTTTGTGAACGTAAAGAATACAAATTTATCTGAAGTTACGAATTATCCGAAATAACAAATGGCGCATCTAAACAAATGGAATGGAACAAATTAATAATAAATAATAAAAAGGTTTTATTATTATTATTATTGTTATTATTATTATTAGCTCGTTACGTTCTATTCGTTTAGATGTGGCATTCGTTATTTAGGATCATTCGTAACTTTGGATAAATTCGTACTCATTACGTTCACAAACAACCAAATTTGAAAGGAAATTCCAATACCTATAATTTAATGGTTATTATTTTGAATTTTACTGATTTTCTTTTTCTTCAGAAATTCAGAATTTGGAAATTCAGAAATTCGAAAATCGGAAATTTGAAAATTCAGAAATTCAAAAATTCGTATTTTGGAATTTCAGAAATTCGGAAGTTCGGAAATTCAAAATTCGGAAATTCGAAAATTCGTATTTCGGAATTTCAGAAATTCGGAAGTTTGGAAATGTGAAATTCGGATATGTGAAATTCGGGAAATTCAGAAATTCGAAAATTCGTCTTTCGGAATATCAGAAATTCAGAAGTTTGGAAATTTGAAATTCGGAAATTTGAAATTTAGAAATTTGAAATTCAGAAATTGAAAAATTCGGAAATTTCGGAATTAACGAATTTGTTAAAATTCGTTAGAAAACGAATTCGGAACTAAACGAATTGCACATGTCTACCTTTTTTCCCCCCTGAGGAAATGGATCCGTGAGCTGAGAGGAGAGGACTGCTTGCTCCTGAAACCCCTTTGGACTGGATGGTGGACTACTCTACAAGAGGTTGCCCCACGGACTGATTTTGTTCCAGGATCCTGTGAGTAGAGCATATTTTCTTTGCTGCACATCAGTTCATGGTCCCCAGCTGTGAACTAATAGACTGGTCCACTCTGCCTTTATCTGTGCTAAAGCTACTTCGTAGGCCCCCAGCCGTGAACCTGTGGACTTTACCAGTCTGCCTCTACCTGTGCTAAGCTGAGGAAAGTGGAAAGATAGCGCAGGACCCGTAGGTTTCTTTCACTGGTATTGTTATGTTAAGGTATTACTGTTGGTGTAAATGATTTGGTTCCTGGGTAGGCAGCTTCTAAACCCCAGACGATCTCCACAGTCTCCTTGGCTTCTAGTGTGATGTAAAAAGAGTGGAAATTGAAGCACCACACCACTGCTAAGAGATCCGGATACAACTCTATTCCAATAAAGGTCAGGGGTACAACGCAAAAAATGTTTTAGGGGTTTAAATGCCCCCTTCATCAGGGCATGGCTGGCAGCAAAGTGAACAAACCGTGTGTACAGTATACAGTATCTCACAAAAGTGAGTACACCCCTCACATTTTTGTAAATATTTTATTCTATCTTTTCATGTGACAACACTGAAGAAATGACACTTTGCTACAATGTAAAGTAGTGAGTGTAAAGCTTGTATAACAGTGTAAATTTGCTGTAAAGTGTACTCACTTTTTTTGCCAGCGGTGTAGACATTAATGGCTGTGTGTTGAGTTATTTTGAGGGGACAGCAAATGTACACTGTTATACAAGCTGTGCACTCATTACTTTACATTGTAGCAAAGTGTCATTTCTTCAGTGTTGTCATATGAAAAGATAGAATAAAATATTTACAAAAATGTGAGGGGTGTACTCACTTTTGTGAGATACTGTATGTGATATTGCTATACCGCAAACAATTTCTGTCTCTTTGGGGGTCGAGGTGCAGATCTACTTAAAGAATACACAAAAAAAAGAGTGTTACATAATTAACTAAAGGGGAAGGGGGGGTCATTACCACACTGAAAAACCATTAACCAGGGACATGGCAGTATTTGGATATACTTGCAAAGCTTACATTTTTCATTAGCACATTATATAAGCACCCCTGAGGCCTAACTGCCTTATTGTAGGTAGAATTGCAGATGGAGGCATATGTTCATAAGCGGCCTGGAAATGAATCTGTAATCAATCCCTGATGTCTCTGCTTAGCAAATATATCCTGATTAACCCATTTGCACCTGGCTGATCCAAAACACATTCCAGCATGTCTTTTAGCAGGAGATCTCCCTTTGGGTTTCAGGTCTAGTTAAAAGTCTTTCTGTTCTTCTCACCCCCACCTAGCCTCTTGTGTTTTTTTTTTTTTTTTTCTTTCAGTTCGTGCAATTCATTATGAAGACTTGATGCAAATTTCCTAGCCTGTTAAATACATTTGTCAGACCTAATCCTGCATGTGAATTGGTTATAATTGCAATAAGCCAAGGTGTAGCTTCTGATTTGTCATGAAAGAGCTGAGCTTTGCCGGGCTGTAACATCTGCAGGCCCAGCACTAAAATAACTCCGAAAGGCAAGGCAGATGTGATTGATTGGACCCTGACAAACACCACTATGGTAATATACCTACATCATATACATATATATGTATTTCGATGATTAAAAACCTCTTGTGGGATAGTGTTTCAGCAGCTATGCAGATGTGACATGTTGCTTGAATTATTTAGATATATTTTCTTGTGTAGCGATATTACATTGAAAATATACACTTAAAGGATAACTGTGCCGCTAAAAAAAATGCAGAGCTGCAGTCAAGGCTGGATCTCCCATTAAGTATATGTAGGGCGTTGGGCCCATGAAAGCTTTAGGGTCCATGAAGGTGGCAGAAACATTATTAGCCCAAGGCATTAATTAAATAAACATTGAAAAGCAACGTAACAACACCCACATGTGGGAAACACATGGGTCTACAGGTATCATAATGGTACAACTCTTATGTAGATTAACTGAACTGAACACTTAAATGGGGTACAAGTATAGAGGAACATCTAGGGCACATGTCTCAAACACAAGGCCCTCCGGGCCATTTTATTTGGCCCTCGCACCTCTCCTGCAGCTGCAGCACCCCACCTTGTCTCAGCAGTCAGCAGCACAGAGGAGGACAGAACTCCACCACCACCTCTACATGTTGCTTGAACTATTTAGATATATTTTCTGTGTAGAGATATTACATAGAAAATATACACTTAAAGGATAACTGTGCCGCTAAAAAATGCAGGGCTGCAGTCAAGGCTGGATTTCCCATTAAGTCTATGTAGGACGTAGGGCCCATGAAAGCTTTATGGTCCATGAAGGTGGCAGAAAAATGATTAGCCCAAGGCATTAATTAAATAAATAAACATTGAAAAGCAACGCAGCAACACCTCCATGTGGGAAAATAGGGGTCTTCCAGTATCATAATGGTACAACTCAGATGTAGGTTGGCTGAACTGAACATATAAATGGGGTCCCAGTATAGAGGAGCACCCAGGGAACATGTACATACGTTTTTTCCTTCGTATCAGAAGACCCACGATCACATCAAAGATCCCCTCATCACCTCAACTTCTTTGGTCGACCATGGCGAGGCCTGTTCTGAGTGGAACCTGTCCCGATAAACAGCTCTATGGTTCTGGCCACCGTGCTGCAGCTCAGTTTCAGCGTCTTGGCAATCTTCTTATAGCCTAGGCCATCTTTATGTAGAACAACAATTCTTTTTTTCAGATCCTCAGAGAGTTCTTTGACACGAGGTGCCATGTTGAACTTCCAGTGACCAGTATGAGAGAGTGAGAGCGATAATACCAAATTTAACACACCTGAGACCTGGTAACACTAACAAGTCACATGACACCGGGGAGGAAAAATGGCTAATTGGGCCCAATTTGAACATTTTCACTTAGGGGTGTACTTACTTTTGTTGCCAGCGGTTTAGACATTAATGGCTGTGTGTTGAGTTATTAAGTATATGTAGGGTGTAGGGTCCATGAAAGCTTTAGGGTCCATGAAGGTGGCAGAAAAATTATTAGCTCAAGGCATTAATTAAATAAACATTGAAAAACAACGTAACAGCACCCATATGTGGGAAAAATAGGGGTCTTCCAGTATCATAATGGTACAACTCAGATGTAGGTTGGCTGAACTGAACATATAAATGGGGTCCCAGTATAGAGGAGCATCTAGGGAACATGTACATACTTTTTTCCTTCATATCAGAAGACCCCCGATCACATCAAAGACCCCCCATCACCTCAGAGGCCCCCTATTACACCAAAGGTCCCCCTTAAAGTCAGAGTCCCCTTAGAATGTCAGAGTCTCCTCATATTGTAATGTATAGTCCTTCCTATACGTCAGAGTCAGCATGGCAGAGAGCGGGAGGTGGAGCTGGTCTGAAGGAGCCAAATTTTTTCCTTTCCTCTCCTGCATGCTGCCTGCAACTCAATGTCATGAGTTGCCATGGTGTGGGCAGGCTGGCCAACAACACCATAGCAACAAATAACACCATTTGCACTGCCCTTGAGCTTGCAGTTAATCCTGCATGTGAATTGCAATAAGCCAAGGTATAGCTTCTGATTTGTCATGAAAGAGCTGAGCTTTGCCGGGCTGTAACATCTGCAGGCCCAGCACTAAAATAACTCAGAAAGGCAAGGCAGATGTGATTGATTGGACCCTGACAAACACCACTATGGTAATATACCTACATCATATACATATATATGTATTTCGATGATTAAAAACCTCTTGTGGGGTAGTGTTTCAGCAGCTATGCAGATGTGAAATGTTGCTTGAATTATTTAGATATATTTTCTTGCGTAGAGATATTACATTGAAAATATACACTTAAAGGATAACTGTGCCGCTAAAAAATGCAGGGCTGCAGTCAAGGCTGGGTTTCCCATTGAGTATATTTGCTATTGGTGTCAGTGGGAGGAATAGCGCTCCATTGTTGGTGTCATTGGGAGGAATTGTGCCCTATCATTATTGTCACTGGGCCCTACCCTGTTTCCCCGAAAATAAGACCTAGCGTGATTGTCGGTGATGGCTGCAATTTAAGCCCTACCCCCCAAATAAGCCCTAGTTAAAGTCCTTGTAGGTTTTATTTTCAGGGTAGGGCTTATTTTCGGGGAAACAGGGTAGGGCTTATTTGGGGGGTAGGACTTATATTGCAGCCATCACCGACAATCACACTAGGTCTTAATTTCGGGGAAACAGGGTATTTGTTCGTGTCATTGGGAGGAATTGTGTCTCATCTTTGGTGTCATTGGGAGGAATTCAGCCCCTTCATTGGTGTCAGTTGGGGGATTTATGTCCCATTGTTGGTATCAGTGAATGAAAATAGTGCCCCAAGGGCCAGATAAAAGCAAGCAGGGGGCGGCATCTGGCCCCAGGGTGCACAGTTTGGAGACCACTGTTCTAGAGAGATCTCCCAGGTATGGTATACCAAGCTGGACCAATGTAACTATGCAAAAATATCCATATCTAGAATTCTTCTCTAAAACAAAAATCTAAAAAAAACCTTTGTAAAGGAAATGTGTTTTTATGCCTGACATTTATTAAAATATCTTCCTCATATATTGAAGCTCTTCCAAATTTGTTCAAAGGGTGACATAAAGAAGCATATTTTCATATCTGCTTCGATCACCCCCCCCCCCCCCCCCAAAAAAAATGGATGGGGTTGTATATTAGGGCACTCTTAACTGGTTTCATGCTTACAATATTTACACAAGTAAAGACCTCATACATTATGCTCTCATTTTCCAAAAGCTCTCCATATGGTTCAATGATTTTCCCTCCCTGAGGCTTCCTGGGGACACACTTGAATTTGGGATTTTAATCACTAGATACCTTTCCTGGTAAAATGTCTGAATATAAAATATGGATGACACAGTTCCTCTGCATCTCAATGTCTGATTATTAGGTGTCCTTTATCATAAAGCTATAAATTTGCAAAATGGCATGTCAGGTGTGCTAGGAACTTGACTCCTCTTTACTAGATAGGACAGGGAGCACTTTATGTTGCTCAGGGATTTTCATTAGTATTTATCATTCACTTGGTTGGATTAAATAAGAGATTCACTTTGCTGAAGCTTCCTCCTGAAGAAGTTACAAAAAAAACCCTTATCTTTCAGCATTACAGAGTGTCCAATCAGAAATAACCTTTTATTACCCTCACCGCACCAAACTGCTTAAAACTGAAATGTAATTATGATAATTTAATGTGACTGCTTTGTGCACTTACTATAGTAAAATAATAAAAATCCATCATAATAAATTTAGGATAATCATGAATAATACCCTATTTTTTCTTTCTAATGGTGAGATACTGTTGAGGTATAAATATTATAGATTCCAGGTATAACCGACTAGGTAAAGATGAGTGACACTGCTATGAAGGCCAGATTACAGCCTACATTTAGAGCCCTTTCACGCTGGGACGGGGGCATTGTCGGCGGTAAAGCTTTACCGTCGGTATGCGGCCGCTAGCGGGGCAGTTTTACCCCCCTGCTAGCGGCCGAGAAAGGGTTAAAACCACCGCAAAGCGCCTCTGCAGAGGCGCTTTGCCGGCGGTATAGCCGCGCCGTCCCATTGATTTCAATGGGCAGGAGCGGTGCAGGAGCGGTATACACTCCGCTCCTTCACCGCTCCGAAGATGCTGCTGGCAGGACTTTTTTTCCCGTCCTGCCAGCGCATCGCTTCAGTGTGAAAGCAGCGGCACTTTCGGGTCGGTTTGCAGGCGCTATTATTAGCGCAATAGCGCCTGCAAACCGTCCCAGTGTGAAAGGGCTTTTAGTTATAAATCAGCACAACAGTCAGTACTTTCGTTGGTTTAGAAATGTCCTGGAAAGGTGTGTAATAGGGTTGAGAACCCTGGAGGGGTCTGTAACATGGAACATGATTTGGCATTGCTGGAAAATTGGTCAAAGCAGTGGAGACTGCAGTTCAATATTTCTAAGTGTAAAATAATGCACCTAGAGAAAAAGAATCCCCTGAGACAGTATAGCATTGGGGGTACAGTGTTGGTCAGCACTACAGAAGAAAAAGATTTGGGGGTACTTATTTTAAATGATTGCAAAATGAGCCAACAGTGTGACCAGGCAGTGGGAAAAGCGTATAGAATACTAGGATGCATCACTAGAGGGATCAACAGCAGGAGGAAGGAGGTCCTGATTCCTCTATATATAGATCTTTAAATCACTAGAAGGATCACCAACAGGAGGAAGGGGGTCCTGAGTCCTCTATATAGATCTTTAAATCACCAGCAGGAGAAAGGAGGTCCTGATTCCTCTATATAGATCCTTAAATCACTAGAAGGATCACCAGCAGGAGGAAGGAGGTCCTGATTCCTCTATATAGATCTTTAAATCACTAGAGGGATCACCAACAGGAGGAAGGGGGTCCTGAGTCCTCTATATAGATCTTTAAATCACTAGATGGATCACCAACAGGAGGAAGGGGGTCCTGAGTCCTCTATATAGATCCTTAAATCACTAGAAGGATCACCAGCAGTAGGAAGGAGGTCCTGATTCCTCTATATAGATCCTTAAATCACTAGAAGGATCACCAGCAGGAGGAAGGAGGTCCTGATTCCTCTATATAGATCCTTAAATCACTAGATGGATCACCAACAGGAGGAAGGAGGTCCTGAGTCCTCTATATAGATCTTTAGTGAGACCTAATTTTGAATACTGTGTCCTGTTCTGGAGACCTCACTTACAGAAAGATATTGATAAGATAGAACGAGTTCAGAGACGGCTAACAAAATTGGTCAAAGGTTTGGGGGATAAAACATAATGAGAGCGACTTCAGGAACTTAATATGTACAGTCTGGAGGAAAGAAGGGAAAGGGGAGACACGATTAAAACCTTTAAACACATCAAGGGGGTAAATAAGGTTCAGAAAGGCAGTCTTTTCAATATGAAACCAAAATCAAGAACACGGGGACATGACCTCTTACTAACTGGAGGAAAGTTCAAAAACGAAACTTAGAAAGTATTATTTTACTGAAAGGGTAGGTGATGATTGGAATAAACTACCAACAGAGGTAGTGAGACAGTCAACAGTAAATTGCTTCAAATATGCTTGGGATAAACATAGATCTATAGTCAGACAACAATGTTAATGAAAAAAAAAATGGGCAGACTCGATGGACTACATATGTCCTTTGTGCTGGTAGATGCTCTCTTAGCTGCAATCTTCAGTCCTCTGCCCCCCACCCCCACCCTGTCATACCTCAGCATCTGTAATCTTCCGATGCTGTGGTTCTACAAGGGTTAAAACATCTGCTAGACCTGTTGTAGGGACTTGTCAAGAGTGACTATGCCCGTCCTTTTCGCCTCCCTCCTCCATTCATATAGTTTTCAGTAGGGATGCACTGATGCCATTTTTGTAACCCCCGAGTATGAGTATTGAAACTTTTTTAAGTACTCGTTGATACCAATGATCAATACCTATCACCTAGGAAGAGTGGGTGGAGGGGTGGTTTGGGAGGTGGGGGGGTGGAGTTAGGGAGTTGGGTGAGGCTGATGTGAGGGCGGGGTGGTGGGGGGGTAGGGGGGTAAGTGAGGATGGGGTGGGGGGAGTAGGATAGTGAGTAAGGGCAGGGTGGGGGGGGGGCTAGAAGGGGCGCTGGGAACACAAATGACAGAGAGAGCAGAGCCATCTAAGTGCAGTATGACCGCAATTTAATGTATAAAAGGTAAGAAATACACTCACAAGGTTAAAAACAACTTCAGCATAAATAATGAATTTGGTGTTCATCCGTTCTACTCTTGGGTTGTAGCCGCTGGTGTGTCAGTGGCCAGAGGTCAGAGGGTGCTGGTGGCTCCCAGCGCTTCCGGGTAACCTTGGAGACACCAGTCACCAGTGCCCCGAGTGTCTCCGAGTTTACCAGGAAGCGCTGGGAGCCACCAGAGCCCCCGGACCTCTCACCACCAACACACCTGCAGCTACCACTCAAGAGTAGAGCGGATGAACACCACATTCATCATTTATGTTGAAATTGTTTTTAACCTTGTGAATGTATTTCTTACCTTTTATATATTAAATTGCGGTCATACTGCACTTAGATGGCACTGCTCTCTCTGTCCTTCAGGACAGGAGGGTCACAGCTGGTGGGAAGGGAGGAGGCGGCAGGGAGGGGAATCCAGCAGACAGATGAATATTGAGCTGGCCTTCCCTTTGCAGCTATAACAGCTTCAACTCTTCTGGGAAGGCTGTCCACAAGATTTAGGAGTGTGTCTATGGGAATGTTTGATCATTCTTCCAGAAGTGCATTTGTGCGGTCAGGCACTGATGTTGGAAGAGAAGGTCTGGCTTGCAGTCTCCACTCTAATTCATCCCAAAGATGTTCTGTTGAGTTGAGGTCAGGCCAGTCAAGTTCCTCCACCCAAACTCGCTCATCCATGTCTTTAAGGACCTTGCTTTGTGTACTGGTGCACAATCATGTTCCCACAAAGTTGGGAGCATGAAACTGTCCAAAATGTCTTGGTATGCTGACCCCTTAAGAGTTCCCCTTACTGGAACTAAGGGGCCAAGCCCAACCCCTGAAAAACAACCCCACACCATAATCCTCCCTCCATCAAATAATTTGGACCAGTTAACAAAGTCCAACAACATTTTTTCACACAAATAGAGCTTTTTTTAATGGCATTTAATCACCACTGGGTTTTTTATTTTTTGCTAAAGAAACGGAAAACCAAAACTTTGTAAAAAAAAAAAATGTTCATAGTTTGTTATAAAGTTTTGCAAACAGGTAATTTTTCTTCTTCACTGATGTGTGCTGATGAGGCTGCACTGATGGCCACTGATAGGCTGTGCTGATGGGCACTAATAGGCACTGATTAGGCGGCACTGATGGGCACTGGTAGGTGACACTGATGGGAACTGATGAAGCTGCACTGATGAGGTGGCACTGGTGGACACTGATGAGGGGGCACTGAAGAGGCTGCACTAATAGGTGGCAGTGATAGGTGGCACTGATGGGCACTGATAGGTGGCACTGATGGACTCTGATAGGTGGCACTGAAGGGCACTGAGATGTTGGCACTGATGGGCAGTGATAGGTGGTGCTGATAGGTGGCACTGAGGGCATTGATAGGTGGCACTGATAGGGAGCACTGATAGGTGACACTGATGATGAGGTACTGATGGGCACTGATTGGCAGCACTGATAGGCACTGATAGGTGACACTGATGGGCACTAAGTGGCAGCACTGGTGGGCTCTGATAGGTGGCACTGGTGGGCACTGACAGGTGGCACTGGTGGACACTAATAGGTGGCACTGGTTGTCACTGATTAGCAGCACTGGTGGGCACAGATTGGGACCGATGTCCCTATTACAGAAGCCGGTTACCGACTTTCTTCTTTTCTCCTCACGCTGATCGTGCTTCTGCTTACTTCCATCATCAGTTGTCATTGGCGGACAGCTGATCACGTGGTAAAGGGCTGCTGTGATTGGCTCTTTACCCTGTTCTGTGTTCAGCCGAGTCCGAAGGACTCGACGATTTCAAAGCATGCCACCTGGTCCATAGATGTCCTCCCGGCACTGGAAGCCCACGCTATAGCTGTCTTCCGGCTATAGCACGGATGGAAAGGGGTTAAAGTTCATGTGCGTGTAAAGGCAGGCGTCCTCATACTTTTGAGAATATAGTGTATGACACTCTTCTTGACTCCCTTGTGGTTATGATTCAGAACTCTTACATGTGAAATGCGTCAACTGTATGCCTTATCCTGTTCTGTTGTCCCATGTTTGAAGAATAAAGGGTGTTTTATTGGCTTACATCTGCAGTGTGTGAACAGTCACACCTAAGCAGTTCTTTGCTCTCTAGTCTGGTAGTTTGGACAGTACATTATGTGTTTGCTCTTGGGTTAGGATAATCAACAAGATACAGTTATTCACATTACTAAAGCTTTGTTCTTGGGCAATATAGGCATCCCTCAGACCATCACCACTGGTGACAAGCACCTACCCCAAAGTTAGCCTTACCCCAAACTCATTCAGCTATTTCTGTTCCTGTAGAATCTTAGGCATTACCACAATGATATCTATAGTAGTAATTGGTCACATTCAACTGGACTTGCTCCGTAATATTGAAGACATTTTGTAATTTCTCCAAGATGCTTCTTCATTTCTAATGGGTGTCAGGAAAAGACCCCAGTACTTCACTCATTAGAACCGAAGAAGTGGCTTGGATAAGATACGACGCTTCTTCGACATTACAGAGCAATTCAATTGAATGTGACTTACTACTATTAGACAATGACACGTGCAATTCATTTTGTTACAAATTGAAATACGAACAAAATTTGCTGGATTTGGAGATTCGGATGTAGCTGAATCTCCAAATCACAATATTAACTCATTTCAATGATTCTGAAACAAATGATAATGGAAACAATGAATTCATTTGTATTCATTTGTTTTATTCGGATGACATAATGTGATAGTCTGGGCCTTTTGTTAATGTTTGAAGCATCTGAAATAATGCAACGACATAACAAATTATCTCAATTGATTCAGATGCGTAGCGTGAATACTCTAATAAGATTCTATTTGTGTTGGGGTTGAACTTAAGAGACCATCCGTTTTTTTTGTATGTCAGCGGCCCATAAACAAAGTCAGTTGGGAATAAGGAAATGAATTCAACTTAACAAATGAATCCAAATTCGGATTCATTCCTTTTTTTTTTTTTTGGATGAGAGCGGCGCGGTAGTCTTTGACTCTTGGATAATCAGCCGATTCTTTTTGCATTACCATTTTTAATTGTTATAAAAAATGCACTACATGTGAAATGGAAATATATTGCAATAAATACAGTAAAAACGTTAAAACATTGAAGTGAGTTTGGAGTGATTTTAATAAATTGGTTTAAAAGGTTATCACGCTATGTGGAGCACTTTATTCATTTGTTTTTCACATATGGAGCTGGCTTGATTGGAGTCACGATTCATCACATGCAACCCAGGTGTGGTTCAATTGCTGTTTTGCCGAACACGAGAGTGGGAGGCTATACTATCTGGTGAGTGCGCTCTTCAGAGGGAGTGGTGTCACTATCACGGTGGTGTGGTGGAAGAGTAGAAGATCTATAACACAAGAAGATTGAAGAACAACTGGTGTGTTTGATATTCATCGCAGTCTATGAACTTTATTAATATATTATTTATATTGACACTTGTCACTGGGTGTTATATATATATTTTTATTCAGTACTGTTTTACTCATGTATAATTAGAGGGTCATAAGTATCATGCTGTTTGACTCATAATTTTACACGGTATGTATTAGCGCCACTATCTCTATCTGTGCACATATGAGAAGTATATTTTTGAGATTCTGAACAATAAATACAGTAAGGTATAAAAGTGAAATAAGATGATGATTCCTACTTATTGTGTTTGGGTTGGATGGAGGCAGATCCATCAGAATCTCCGAATCATAACATAACAAATGAATCCGAAATTAATTTTGTTCCATTCGTTACTTTCAGGTTCATATGTCTCCACTTGGACATGGACGAAATAACAAAAGAATAACAGAACTTCCGAAAATATGAATTGTTTCAGAACAACGAATATACGAAACAAATCCAAATATACGAAACATATTCTGAAAACAAATCATTCATTACATAACGATTATGACAAGAAAAAATGATTTACTTATTTGAAGGAGTGCCAGCATTGGTAATGCAATTTAGAAAGAATGGTACCTTCATCCCGACAAAGTGGAGAGGAAGTTTTGGGGAGGCTGAAATGGACTTTAATGGTACTGTATAAAAACTTGGGATAACAAACTTGATATGAAAGTTTTTACATTTTATTACAAAAACAGTTTGAAAAATACATACGTTTAAAACCGACTAAGACAAAAACAATGGCTCTTTGAAAATTTATTTCAAAGAAAAACAGTAAACTAGCTCTGTAAGGCTCGGTTCACACAGGGGCGACTTGTCAGGCGACCTAGTCGCCTGACAAGTCGCCTCCCGTTCTGTGCTACGGAACCGTTCTAATAGGAGCGACGCAAGTCGCTCCGACTTAGAAAAAGGTTCCTGTACTACTTTGGGGGCGACTTGCATAGACTTCTATACAGAAGTCGTCTTGCAAGTCGCCCCGGCAGTCGTGTGCAGGTCGCCTTGGTGAGGCGACCTGCAAGTCGTGCCGCGTCTAGTGTGAACCGGCACTAAGTGGAAAAGAGGGTCAATAAAAACAATATGGTATCAACAATAACTTTAAAGTACAAAAACCTCATAATATACATTCTACCAGTGCCCATGAAATGCAGCCTGCTAGTGCCCATTATGTACAGCCTACCAGTGCCCATCGTGTACAGTCTACCAGTGCCCATCATATACAGCCTACCGGTGCTCATCAGGTACAGCCTACCAGTGCCCATCAGGTACAGCCTACCAGTGCCCATCATATACAGCCTACCAGTGCTCATCTGGTACAGCCTACCAGTGCCCATCATATACAGCCTACCAGTGCTCATCATGTACTGCCTACCAGTGCTCATCAGGTACAGCCTACCAGTGCCCATCAGGTACAGCCTACCAGTGCCCATCATATACAGCCTACCAGTGCTCATCAGGTACAGCCTACCAGTGCCCATCATATACAGCCTACCAGTGCTCATCAGGTACAGCCTACCAGTGCCCATCATGTACAGCCTACCAGTGCCCATCAGGTACAGCCTACCAGTGCCCATCATATACAGCCTACCAGTGCTCATCAGGTACAGCCTACCAGTGCCCATCAGGTACAGCCTACCAGTGCCCATCATATACAACCTACCAGTGCTCATCAGGTACAGCCTACCAGTGCCCATCATGTACAGCCTACCAGTGCCCATCAGGTACAGCCTACCAGTGCCCATCATATACAGCCTACCAGTGCTCATCAGGTACAGCCTACCAGTGCCCATCATATACAGCCTACCAGTGCCCATCATATACAGCCTACCAGTGCTCATCAGGTACAGTCTACCAGTGCCCATCATATACAGCCTACCAGTGCTCATCAGGTACAGCCTACCAGTGCCCATCATGTACAGCCTACCAGTAATGCGATATCACGCTGTGTGTCAGAGCTGGATCTGAATCGCTGTGCAGCCACTAAAATGATGTCCCGCCTCCTATGACACACGGCACAATGATTCCTACCATTGGATCAGTGTGCCGTCTATCACAAGAGGCAGTCTAGGAGGTGGGACATCGTTAAAGTGGCTGCACGGCGATTCAGAACTCTGACACACAGCATGAGATCACACTACCAGGCACTGGGGAGGCTGCACATGACACTTGTGAGAAGAGCAGGAGGGAGGGGAAACTTACAGGGGCACGCCGGGATGATACATGTGCGGCACCCATCAGGACAGCCCCGCCCTTTTTTCGGCTCCATTTTCAGGACTTTTTTTTCTTAAGTAGGGACCCTCACTCGAGGATAAGCCGGGGGGGGGGGGGTCAGCATAAAAAATTTGCTAAAAAACTTGGCTTATACTAGAGTATATACGGTATATTGTATAAATGCAAAAACAGTAATACTGACACATAATCACACACATAGGTTGGACTTGATGGACTTGTGTCTTTTTTCAACCTCACCTACTATAACTATAACTAGCCTGTAGGGTTTGAGGTAAGAAAAAAGGAGGTTTTCAAAAACGTATCTGAAAGTGATAGAAAACCGTATAATAATAATGAATGTAACGGTCAGATAGATCTAACACTGTAACATAGGAGTCCGATCAGATAAAATATCCAATGCTCACCCTCAGAATAATAAAGCACACAAGAACGTATATGGTAGAGTACTGGGTTAAGGGATATCAATATCCACTGTTATTCCCACATAAGGCACCTTAGGGATAAGGATAAAGAGGAGGGAGAAAGGAAAACAGGTGGTGAGGTAAAGACTTTGTAGATAAATACGAGCTACAACAGGGTCCATGTTATACTTTGCAAAGAGCACAGTCTTTTTACCTTTAGGTAATTCAACCCCACCATGACCTGAATAAATGAGAACCTTCACAAACATACCACAGACATACAATTTTTGCACCCCACAATGTTTCAATCATGAAGCCTTTCTCAACCAGGATTCTATAGAACTCCAGGGTTCCTGCAGAGTTTTCTAGGCGATCCTTGAGCAATGAGCAACCTCCGCCTCTCAGATAAGTTCTCACTGACACCAATGACCTTTATAGCCACTTTTAAGCGGGAATTCTTCCCAACGATCACAACTGTAAAGAGCATTCTTCCTAGTGTCCATCACCCTAATGTACTGTGAGCTGTAGACAGGGCCGCTGATAAGGCAGTGCAACCAGTCCTGTTGTACTGGGCCCAGGCCCCATCAGCTAATCAGGGGGGCCCAGGGCAGTTTTTCTATTCATTTCTGCCTAAATAAATTGATTTTTACGAGACTACACTCTTACTCCTACTTGCTTACCAATGCTCATATTACATTTCACCTGGGCCCCATCAGGTAAACAGAGGGGCCCAGGAGGTGGGAGCAGAGGAGGGACTTTTTTTTCTATTTTTTTCAAGGTGTAGGGAGATAATGTAAGTGTTGCTTTTCCACTGCACCCCGGGGGGGGGGGGCTTTGGGGTAGGTGGGGTATAGGCAGGGTTGGGGGGCCCTATCAGCAGATTTTCCGTCAGAATAGACTCCGACTAACTTTCCAATGGAGTTCCGACAGAGTTCCGCTGAAACGGACTTGCCTACACACGATCACACCAAAGTCAGATCGTTTAGAAGGCAATGACGTATGATGGGACTAGAAAAAGGAAGTTCAATGGCCAGTAGCCAATAGTTACCCTTGCGTCGTTTTTGGTCCATCAGACTAGCATACAGACGAGCGGTTTTCCCGATAGGAAATTATTCAGTTGGAAAGGTTTGAAACATGTTCTATTTCTAGGTCTGTCAGAATTTTAGAAAGAAAAAGTCTGATGAAGCCCACACACAATCGGAATGTCTGATGGCTTTTCCGCCGGAAAGTCCGGTCAAGTGTACGTGGCATAACAGTGACCCTGGCTGTAGATATAGTAACTATTAACAAGGGTTCCGTGTTATTTCAAGGATTATTCATTAAACATGTTGAGAAAGGATGCCATAATGTTTCTAATGGTGGCAGCCTTTGCTGGCCCCTTAAAAAGTGATTTGTAGTGGATTGCTTTTAGAGAGCACTAGACAGGCTGCTGGGAGGGGATATGTTGCCTCCTCACCACCTATTTTGACCCTGAAATGCCAACACCTTTGTGCCGTAACCATGTGCGTTGTCCGTCAATTTTTTGGGACGCATTTTTTAGACACGTGCCTCATGTAAGTTTGCCACCTCATCCCTTTAAACACTAATGCCCCGTACACACGGTCGGACATTGATCAGACATTCCGACAACAAAATCCATGGATTTTTTCCGATGGATGTTGGCTCAAACTTGTTTTGCATACACACGATCACACAAAGTTGTCGGAAAATCCGATCGTTCTGAACGCGATGACGTAAAACACGTACATCGGGACTATAAACGGGGCAGTAGCCAATAGCTTTCGTT
The DNA here is from genome assembly GCF_042186555.1 of Aquarana catesbeiana. NCBI lineage: Eukaryota > Metazoa > Chordata > Amphibia > Anura > Ranidae > Aquarana > Aquarana catesbeiana. Next base: position 28,686,018 of record NC_133326.1, read on the forward strand.
TCTTAATTTATTCTGAGCATGCGTGGCACTTTGTGCGTCGGATTTGTGTACACACGATCAGAATTTCCTACAACGGATTTTGTTGGCGGAAAATTTTATAGCCTGCTCTCAAACTTAACTTTGTGTGTCGGAAATTCCTATGGAAAATGTGTGATGGAGCCTACACACGGTCGGAATTTCCGACAACAAGGTCCTATCACACATTTTCCATCGGAAAATCCTATCGTGTGTACGGGGCATAAGACACGTGAATTACACAGGTTCTGAGGTTAATTTAATGCAGATAAGGCACCAAGTGAGTTTATTACCACCTTTATCAGCCACAAACTGTGTAATTCATATGTATTTGGTTTTAAAGGGATGAGGTGGCAGCCCTAACCGCATGTCTTCTGTAGGCAACATCACCATTGGTAAGACTCTTATCTGGTCTATCTGAATGAGGATGTTTTTATTATCGCTAAAACATAGGACTGAAAAGTTGCTCTTCTTGTGGGATCCTTGAACAATTGAGGATCACAAATGCAGCGAGAACATACTTCTGTACAGTTGAGAATTGGGATCCTGAGCTTTCTTAAGATCTCTTTGTGAGACCATGTGATCTTATCAGCAGGAAGCACCTGTAGCCCATTAGTAGGGTCAATATTTTTTATGTATTTTCTTTTCAATATGTTTTTCTTTTCTTTTGTTTCTGTAATTCAGTGGGCATGTGTGGATGCGGATGGCTACATATGCAGACCTTGTAGTTTAGTGCAAGGTCTACTTTAATATATTAAGGCTCCATTCACAACTGTGTGACTTGTCATGCGACTTTGGACAAGCCACATCCTATTCTTTTCAATGACACCCATTCAAATCAGTGAGACGTCACAGCAACTTTGAACATGTGCCTGCACTACTTTGATGCAACTTTGATCCAGAGAGTGTAAAGTCGGATCAAAGTCACACTGGAAATTGTGCGACTTTGGAGTTGCGCTAGTGCAAATAGAGCCTAAAACTTAACAGAATTTCAATATTATCAATTGTAAGAACTTAAAGCTGTATTAAGTCCAAAAACAAAATGTTGTATATTGCAGCTTACCAATCCTTAGATGTGGCAGCCTCATTAGATTTCATTTTTTAGTCTTTTTTTCCCTTATTTTCACCTGATGACCCAGCCGGTAACATGTAGGCAGATGCAAAACTACTTTCTCCACTGCAGGTGGCGCTCGCCTGCTGCAGCGATGCAGGTGGGGGAGGAAGTCGACAGGAACCTAGTTCCTCTATGGCTTCCTCAGTCACAGGGAGGCAGCTACCTAATTGGATTCTGGCACCCCATGTGACTTTGGCAGCCATCTTGGGTCAGGCAGAATCTATTTTAGACCCTGGCTCCCAGCGTTTGGCAATTTTCGAGTGGCTAGAGTAGGGTCAGATCACCTGTCTGTCAGGGACGGTGTATAGCATCAGGAAAAGATTCTGGGGCAGTAGGGAAAGTGCAGGGATATGCCATCCTTCCTGGAAGCCTCCCCATTTGGGTACAGACCGGCCAGGCCGCATTCTACCACTCAAGACAGGCACTGTTGTTACCTGTGGATCACCTCTCTACTGCTGCTTTGCTGTTACAACTTGTGAGTGCTCCAAGTTGAGTTGCTTTCCAACGGGGCCTGTTTTTTGCCTTACTTTGTTAGAATATATTCTTCAAATTGCACCTGGACGTGTGTTTTCTGCCTGCCGCATCAAGCTGCTCCTACCCATAAACATATCTCTGTCCTATGGTGTCTCTACTCTGGGTTAAAGGCCAACTAAGACATCTTTGGACAGAAGCAATGGCAGTCTAGGGAGAGGGTAGTGTTAGCCTAGAGGATTTAGATGTACTTGGCTAACAAATTAAAGTTGAATTCTACTTTTTAAAATGGTTCTAAAGCCTTAAGGTTTTTCACCTGATCCGCCTCTTCTGGGTGAAAACCATTCTATGCATTAAGGTAAATCACCTTCTGTGCTGCAGCCCCCTCCCAGACATCCCCTTTTTCTTACCTGAGACTCATCTGATCCAGCATTGGGCACGAGTGCAGCAGCTCCAGCCGCTGTCTCTCTCCTCATTAGTCAGATTGATAGCAGCAGGAGCCATTGGCTCCTGTTACTGTCAACCAAATCCTGTGACATGGTGCGGGGGGGCGGGGCTGAGTCCCACTGTCTGTGTCAATGGACCCAGCAGCAGGACTAGGGGCAGAGCCTGCACAGGGGCCCCCAGGGAAAGTGGCTTTCCATGGGGGCATCCAATGTAGAGGAGGAGCCTGGGGCACTGGCAGGGGACCCCAAGAGAAGAGGATCAGGGCTGCTCGGTGCAAAACTATTGCACAGAGCAGGTAAACACCCCTGTCAGAGGTTAATGGTTTATTTCAACCCTCTAACTGCCAGATTGACCCATGTACTCGGCCTAAGATTATCTTTTTTATTTCATCAAACATTTGGGCAATATAGTGTGTTTTAGTGCATTAAAATTTAAAAAAGTGTGTTTTTTTCCCAAAAAATGTGTTTGAAAAATCGCTGCGCTAATACTGTGAAGCTATTTGCTGAGAGGTATAGTGAGTATTTTGCAGTTTTTGTCACAAAGTTTTGAAAATTGAAAAAAGAAAAAAAAAATGTTTTCTTGTTTTTCTTCATATTCAAAAACAAATGAGAGCTGCAAAATACTCACCATGCCTCTCAGCAAATAGCTTGGGGTGTCTACTTTCCAAAATGGGGTCATTTGGGGGGGGTTTGTGCCACCTGGGCATTCCATGGCCTCCGAAACTGTGATAGGCAGTGAAGAGTGAAATCAAAAATTTACACCCTTAGAAATCCTGAAGGCGGTGATTGGTTTTCGGGGCCCCGTACGCGGCTAAGCTCCCAAAAAGTCCCACACATGTGGTATCCCCGTACTCAGGAGAAGCAGCAGAATGTATTTTGGGGTGCAATTCCACATATGCCCATGGTTTGCGTGAGCAATATATCATTTAGTGACAACTTAGTGCAAAAAAAAAAAAAAAAAAGTGTCACTTTCCCGCAACTATTGTCAAAATATAAAATATTCCATGGACTCAACCTGCCTCTCAGCAAATAGCTTGGGGTGTCTACTTTCCAAAATGGGGTCATTTGGGGGGGTTTTATGCCATCTGGGCATTTTATGTCCTTCAAAACTGTGATAGGTAGTGAGGAGTGAAATCAAAAATTTACGCCCTTAGAAATCCTGAAGGCAGTGATTGGTTTTCGGGGCCCCGTACGCGGCTAGGCTCCCAAAAAGTCCCACACATGTGGTATCCCCGTACTCAGGAGAAGCAGCTGAATGTGTTTTGGGGTGCAATTCCACATATGCCCATGGCCTGTGTAAGCAATATATCATTTAGTGACAACTTTTTGTAATTTTTTTTTTTTTTGTCATTATTCAATCACTTGGGACAAAAAAAAATAAATATTCAATGGGGTCAACATGCCTCTTAGCAATTTCCTTGGGGTGTCTACTTTCCAAAATGGGGTCATTTGGGGGGGGGTTGTACTGCCCTGCCATTTTAGCACCTCAAGAAATGACATAGGCAGTCATAAACTAAAAGCTGTGTAAATTACAGAAAATGTACCCTAGTTTGTAGACGCTATAACTTTTGTGCAAACCAATAAATATACGCTTATTGACATTTTTTTTACCAAAGACATGTGGCCGAATACATTTTGGCCTAAATGTATGACTAAAATTGAGTTTATTGGATTTTTTTTATAACAAAAAGTAGAAAATGTCATTTTTTTTCAAAAATTTCAGTCTTTTTCCGTTTATAGCGCAAAAAATAAAGAGGTGATCAAATAACATCAAAAGAAAGCTCTATTTGTGGGAAGAAAAGGACGCAAATTTTGTTTGGGTACAGCATTGCATGACCGCGCAATTAGCAGTTAAAGCGACGCAGTGCCAAATTGTAAAAAGTGCTCTGGTCAGGTAGGGGGTAAATCTTTCCGGGGCTGAAGTGGTTAAGGGTTGGTAAACTGCAATATATTACATTTTTGAGGTTTAATATTATTTTTAACATTCTGGACCTTAGTTTCACAAAAAATGTATTTCTCTGCTGTGCAGACTAAAAAAAAAAAAGCTTTACCTATGGAATATTGTGTGACAATCTGTAAAATTATGACTTTGCAGTTGCGTTTGACCAAAAATTAGAAACAAATTCTGAACTGCTCAGGCATATTGACACCCCATCATTCTTCATGTGATAAAATAGAGAGGGGGAAAATCTTCACAAGACATAACTAAGCATAAAATATATTTTCTGTCATGTCACTCAATATTACTTGTATATTTGCCATTCCAGTAGAATGAAGAATGCTACATTAGGCAATCTAAAAGAGAAATGACTAGAGTTATTGTAAGCAGTGACGTAGAGATGAGAGTTACTGGTCCATAATTAACAAACCCTGCCATCCATAATTGAGAACCATAACTCAGGCTTAGTCTGTCTTATCATTGCATCACAAATCACATTCTATAATCTTGGAAGAGCTAATGGAAATGAATTGGCGATGTCATTTGTGATGCAATAAAACAGCAGATAGAGTCTGAGTTATGGTCACCAGTAATGATTTGCAGCAGAAAATAATAAAGATACATAAGCCTAAAAAAATTTGTATATACAATTATTGCCCGGACAATTGAAAAGAAATGACGTGTCTGATCTAATGCAATGTACTAAGCCTGCTGCTTGGAGTTCTGGTTGGTCGCTTGGTCTATTTAATATCATCAATATGTGAGTGATCATGCACAAAAATGCTAAATGCTTCCATACACGCCCTGTTTCTCTGTGCTGAATTCCTCTACTGTACCACACGGGGCTTATTAAACCTCTATGTGGATATACGGGGGTCAGTGTACTTTGGGGTCTAGATTGGGAGCTTAACCCTTTCATGCCTAAGCCTATTTCTGACATTTGTTGCTTACAAGTTAAAATCCGTATTTTTTGCTAGAAAATTACTTAGAAACCCCAAACATTATATATGTATGTGTGTGTGTGTGTATATACAGTGGGGACGGAAAGTATTCAGATCCCCTTAAATTTTTCACTCTTTCTTATATTGCAGCCATTTGCTAAAATCATTTAAGTTCATTTTTTTCCTCATTAATGTACACACAGCACCCCATATGTGCAGCGGTCTTTCAAATGCATTTTTTTGGGGGAAAAAAGACACTTTCATGAGTTAAAGAAAAAAAACAGTAAAGTTTGCCTAATTTTTGTGTATAGTATGAAAGCTGATGTTATGCCAAGTAAGTAGATGACTAACATGTCACGCTTTGAAATTGCACACACTCGTGGAATGGCGACAAACTACGGTACCTAAAAATCTCCATAGGCGACGCTTTAAAAAAATTAACGATGACCAGTTGAGTTACAGAGGAGGTATTTTGCTAGAATTATTGCTCTCACTCCGATGATAGTGTGATTTGAACGCCGTTTACATTTGCGGGCGTGACTTACGTATGTGTTTTCTTTGCTGTGCGAGCACACTGGGACGGGGGCGCTGAATTTTTTATTTTCTTTCTTATTTGTTTTTTATTTTTTTACATTGTCTCTTTAAAAAAAAATAAAAAATCTGATCACTTTTATTGCTGTCACAAGGAATGTAAACATCCCTTGTGTCAGTAATAGGTGGTGACAGGTACTCTTTATGGAGGGATCGGGGGTCTAAAAGACCCCAAACCCCTCCTTTGCACTTAAAAGTATTCAGGCCGCCAAAAATGGCGATTCTGAATACTGTCATTTTTTTTAAATCGGCGACATCGGCAAACCGGAAGTGACGTTGTGGCGTCGCTCCCAGGATTTTACATCGGAGACCTGATCAGAGGCAGCTTTGTTCAGGTCTCAGCCGAGCCAGCTGACTCCCGGATGGTGGCTCGGGTCTCCTGGTGGGACGGTAGGCCCAGGAAGAGCGGCGGAAGGCGGCGGAAATCCCTTCCCACTCATTTAGGATAACAGGCGAGTGTCTTTTAGCTGCATCGGTTGTTATCACTAAAGAGCCAACCGCTGGCTCTAACAAACAGTACTGGGGTGATGCCTGAAGCTGCAGCCATCATCCCAAGCCATGAACACAAATTTGCGTACGGTCGGCATGAAGGGGTTAACAAAAGTCACCAAAATGCCACATTGATAGCAAGAATTTCACTTGAAAGGGGGAGACTATGGTTTGCCTTTCTGGGACTTTTAAGCTCTTATGTACAGAGGGGTGTATTTTAAAAAATGGCATACCTGTTCGACCATCAAAACTGTATGTAAATTTGTTCTGTATCTTAGTCAAAACTGACCATTCCCAGCCTATATTCTCTGCAATTCAAATGTGTGAACACAGAAAATACCACAATATGGCCAACAGATGGTGCTGACTATCATAGGAAATAAATATGCTCCTCCGCACCATCTAGTGACTGAAATGTGGTATTCTCCACAGTTACACATATTCAACGCAAAGAATGTAGATGAGGAACATTCGATTTTGCCAAATACCAAATTTTTTGTTGGGTTGGGATTTAGTTAAGCTTAAAGCCCCGTACACACTAAAAGAAAATCGGGCTAGCATTTTCGTCCGAGGAACGATTGTATGATTTTTTGTGTTTACACTTTTGACAGCCGATTCCAACCTTGCAGATGAAAATTTCCAAAGGGACAAACTGCAAACTGTCATTTAATGTGTACCATTTTCGGACGATTTTCGGAAACGAAAGGCCGCGCATGATCAGAAACAGCCTTTTTGTACAAGAATTTTCGTACATTATTTCCTGCCTTGGTTCTGACTTAATGTGAAACAACTAGGAAAATCAGACGATTGTTCAGCCAATTTTCTTACAGTGTGTCCCAGTACCCAGGACAGAGGCTTTTAGAAGGGACTGAATGCTAGCCTCTTGCCTACCTACTATGAGCACTGGCATTTGAGGGAGTGACAAGCATTTAGGAAGATGTTCTGTAATGTAATGCAAAAGGACATTATTAAAAAGGCCATGATGGTCTCTGCCAGTGTGGGACTCATAGCAGATGCTAATGTCATCAGTAAGCCACCTGTCTGGGGCCCCCTGCCATAATGTGTTTATTGTAAGTAGGTCTTCTATTGTGTGAAGGTGTTCTGTATTTATACTTATGATAATGTGTATTGTGTCTTCTGAGCTGGGAGACGACAAGTCTGACCTGAAAGGTCAAACCTCTGAGTCACCTAGGCTGGTTAAATGACTAGTGATATAGCTCATGTTAATTTATGTTTCTGGTTACAGTTTGTATTGTTAGAGTAATATGATCGGAAGGGGGAACCTCCTTCTCAAGTGTATAAAAGTCTGTATTCTTGTTCAAAATACAGTTCCAGCTTTGCAGCCAAACGAGTCCTGCGTAGTTCTTGGTTTTAATATGCGGCTATAATATCTAATATATATATTCAGACTGGAGGAAGCGGTATATGATGGAAGCACTCAAGCGGAGTGTGGGAAGCGGTTCCATTACAGTGTGTACCCCACTTAAACTTGAGCTCCACCCAAAAGGGGAAACTCTGCTTGTTTGCACCCCTCCACTGCCACATTTGGCACTTTTTGTGGGGGAACGGATACCTGGTTTTGACTGCGGTGAATTAAGCCAGAAGTTTGACCCCCCTCCTTTCCCTGCAGTCTTCTGGGACACATCACAGGTCCCAGAAGATTACGGGATCATCCAAAAGGCGCAGCATGACTCGTGCATACGCAGAAGGAAAACCGGCTGTGAAGTCGCAAGGTTTCACACCCTGTTTTCCTTACTTCAGATGTCAGCGCCTGTACCCAAAGCCGATTGAAGAATTGGCTCATGTGAGATCCCTGGACAGGTAAGTATCCTTTTACCAAAATCCTTTTACCAGCAGCTACAGTATTTGTTTTTGGAGCTCCTCTTTAAGGATGAAAAATGAAGGAAAACTAGTGTAGTTTAAATGTTACAAAGAATTTAACAGAACATGTAAAAAGGAAATCAAGGATGCAAAAATTCAAAACGAACGACAGATTGCAAAAGATAGTAGGACAAACCCCAAAAAATTATTCAAATATTTTAATAGTAAAAAGGCCAGGTCTAAGCATGTAGGCACTTTACAAAACAATCTAGAGTGGGTGACTGGGGACAAAGAGAAGGCAAATTTATTAAATACTTTCTTCAGCTCTGTGTATACAAAGGAGCATGGGGGAGTTTATGTCCATAATGGGGGTGGTAGTGACACAGCCCCGAATGATCCACAATGGCTCAAAAGTGATATGGTTCAGAATTATTTAGACAGAATAAAGGTGGATAAAGCACCTGGACCAGATGGCATCCACCCACGGATCCTAAAAGAATTGAGCTCTGTAATTTAAAAGCCATTGTATCTAATTTTTAGGGACTCATTAATGACAGGAATGGTACCACTGGATTGGCGCAGGGCGAACGTGGTGCCTATATTTAAAAAAGGATCAAAGTCTTTACCAAGTAACTATAGACCTGTTAGTTTAACTTCTATAGTGGGGAAGATACTGGAGAGTTTAATAAAAGACCACATAGACGAGTTCTTGCTGGAAAAAAACATTTTAAGCAACAGACAGCATGGATTCATGAAAGACAGAAGTTGTCAGACAAACCTGATTTCTTTTTATGAAGAGGTAAGTAAAACCTTGGACAGAGGGGTGGCTGTGGACGTGGTATACTTGGATTTTGCAAAAGCGTTTGACACAGTTCCCCACACACGGCTCATGTGTAAGGTAAAATCTACAGGTTTGGAAATATTGGATAGAAAACTGGCTAAAAGACAGAATTCAGAGAGTAGTGGTTAATGATTCTTACTCTGAATGGTCTAAGGTTATCAGCGGTGTACCCCAAGGTTCAGTGCTGGGACCCTTACTTTTTAATATCTTTATAAATTATATTGGGTCTGGGATCGAAAGTAACATTTCCGTCTCTGCAGATGACACTAAGCGATGCAGTGGAATAACGTCCTTACAGGTAGGATGTCTCCAATTTACAAGCTGACCTCAATGCTCTGTCTAATTGGGTGACTATGTGGCAGATGAGGTTTAATGTTGAGAAATGTAAAGTTATGCACTTGGGGGCTAAGAATATGCATGCATCATACATGCTAGGGGGAGTACAAATGGGGGAATCCATAGTGGAGAAGGATCTGGGGGTTTTGGTAGATCATAAGCTCAATAATAGCATGCAATGCCAAGCTGCAGTTTCCAAAGCAAGCAAAGTCCTTTCTTGTATTGAGAGAGGTATGGACTCTAGAGAGAGAGAGATATAATTTTGCCCCTGTTCAAATCTTTCTTAAGACCTCATCTGTAATATGCAGTTCAGTTTTGGGCACAGTTTTCAAAAAGGATATCGGGGAACTGGAGAAAGTGCAGAGAAGGGCAACCAAACTGATAAGAGTCATGGAGGAGCTCAGCTATGAGGAAAGATTAGAGGAACTGAATTTATTCACTCTTGAGAAGAAGAGAATAAGGGAGGATATGATCAACATGTTCAAATATATAAGGGGTCCATATAGTGAACTTGGTGTTGAGTTATTCTCTTTACGGTCAACCCAGAGGACACGGGGGCACTCTTTACGTCTAGAGGAAAAGAGATTTCATCTCCAAATACGCAAAGGTTTCTTCACAGTAAAGGCTGTGAAAATGTGGAATAGACTCCCTCCAGAGGTGGTTCTGGCCAGCTCAGTAGATTGCTTTAAGAAAGGCATGGATACTTTCCTAAATGTACAGAATATAACTGGGTACTGACATTTATAGGTAAAGTTGATCCAGGGAAAATCCGATTGCCTCTTGGGGGATCAGGAAGGAATTTTTTCCCCTGCTGTAGCAAATTGGAGCATGCTCTGCTGGGGTTTTTTGCCTTCCTCTGGATCAACTGAGGGTATAAAATTGGGTATATTGAATTGTACGATATTTTTTATTTTATTTATTGTTTTTAAGGTTGAACTGGATGGACTTGTCTTTTTTCAACCTGACTAACTATGTAACTATGTAACTATGTAACAAAAGGTAAAGAGGCTTGTCTTATATTTATAGTAGATGGTTTATATTTAGTAGCTATATGTTATTGTAAATTCAAATTAAAACTAAACTCTTAGCAATAACCACCCCCCAACACATATACAGTGGGGACGGAAAGTATTCAGACCCCCTTACATTTTTCACTCTTTGTTATATTGCAGCCATTTGCTAAAATCATTTAAGTTAATTGTTTTCCTCATTAATGTACACACAGCACCCCATATTGACAGAAAAACACAGAATTGTTGACATTTTTGCAGATTTATTAAAAAAGACATGGTCATCACATGGTCCTAAGTATTCAGACCGTTTGCTGTGACACTCATATATTTAACTCAGGTGCTGTCCATTTCTTCTGATCATACCGGAGATGGTTCTACACCTTCATTTGAGTCCAGCTGTGTTTGATTATACTGATTGGACTTGATTAGGAAAGCCACACACCTGTCTTTATAAGACTTTACAGCTTACAGTGCATGTCAGAGCAAATAAGAATCATGAGGTCAAAGGAACTGCCTGAAGAGCTCAGAGACCGAATTGTGGCAAGGCACAGATCTGGCCAAGGTTACAAAAAAATTCTGCTGCACTTAAGCTTTCTAAGAGCACAGTGGCCTCCATAATCCTTAAATGGAAGACGTTTGGGACAACCAGAACCCTTCCTAGAGCTGGCCATCCGGCCAAACTGAGCTATCGGCTCGAAATCTCCATTCATCAGGAAATAGGAGGAAGCTATTACAAAGTCAAGGGAATTCCCCTTTTAGCCAGTTGCCGTTGCATTGACACTTTGACCCTATTGGAAGATTTCTTCTTAAAGTGATAATAAAGAGCCCTGTTTCTTCTATATGAGGACACATTGAAGGATACTTCTCAGCTGGAACGGTGGACCCTGAGGACCCATACACATCACACTGCTGGTTGCTACTACACGCCTACTACCCCTGCAGGGGTGCAGGGAGCTGGTGAGTGGGGATCTTTGAGGGGGAGCACCGCAAGTCACCGGATTTGATCAGCTGGTTATCACGAAAGTCACTTACCACAGACGTCTTTACTTTTTGATACTGGACTTTGATACATTAATTTAAATTTATTTAATATACTTTTCACTTATTTTATTTCACACCTGGTTATTTAATCTAATGTGCAGCCCTGCACTATATGCCTAATGGTGGGATCATCTAACTCACCTCTTATAAAAGCACATTTGGACATTATTGGAGATTAATATAGGTTTCAATCCGTGGTGTTTTATAATTATTTTTATTTTATTTTTTGGAATGTCATAATTCTTACAAAATGTCACTTTATTAATCTATGTTGATTAGCCACACGGTGTATACCTGCATATTAGGTATAAAACTCACCTGGTAGCACAGTCCATTTAGGTAACACTGGACAATTAGATTCACTACCTAAATGAGTGAATAAGGGGTTGGTTTTAATTTTATTTTCACTTTCATCTTTTCTTGTCCCCTTTTCCTTTGAGGTTTATTATATCACAAAATCAAGGTACCCTGGTAAGGTAGCGCCCTCTACCCCTAATTAATATTCCTTATATCATTATCTCACTCCTTCGGGGGTAAGTGTAAGGGGAGGCTGCAAGCCTTCAGGTCCGTGAGCGCGGAAACCCGTTCCCCATTATACTGCTCATCACCTGCATCATGCTGTGGGGGTGTTTTTCAACTGCAGGGACAGGACGACTGGTTGCAATCGAGGGAAAGATGAATGTGGTCAAGTACAGGGATATCCTGGACGAAAACCTTCTCCAGAGTGCTCAGGACCTCAGACTGGGCAGAAGGTTTACCTTCCAACAAGACAATGACTCTAAGCACACAGCTAAAATAACGAAGGAGTGGCTTCACAACAACTCCGTGACTGTTCTTGAATGGCCCAGCCAGAGCCCTGACTTAAACCCCATTGAGCAACTCTGGAGAGACCTAAAAATGGCTGTCCACCAACGTTTACCATGCAACCTGACAGAACTGGAGAGGATCTGCAAGGAGGAATGGCAGAGGATCCCCAAATCCAGGTGTGAAAAACTTGTTGCATCTTTCCCAAAAAGACTCATGGCTGTATTAGACCAAAAGGGTGCTTCTACTAAATACTGAGCAAAGGGTCTGAATACTTAGGACCATGTGATATTTCATTTTTTCTTTTTTAATAAATCTGAAAAAATTTCAACAATTCTGTGTTTTTCTGTCAATATGGGGTGCTGTGTGTACATTAATGAGGAAAAAAATGAACTTAAATGATTTTAGCAAATGGCTGCAATATAACAAAGAGTGAAAAACATAAGGGTGTCTGAATACTTTCCGCCCCCACTGTACATACCTTTTGCCTGATAACCACTCCCAACTAATCGCCATGTCACAAAAAAAAATGAAAGTGACCCTTATTTATTTAAGTGTTAATTGCCATAATTAATGCAAATAAATTATATATGTTATGTCACTGTCATTTTTTTTTTTTTAATTCTCCAAGTACCTTATTCCCACATCTCTGTTGTGTGATCACATGATCTTTCCCTGTTCTTCATGCATAAGAGGCCCCCTTTAGTGCAATCATTACTTAGTCAATAAAACAATACCAAGCCACAAAGCAAAGCAGCTAGTGATAACACATCAGGTTGAAAACCAATGGTTTTAGAGGCATAGTTGGGTCTGGGGTATAAAGTAATGATTTTCTTGTGTCCCTAAATTAAAGAGGAGGTCCAGCCTGGATGAAAAAAAATTAAAGTCAGCAGCTACAAATACAGTAACTGCTGACTTTTAATATATGGACATTTACCTGTCCAGGGAGGCCGCGATGTCGGTATCCCAGCCGATCTTCAGATTGACTCCCGGGTTCTGCCGCCGCCAGTTCCCAAATCCGCATGCGCGAAGCGCGCTGCACTTTTTAATTGGCCCGGTGGCGGGGGAAGGAGGAGGGGGGGAGAACTTCTGGGAGATCGGACCGTGGCCCGTCTCCTAGAAGTGGGGAAGGGGACCCATCAAAAACGGGTCCCCCCTCCCCCCCGAAAGGTGCCAAATGTGACATCGGAGGGGTGGGGGGAGCGTATAAGTAGAAGTTACACTTTTGGGTGGAACACTGCTTTAATAATAAGGCCTTTATTGTTTTATTTGGTGATTGAAGTGAATATAAGTAAATACCTTCTGTTTTAACCACTTTAGTCCCGGAAGGTTTTACCCCCTTCCTGACGAGGCCTTTTTTTTTTTTTTTTATGGCACTGCGTTAGTGTAACTGAAAACTGCTCAGTCGTGCAACACTGTACCCAAATAAAATTCATGTCCTTTTTTTTCCCACAAATAGAGCTTTCTTTTGGTGGTATTTGATCATCTCTGCAGTTTTTATTTTTTGCGCTATAAACAAAAAAAGAGTGACAATTTTGAAAAAATATATATTTTTTTACTTTCTGCTTTAAAACATACCCAATAAAAAAAACATAAAAAATCTAATTTCTTCATCAATTTAGGCCAATATATATTCTGCTACATATTTTTGGTAAAAAAAATCCCAATAAGCGTATATTGATTGGTTTGCGCAAAAGTTATCATGTCTACAAACCACGGGATATTTTTATGGCATTTTTATTTATTTATTTTTTTACCAGTAATGGCGGTGATTAACGATTTTCAGCGGGACTGCAACATTGCGGCAGGCAAATCGGACACCTAACTGACATTTTTGACACTTTTTTGGGAACCAGTGACACTAGTACAGTGATCAGTGCTAAATAATATGCACTGTTACTGTACTAATGACACTGGCAGGGAAGGGGTTAACACTAGGGGGCGATCAAAGGGTTAAGTGTGTCCCTAGGAGGGGCTTCTAACTGTGTGGGTGATGGACTGACTGGGGGAACACAGGGATCCCTGTCACTGTTTAGCAGGAACACAAGATCATTGTGTTCTCCCCTGTCAGAATGGCAATCTGCCTTGTTTACATAGGCAGATCATCATTCTGCCTCTTTGGGGAAGAATTGGTGGGTCCCGGCGGACATCGCGTCCGCCAGACCTGCTGATTGGCTCCCCCTCTGGCCAATCAGTGCGCCCCCGCTGTCTATTGCATGAAATGATTTACAGGTACGTCGTTTCGCACAATAGAGCCGCCCTGCCGCAGTATATCTGCGGTAGGCAGTCTTCAAGCAGTTAAAAAGACCCTGCTGTTCTTCACTTATTATTATTGTTATTATACAGGGTTTATATAGCTCCAACAGTTTGTGCAACGCTTTACAACATGAGGGCAGACAGTAAAGTTACAATACATTTAAATACAGGAGAAATCAGAGGGCCCTGATCATTAGAGCTTACAATCTAGAAGGGAGGGTCAAGCGATACAAAAGGTAATAGCTGTGGGGGGTGATCAGATGAAGAAAATAAAAGTACAGTAATAGAGGGCAGGGTAGGTTTCTGTGAAGAGAAAAGTTTTCAGGGATCACCTTATAGTGGAGTAGGAGACAGTTGGACAGATTGGGGTAGGGAATTCGAAAGGATAGGAGAGGCTCGGAAGAAGTCCTGGATGAGAGTATGGAAGAAGATGACAAGGGATCTAGAGAGCAGAGGAGGTCTTGGGAGGAACGAAGAGAACGATTTGGTTGGTATTTTAAGACTAGGTTAGTGATGTAGCTGGGGGCAGAGTTGTGGATGGCTTTGTAAGTTATTGTGAGTATTTTGAATTGAATTCATTGGGTGGGTGGAAGCCAGTGGAGGGATTGGCAGAGAGGGGTAGCAGAGGCTGAGCGGTTTGTATGGTGGATGAGTCTGGCAGCAGCATTAATGATGGACTGAATAGGGGATAACCTATCTAATGGTAAGCCAATGAGGAGGGAGTTGCAGTAGTCTAGGCGAGAGATGACCAGGGATTAGCTTTGTGGTTTCTTTGGTTAGGGACGTAGTTTGGAGATGTTGTGGAGGTTGAGGCAAGGGTAGGATGCATTAAGGTGAAATATCTTAAAGCGGGGGTTCACCCACACTGCCAAAAAAAAAAATATTAAAAGCCAGCAGCTACAAATACTGCAGCTGCTGACTTTTAATACATGGCCACTTACCTGTCCCAGGGTCCAGCGATGTCGGCAGGTGACGCCGAGAACCCGCTCGGTTCTCCTAGGTGAGGGAATCAGGAAGTGAAGCGTTGCGGCTTCACTTCCCGGTTCCCTACTGTGCATGAGCGAGTCGCGCTGCGCGTCCCTAGTGGTCTCCGCTCTCTGCTGGGAGCTGTGTGTTCCCAGCAGACAGCGCGGTGGGGACAGGAAGAGGCATAGACTCCCATGGGAGTCTATGCCGGAAGTGGGTGCAAATACCTGTCTTAGACAGGTATCTGCACCCCCCTCCCCCCTGAAAGGTGCCAAATGTGACACCGGAGGGGGGGGGGGTTCCGAAAAGCGGAAGTTCCATTTTTGTGTGGAACTCCACTTTAAGGCTTTACAACCACTTTAACCACTTCAATACCAGGCACTTACGCCCCTTCCTGCCCAGGACAATTTTCAGCTTTCAGCGCTGTCACACTTTGAATGACATTTGCGCGGTCATGTAACATTGTACCCAAACAAAATTTTTATCATTTTCTTCCCACATATAGAGCTTTCATTTGGTGGTATTTGATCACCTCTGGGGCTTTTATTTTTTAAAAAAACAAACTAAAAAAAGACCAAAATTTTTGAAAAAAAAAAGTTTTTCTTTTTTGTCATAAAAATTTGCTTTCCCCTTCACTGACGGGCACTAATTAGGCGGAACTGATGGGCACTGATGAGGCAGCACTGATGGGCACTGATGAGGCAGCACTGATGAGCACGGATGAGTTGGCACTGATAAGGTGGCACTCATGGGCACTGATGAGGGGGCACTGATATATAGAATTGATGGGCACTGATGGGCACTGACAGGAGGCTGTGATGGGCACTGACAGGCGGGTGTGATGGGCACTGACAGGCAGCACTGATTGGCACTGATAGGTGGTACTGATTGGCACTGACAGGTGGCACTGATGGGCAGCACTGATGATGAGGTACTAATGTGTTACTGACAGGTGTTATTGCTGGGTACTGATTGGCACTGTGGTGGGCACTGATTGGCACTGTGGTAGGCTCTGATTGGCACTGTGGTGGGCACTGATTGGCACTGTGGTGGGCACTTTTTTATTGGGGGAATGCTGGACACTGATTGGTTCTCCCTGTCAGCGCGAACCGAGGAATGCCGTTTACTGGCACTTCCTGGTTCACGCTGTGATCAGCTGTGATTGGTCACAGCTGATCACGTGGTAAGAAGCCTCTAACAGAGGCTTCTTATCACGATCGGAGATGCGGGATGTCAGACTGACACGCTGCACTTGCGATCGCCATGATGCGCTACCCCGCGGGCACGCGCCGGCATGTTATCCTGCTGGACGTCATATGACACCCAGTCAGGATAACAGAACCACTTCCCGGACGTCAATATGCTATAGGCCGGGCGGGAAGTGGTTAATGTTGATAAATGTAAAGTTATGCACTTGGGGGCTAAGAATATGCATCATACATACTAGGGGGAGTACAACTGGGGGAATACATGGTGGAGAAGGATCTGGGGGTTTTGGTAGATATAAGCTTAATAATAGCATGCAATGCCAAGCTGTGGTTTCCTAAGCGAGTAAGATCCATTCTTGTATGAAGAGAGGTATGGACTCCAGAGAGAGAGATATCATTTTGCCCCTCTACAAATCATTAGTAAGCTCTCATCTGGAATATGCAGTTCAGTTTTGGGCACCAGTTCTCAAAAAGGATATCGGGGAACTGGAGAAAGTGCAGAGAAGGGCAACCAAACTGATAAGAGGCATGGAGGAGCTCAGCTATGAGGAAAGATTAGAGGAACTGAATTTATTCCCTCTTGAGAAGAGGTGATTAAGGGGGATATGATCAACATGTATAAATACATAAGTGGTCCATATAGTGAACTTGGTGTTGAGTTATTCACTTTAAGTTCATCACAGAGGACAAGAGGGCACTCTTTATGTCTTTACGAGGAAAAGAGATTTCATCTCCAAATAGAGAAAGGCTTCTTCACAGTAAGAGCTGTAATAATGTGGAATAGATCCCCTCAAGAGTTGGTTCTGTCCAGCTCAGTAGATTGTTTTAAAAAAAAAGCCTGGATTCTTTCCTAAATGCACATAACATAACTGGATACTAATATTTTATAGGTAAAGTTGATCCAAGAAATGCTGATTGCCTGTTGGGGGCATTATTTTGTTCCCCCGCTGGAGCAAATTGGACCAAGCTTTATGAGGGGGGGATTTGCATTCTTCTGGATCAACTGTGGGTATAGGATAGTGTATAGGGAGGTTTTCTATTTGTGTGTGTTTTTTTTTTTTTCTGTGTTGGTTGAACTGGATGGACTCGTGTCTTTTTTCAACCAGATTAACTATGTACCTATGGAACGGCTTCCCTAAAGAGATGAATTTTTAAGGGATCGCTAGAAGATGGATAGAGTAGGAGATAGCTGGATGGGGTTGGAGTTTCCAAAGGAAGGGAAAGGCTCTGGAGAAATCCTGGTGACAAGCATGGGAGGAGGTGATGAGGGAGTTAGAGAGCGAGAGGTCTTGAAAGGACAGTTTGGGTGATATTTTAAGAGGATGTTGGTGGTCTAGCTTGGGCCAGAGGTACTGTATGGATGGCCTCCTATATTACCGTCAGCATTTTGAATCGTATGCTTTGAGTGAGCCAGTGGAGGGATTGGCAGAGAAAAAGGTGGACGAGTCTGGCAGCAGCTTTCATGATAGGCTGAAGGGAGGATACCCTGTGTAGAGGTAGGACAATGAAGAGGGAACTGCAATAGTCCAGATGAGAAACAACAGAGAGTGAATGAGAAACTTTATGGTGACATTTGTTAAAAAAAGGGCACATTTGGAAAGATTTCCCTTAAATTTCACTGAAAAACAAAAGGGTATTTAAATAGTACCACTGGTTCACTGGGCTAAGATAATACTCTACTCCCTAAATCAGTCCAGATGCCCATCTCTGTCTGGCAAGTGTGGAGGAGGTAACGTTGGACTCTGAGGATCATCTCTCCTTTAGTTTAAAATTAAACCAGGAGCATTGCCAATGCCTGTGTAGCAGCAGTGTCCGGGCAAGGTCACCCAGGGCAAGGTGCCAAACTGTGCCCCCCTCCACTGTTCATGATGTGCAAGCTTAGAGGATCCTACACCCCATAAACCATTGCACCCAGGGCAACTGGCCCTCCTG
Source organism: Aquarana catesbeiana (assembly GCF_042186555.1). Classification (NCBI taxonomy): domain Eukaryota; kingdom Metazoa; phylum Chordata; class Amphibia; order Anura; family Ranidae; genus Aquarana; species Aquarana catesbeiana. The sequence goes on from NC_133326.1 coordinate 28,704,242, forward strand.
CCCACCCCTTGGCCCAGCCTTGTGTAGCAGATCCAGATCTAGAAGGGTGCTGGGGTGGGCTTTGCCCCCCAGGACCAGTGACATTGGTATCAGAAAGTAGAGGGGCTTGGGGGCAGCACACAACCTTGATGTTGCCAAGTTGGCATAGCTTTGTAGTGGCCTACACTTATCCACTGCACAGAATCATTTGTTTCCATGGTCCTGGGGGAATGGGGGGGCACAGCTCTGATGTGTAGCGCTTACGAAAGATATACTATATTACCAAAAGTATTGGGACACCTGCTTTACACACACACAAACTTTAATGGTATCCCAGTCTTAGTCCGTAGGGTTCAATATTGAGTTGGCCCACCCTTTTGCAGCTATAACAGCTTCAACTCCTCTGGGAAGGCTGTCCACAAGGTTTAGGAGTGTGTCTATGGGAATGTTTGACCATTCTTCCAGAAATGCATTTGTGAGGTCAGGCACTGATGTGGACGAAAAGGCCTGGCTCGCAGTCTCCACTCTAATTAATCCCAAAGGTGTTCTATCGGGTTGAGGTCAGGACTCTGCGCAGGCCAGTCAAGTTCCTGCACCCCAAACTCGCTCATCCGTGTCTTTATGGACCTTGCTTTGTGCACTGGTCCAAATCATTTAGTGGAGGGGGGATTATGGTGGGGGGTTGTTTTTCAGGAGTTGGGCTTGGCCCCTTAGTTCCAGTGAAGGGAGCAGCATTCCAGCATTCCAAGACATTTTGGACAACTTTGTGGGAACAGTTTGGGGATGGCCCCTTTCTGTTCCAACATGACTGCGCACCAGTGTACAAAGCAAGGTCCATAAAGACATGAATGAGCGAGTTTGGGGTGGAGGAACCTGACTGGCCTGCACAGAGTCCTGACCTAAACCCGATAGAACACCTTTGGAATGAATTAAAGCGGAGACTGCAAGCCAGGTCTTCTCATCCAACATCAGCGCCTGACCTCACAAATGCACTTCTGGAAGAATGGTCAAACATTCCCATAGATGCACTCCTAAACCTTGTGGACAGCCTTCCCAGAAGAGTTGAAGCTGTTATAGCGGAAAAGGGTGGACCAACTCAATACTGAACCCTACAGATGAAGACTGGGGTGCCATTAAAGTTCACGTGCGTGTAAAGGCAGGCATCCCAATACTTTTGGTAATATATTATAGCTAAATATAGCAGTTATATAACAGGGATATTTTTCATGCAAGCATGTTAAACTATCAAATGGCCTTCTGCTTTTTTCCCCATATCTCTTTCACCCAAAAAAATGCCTGTTTTCCCTCCAAGATTCATATTTAGTAACAAAGTTTGACCACTGCTATCCAAAGTTGTCCTTAAAGCCGCTAAATTGCATTATAATTTCAAACAAACTGCTACTGTCAGCACTGTCTTACCGTCTCAGATTTCTAGCCATTGATTCTTTACATTTAAATGACTGCAAGCTGTAATATTATGTATACAGAAATCAGCTGTAGCAGCGAGCTTAAGTTTTTCCTGGTGCTGTATAACAGATTAGCATAGGGTCATTGCGGCTGTCAAGAGCCTGACAGCTAATTCAGCAAATAAACACAATAGACGTCATATTTTATTTTACAAAGCAGTGCGTGTGCATCGCTTTACAAAACAGTTTAAATCTGCCTATTGTCGCATTGCTAGTTACTGGCTCCAAGATGATTGTTAAAAAAGAAAGAATTAAAAATAATGATCAGATTAATATTCAGCCATGCTGCTTCAGCTTTATTTCAAGCTTCAGATGCTGAAATGAGGTTTTATTGAAGCAAATGTAAAAATATAAATGGTAGGTATGACAGTATTCTTGGATCTTAAATGTTGAGTACCCATGAAATCATGTACAGAGTCTGGAGTGGAATGTAAGATGTTATATCTCTTTGTTTTTATAATATTATTTATTATTATTATTATTATTATTATTATTGTTATTATTATGTACAATTATTAAATTATTATTAATAATTTGTTTACAATTATTCAATTATTATTACTACAATTATTTATTATTATTATCATGATTCATATTTTTATTAATATCGACACTTATTCAATTATTATTAATTGTATTTACAATTATTCAATTATTATTATTACTACAATTATTTATTATTATTATTATTATTATTAATATCATTATTCTTCTTTTTATTATTATCTACAATTATTAAATTATTATTATTAATTTATTTACAATTACTCAATTATTATTACTACAATTAATTATTATTATTATTGTTATTATTATTGTTATTATTGTTATTATTATTATCATGATTATTATTATCAGTAGAAGCATTTGTCTCACTTTTTTTTTCTTTTTTTCCTCTGATCCTATCTGTATTGCGCCCAGAGCAAAGATTTAGGCTACATGCCCGCGGACATTTTTAAAAACAAGCTGTAAAGCTAGTACCGACACCTGGAAAAAGCGGCGTTAAAAATGCGATTTTCACCGCGTTTTGCATTAGCATTAATGCGCATTAATGCGTGTTTATACACGTTTTTACGCCTTAGCGCCAAGTAGCGTTTTTAAAGAAAAATACACCTTTCGGCTATATTATACTCCCAAATTACCCACAATGCCACAAAAACCAAATGAAATATGTTAGAGAGCATGTGTCGGGCCATTTTGGTAGGAGAGAGAGAGGAGAGAGCATTTGAGAGTTTGTTGGAGTCTTTTTGCGTTTAGGCGATTTTTCAGAGTTTTTCATATGGATCCTGTTGTCCAGAAGATAGACGGGGCAATCCTTCTGATTGTCTTGCGGAGGATGCGGAGGAGGAGGAGGAGAGAAGGAGCAGATGTCGTCAGTTTTGGGTGCATCCAAAACTGTATTATCAAATCTGTACATTACAAATCTGTATTCCCAACTGCACTTGTATCCGGCAAAATTCCTCAACTTCACGAGGATGTCTGTGCCGCTCTTTGATGAGCTGTTGGAGAGGCTCAGGCCAAGGCTAACGAGGATGGACACCGTGATGCGGAGCTCTGTGTCACCAGAGGGTTAGTGGAGAGGGTTAGGGGTAGGGTTAGGGGATAGGGTTAGTGGATAGGGTTAGGGATAGGGTTAGGGTATAGGGTATAGGGTAAGGGGTTAGGGGATAGGGTTAGTGGATAGGGTTAGGAGTAGGGTTAGGGGATAGGGTTAGGGTATAGCGTATAGAGTAAGGGGTTAGGGGATAGGGTTAGTGGATAGGTTTAGGGGTAGGGTTAGGGGTAAGGGATAGGGTTAGTGGATAGGGGTAGGGGTTAGGGGATAGGGTTAGTGTTAGGGGTAGGGGTTAGGGTTAGGGGATAGGGTTAGGGGTAGGCGATAGGGTAAGGGGTTAGGGTTAGGTTTAGGGGATAGTGTTAGTGGATAGGGTTAGGGGTAAGGGATAGGATTAGGGTATAGGGTATAGGGTTAGGGGTTAGGGTTAGGGGATAGGGTTAGTGGATAGGATTAGGGGTAGGGTTAGGGGTTAGGGATAGGGTTAGTGGATACGGGTAGGGGTTAGGGGATAGGGTTAGTGTTAGGGGTAGGGGTAAGGTTAGGAGATAGGGTATAGGGTTAGGGGATAGGGTTAGGGGTAGGGTTAGGGGCTAGGATTAGTAGATAGGGTTAGGGGTAGGGGATAGGGTGAGGGTAAGGAGTTAGGGGTTAGGGTATAGGGTAAGGGGTTAGGGGTTAGGGGATAGGATTAGTGGATAGGGTTAGGGGTAGGGTCAGGGGTAAGGGATAGGGTTAGTGGATAGGGGTAGGGGTTAGGGGATAGCGTTAGTGGATAGGGTTAGGGGTAAGGTTAGGGGTTAGGGTATAGGGTTAGGGGTTAGGGTTAGGGTATAGGGTTAGGGGTAGGGTTAGGGGATAGGGTAAGGGGTTAGGTTTAGGGGATAGTGTTAGTGAATAGGGTTAGGGGATAGGGTATAGGGTTAGGGGTTAGGGTTAGGGGATAGGGTTAGTGGAAAGGGTTAGGGGTAGGCTTAGGGGTAAGGGATAGGGTTAGTGGATAGGGGTGGGGGTTAGGGGAAAGGGTTAGTGTTAGGGGTAGGGGATAGGGTTAGTGGATAGGGTTAGGGGTAAGGTTAGGGGATAGGGTATAGGGTTAGGGGATAGGGTTAGTGGTAGGGTTAGGGGATAGGGTAAGGGGTTAGGGTTAGGTTTAGGGGATAGGGTTAGGTTTAGGGGATAGGGTTAGTGGATTAGGGTTAGAGGTAGGGGATAGGGTTAGTGCATTAGGGTTAGAGTTAGGGGTAGGGGAGAGGGTTAGTGGATAGGGGATAGGGGATAAGGGTTAGGTTTAGGGGTAGGGGTTAGGGGTTATGGTTAAGGGTAGGATTAGGACTTCTTATTTTTATGCATTTTTTTTTAAATATGTTACATTTTTATGTTATCTTAGGTTCCTTGCCACTGGACAAAGTTATGTCTCGTTGCATCACTACTTCCTCCTTGGCCTCACAATGGTGTCCAGAGTAATAAAGGAAACATGTGTGGCAATATGGGAGGAGTTGCATGCATTTGTAATGCCGGAGCCCACAGAAGACATCTGGGAATCAATTGTCGACACTTTTTGGGAGAAAACTCAGTTCCCAAATTGTATCGGTGCCCTTGATGGGAAACACATCAGGGTGAAGAAGCCTCCCCATTCTGGATCATCCTATTTTAACTATAAAAAATATTTTTCGGTGGTCCTCCTGGCACTTTCTGATGCAAATCCTAAATTCCTTGTTGTGGATGTGGGAGCATATGGAAGCCAAGGTGACGCCCGCATATTTCGTGAGTCGGGCTTCGAACGTCGTCTACATGAAGGATGACTCAATGTTCCTACCAGCAGGCCTCTCCCCTGCACTGAGGAACCCAGCTTGCCATTGGTCATGGTGGCAGACGAGGCCTTTGGACTGGCTGAAAATCTTATGAGGCCATACAGTGGCTATGGTCTCAGCCATCGACAAAAAATATATAATTGTAGGCTCAGCCGTGCACACCGTGTTGTCGAATGTGCTTTTGGGGTGTGCACAGCCAAATGGCGAGTTTTGCTGACCTGTATGCATCTTGATGTTGAGAAGGCCATTAAAGTGGTCCTGGCATGCTGCGTTCTGCACAATTTTCTGCGTGACAATGACAGAACCAATGTTGAACCGGAGTCCAGTAACCAAGCTTAGAGAGTCCAATTTATGGACTTGCAGTCAACGGCACGTGTCCTGAGCATCCAAAACCAATTTGCTGATTTTTTTGTATCCCCTGATAGGGATAGGTGGTGGTTGGGGTTGAGGAGGGGGCTGATATTGAGAGGGGGGTGCTAGCGCTGCTGAGGTCCCGGGGGCCATTAGGGGATCATATGAAGCAGTATATGGATCACATGGAGGTTGCCCACCACTTAATTTTGCTTGTCTATATTGCATAGCAATACAATACATGCAATCCATACAATGCTTCTCTAGGTCTCCCCCAATGTCCTCCAGGATGTGATATAGGCTGCGGCAGAAGCAGGCGCGTGGGTTGCTGGTATCCAAAAATGCATCCACACTGCGCCTCTCCTGTCGCACTTCCTGCAGCAGTGCTAGCACCCTGTCATCTGCCTCAATATTGCAGCCGCCCCTCCTCTGACGTCCACGCCCACGGCCACGAACACCGCCACGACCGCGCTTCTCCCCACGTTCTTGCCTGCCAGTCGCCACCAACTCCAAGGATTCCTGCAAATGAACGAAAATGTTTACATTGACATGTACATGGACAGACAGACAATGAGATAGACAGGCAGACATAACAGATGGGCAGTTACCTGATCTGCGCACTCAACACTTGCCGCACTCCTTGCATGATGTGGTGATGCAGTGCCGGTGCTCTCCATAGGACTGGTGGGTCTGTCAACCTGGGCCTCTTCCACAGCCACCTCCCTTTGCGAAGCAATGTTAGAAGTTGTCCTGCAGACAATAATAAATGCATAAAGTTAGACAATATCCATTGAAAATACCACCTAAAAAGCAATGTACATAAGGAAATATATGATGATCAAATAACTAACAAAAAACTTACTGGCTGCTGCTATTTATCATATTTTGACGTAAGAAAGGCAAATTATTATGATAGACTTTTTTTTGGCAGGGGCTGGTGCTCCACTTCGTATTGCCTTATCCTCATCTGTGAGGTCCCTCCTGACATGATCGCGTAGCGATTTCCAACGGCGCTGTAAAATCCTGCCTAAAGAAACATGGAAAACAAGGGTTAATATGAATTCTTCATTTACATTACACAACAAACAGATCATGCATTCAATGAAAATAGACTTACTTGTTTCCTTTCTTGCTCCATTTGTCATCTCTTCCCAGCCAGGGGTTAGAGCCGCACTTATATCCTCCCACAATTTCACCTTCCGAATATGGTCTCCATGCAGTGGATGTGCCACATCCCACGGTTCAGGATGGGCCTCAACAGCATTAATTAGTTCCATCTGTGATACACCACTTGCCATCTTGGTCTCTCCTCTGTCCTAACCACAGTCACATGGCTGTGCAAAGGACTGTTGGGTAATATAATGTCCAGACAGGAATTTCCTGTTTTTACAGAGATTACAGTGTCCAATAAAATGTTTACAGCTTAAAAACGCCGGAGCTCAAAAACGTGAAAAAAACGGCGATATGGCGTTAATGCGCGTATTTTCGCGTCCGCCGTTTTTACAGCTCTAGCGCTGGAGCCTCAGAACGCACTGGTCCTGTTTTTTTTTTTTTGTAGCTTAAAAACGCCTATGCCACTTACAGCTCAAAAACGCCATGGTGGGCATGAGGCCATAGGCTAACACTGAGATGCGTTTTTAAGATGCAAAAAATGCTCAAAAAAGCGGCTGTAAAAACGTCCGTGGGCATGTAGCCTTTAGAAATCCGCCCAGCCTCCCCCGCTGCTAACACATCATGACGTAGATCACATGTGTCAAACACAAAGCCCGCGGGCCAAATCCGACCCTCCAGGCCATTTCATGTGGCCCTCGCACATCTCCTGCAGCTGCTACACCTTCCTCATCTCCGGCCCCACCTTGTCTCAGCAGACGGCAGCAGGGAGGAGGACAGATCTCCTCCTACAGACCCTGCACCCCTTCATCTCCACCTCGCCTGGTCCTCGCATTCAGCAGACTCCAGCAGCGAACTCCAGCCCTCCTCTGGTCGTCCTCCAGACCCTGCACTTTCTGCTTCCCAGCTCCACCCCCAGCTGCTTCTCGGCACAAGGTAAGGGGGTGCACTGTGATGAAAGGGAGGGTGGGGGACTGTTGACTTTTGACAGTGGGGGGGCTACAGATAGAACCGGCCCTCTGAGGGCGACCATAATGCTGATGCGGCCCGAGATGAAATTGAGTTGGACACCCCTGCCATAGATGGTACAATTTGTGTGTTGATTGTGGGCAGTTGGGGCAGAGTTGGGGTGTTTCAGTGCATGGATGTGCCAGCAATAGCTGTCAAAGCAGACAGAAGGCTGTGGCTTGGTGGAAGGCAGACTGTGATCCACTTGTTGCCCATCACCGATTTGCATGTGATGCAGTGTTTGCTGAACGCTGCCCCTTCCCCCATGTGTAGGTGCTTTGATTAGAACGACTGCTCCTTCCACCCGCCCCATCATTGTGGCCCTAAATATTAGGATAATAAAACTAGGGTCGCACCAACACCTTATTCTTTATCGGCGAGTACCGGTACTCTTCGGTGCGATTCGCGTCAATACAAAATAAATGGGCGCAAATCGCACTGCAAAGAATCGCATGTGATTTAAACAAGAATGCGGTGTGATTTCTGTCTGAATCGCATACGATTTCCCTCACCGCTCCTGTGCATGTGTGTATAGAAAGGGAAAAGCACCATCTAGTGGGCAGTTTATTAAAAACGTTAGAAATCACATTAATGGCTTGCTGCCCGCACTATAGCCTGAAAGACAGCTTCAGTGGGTATAGGGCTTCCAATGCCAGTAGGGCGTACATGGACGTCCTCCTGTCATCTATGTTTCTATAATCAGGGCACTGATTATCAGTGTCCTGATTATCATTGCAGTCCCAACAATGCCCACCAGTGCTGCCAATCAGTGCCCACCAGTGCCTTCTAGAAGTGCCCACCAGTGCTGCCAATAATTGCCGACCAGGTCTGCCAATCAGTGCCCACCAGTGCCACCTATCAGTGCCCATCAGTGCTGCCAATCAGTACTCGTCAGTGCCTCCTTATCAGTGCCACCTATCAGTGCCCATCAATGCCTCCTTATCAGTGCCACTTATCACTGCCTATCAGTGCCCGTCAGTGCCTCCTTATCAGTGTCGCTAATCAGTGCCACCTATCAGTGCCCATCAGTGCAGCCTATCAGTGCACATCAGTGATGAAGAAATAACCCAGTGGTTTTTAAATATCCCCAAAAGAAAGCTCTAGTTGTGGGAAAAAAATGATACAAATTTCATACAGGTACAGTGTTGCATGACCGCGCAATTGTCATTAAAAGTGTGACAGCGCTGAAAGCTGATAATTGGCCTGGGTAGGAAGGGGGTGAAAGTGCCCGGTAGGCAAGTGGTTAATACATATCTGGTCAAATGCAAAATATGCTAGAGGTGTTCACAGGGCTGGAGGAAAAGTTCCGGGACCCTGTGGGTATAGGGCAGAAGTGATGTCAGCTTGGGGGCGGACCGCCTATACATCTCCTCCAGCTGTGAGCACCGTCCAGCAGACGTGATTTTCTATCATTGGCGGGATCAGGACACCTAGGCACATTTTACATTTGAACTGTACTGTGAGATCTAACTTAATAAACTGCCCACTAGATGGTGATTTTACCTTTCTATACAATCACATACGCAGGTCGGCTCTCCTGCGCGAATTGCTGTACCTATGCGGCAGCCCGTGCTCCCTCCGGTGGCACGCTCTCACTCCCGCTGCATGCCCGCGGGTTGGGCGGACTCGATGTCCACGATCGCCCAGTAGAGAGGCAGAATGGGGATCTGTCAGTGTAAACAGGGGCGGATCCCCGTTCTGACAGATGACATGACAGAGGTCTACTGTTCCCAGTCATCGGGAACAGTGATCTCTGTCATGTCCCAGTGAGCCCATCCCCCCCTACAGTTAGAACACGCCCAGGAAACACACTTAACCCCTTGATCTCCCCCTAGTGTTATTCCCTTCCCTGTCAGTGTCATGTTTACATTGATCAGTGCATTTTTATAGCACTGATCAATGTAATAATGTGACTGGTCCCCAAAAAGTGTCATTCGGGGTCAGATTTGTCCGCCGCAATGTCACAAGCCCGCAAAAAATCACAGATCGCCATCATTACTATTAAAAACAATAAAAATTAAATAAAAGTCCCTAAATCTATCCCATAGTTTGTAGACGCGATACGTTTTGCGCAAACCAATCAATATATGCCTATTGCAAATTTTTTTTAACCAAAAATGTGTAGAAGAATACAGAATATCGGCCTAAACTGATGAACAAAATTATTTTTTTATATACAAATTTTGGGATATACAGTGGGGACGGAAAGTATTCAGATCCCCTTAAATTTTTCACTCTTTGTTATATTGCAGCCATTTGCTAAAATCATTTAAGTTCATTTTTTTCCTCATTAATGTACACACAGCACCCCATATTGACAGAAAAACACAGAATTGTTTACATTTTTGCAGATTTATTAAAAAAGAAAAACTGAAATATCACATGGTCCTAAGTATTCAGACCCTTTGCTCAGTATTTAGTAGAAGCCCCCTTTTGATCTAATACAGCTATGAGTCTTTTTGGGAAAGATACAACAAGTTTTTCACACCTGGATTTGGGGATCCTCTGCCATTCCTCCTTGCAGATCCTCTCCAGTTCTGTCAGGGGGGATGGTAAACGTTGGTGGACGGCCATTTTTAGGTCTCTCCAGAGATGCTCAATTGGGTTTAAGTCAGGGCTCTGGCTGGGCCATTCAAGAACAATCACGGAGTTGTTGTGAAGCCACTCCTTCGTTATTTTAGCTGTGTGCTTAGGGTCATTGTCTTGTTGGAAGGTAAACCTTTGGCCCAGTCTGAGGTCCTGAGCACTCTGGAGAAGGTTTTCGTCCAGGATATCCCTGTACTTGGCCGCATTCATCTTTCCATTGATTGCAACCAGTCGTCCTGTCCCTGCAGCTGAAAAACACCCCCACAGCATGATGCTGCCACCACCATGCTTCACTGTTGGGACTGTATTGGACAGGTGATGAGCAGTGCCTGGTTTTCTCCACACATACCGCTTAGAATTAAGGCCAAAAAGTTCTATCTTGGTCTCATCAGACCAGATAATCTTATTTCTTACCATCTTGGAGTCCTTCAGGTGTTTTTTAGCAAACTCCATGCGGGCTTTCATGTGTCTTGCACTGAGGAGAGGCTTCCGTCGGGCCACTCTGCCATAAAGCCCCGACTGGTGGAGGGCTGCAGTGATGGTTGACTTTCTACAACTTTCTCCCATCTCCCAACTGCATCTCTGGAGCTCAGCTACAGTGATCTTTGGGTTCTCCTTTATCTCTCTCACCAAGGCTCTTCTCCCTCCATAGCTCAGTTTGGCCGGACGGCCAGCTCTAGGAAGGGTTCTGGTCATCCCAAATGTCTTCCATTTAAGGATTATGGAGGCCACTGTGCTCTTAGAAAGCTTAAGTGCAGCAGAAAATTTTTTGTAACCTTGGCCAGATCTGTGCCTTGCCACAATTCTGTCTCTGAGCTCCTCAGGCAGTTCCTTTGACCTGATGATTCTCATTTGCTCTGACATGCACTGTGAGCTGTAAGGTCTTATATAGACAGGTGTGTGGCTTTCCTAATCAAGTCCAATCAGTATAATCAAACACAGCTGGACTCAAATGAAGGTGTAGAACCATCTCAAGGATGATCAGAAGAAATGGACAGAACCTGAGTTAAATATATGAGTGTCAGAGCAAAGGGTCTGAATACTTAGGACCATGTGATATTTCATTTTTTTTCTTTTTTAATAAATCTGCAAAAATGTCAACAATTCTGTGTTTTTCTGTCAATATGGGGTGCTGTGTGTACATTAATGAGGAAAAAAATGAACTTAAATGATTTTAGCAAATGGCTGCAATATAACAAAGAGTGAAAAATGTAAGGGGGTCTGAATACTTTCCGTCCCCACTGTATATTATAGCAAAAAGTAAAAAAAGTTGTTGTTTTTTTCTTTTTAATTGCCAGTCTTTTTTTGTTTATAGCGCAAGAAAATAAAAACCGCAGAGATGATCAAATACCACCAAAAGAAAGCTCTATTTGTGGAAAAATAGGACGTCAATTTTGTTTGGGTACAACGTCGCACGACCGCGCAATTGTCAGTTAAAGCAATGCAGTGCCGTATTGCAAAAAATGGCCCCGCCATTAAGGGGGACAAATCCTCTGGGGTTGAAGTGGTTAATACTTAGAATAAATATTTCTAATGTAGTCAATGACATTTATTATTAACCACTTAAGGACCGGAAGATTTCCCCCTCTTAATGACCAGGCCATTTTTTGCGATATGGCACTGCGTCGCTTTAACTGACAATTGCGCGGTCGGGCGACGCTGTACCAAAACAAAATTGACGTCCCTTTTTCTCACAAATAGAGCTTTCTTTTGGTGGTATTTGATCACCTCTGCCATTTTTTTGGGGAGGTTTTTTGCGCTATAAAGAAAAAAAGACTGACAATTTTGGAAAAAAAACCCAATATTTTTTACTTTTTTGCTATAATAAATATCCCAAAAATATAAATGAAAAAAAAAAAACAAATGTCTTCATCAGTTTAGGCCGATATGTATTCTTCTAGATATTTTTGGTAAAAAAAATCACAATAAGCGTATATTGATTGATTTGCACAAAAGTTATAGCATCTACAAAATAGGGGATAGATTTTTGCCATTTTTGTTATTGTTTTTTTTTTTAGTAGTAATGGCGGTGATCAGCGATTTTTAGCTGGACTGCGACATTGAGGCGGACAGATCGGACACTTTTGACACTTTTTTTGGAGCCATTGACATTTATACAGTGATCCGTGCTATAAAAATGCAGTGATTACTGTATAAATGACACTGGCAGGGAAGGGGTTAACACTAGGGGGCAATCAAGGGGTTAAATGTGTTCCCTGGGAGGTGTTTCTAACTGTGGGGGGAGGGGACTGACTGGAGGAGGAGAGAGATCGCTGTTCCTGATCACTAGGAACATTAGATCTCTCTTCTCCCTTGTCAGAACGGGGATCTGTCTGTTTACATTGACAGATCCCCGTTCTGGCTCTCTGTGGAGCGATCGCGGGTGGCCGGCGGACATTGCGGCTGCTGGCCATATGCGTCGGCTCCCACACCGCGCAGCGCTGCTGTGATTGGACCCCCATGTCCACCAGGACCCGCCGATCATTCTCTAGAGAAGCAGAACGTCGGTCTGCCTATGTAAACAAGGCAGACCACCGTTCTGTGAGAGAGGAAGATGGAGATTTTGTGTTTCTGCTAAGTCTTCCTCCAATCAAAGCATCCCCCACACAGTTAGCGAGCACTCCCTAGAAGCACACTTAACCCTTTGGTCACTCCTGACGTTAATCCCTTCCCTGCCAGTGTGATTAGTACAATAACAGTGCATATTTTTAGAACGGATTACTGTATTAGTGTCACTGGTCCCCAAAAAGTGTCAGTTAGGTGCCCGATTTGTCTGCCGCAATGTCGCAGTCCCACTAAAAATCGCTGATTGCCGCCATTTCTAGTAAAAAAAATAAGAAATTCCATAAAAATATCCCGTAGTTTGTAGACGCTATAATTTTTGCGCAAACCAATTAATATACGCCTATTGGGATTTTTTTTAAATAAAAATATGTAGCAGAATACATATTGGCCTAAATTGAGGCAGGAATTTGATTCCTTAGATTTTTTTATTGGATATGATTTATAGTAGAAAGTAAAAAATATATTTTTTTTTTTTTTCAAAATTGTCGGCCTTTTTTTGTTTAGGCTCCATGCACACTGAAGCTCATAAACGGTCGGTTTTGAGAGTTTCGGCGTTTTTTTTAACAGCCCATAAACTCCCCTCTATGTTATCCTATGTGTTCATGCACACATGGACGTTTTTGGATGTTTATCAGCAGTGGAGTTTATGGGCTGTTGTCTGAACGCCCTAAAATCGTGTTCAGGAGCTGTTTTTCTGACCACAAAAAAAAACGCTTAATTTAAACGCTGATAAAAGTTGATAGACACTCAAAAGAGTGGCTCGCCAGTGTTTTTTTAGCGTCTTTGATCCATTGAAAAAAATAAAAATACATTTTTTTTTCTTAAAAAAAAAAAAAAAAAACGATAAAAAAACGCTAATAAACTCTATTGCAAAAAGGTTGAAAGACTCACTGCAAAGCTACTGGCATTTTTTTAATGTTATTTTAACGTCCAGTGTGCATGAGGCCTAATAGCGCAAAAAAAAAAAAACGCAGAGATGATCAAATACAATCAAAAGAAAGCTCTATTAGTGGGGAAAAAACAGGACGTCAATTTTATTTGGGTACAGCTTTGCACAATTGCGCAATTGTCAGTTAAAGTAACGCATGAAGGGGGGTAAACCTTTCACGGCTGAAGCAGTTAAGGAGCGGGCTGGGAAGCCGGCCGCCGCGTCATTAACAACGGATTAATTCATCAGCTGTCACTGGGTTTCCACACTGACAGCTGAATGAAAAAAAAAACAATGCAAAAATGTAAATAAAAACAGTGTGGGGGGGACCCCCCCCCAATCCATACTCTTCGGGTCTGGTATCCCCCCTCCTCAAAATGGTGGGGGGGGGGCAGAGAATTCAATGTACATTGCAGGGATGATTTTAATAAATTTTGTAGCAGATTCTTATCTTTTGTTAGTCTGGAGGCATAGCTCTTTGTTTCACCAGCATGATTCCATACTGCGTACCGAGTCTAAATGCGGGGATCTGATTCATTATTGACAGCTGATGCACTTTCTGTGTTCTAATGAGGAAAGCTGCAGTGTCTGCAACCCTTTAGATGTGATTAACCCTTATGGAGTCTCACCAAAACTTCAATTTATTTTGCAGGGGTCTAAAATCATCTATTTTAGTGCAGACTTCACAGAAAATCAGGGAGCCAATCACACAGGTAGGAACTTACATTTTTACGCTCTCTGTACCCCCAACCTCCAGATTGCCATATTGAATATTACAGGAAACTACAGCGGCTGCAGATTTAACAGGACAGGTCATTTTTAACCACTTGCTTACTGAGCACTTAAACCCCCTTCCTGCCCAGACCAATTTTCAGTTTTCAGCGCTGTCACTCTTTGAATGACAATTGCGCGGTCATGCAACACTGTACTCAAATGAAATTTTTATAATTTTTTTCACACAGATAGAGCTTTCTTTTGGTGGTATTTAATTGCTGCTGGGTTTTTTTATTTTTTGCTAAATAAAACAAAAAAGGACCGAAAATTTTGAAAAAATAAAACTGTTTCATAGTTTGTTATAAAACTTTGAAAACAGGTAATTTCTCTCCTTCTTTGATGGGCGCTGATGGGCTGCGCTGAGGGGCGCTGATAGGTGGCACTGATAAGCACTGATGAGGCGGCCCTGATAGGTGGCACTGATGGGTGGCACTGATGGTTGGCACTGATGGGCACTGATGGGTGGCACTGAAGGGCACTGATAGGTGGCACTGAAGGGCA